>NW_026967478.1:0-600000 GCF_028390025.1 Pseudophryne corroboree | reverse complement strand
CAAAGCCAAGTATCTGATTAACACCTTTGTAGGGATGGTTTTTCACCTATTACTAAATTAAACTTGCTTCATTGGAAAGGCAGCAAGATGCATCGTCATTTCAATATCTACTGAAATAATACAGGTTGACACCAGGAAACATTAACGCCACTGCATCCTTGCTGCTTTCTCATGTGGAAGTCTGTTTAATGTGAAAACAAGGTGATATCTAATTAGCACACAGGTAAGGAATTAAGAAAATCTTTATTTAAGGGTGAAGATGTTTCTCACAAAATCGTTACCCCAATGCATCATTGAAATTCAAGCTGGAAAGATGATTTTAATATATCACTTGTACATTTTGTATTGCTCTTCTGGTGACAATGTAGTTTGTTTTTGTCAATTACCATTTTAATAATAGGGTAAAGAAAATTAAGTGGATTTTTGAAAGAAAACAATACTATCAATATACTATTAAACAAATTAAAATGGTAAAAGTTATTGTACTTTAAGTAAAAATAAAAGAGCTAAAATATCCATCCCAATTTTGGATTACTTTAATTAAAAAAAATGCATATAGCAGAGGATAGTTTCAATCTGCCTACCTCTGGGTTATCGGCCCAGCATGCTTCCATTGCAGTACTCTGCTGCACATGTAAGTGCAAGAGATCCTGAAGCACTCACTCATCATGGGAAAGTACCAATGTGTTTCTTTGTTGGTTGATGGAAGAAACATCTTACAAAAACTCTCCAGATTATTGACTTTTTAAAGTTTTTCTAGGAAACGTTCTAGATGAATGCTTATTAGCCTTTGTCAGTATGTACTTTTTGCAAAGTGTCTCTGTGGCGCAATCGGTTAGTGTGTTCGGCTATTAACCAAAAGGTTGGTGGTTCAATCCCACCCAGGGATGTAATTGACCTTGTGATCGGATTTTGGTGATATTTAAGTAGACAAGTCAAAATTTCAAACCCCCTGTTATGGTGTGGGTACCTGGCCTTCCCTGATGTAATCAGAGTTAGATTTGATTCAGTGATTTTATAAAAACAGCTAGGAAGCACAATTTAGCAGTAGGTTGCAGAGAAAAAAAATATGCTGGCAGAAAAATCCAATTGAGTGATTAAACAGCTCTTCATTTTCTGGCTTTATTTTTATGCTAACAAATTTGTTCTCTGAAAAGTGTCCACAAAGCCAAGTCTCTGATTAACACCTTTGTAAGGATGGTTTTTCACCTATTGCTAAATTAAACTTGCTTCATTGGAAAGGCAGCAAGATGCATCCTCATTTCAATGTCTACTGAAATAATACAGGTTGACACCAGGAAACATTAACGCCACTGCATCCTTGCTGCTTTCTCATGTGGAAGTCTGTTTAATGTGAAAACAAGGTGATATCTAATTAGCACACAGGTAAGGAATTAAGAAAATCTTTATTTAAGGGTAAAGATGTTTCTCACAAAATCGTTGCCCCAATGCATCATTGAAATTCAACCTGGAAAGATGATTTTAATATATCACTTGTACATTTTGTATTGCTCTTCTGGTGACAATGTAGTTTGTTTTTGTCAATTACCATTTTAATAATAGGGTAAAGAAAATTAAGTGGATTTTTGAAAGAAAACAATACTGTCAATATACTATTAAAACAAATTAAAATGGTAAAAGTTATTGTACTTTAAGTAAAAATAAAAGAGCAAAAATATCCATCCCAGTTTTGGATTACTTTAATTAACAAAAAAAATGCATGTAGCAAAGGATAGTTTCAATCTGCCTACCTCTGGGTTATGGGCCCAGCATGCTTCCATTGCAGTACTCTGCTGCACATGTAAGTGCAAGAGATCCTGAAGCACTCACTCATCATGGGAAAGTACCAATGTGTTTCTTTGTTGGTTGATGGAAGAAACATCTTACAAAAACTCTCCAGATTATTGACTTTTTAAAGTTTTTCTAGGAAACGTTCTAGATGAATGCTTATTAGCCTTTGTCAGTATGTCCTATTTGCAAAGTGTCTCTGTGGCGCAATCGGTTAGTGTGTTCGGCTATTAACCAAAAGGTTGGTGGTTCAATCCCACCCAGGGATGTAATTGTCATTCCAGTCTGCAGAAGTCCGGTATTCGGGAGTTGTCATCTCATCCCAAGAGGTCGTTTGGTTCCCTGGAGTCCTGACTGATCACCGTTTTATATCCAGTGGTGTTCGTGAGTTGCGGCTCTGCCGTGTGTTGCGGCTCAGCCGCTTTACCTTTTATATTTTGTGTTTGGAGCATTTGCGGAGGGTTCCGCTTCCACAAGTCCTCTCTGGTACTTGGCGGTGCCGGGTAGGAGAATTGGACAAGTGGATATTTTGGTTGTCCTTTTTCCTGGCGGTTTCTCCGCACATATTATAGTTTTGAGTTTGCTTAGCCCCTGGCCTGGTTGTTTAGTTAGAGGGCCTCTTGTTATCACCCTGTCTTGGGTTTCCCTTTGTCTCTCATTAAGACCGGGGGGCATCAAAGTTGGGCAGACATAATCCGCCCTTCAAACGCGGCTGCCAAGGGCTCAAGAAACCATAGTCTCGCAGGGGATTTCTGACAACACGGGTGAGACAACAGAGTTAGGGCGCCAGGGGCTATTTTCCTGTCCTGCTCCCTTCCCCAGCATTCCGTTCCAGTGCTCCAGTCCTTGCCATAAGATCTTCTCTGACCAGAGTGCTGGAATCATAACATTATTACCGGCCATACCAAAACTTAAAATTAAACGGGGTTTAATTTTTTCTCATTCAGTTTTGTGAGAGTTTATCGGCCTCATGAATCCAACAGGTTTAGGGCCAAATCCTGGTCAGCTCTTAGTCAGCCAGATTCAAGAACTTACTCAGATGGTTCAGGATCTTTCTCTTTGGGTGAAGTCGCAGGAAGATCTTTTGCGAGCTTCCCCAAGGGTAGTCCCTGAACCAAAGATGCATTTGCCTGACCGTTTTTCTGGTGATAGAAAAGAGTTTTTTAATTTTAAAGAATCCTGTAAACTTTATTTTCGTTTAAGACCGACTTCCTCGGGTACTGAATCTCAGCGGGTCGGGATTATTATTTCTTTGCTCCAGGGGGATCCTCAGACCTGGGCATTTGGTTTAAGAGCAGAGGATCCGGCATTGTTGTCAGTTGACGCTTTTTTTGAGTCTTTAGGGCTCTTGTATGATGACCCTGATAGAGAGGCGTCCGCTGAAAGTCAGTTGCGCGCTCTCAGACAGGGTAGAAATCCTGCAGAGGTTTATTGTACGGAGTTTCGCCGTTGGTCGAACGACTGTGGCTGGAATGACCCAGCCCTGCGCAGTCAGTTTCGCCTCGGCTTATCAGAGTCTATAAAAGACAGTCTCCTTCAGTACCCCGCTCCTGAGACTCTCGATAAACTCATGGAGCTTTCTATTAAGATTGATCGTCGTCTCAGAGAGCGGAGGGCTGAAAAAGGAGCACCTGTAAGGTCAAGTCCGTGTGTATATTCCATTCCTGAAGACGTAGAGGAGACCATGCAGATGGGTCTCTCCCGGCTGTCTCCTGAAGAAAGAGCCAGAAGGCAAAATTCTGGTCTTTGTCTGTACTGTGGGGGTAAGGGACATTTTGCTCGTAATTGTCCGAACAAGTCGGGAAACGCTTTGACCAGGTGAATTGTGAGGGGGTTCACCTAGGTCTGCAGCTTATCTCCTCGAATAACTCCCTTTTAGTCCCAGTTAAAGTTTCCTTTGGCAGCCTCAGTTCTTCGGTGTCGGCTTTTGTTGACAGTGGAGCTGCAGGAAACTTTATGGATTTAACTTGGGCTAAGGCCTTAGGCATTCCTCAGTTACCTTTGGGTAGGTGTGTCACCATGCATGGCTTAGATGGGAGTCCGCTGTCTAATGGGATTATTTCTCTCCGTACACCCCCTGTACTACTTACAGTAGGAGCTCTACATTCCGAGAAAATCAAGTTCTTTCTTACACATTGCCCAGCAGTTCCAGTTGTTCTGGGTCACCCTTGGCTGGCCTTTCATAATCCCACCATTGATTGGCGGTCGGGGGAGATTTCACATTGGGGTACTTTTTGTGATAAGGAATGTATCACGTTTCCAGTCAGAGTAGCAGCTATCATTCCAGAACTCATTCCGGTGGAATACCAGGAGTTTGCTGATGTTTTCTCCAAAGGCAATGCGGACATTCTGCCTCCCCATCGGCCTTATGATTGTGCTATTGAGTTAATTCCTGGTGCCGCATTGCCAAAGGGAAGATTATATGCATTATCCGGGCCAGAAACTGCGGCTATGAATGATTATGTAAAGGAGAGCCTTGAGAAAGGATTTATTAGACCATCAAAATCTCCTTTAAGTGCAGGCTTCTTCTTTGTGGAGAAAAAGGATGGCTCGCTTAGACCTTGCATTGATTTTAACACGCACGTGATTGTGACAGAAACTGGGTGTTGCACGTAATGTCACAGTGAAACACCCATATTCTGTCACTGAAGAGGAGCCGGCACTTTGGTGTCACCCCCCTTGGCGGGTGACACTCGGGTGTGGGCCGCAACCCCGTTGTGATGCCACTGACCCATGGGAAGCTTTACGTGGCTTACCCATGTGTTAGTAGCCCCAAGCATCTTTTGTGTTAGTCCCTGAAGAAAAACTTCAAATATTTACAAATAAATTTTGTAATCAATGGGCCTAATTTAGTAAGGATTGCAAATTCTGCTAAGTAACAGAATTTGCAATCCTTTGGTTCGCATGCTGGGGCCACCCAGCATGCCGCCTCCCTTCTTGACCACGCTGAAATTGCAGTCGCAGTGCAGTTCAGCGTGATCATAAAAAATGGGTTAGCCTCCTGTTGGTGCAGACTGTATGTGTGCGCAGGAAGCCGCCACCATTTTTGTGATCGCAGCTGCTGCATGTGATGTCATGCAACCGCTCTGACCACGCCTCCTGTTTCTCCGTTGCCGACCCCATTTTGAAGCCCTGCCCACGCACCGCTCCATCTCCGACTTGGAAATGGAGTGTTGCTGACCCCCCCCCCCCCCCCGCACCGATTGACAGTCAGAGGCGATCGCATTAACTGCGGGGTGCCGCAGAAAATGCAGGCGCATGCGTATGCTCTTAGCAATTTTTGCAGTTGGACTGCTTATTGCGATTGCAATCCAACCTGAATCAGGCTCTATTACCTATCACAATGCACTGCGGGTAGTACAAAATGGGGTTAATATAAGAGAAAACCCCCCAGAGCTGTGCTCCTTAACTGTCCCTGGTGGCTAGTGGAGCAGCTGCCCAGTAATCAGTGTCCACGCCAGTGCGCACATGGCCCGCCCCCTACAGCCACGCTGGATCACGGTATAGTGTGGGCACAGAAGTCCCTTACCTCCCTTTCATCAGCGGCCTCGTGATCCCGGAGGGCGGTGTGTGTGTGACTGACCTTAGGAAGAAACCGGAGCCTCCGCTGCAGTGACCCAGCAACCAGGGCGCGGGAGTATACTGCGCCGCTGGGAGTGATGGAGCTGCAGTAAAGATGTCTATTAGACCTAGCCTGCTGCAGCCCTTGTAGATTCTTATAAAAAAAAGTTCTTCTTTTCTTGTCAAAATTAATAGCTAAGAATAGGCTGCCTGAGGCAGCCCCCTCTTAAGTGGCCTGCTACTGAAGGCACCAACTACAAACTGAGCTCCCTGTTCATGGAAGCGAGGTTATAGAGGAGGGGGCGCTGAGCATCTTGGGAACAGTCAAAAGCTTTGAGCCTGTTGGTGCCTCAGATCAAGATCCTACTCTACACCCCAATGTGAATCCTTGTGGAGTCCAGTGTACCCCACAGAAGAAATGAATGTGTCACACCCATTGGCAGCAACATTAGAATAGCTGCTGATGGGCACAATTGAGAAAGGAAGGGGGGAAAACATTTGAATCCAGCACATATATGTAATTTGAATATGTAATTTGTACCTTCCTACTTTAAAATGTAATGGATGAACCTCACCCTGTGAGAACTATCTTCATGATCAAGAGATCTCATACGCAAGAAAAGCATGTGCTGGGATAGGGCTGTGGAGGGCGGCTGCTCGGGCACACACCCGTCAAGTTAAGGAGATTCAACTGAGGAAGCACAAGGGAACTGCAGGGAGACCACATATTTTCAGATGAACATGAGAGGGCGGAAGGCTGCCTAATACTGAAGCACCCTCAAACATCAAACCATATGCAACAACTAGTACAAGCATTCCTGGGGAAAGGTCTGCAGCAGACGGATTTGCATACGGTGATGTCATCCAAGCAATGGGCATAGTTGGCTGCAACCCTCGTCTGCATATGAAAAGAGAAAATGGTCACGCAGGGCATGGCGGCCTTTGTGGGGTTGCGCTTGGATGACCCCTAGATCGCTTTATACACCCCCATCAGTGTGGGGCTCATGTTGGCCATGCCCAAGCCCCTGAAGCATTCAAGCTGATTTCTTGCAGCAGCTGGACCCAGTAACAGCTCCAGAGTTGCTCTACAAGACAAGTAAAAGGGTGTGAGCCCTGCAGCACCACCTGTAGTTTGCATACACACATATATAGGACAGCATCTCTTATATGCCCCAGGGGCAATAAAATAGTAGCCTTATCTAGGGTATCCGTCCATGCCGCTACAGCACTACACACCCAGGCCGACGCAATTGCCGGTCTGAGTAAGGTACCTGAATGTGTATAAATGGACTTCAGGGTAATCTCCTGTTTGCGGTCAGCAGACTCTTTGAGGGTAGCCGTATCCTGGGACGGGAGGGCTACCTTCTTGGATAAGCGTGTTAATGCTTTGTCCACCCAAGGGGAGGATTCCCATCGTAACCTATCCGTTGATGGGAAAGGGGAATCCTTTTGGAAATCTGCAGGAGATTCCCAAGCTTTTTCACATAACTCGTTCAGCTCGTGTGAGGGGGGAAAGGTTACCTCAGGCTTCTTTCCCTTGTACATATGTACCCTCTTGTCAGGGATAGGGGGCTCCTCTGTGATGTGCAAAACATCTTTTATTGCCATAATCATATATCAAATGTATTTTGCCAATTTTGGCTGTAACTTTGCATCATCGTAATCGACACTGGAGTCAGAATCCGTGTCGGTATCTGTGTCAACAATCTGGATAGTGGGCGCTTATGAGACCCTGACAGTCCCTGCGACATAGGATTAGGCATTGGTTGAGACCCTGACTGTCCCAAAGCTTCTGCCTTGTCTAATCTTTTGTGCAATGAGTAAACTAGCATTTAAAACATTCCACATATCCATCCAATCAGGTGTCGGCGGAGACACCACGTTCATTTGCTCCCGCTCCTCTCTAATATAGCCTTCTTCCTCAGACATGTCGACACACGCGTACCGACACACCACACACACAGGGAATACTTTTACTGAAGACATTTCCCCCACAAGGCCCTTTGGAGAGACAGAGAGAGAGTATGCCAGCACATACCCCAGCGCTATATAACCCAGGAATAGCACAGTAACTTAATGTTTGAACAATCGGTGAGGGGGAACATCTTGAAACCCCAGTTTGTACCCTTGGGACACTATTTGTAAAACACACGAGTCCATGTCCGAATGAATCCAGAACTGACTGAAGAGTTTTAGACGTGCCCCCACTGGTGCGGGCTCCTGCAAGAGAGCCCCAGCGTCATGCAGTGGATTTGGCAGAAGCAGAGGATGATCTCTGCTCCTGCGATCTTGAAGAGGATGCAGACCTCTTCTCTCTTCTCCTTCCTCTACCTGCAAAGAAAGGGGAATCTTAACTTCTTGCATATCTATTGGGCCGAAATGACTGCATCAGATAATGATGCGTCTTCATCCGTTGGGAGGGAACATAGGGCAAGAAGGTTGACTTACCTGCGGGAGCTGCCGAGATCAAATTAACTAGGCAGTCACCAAACAAGGCTTCACCTTCATAGGGAAGAGACTCCCTTTCTTCTTGGAGTCAGCATCAGCATTCTCTTGGTGAATCCACAATGCCCTCCTATCCGACACTGCCATGAAATTGGCCCGTGAACTCAAGAGTCCTATATCCCTTGCAGTCTCACGTAAGTATGCTGCAGTGTCCTTGATATGATACAACGTAAGGAGTATCCCATCTCTCCAGGGTATCTATATCGGATGACAAGGTATTCGACCAATTCTTGAATACTACTACTCACCCATGCACATGTAATGGCAGGTCTAAGTAATGTACCCGTGGTTACATAACTAGAAATAATGTAGCTTCCTGCATACGATCCGCTGGATTTGTGACAGGGCCCCGTGCAGAACAGGGGGTGACTCCCACTTTATTCTGTCCGCGGCGGGAAATGAATAAACAACCAGAATCCTTTTGGGGATTTGAAACCATCTTGTCGAGCTGGCCCAGACTTTCTCAAACAGAGATGGAGGAACGTTACATCAGCTTTCATTATATATCTATATATACATACATATAGACCCCTTTGTCAGGAACAGCAGGGTCTTCAGTGATTTTAATATGTCCTTAATATCCACAATCATGTACTGAATGCTCCTTGCCAATATTGGATCTAATCAGGAAACATTATGGTCGACATAAGTATCAGTATCCGTGTCAGTATCAGTGTGTAGTAACTGGGCAAAATAACATTTTTGCGACCCAGCGGGGCCTGAGGGAAAAGAAACATAGCCATGAATATCACATCTATTCTCTACGTCTGTGTCTGGGACACAGATTTATCCAACCTTACTCTGATATTACTTAAACATTTACCCAGTCAGTTATTGGTGGTGCCAACAGGGCCACCATCATATGTCTGCATTCCTAATATAGTTTCCTCTTGGGAAAAACATTCAGCCACCGACATGTTGACACACATATACCAAGTACCCACAGACACACCGGCTTATGGGGGACAGACCGTCAGTAAATCTGTCAGAGGGACACAGAGGATTTTTCAGCTCACAATCCAGCGCCAAAAGTACACAGTCTGGGAAATAATAAACTCTATAGTGATAGACTTGTAATGCTCTAAAGATGTTCTGGTGAGGTGAGGAAGAAGCCCCGCCGCTGTAATGGCGCGTATCTGTCCCGCTCAGAAATAATTAATTACGCTAGCGGGGTAAGGACAGTGCCCAGGCACTAATGTCCACTTTTTCCAGCCTTTTGTGAGGAATTTATGCTGCCCAGGGTGCCCCCCCCCCCCCGTGCCCTGCACCCTGCAGTGCCTGTGTTTGTGTGGGAGCATGGCGCGCAGCGTTCCGCTCGCTGCTCGGTACCTCAGAATGCCGTCACTGAAGAAGAAGTCTTCTGTTCTTCTGCTACTCACCTGTCTTCTGGCTCTGTAAGGGGGTGACGGCAGGCTGCGGGAGTGTGCATCTAGGCGTACCCAGCGATCAGCACCCTCAGGAGCTAATGGTGTCCTGTCAGCCTGAAGCAGAGCCATTGAACTCACTAGAAGTTGGTCATACTTCTCTCCCCTAAGTCCCACGAAGCAGGGAGACTGTTGCCAGCAGCCTCCCTGAAAATAAAAAAAACTAACAAGTCTTTTCAGAGAAACTCAGTAGAGCTCCCCTGTAGTGCATCCAGTATCACTGCGCACAATACTAAAACTGGAGTCTGGAGGAGGGGCATAGAGGGAGGAGACAGTTCACACCCTTTGAAAGTCTTAAAGTGCCCATGTCTCCTGCGGATCCCGTCTATACCCCATGGTTCTTAATGTGACCCCAGCATCCTCTAGGACGTATGAGAAAACAAATAACGCACACACGAGGAGGAGAGAACTAAGGAAGCTATAAGGAGAAGAGGGGAGGGAGGGGGGTTGAAAGGTAAGGTAGTAAAGGCATATTGGATAAACTACAACCTTATACATATTCATTAATGTACCAGTAGTTAGAAGTAGAAGAGCTCTAACAGAAACCACAAAGCTTATCTAAAGCCACACCACACTGGATATGCCCAATCTCATTTGATTTTCGAAGCAAAGCAGTATTGGACTTTGTTAATACATGGATGGGAGACTGCTTGGTAGTATCAGATTCTTTAGGTGTTTTTAAACTACCAACACCATTTTCTTGGTACATTTAATTTTTACATGTATTCTTTTATGTACCAGAAGTTAGAAGTAGAAGAGCTGTAACAGAAACCACCAGCTCATCTACAGCCACAGCACACTGGATTTGCCCAATCTCTCCTGATCATGGAAGCTGAGCAGTGTTGGTCCTGGTTTTAGTACTTGGATGGGAGACCACAAGGAAATACCAGGAGCTGTGTGTATTTTTACAATACTAACACCGTTCTCTTGATGCATTCCATTTTGAAACATTGGGGCAGATCTATTAAGCCTGGTGAACTGATAAAGTGCAAGGTGATAAAGTACCAGCCAGTCAGCTCCTAACTGTCATTTTTCAAACCCAGCCTGTGACATGGCAATTAGGAGCTGATTGGCTGGTACTTTATCACCATGCAAATTATCATTTCACCAGGTTTAATAAATCGGCTGCTTACTCATTTATGTACGAGTAGTTAGAAGTAGAAGAACTCTAACAGAAACCACTAAGCTCATCTACAGCCACACCACACTGTATATGCCCAATATCACCTGATTTTAGGCCTGGTTTGTTCTTGGATGTGAGACCACCTGGGAATACCAGGTGCTGTAGGTAGTTTTATACTACCAACACCGTTCTCTTGATGCATTATATTTTGAAACTTATTCATTGATGTACCAGTAGTTAGAAGTAGAAGTTAGAAACAGCAAAAATCATCTACAGCCGCATCACACTGGATATGTCCAATCTCATCTGATGTTGGAAGCTAAGCAGTGTTGTGCCTGGTTAGTTTTTGGATTTCAGGTCCTGCCTTCTGGTTTGGCCACGGCACCTCGGAAATTCACCAAGGTCATGGCCGTGATGACGACCCTTCACCATCGGTGGACCAGGGAGGAATCTCTCCTCCCGATAAACATTCTGGAATTGCGGGCAGTGTTCAATTCAATGACACTGGCCCTGCCTCTAGTACAGAACAGGCCTGTTCAAGTACAATCGGACAACGACACCACGGTAGTGTACACAAATCATCAAGGCGGCACTCGAAATTGCATGGCAAAGCTGGAAGTATCAAAAATCCTCAGTTGGGTAGAACGTCATCTGCCAGCAATATCGGCAGTGTTCATTCCCGGAGTCCTCAACTGGGAAGCGGATTTCCTCAGTCGTCAGTACGTTCACGCTGGAGAGTGGAGAGGCCGCAGCAGAAATGTCTGCACTGGTGTCAGTAGGTGACTGAGGCAGGGATGACTGGGAGATAGTGGGTGACTGAAGCATGTATGACTGGGAGATAGTGGGTGACTGAGGCCGGGGTGACTGGGAGATAGTCAGTGACTAAGGCAGGGGTGATAGGGATATAGTGGATGACTGTGGCAGGGGTGACAGGGACAGTAGGAGACTGAGGCAGGGGTGACAGGGATAGTGGGTGACTGAGGCAGGGGTGATAGGGTGACAGTGGGTGACTGAGGCAGAGGTGACAGGGATAGTGGGTGACTGAGGTAGGGGTGATATGGAGATAGTGGTTGACTGAGGCAGGGGTGACAGAGATAGTGGGTGACTAAAGCAGGGGTGACTGGTATAGTGGGTGACTGAGGCAGGGGTCGCAGGTATAGTGGTTAACTGAGGCAGCGGTGACTGGGAGATAGTGGGTAACTGGGGCAGGGGTGACAGGGAAAGTGTGTGACTCAGGCAGGGGTGATAGGGAGATAGTGGGCAGCAGATCACTGCCTCGCTGACAGCAGCACATCCCTGCTTCACTGACAGCAGCACATCCCTGCCTCATTGACAGCAGCACATACCTGCCTCACTTATAGCAGCACATCTCTGCCTCACTGGCAGCAGCAGATCCCTGCCTCACTGGCAGCAGCAGATCACTGCTTCACTGACAGCAGCACATCCCTGCCTCACTGGCAGCAGCAGATCCCTGCCTTACTGACAGCTGTATATAGGGCCTAATTCAGACCTGATCTCTGCTGTGCATATTCACACAACAGGAGATCAGGTCTGAAGTGTGTGTGTGTGTGCTGGTGCCGCAGTGCACCGGCACATGCCAGAGATGCGATCAGCATCTCTGCCCAGTGAGCGCCTCTGCCAACACATACTTATCTTGCATATGAGATCTCTTGATCATGAAGATAGTTCTCACAGGGTGAGGTTCATCCATTACATTTTAAAGTAGGAAGGTACAAATTACATATTCAAATTACATATATGTGCTGGATTCAAATGTTTTCCCCCCTTCCTTTCTCAATTGTGCCCATCAGCAGCTATTCTAATGTTGCTGCCAATGAGTGTGACACATTCATTTCTTCTGTGGGGTACACTGGACTCCACAAGGATTCACATTGGGGTGTAGAGTAGGATCTTGATCTGAGGCACCAACAGGCTCAAAGCTTTTGACTGTTCCCAAGATGCTCAGCGCCCCCTGCTCTATAACCTCGCTTCCATGAACAGGAAGCTCAGTTTGTAGTTGGTGCCTTCAGTAGCAGGACACTTAACAGGGGGCTGCCTCAGGCAGCCTATACTTAGCTATTAATTTTGACAAGAAAAGAAGAACTTTTTTTATAAGAATGTACAAGGGCTGCAGCAGGCTAGGTCTAATAGACATCTTTACTGCAGCTCCATCACTCCCAGCGGCGCAGTATACTCCCGTGCCCTGGTTGCTGGGTCACTGCAGCGGAGGCTCCGGTTTCTTCCTAAGGTCAGTCACACACACACCGCCCTCCGGGATCACGAGGCCGCTGATGAAAGGGAGGTAAGGGGCTTCTGTGCCCACACTATACCGTGATCCAGCGTGGCAGTAGGGGGCGGGCCGCGTGCGCACTGGCGTGGACACTGATTACTGGGCAGCCGCTCCACTAGCCACCAGGGACAGTTAAGGAGCACAGCTCTGGGGGTTTTTCTCCTATATTAACCCCATTTTGTACTACCTGCAGTGCATTGTGATAGGTAATAGAGCCTGATTCAGGTTGGATTGCAATCACAATAAGCAATCCAACTGCAAAAATTGCTAAGAGCATACGCATGCGCCTGCATTTTCTGTGACTGTCAATCGGTGCGGGGGGGGGGGGGTCAGCAACACTCCATTTCAAAGTCGGAGATGGAGCGGTGCGGGGGCAGGGCTTCAACGGAGAAACAGGAGGCGTGGTCAGAGCGGCTGCATGACATCACATGCAGCCGTTGCGATCACAAAAATGGTGGCGGCTTCCTGCGCACACGTACAGTCTGCACCAACAGGAGGCTAACCCATTTTTTATGATCACGCTGAACTGCACTGAGACTGCAATTTCAGCGTGGTCAAGAAGGGAGGCGGCATGCTGGGTGGCCATGCCCTGTGATGGGTGGCCCCAGCATGCGAACCAAAGGATTGCAAATTCTGTTACTTAGCAGAATTTGCAATCCTTACTGAATTAGGCCATTGATTACAAAATTGTAAACAATATTTGAAGTTTTTCTTCAGGGACTAACACAAAAGATGCTTGGGGCTACTAACACATGGGTAAGCCACGTAAAGCTTCCCATGGGTCAGTGGCATCACAACGGGGTTGCGGCACACACCCGAGTGTCACCCGCCAAGTGGGGTGACACCAAAGTGCCGGCTCTTCTTCAGTGACAGAATATGGGTGTTTCACTGTGACATTACGTGCAACACCCAGTTTCTGTCACTGTGCAGGAGCCAGCACCACTCACACACTAGTCCCCGGGTACAGCCCCCAACCCCCGGGATACCCGCAGCAACAAAATGGTGATTCAGGCCACGTCCCTACCTATGAGACCATGCCTCCTTTTTACCATTGCGCTGCTTATCTGCGTGCACTGCATTACAATCTCCCTCGCCGCCTCTCTGGGTGTCACCAGTGATAGTGACACCTCTGCCATGCTTGTAGCAGCTGGTCCTAAGATCTACGCCTCCTGCCCTGAGTGTTTTCCCTTGTGACTTGTTGATCATCATAGCGAAGCAGATGCTTACAGAAAACTGCAGGGGCTTAGATTGAAAAGAAAAACATTGACGAACCCATCATTTCAGCGACAGGGTCTGCCACACGACTGACTGAAATGACTGGTTGGTTTGGGCCCCCACCAAAAAAGAATCAATCAATCTCTCCTTGCACAAACTGGCTCTACAGAGGCAAGATGTCCACCTCATCATCCTCCAATTCCTCACCCCTTTCACTGTGTACATCCCCCTCCTCACAGATTATTAATTCGTCCCCACTGGAATCCACCATCTCAGATCCCTGTGTACTTTCTGGAGGCAATTGCTGGTGAATGTCTCCACGGAGGAATTGATTATAATTAATTTTGATGATCATCATCTTCTCCACATTTTCTGGAAGTAACCTTGTACGCCGATTGCTGACAAGGTGAGCGGCCGCACTAAACACTCTTTCGGAGTACACACTGGAGGGAGGGCAACTTAGGTAGAATAAAGCCAGTTTGTGCAAGGGCCTCCAAATTGCCTCTTTTTCTCCACCATTCTTTCAAAGGTGACAGAATCATATGCAGTGACAGTAGACGACATGTCAGTAATCGTTGCCAGGTCCTTCAGTCTGGACCAGATGTCAGCACTCACTCCAGACTGCCCTGCATCACCGCCAGCGGGTGGGCTCGGAATTCTTAGCCTTTTCCTCGCACCCCCAGTTGCGGGAGAATGTGAAGGAGGAGCTGTTGACGGGTCACGTTCCGCTTGACTTGACAATTTTCTCACCAGCAGGTCTTTGAACCTCTGCAGACTTGTGTCTGCCGGAAAGGGAGATACAATGTAGGTTTTAAATCTAGGATCGAGCACGGCGGCCAAAATGTAGTGCTCTGATTTCAACAGATTGAATCCTGGTTAAGCAAATTAAGGGCTCCATCCACAAGTCCCACATGCCTAGTTGAATCGCTCTGTTTTAGCTCCTCCTTCAATGTCTCCAGCTTCTTCTCAATATACTATTAAAACAAATTAAAATGGTAAAAGTTATTGTACTTTAAGTAAAAATAAAAGAGACAAAATATCAATCCCAGTTTTGGATTACTTTAATTAACAAAAAAAATGCATATAGCAGAGGATAGTTTCAATCTGCCTACCTCTGGGTTATGGGCCCAGCATGCTTCCATTGCAGTACTCTGCTGCACATGTAAGTGCAAGAGATCCTGAAGCACTCACTCATCATGGGAAAGTACCAATGTGTTTCTTCGTTGGTTGATGGAAGAAACATCTTACAAAAACTCTCCAGATTATTGACTTTTTAAAGTTTTTCTAGGAAACGTTTTAGATGAATGCTTATTAGCCTTTGTCAGTATGGACTTTTGCAAAGTGTCTCTGTGGCGCAATCAGTTAGTATGTACGGCTATTAACCATAAGGTTGGTGGTTCAATCCCATCCAGGGACCTAATTGACCTTGTTATCAGATTTTGGTGATCTTTAAGTAGACAAGTCAAAATTTCAAACCCCCTGTTATGGTGTAGGGTACCTGGCCTTCTCTGATGTAATCAGAGTTAGATTTGATTCAGTGATTTTATAAAAAACATCTAGGAAGCACAATTTAGCAGTGGGTTGCAGAGAAAAAGAAATATGCTGGCAAAAAAATCAAATTGCGTGATTAAACAGCTCTTCATTTTCTGGCTTTATTTTTATGCTAACAAATTTGTTCTCTGAAAAGTGTCCACAAAGCCAAGTCTCTGATTAACACCTTTGTAGGGATGGTTTTTCACCTATTACTAAATTAAACTTGCTTCATTGGAAAGGCAGCAAGATGTATCCTCATTTCAATGTCTACTGAAATAATACAGGTTGACACCAGGAAACATTAACGCCACTGCATCCTTGCTGCTTTCTCATGTGGAAGTCTGTTTAATGTGAAAACAAGGTGATATCTAATTAGCACACAGGTAAGGAATTAAGAAAATCTTTATTTAAGGGTGAAGATGTTTCTCACAAAATTGTTGACCCAATGCATCATTGAAATTCAAGCTGGAAAGATGATTTTAATATATCACTTGTACATTTTGTATTGCTCTTCTGGTGACAATGTAGTTTGTTTTTGTCAATTACCATTTTAATAATAGGGTAAAGAAAATGAAGTGGATTTTTGAAAGAAAACAATACTGTCAATATACTATTAAAACAAATTAAAATGGTAAAAGTTATTGTACTTTAAGTAAAAATAAAAGAGACAAAATATCAATCCCAGTTTTGGATTACTTTAATTAACAAAAAAAATGCATATAGCAGAGGATAGTTTCAATCTGCCTACCTCTGGGTTATGGGCCCAGCATGCTTCCATTGCAGTACTCTGCTGCACATGTAAGTGCAAGAGATCCTGAAGCACTCACTCATCATGGGAAAGTACCAATGTGTTTCTTCGTTGGTTGATGGAAGAAACATCTTACAAAAACTCTCCAGATTATTGACTTTTTAAAGTTTTTCTAGGAAACGTTTTAGATGAATGCTTATTAGCCTTTGTCAGTATGGACTTTTGCAAAGTGTCTCTGTGGCGCAATCGGTTAGTGTGTTTGGCTATTAACCAAAATGTTGGTGGTTCAATCCCACCCAGGGACGTAATTAACCTTGTGATCAGATTTTGGTGATATTTAAGGAGACAAGTCAAAATTTCAAACCTCCTCTTATGGTGTAGGGTACATGGCCTTCTCTGATGTAATCAGAGTTAGATTTGATTCAGTGATTTTATAAAAAACAGCTAGGAAGCACAATTTAGCAGTGGGTTGCAGAGAAAAAAAATATGCTGGCAGAAAAATCCAATCGAGTGATTAAACAGCTCTTCATTTTCTGGCTTTATTTTTATGCTAACAAATTTGTTCTCTGAAAAGTGTCCACAAAGCCAAGTCTCTGATTAACACCTTTGTAAGGATGGTTTATCACCTATTACTAAATTAAACTTGCTTCATTGGAAAGGCAGCAAGATGCATCCTCATTTCAATGTCTACTGAAATAATACAAGTTGACACCAGGAAACATTAACGCCACTGCATCCTTGCTGCTTTCTCATGTGGAAGTCTGTTTAATGTGAAAACAAGGTGATATCTAATTAGCACACAGGTAAGGAATTAAGAAAATCTTTATTTAAGGGTGAAGATGTTTCTCACAAAATTGTTGACCCAATGCAACATTGAAATTCAAGCTGGAAAGATGATTTTAATATATCACTTGTACATTTTGTATTGCTCTTCTGGTGACAATGTAGTTTGTTTTTGTCAATTACCATTTTAATAATAGGGTAAAGAAAATGAAGTGGATTTTTGAAAGAAAACAATACTGTCAATATACTATTAAAACAAATTAAAATGGTAAAAGTTATTGTACTTTAAGTAAAAATAAAAGAGACAAAATATCAATCCCAGTTTTGGATTACTTTAATTAACAAAAAAAAAAATGCATATAGCAGAGGATAGTTTCAATCTGCCTTCCTCTCGGTTATGAGCCCAGCATGCTTCCATTGCAGTACTCTGCTGCACATGTAAGTTCAAGAGATCCTGAAGCACTCACTCATCATGGGAAAGTACCAATGTGTTTCTTCGTTGGTTGATGGAAGAAACATCTTACAAAAACTCTCCAGATTATTGACTTTTTAAAGTTTTTCTAGGAAACGTTTTAGATGAATGCTTATTAGCCTTTGTCAGTATGGACTTTTTGCAAAGTGTCTCTGTGGCGCAATCAGTTAGTGTGTACGGCTATTAACCAAAAGGTTGGTGGTTCAATCCCACCCAGGGACCTAATTGACCTTGTTATCAGGTTTTGGTGATCTTTAAGTAGACAAGTCAAAATTTCAAACCCCCTGTTATGGTGTAGGGTACCTGGCCTTCTCTGATGTAATCAGAGTTAGATTTGATTCAGTGATTTTATAAAAACAGCTAGGAAGCACAATTTAGCAGTGGGTTGCAGAGAAAAAAAATATGCTGGCAGAAAAATCCAATTGAGTGATTAAACAGCTCTTTATTTTCTGGCTTTATTTTTATGCTAACAAATTTGTTCTCTGAAAAGTGTCCACAAAGCCAAGTCTCTGATTAACACCTTTGTAAGGATGGTTTTTCACCTATTACTAAATTAAACTTGCTTCATTGGAAAGGCAGCAAGATGCATCCTCATTTCAATGTCTACTGAAATAATACAGGTTGACACCAGGAAACATTAACGCCACTGCATCCTTGCTGCTTTCTCATGTGGAAGTCTGTTTAATGTGAAAACAAGGTGATATCTAATTAGCACACAGGTAAGGAATTAAGAAAATCTTTATTTAAGGGTGAAGATGTTTCTCACAAAATCGTTGCCCCAATGCATCATTGAAATTCAAGCTGGAAAGATGATTTTAATATATCACTTGTACATTTTGTATTGCTCTTCTGGTGACAATGTAGTTTGTTTTTGTCAATTACCATTTTAATAATAGGGTAAAGAAAATTAAGTGGATTTTTGAAAGAAAACAATACTGTCAATATACTATTAAAACAAATTAAAATGGTAAAAGTTATTGTACTTTAAGTAAAAATAAAAGAGCCAAAATATCAATCCCAGTTTTGGATTACTTTAATTAACAAACAAAAAAATGCATATAGCAGAGGATAGTTTCAATCTGCCTACCTCTGGGTTATGGGCCCAGCATGCTTCCATTGCTGTACTCTGCTGCACATGTAAGTGCAAGAGATCCTGAAGCACTCACTCATCATGGGAAAGTACCAATGTGTTTCTTCGTTGGTTGATAGAAGAAACATCTTACAAAAACTCTCCAGATTATTGACTTTTTAAAGTTTTTCTAGGAAACGTTTTAGATGAATGCTTATTAGCATTTGTCAGTATGTAGTTTTGCAAAGTGTCTCTGTGGCGCAATCAGTTAGTGTGTACGGCTATTAACCAAAAGGTTGGTGGTTCAATCCCACCCAGGGACGTAATTGACCTTGTTATCAGATTTTGGTGATCTTTAAGTAGACAAGTCAAATTTCATACCCCCTGTTATGGTGTAGGGTACCTGGCCTTCTCTGATGTAATCAGAGTTAGATTTGATTCAGTGATTTTATAAAAACATCTAGGAAGCACAATTTAGCAGTGGGTTGTAGAGAAAAAGAAATATGCTGGCAAAAAAATCAAATTGCGTGATTAAACAGCTCTTCATTTTCTGGCTTTATTTTTATGCTAACAAATTTGTTCTCTGAAAAGTGTCCACAAAGCCAAGTCTCTGATTAACACCTTTGTAGGGATGGTTTTTCACCTATTACTAAATTAAACTTGCTTCATTGGAAAGGCAGCAAGATGTATCCTCATTTCAATGTCTACTGAAATAATACAGGTTGACACCAGGAAACATTAACGCCACTGCATCCTTGCTGCTTTCTCATGTGGAAGTCTGTTTAATGTGAAAACAAGGTGATATCTAATTAGCACACAGGTAAGGAATTAAGAAAATCTTTATTTAAGGGTGAAGATGTTTCTCACAAAATTGTTGACCCAATGCATAATTGAAATTCAAGCTGGAAAGATGATTTTAATATATCACTTGTACATTTTGTATTGCTCTTCTGGTGACAATGTAGTTTGTTTTTGTCAATTACCATTTTAATAATAGGGTAAAGAAAATGAAGTGGATTTTTGAAAGAAAACAATACTGTCAATATACTATTAAAACAAATTAAAATGGTAAAAGTTATTGTACTTTAAGTAAAAATAAAAGAGACAAAATATCAATCCCAGTTTTGGATTACTTTAATTAACAAAAAAAAATGCATATAGCAGAGGATAGTTTCAATCTGCCTACCTCTGGGTTATGGGCCCAGCATGCTTCCATTGCAGTACTCTGCTGCACATGTAAGTTCAAGAGATCCTGAAGCACTCACTCATCATGGGAAAGTACCAATGTGTTTCTTCGTTGGTTGATGGAAGAAACATCTTACAAAAACTCTCCAGATTATTGACTTTTTAAAGTTTTTCTAGGAAACGTTTTAGATGAATGCTTATTAGCCTTTGTCAGTATGGACTTTTGCAAAGTGTCTCTGTGGCGCAATCTGTTAGTATGTACGGCTATTAACCATAAGGTTGGTGGTTCAATCCCATCCAGGGACCTAATTGACCTTGTTATCAGATTTTGGTGATCTTTAAGTAGACAAGTCAAAATTTCAAACCCCCTGTTATGGTGTAGGGTACCTGGCCTTCTCTGATGTAATCAGAGTTAGATTTGATTCAGTGATTTTATAAAAACAGCTAGGAAGCACAATTTAGCAGTGGGTTGCAGAGAAAAAAAATATGCTGGCAGAAAAATCCAATTGAGTGATTAAACAGCTCTTCATTTTCTGGCTTTATTTTTATGCTAACAAATTTGTTCTCTGAAAAGTGTCCACAAAGCCAAGTCTCTGATTAACACCTTTGTAAGGATGGTTTTTCACCTATTACTAAATTAAACTTGCTTCATTGGAAAGGCAGCAAGATGCATCCTCATTTCAATGTCTACTAAAATAATACAAGTTGACACCAGGAAACATTAACGAAACTGCATCCTTGCTGCTTTCTCATGTGGAAGTCTGTTTTATATGAAAACAAGGTGATATCTAATTAGCACACAGGTAAGGAATTAAGAAAATCTTTATTTAAGGGTGAAGATGTTTCTCACAAAATCGTTGCCACAATGCATCATTGAAATTCAAGCTGGAAATATGATTTTAATATATCACTTGTACATTTTGTATTGCTCTTCTGGTGACAATGTAGTTTGTTTTTGTCAATTACCATTTTAATAATAGGGTAAAGAAAATTAAGTGGATTTTTGAAAGAAAACAATACTGTCAATATACTATTAAAACAAATTAAAATGGTAAAAGTTATTGTACTTTAAGTAAAAATAAAAGAGCCAAAATATCAATCCCAGTTTTGGATTACTTTAATTAACAAACAAAAAAATGCATATAGCAGAGGATAGTTTCAACCTGCCTACCTCTGGGTTATGGGCCCAGCATGCTTCCATTGCTGTACTCTGCTGCACATGTAAGTGCAAGAGATCCTGAAGCACTCACTCATCATGGGAAAGTACCAATGTGTTTCTTCGTTGGTTGATAGAAGAAACATCTTACAAAAACTCTCCAGATTATTGACTTTTTTAAGTTTTTCTAGGAAACGTTTTAGATGAATGCTTATTAGCATTTGTCAGTATGTACTTTTGCAAAGTGTCTCTGTGGCGCAATCAGTTAGTGTGTACGGCTATTAACCAAAAGGTTGGTGGTTCAATCCCACCCAGGGACGTAATTGACCTTGTTATCAGATTTTGGTGATCTTTAAGTAGACAAGTCAAATTTCATACCCCCTGTTATGGTGTAGGGTACCTGGCCTTCTCTGATGTAATCAGAGTTAGATTTGATTCAGTGATTTTATAAAAACATCTAGGAAGCACAATTTAGCAGTGGGTTGCAGAGAAAAAGAAATATGCTGGCAAAAAAATCAAATTGCGTGATTAAACAGCTCTTCATTTTCTGGCTTTATTTTTATGCTAACAAATTTGTTCTCTGAAAAGTGTCCACAAAGCCAAGTCTCTGATTAACACCTTTGTAAGGATGGTTTATCACCTATTACTAAATTAAACTTGCTTCATTGGAAAGGCAGCAAGATGCATCCTCATTTCAATGTCTACTGAAATAATACAAGTTGACACCAGGAAACATTAACGCCACTGCATCCTTGCTGCTTTCTCATGTGGAAGTCTGTTTAATGTGAAAACAAGGTGATATCTAATTAGCACACAGGTAAGGAATTAAGAAAATCTTTATTTAAGGGTGAAGATGTTTCTCACAAAATTGTTGACCCAATGCAACATTGAAATTCAAGCTGGAAAGATGATTTTAATATATCACTTGTACATTTTGTATTGCTCTTCTGGTGACAATGTAGTTTGTTTTTGTCAATTACCATTTTAATAATAGGGTAAAGAAAATGAAGTGGATTTTTGAAAGAAAACAATACTGTCAATATACTATTAAAACAAATTAAAATGGTAAAAGTTATTGTACTTTAAGTAAAAATAAAAGAGACAAAATATCAATCCCAGTTTTGGATTACTTTAATTAACAAAAAAAAAATGCATATAGCAGAGGATAGTTTCAATCTGCCTACCTCTCGGTTATGAGCCCAGCATGCTTCCATTGCAGTACTCTGCTGCACATGTAAGTTCAAGAGATCCTGAAGCACTCACTCATCATGGGAAAGTACCAATGTGTTTCTTCGTTGGTTGATGGAAGAAACATCTTACAAAAACTCTCCAGATTATTGACTTTTTAAAGTTTTTCTAGGAAACGTTTTAGATGAATGCTTATTAGCCTTTGTCAGTATGGACTTTTTGCAAAGTGTCTCTGTGGCGCAATCAGTTAGTGTGTACGGCTATTAACCAAAAGGTTGGTGGTTCAATCCCACCCAGGGACCTAATTGACCTTGTTATCAGATTTTGGTGATCTTTAAGTAGACAAGTCAAAATTTCAAACCCCCTGTTATGGTGTAGGGTACCTGGCCTTCTCTGATGTAATCAGAGTTAGATTTGATTCAGTGATTTTATAAAAACAGCTAGGAAGCACAATTTAGCAGTGGGTTGCAGAGAAAAAAAATATGCTGGCAGAAAAATCCAATTGAGTGATTAAACAGCTCTTTATTTTCTGGCTTTATTTTTATGCTAACAAATTTGTTCTCTGAAAAGTGTCCACAAAGCCAAGTCTCTGATTAACACCTTTGTAAGGATGGTTTTTCACCTATTACTAAATTAAACTTGCTTCATTGGAAAGGCAGCAAGATGCATCCTCATTTCAATGTCTACTGAAATAATACAGGTTGACACCAGGTAACATTAACGCCACTGCATCCTTGCTGCTTTCTCATGTGGAAGTCTGTTTAATGTGAAAACAAGGTGATATCTAATTAGCACACAGGTAAGGAATTAAGAAAATCTTTATTTAAGGGTGAAGATGTTTCTCACAAAATCGTTGCCCCAATGCATCATTGAAATTCAAGCTGGAAAGATGATTTTAATATATCACTTGTACATTTTGTATTGCTCTTCTGGTGACAATGTAGTTTGTTTTTGTCAATTACCATTTTAATAATAGGGTAAAGAAAATGAAGTGGATTTTTGAAAGAAAACAATACTGTCAATATACTATTAAAACAAATTAAAATGGTAAAAGTTATTGTACTTTAAGTAAAAATAAAAGAGCCAAAATATCAATCCCAGTTTTGGATTACTTTAATTAACAAACAAAAAAATGCATATAGCAGAGGATAGTTTCAATCTGCCTACCTCTGGGTTATGGGCCCAGCATGCTTCCATTGCTGTACTCTGCTGCACATGTAAGTGCAAGAGATCCTGAAGCACTCACTCATCATGGGAAAGTACCAATGTGTTTCTTCGTTGGTTGATAGAAGAAACATCTTACAAAAACTCTCCAGATTATTGACTTTTTAAAGTTTTTCTAGGAAACGTTTTAGATGAATGCTTATTAGCATTTGTAAGTATGTAGTTTTGCAAAGTGTCTCTGTGGCGCAATCAGTTAGTGTGTACGGCTATTAACCAAAAGGTTGGTGGTTCAATCCCACCCAGGGACGTAATTGACCTTGTTATCAGATTTTGGTGATCTTTAAGTAGACAAGTCAAATTTCATACCCCCTGTTATGGTGTAGGGTACCTGGCCTTCTCTGATGTAATCAGAGTTAGATTTGATTCAGTGATTTTATAAAAACATCTAGGAAGCACAATTTAGCAGTGGGTTGCAGAGAAAAAGAAATATGCTGGCAAAAAAATCAAATTGCGTGATTAAACAGCTCTTCATTTTCTGGCTTTATTTTTATGCTAACAAATTTGTTCTCTGAAAAGTGTCCACAAAGCCAAGTCTCTGATTAACACCTTTGTAGGGATGGTTTTTCACCTATTACTAAATTAAACTTGCTTCATTGGAAAGGCAGCAAGATGTATCCTCATTTCAATGTCTACTGAAATAATACAGGTTGACACCAGGAAACATTAACGCCACTGCATCCTTGCTGCTTTCTCATGTGGAAGACTGTTTAATGTGAAAACAAGGTGATATCTAATTAGCACACAGGTAAGGAATTAAGAAAATCTTTATTTAAGGGTGAAGATGTTTCTCACAAAATTGTTGACCCAATGCATCATTGAAATTCAAGCTGGAAAGATGATTTTAATATATCACTTGTACATTTTGTATTGCTCTTCTGGTGACAATGTAGTTTGTTTTTGTCAATTACCATTTTAATAATAGGGTAAAGAAAATGAAGTGGATTTTTGAAAGAAAACAATACTGTCAATATACTATTAAAACAAATTTAAATGGTAAAAGTTATTGTACTTTAAGTAAAAATAAAAGAGACAAAATATCAATCCCAGTTTTGGATTACTTTAATTAACAAAAAAAAAATGCATATAGCAGAGGATAGTTTCAATCTGCCTACCTCTGGGTTATGGGCCCAGCATGCTTCCATTGCAGTACTCTGCTGCACATGTAAGTTCAAGAGATCCTGAAGCACTCACTCATCATGGGAAAGTACCAATGTGTTTCTTCGTTGGTTGATGGAAGAAACATCTTACAAAAACTCTCCAGATTATTGACTTTTTAAAGTTTTTCTAGGAAACGTTTTAGATGAATGCTTATTAGCCTTTGTCAGTATGGACTTTTGCAAAGTGTCTCTGTGGCGCAATCAGTTAGTATGTGCGGCTATTAACCAAAAGGTTGGTGGTTCAATCCCACCCAGGGACCTAATTGACCTTGTTATCAGATTTTGGTGATCTTTAAGTAGACAAGTCAAAATTTCAAACCCCCTGTTATGGTGTAGGGTACCTGGCCTTCTCTGATGTAATCAGAGTTAGATTTGATTCAGTGATTTTATAAAAACAGCTAGCTGAATTTTCCAATGCGTAGCTCTTTGCAAAAGAGAGATATTGGCAAGGAAAAGCTGTCTTGTACCTTTGCATTTTTCTCCCAAACGAAGGACACTAGAAAGAAAATTTTAGAGCCTCCTGTTAGGCCATCATCTACACGACATAGTCCTGAATTTTCCAATGCGCAGCTCTTTGCAAAAGAGAGATATTGGCAAGGAAAAGCTGTCTTGTACCTTTGCATTTTTCTCCCAAACGAAGGACACTAGAAAGAAAATTTTAAAGCCTCCTGTTAGGCCATCATCTACACGACATAGTCCTGAATTTTCCAATGCGCAGCTCTTTGCAAAAAAGAGAGATATTGGCAAGGAAAAGCTGTTTTGTACCTTTGCATTTTTCTCCCAAACGAAGGTCACTAGAAAGAAAATTTTAAAGCCTCCTGTTAGGCCATCATCTACACGACATAGCCCTGAATTTTCCAATGCGCAGCTCTTTGCAAAAGAGAGATATTGGCAAGGAAAAGCTGTCTTGTACCTTTGCATTTTTCTCCCAAACGAAGGACACTAGAAAGAAAATTTTAAAGCCTCCTGTTAGGCCATCATCTACACGACATAGCCCTGAATTTTCCAATGCGTAGCTCTTTGCAAAAGAGAGATATTGGCAAGGAAAAGCTGTCTTGTACCTTTGCATTTTTCTCCCAAACGAAGGACACTAGAAAGATAATTTTAAAGCCTCCTGTTAGGCCATCATCTACACGACATAGCCCTGAATTTTCCAATGCGCAGCTCTTTGCAAAAGAGAGATACTGGCAAGGAAAAGCTGTCTTGTACCTTTGCATTTTTCTCCCAAACTAAGGACACTAGAAAGAAAATTTTAAAGCCTCCTGTTAGGCCATCATCTACACGACATAGCCCTGAATTTTCCAATGCGCAGCTCTTTGCAAAAGAGAGATATTGGCAAGGAAAAGCTGTCTTGTACCTTTGCATGTTTCTCCCAAACGAAGGTCACTAAAAAGAAAATTTTAAAGCCTCCTGTTAGGCCATCATCTACACGACATAGCCCTGAATTTTCCAAAGCGTAGCTCTTTGCAAAAGAGAGATATTGGCAAGGAAAAGCTGTCTTGTACCTTTGCATTTTTCTTCCAAACGAAGGACACTAGAAAGATAATTTTAAAGCCTCCTGTTAGGCCATCATCTACACGACATAGCCCTTAATTTTCCAATGCGTAGCTCTTTGCAAAAGAGAGATATTGGCAAGGAAAAGCTGTCTTGTACCTTTGCATTTTTCTCCCAAACGAAGGACACTAGAATGAAAATTTTAAAGCCTCCTGTTAGGCCATCATCTACACGACATAGCCCTTAATTTTCCAATGCGTAGCTCTTTGCAAAAGAGAGATATTGGCAAGGAAAAACTGTCTTGTACCTTTGCATTTTTCTCCCAAACGAAGGACACTAGAAAGATAATTTTAAAGCCTCCTGTTAGGCCATCATCTACACGACATAGCCCTGAATTTTCCAATGCGCAGCTCTTTGCAAAAGAGAGATATTGGCAAGGAAAAGCTGTCTTGTACCTTTGCATTTTTCTCCCAAACGAAGGACACTAGAAAGAAAATTTTAAAGCCTCCTGTTAGGCCATCATCTACACGACATAGCCCTGCATTTTCCAATGCGCAGCTCTTTGCAAAAGAGAGATATTGGCAAGGAAAAGCTGTCTTGTACCTTTGCATTTTTCTCCCAAACGAAGGTCACTAGAAAGAAAATTTTAAAGCCTCCTGTAAGGCCATCATCTACACGACATAGCCCTGAATTTTCCAATGCGTAGCTCTTTGCAAAAGAGAGATATTGGCAAGGAAAAGCTGTCTTGTACCTTTGCATTTTTCTCCCAAACGAAGGACACTAGAAAGAAAATTTTAAAGTCTCCTGTTAGGCCATCATCTACACGACATAGCCCTGAATTTTCCAATGCTCAGCTCTTTGCAAAAGAGAGATATTGGCAAGGAAAAGCTGTCTTGTACCTTTGCATTTTTCTCCCAAACGAAGGACACTAGAAAGAAAATTTTAAAGCCTCCTGTTAGTGCTTCATCTACACGACATAGCCCTGAATTTTCCAATGCGTAGCTCTTTGCAAAAGAGAGATATTGGCAAGGAAAAGCTGTCTTGTACCTTTGCATTTTTCTCCCAAACGAAGGACACTAGAAAGAAAATTTTAAAGCCTCCTCTTAGGCCATCATCTACACGACATAGCCCTGAATTTTCCAATGCGCAGCTCTTTGCAAAAGAGAGATATTGGCAAGGAAAAGCTGTCTTGTACCTTTGCATTTTTCTCCCAAACGAAGGACACTAGAAAGAAAATTTTAAAGCCTCCTGTTAGGCCATCATCTACACGACATAGCCCTGAATTTTGCAATGCGCAGCTCTTTGCAAAAGAGAGATATTGGCAAGGAAAAGCTGTCTTGTACCTTTGCATTTTTCTCCCAAACGAAGGTCACTAGAAAGAAAATTTTAAAGCCTCCTGTTAGGCCATCATCTACACGACATAGCCCTGAATTTTCCAATGCGCAGCTCTTTGCAAAAGAGAGATATTGGCAAGGAAAAGCTGTCTTGTACCTTTGCATTTTTCTCCCAAACGAAGGACACTAGAAAGAAAATTTTAAAGCCTCCTGTTAGGCCATCATCTACACGACATAGCCCTGAATTTTCCAATGCGCAGCTCTTTGCAAAAGAGAGATATTGGCAAGGAAAAGCTGTCTTGTACCTTTGCATTTTTCTCCCAAACGAAGGACACTAGAAAGAAAATTTTAAAGCCACCTGTTAGGCCATCATCTACACGACATAGACCTGAATTTTCCAATGCGTAGCTCTTTGCAAAAGAGAGATATTGGCAAGGAAAAGCTGTCTTGTACCTTTGCATTTTTCTCCCAAACGAAGGACACTAGAATGAAAATTTTAAAGCCTCCTGTTAGTGCTTCATCTACACGGTATAGCCCTGAATTTTCCAATGCGTAGCTCTTTGCAAAAGAGAGATATTGGCAAGGAAAAGCTGTCTTGTACCTTTGCATTTTTCTCCCAAACGAAGGACACTAGAATGAAAATTTTAAAACCTCCTGTTAGTGCTTCATCTACACGGTATAGCCCTGAATTTTCCAATGCGTAGCTCTAAAAATCCAATTGAGTGATTAAACAGCTCTTCATTTCTGGCTTTATTTTTATGCTAACAAATTTGTTCTCTGAAAAGTGTCCACAAAGCCAAGTCTCTGATTAACACCTTTGTAGGGATGGTTTTTCACCTATTACTAAATTAAACTTGCTTCATTGGAAAGGCAGCAAGATGCATCCTCATTTCAATGTCTACTGAAATAATGCAAGTTGACACCAGGAAACATTAATGCCACTGCATCCTTGCTGCTTTCTCATGTGGAAGTCTGTTTAATGTGAAAACAAGGTGATATCTAATTAGCACACAGGTAAGGAATTAAGAAAATCTTTATTTAAGGGTGAAGATGTTTCTCACAAAATTGTTGACCCAATGCATCATTGAAATTCAAGCTGGAAAGATGATTTTAATATATCACTTGTACATTTTGTATTGCTCTTCTGGTGACAATGTAGTTTGTTTTTGTCAATTACCATTTTAATAATAGGGTAAAGAAAATTAAGTGGATTTTTGAAAGAAAACAATACTGTCAATATACTATTAAAACAAATTAAAATGGTAAAAGTTATTGTACTTTAAGTAAAAATAAAAGAGCCAAAATATCAATCCCAGTTTTGGATTACTTTAATTAACAAACAAAAAAATGCATATAGCAGAGGATAGTTTCAATCTGCCTACCTCTGGGTTATGGGCCCAGCATGCTTCCATTGCTGTACTCTGCTGCACATATAAGTGCAAGAGATCCTGAAGCACTCACTCATCATGGCAAAGTACCAATGTGTTTCTTCGTTGGTTGATAGAAGAAACATCTTACAAAAACTCTCCAGATTATTGACTTTTTTAAGTTTTTCTAGGAAACGTTTTAGATGAATGCTTATTAGCATTTGTCAGTATGTGCTTTTGGAAAGTGTCTCTGTGGCGCAATCAGTTAGTGTGTACGGCTATTAACCAAAAGGTTGGTGGTTCAATCCCACCCAGGGACGTAATTGACCTTGTATTCAGATTACTTGCCATAGTGTATAAAATCTTATTTTATATATATATATATATATAATATATATATATGACTTGGGGTTTGTTTTATTAGATAGAGCATGTCCCTGTGAAGTGCCTTTTTGGGGTTGTGGTTTTTCAGAAAGTTACAGGTTTTTTTTAATTAAGAGAAATATGCCCCATTATAGAGATCGGGCATTTCAATTTGTTGCGCCTGCGCAGTGGCCGCCAGCAGGGGGTGTACTAGAGTGCCTTCTCTTGAGAGCCGCAATATGGCCGCCTTCTCCCCGGTTATTCTGTAAATAGGAAAATAACCTCACAGCGGTGAGTGAAGACCAGATCCAGTGAGCTCCCATTCACATGGGAGGGTGAGGAGGTCCACTGGGAGAGACCAAGTGAAGAGGTGAGGTTAAGGAGTTTAGAGGCAGGGGATTGTGTGGGGATGTCAATAGGGATGTTGAAATCGCCTAGGATAATGGTGGGAATGTCAGAAGAGAGGAAGTGAGGAAGCCAGGAAGCAAAGTTGTCGATGAATTTGGAAGCAGTGCCAGGGGGGGCGGTAAATGACAGCTACTCTAAGATGGACTGGTTGGAAGAGGCATATGGCGTGGACCTCAAATGTAGAGAATATAAGGGATGGTTCTGGTGGTATGAGTTGGTAGGAGTAACTAGAAGGTAAAAGGACCCCAACACCACCCCCATGGCGACCCCCAGGTCGGGGTGTGTGTGTGAATGTAAGGCCCCCAGCAGAGAGAGCAGCAGCAGTAGTAGTGTCAGAGGGCGTAATCCAAGTTTCAGTAATGGCTAGTAGGTGTAGGGAGTTGGAAATGAAAAGGTCATGAGTGGGGACCAGTTTGTTACAAACAGATCTGGCATTCCAGAGGGCACAGGATAGGGGGTATGAGTTTGTGGGAGAGATGTGAATTAGATTTTCAGGGTTGCTGTAGCGATGAGGTGGGATTAACTTTGAGGGCAGGGATGATGAGAGAGTAGTGATGGTACGGGTGCCTGAGCTAGGAGGGGAAACTGCAGGAGGTGGGCAGGGAGGGAGGTCAGTGTGATGTGGATGGGGGTGTGGGGAGGTGACAGGGAAGGGAGAGAGGGAGCAGGGCTGAGTTGTGGGGTAGCAGGACCATGGGGCAGAGGTGAATGAAAGTGGGGTAACAGGAAAGGTGGGGGAAGGAAACAGAGGGATGGAGGGGAGACAGAGGAGGGGAGAGAGGAGGAGGTGGAGGAGACTAGTGGGGAAGGATAAAGATACATTATTAGGTAGACACTGAGTGATGTGGGGAGTATAAGAAAACCTTGACATAGTGTTAAGTAGGTAAATAGGTTGAAGTAGTGGAAGTAGGAGAGGAGACTGTAAGTCAATCCGAGCAGAAGAATTGCAGAAATGCAGGTGAGAAAAGCAGTGTAGGCTCAAGGGGTGTAGATTTAGTATGAAATGAGTCAAAAGCGTAGATAAAGTGGGTGCAGAAATGTATTTGGAGTGTAAGAAATGAAAGGATTGTGAGAGGTTTAAGAAGCAATGGTAATTATGTTAGATGTTTTAAGTGTTTGCAGGTAAAATTGCATTGGTGCAGCTGTGCTTAAAAAACAAAATTACAATAATACAGATACAGGCATTTGTAGGTGAAATGGATGGTTTATGAAATGTCCAAGTAAGGTAGTTCTGTGCTATGTAATCAGCTGCAACAATCAGGAGGTGAGTGATCTGAGGAGTAAGTGACTCACATTTGTTATTAGTTCTTCAGTTTTCTTTGTTTTGTTAGATTGGTGTGCTTCTGTTTTCCTTCTTTTTCACTTCGATTGAACGCTGATTGAACACTGCTGTTATGTGTCAATTTTATCACGCTTTGATAAAAATGCACGCTTAGATCAATAAATGCACAGCCAAATGGCTTTGCACAGCCTACACCATTGGACTTAAGTAGAAGATATTACAAGTGAAACCAATAATTGAAATCTGTAACCACACCCCACCCCCTCAAATGCCAGGCAATAAATTACCTTAAAAACAACAACCAGGCATTCCACAAAGATTAAACTGGGTCTATATCATTCAAAACTTTAAAAAAGTACTTCAAAATCACATACTATGCAATAATGTTTCAATTTGCATAACCCAGCAGAATTAGCTTTGCATATATAGATATAGTGCAGCAGAATATATTGGTGGTTGTAGTCAATTGTAATTACCTGTAGGTGACAAGAAGAGAAGAAACGTCAATTCACAATCGATATCAGCTGAAGATAAATTAACGCTGATTGAACGCTGCTGTTATGTGTCAATTTTATCACGCTTTGATAAAAATGCACGCTTGGATCAATAAATGCACAGCCAAACGGCTTTGCACAGCCTACACCATTGGACTTAAGTAGAAGACTATTACAAGTGAAACCAATAATTGAAATCTGTAACCACACCCCACCCCCTCAAATGCCAGGCAATAAATTACCTTAAAAACAACAACCAGGCATTCCACAAAGATTAAACTGGGTCTATATCATTCAAAACTTTAAAAAAGTACTTAAAAATCACATACTATGCAATAATGTTTCAATTTGCATTACCCAGCAGAATTAGCTTTGCATATATAGATATAGTGCAGCAGAATATATTGGTGGTTGTAGTCAATTGTAATTACCTGTAGGTGACAAGAAGAGAAGAAACGTCAATTCACAATCGATATCAGCTGAAGATAAATTAACGCTGATTGAACGCTGCTGTTATGTGTCAATTTTATCACGCTTTGATAAAAATGCACGCTTGGATCAATAAATGCACAGCCAAACGGCTTTGCACAGCCTACACCATTGGACTTAAGTAGAAGACTATTACAAGTGAAACCAATAATTGAAATCTGTAACCACACCCCACCCCCTCAAATGCCAGGCAATAAATTACCTTAAAAACAACAACCAGGCATTCCACAAAGATTAAACTGGGTCTATATCATTCAAAACTTTAAAAAAGTACTTAAAAATCACATACTATGCAATATTGTTTCAATTTGCATTACCCAGCAGAATTAGCTTTGCATATATAGATATAGTGCAGCAGAATATATTGGTGGTTGTAGTCAATTGTAATTACTCAGCAGAATTAGCTTTTCATATATAGATATAGTGCAGCAGAATATATTGGTGGTTGTAGTCAATTGTAATTACCCAGCAGAATTAGCTTTGCAAATATAGATATAGTGCAGCAGAATATATTGGTGGTTGTAGTCAATTGTAATTACCCAGCAGAATTAGCTTTGCATATATATAGTGCAGCAGAATATATTGGTGGTTGTAGTAAATTGTAATTACCCAGCAGCAGCTCTACTGCACTCAACATCACCAGTGCTCACAATATATATAATGCTATATACTATGCCATAGTGGTGCTTACTATATAACACCTCCTACTGCGTTCCCCCTGGCAATGAGCATGACACCCAGAGAGTGAAACCCCTGGCAATGAGCATGACACCCAGCACGTGAAACTCTTGGCATTGAACAGTTTTTGTAAAAGTAATTAGAAGCTTTACTGTAGGGCATAGTGTATCACAGATATTGTGGTGAGTGACATAATATGTTCCAAAGGGCATTAATGTGTGGGGCTTAACATGGTGGAAATTACTGTACTTTTTTCCCTGTGGTGGCCGAGGTCTGTTGGTGCAGGGTCAAGAACTGGGGTGTAAGGTAGTCTTTGCCTGCAAGGCTACGCTCATTTTATGGAGACCATACCCATACATTTAAGTGTGGCATATACCTGCGCTTGCTCGCGGGGTGAGAACATCTCCCTAATTGAATTCAGTGATATGAATAGATGTTGTGCAGCAGCCACAGAAAGGGTTAATCTCTGCAGCTTGTCACTAAATTACATTGTTGCAATTTTAGCTGGGAGCTGCAATAATTACTCTAATACATAACACAGCCAACACTTCTATATTCACACAATATACTGCATGGTGAATATAGCAGTGGGTTGCAGAGAAAAACAATATGCTGGTAAAAAAATCCAATTGAGTGATTAAACAGCTCTTCATTTTCTGGCTTTATTTTTATGCTAACAAATTTGTTCTCTGAAAAGTGTCCACAAAGCCAAGTATCTGATTAACACCTTTGTAGGGATGGTTTTTCACCTATTACTAAATTAAACTTGCTTCATTGGAAAGGCAGCAAGATGCATCGTCATTTCAATATCTACTGAAATAATACAGGTTGACACCAGGAAACATTAACGCCACTGCATCCTTGCTGCTTTCTCATGTGGAAGTCTGTTTAATGTGAAAACAAGGTGATATCTAATTAGCACACAGGTAAGGAATTAAGAAAATCTTTATTTAAGGGTGAAGATGTTTCTCACAAAATCGTTACCCCAATGCATCATTGAAATTCAAGCTGGAAAGATGATTTTAATATATCACTTGTACATTTTGTATTGCTCTTCTGGTGACAATGTAGTTTGTTTTTGTCAATTACCATTTTAATAATAGGGTAAAGAAAATTAAGTGGATTTTTGAAAGAAAACAATACTATCAATATACTATTAAACAAATTAAAATGGTAAAAGTTATTGTACTTTAAGTAAAAATAAAAGAGCTAAAATATCCATCCCAATTTTGTATTACTTTAATTAAAAAAAAATGCATATAGCAGAGGATAGTTTCAATCTGCCTACCTCTGGGTTATGGGCCCAGCATGCTTCCATTGCAGTACTCTGCTGCACATGTAAGTGCAAGAGATCCTGAAGCACTCACTCATCATGGGAAAGTACCAATGTGTTTCTTTGTTGGTTGATGGAAGAAACATCTTACAAAAACTCTCCAGATTATTGACTTTTTAAAGTTTTTCTAGGAAACGTTCTAGATGAATGCTTATTAGCCTTTGTCAGTATGTCCTATTTGCAAAGTGTCTCTGTGGCGCAATCGGTTAGTGTGTTCGGCTATTAACCAAAAGGTTGGTGGTTCAATCCCACCCAGGGATGTAATTGACCTTGTGATCGGATTTTGGTGATATTTAAGTAGACAAGTCAAAATTTCAAACCCCCTGTTATGGTGTGGGTACCTGGCCTTCCCTGATGTAATCAGAGTTAGATTTGATTCAGTGATTTTATAAAAACAGCTAGGAAGCACAATTTAGCAGTAGGTTGCAGAGAAAAAAAATATGCTGGCAGAAAAATCCAATTGAGTGATTAAACAGCTCTTCATTTTCTGGCTTTATTTTTATGCTAACAAATTTGTTCTCTGAAAAGTGTCCACAAAGCCAAGTCTCTGATTAACACCTTTGTAAGGATGGTTTTTCACCTATTGCTAAATTAAACTTGCTTCATTGGAAAGGCAGCAAGATGCATCCTCATTTCAATGTCTACTGAAATAATACAGGTTGACACCAGGAAACATTAACGCCACTGCATCCTTGCTGCTTTCTCATGTGGAAGTCTGTTTAATGTGAAAACAAGGTGATATCTAATTAGCACACAGGTAAGGAATTAAGAAAATCTTTATTTAAGGGTAAAGATGTTTCTCACAAAATCGTTGCCCCAATGCATCATTGAAATTCAACCTGGAAAGATGATTTTAATATATCACTTGTACATTTTGTATTGCTCTTCTGGTGACAATGTAGTTTGTTTTTGTCAATTACCATTTTAATAATAGGGTAAAGAAAATTAAGTGGATTTTTGAAAGAAAACAATACTGTCAATATACTATTAAAACAAATTAAAATGGTAAAAGTTATTGTACTTTAAGTAAAAATAAAAGAGCAAAAATATCCATCCCAGTTTTGGATTACTTTAATTAACAAAAAAAATGCATGTAGCAAAGGATAGTTTCAATCTGCCTACCTCTGGGTTATGGGCCCAGCATGCTTCCATTGCAGTACTCTGCTGCACATGTAAGTGCAAGAGATCCTGAAGCACTCACTCATCATGGGAAAGTACCAATGTGTTTCTTTGTTGGTTGATGGAAGAAACATCTTACAAAAACTCTCCAGATTATTGACTTTTTAAAGTTTTTCTAGGAAACGTTCTAGATGAATGCTTATTAGCCTTTGTCAGTATGTCCTATTTGCAAAGTGTCTCTGTGGCGCAATCGGTTAGTGTGTTCGGCTATTAACCAAAAGGTTGGTGGTTCAATCCCACCCAGGGATGTAATTGTCATTCCAGTCTGCAGAAGTCCGGTATTCGGGAGTTGTCATCTCATCCCAAGAGGTCGTTTGGTTCCCTGGAGTCCTGACTGATCACCGTTTTATATCCAGTGGTGTTCGTGAGTTGCGGCTCAGACGCTTTACCTTTTATATTTTGTGTTTGGAGCATTTGCGGAGGGTTCCGCTTCCACAAGTCCTCTCTGGTACTTGGCGGTGCCGGGTAGGAGAATTGGACAAGTGGATATTTTGGTTGTCCTTTTTCCTGGCGGTTTCTCCGCACATATTATAGTTTTGAGTTTGCTTAGCCCCTGGCCTGGTTGTTTAGTTAGAGGGCCTCTTGTTATCACCCTGTCTCGGGTTTCCCTTTGTCTCTCATTAAGACCGGGGGGCATCAAAGTTGGGCAGACATAATCCGCCCTTCAAACGCGGCTGCCAAGGGCTCAAGAAACCATAGTCTCGCAGGGGATTTCTGACAACACGGGTGAGACAACAGAGTTAGGGCGCCAGGGGCTATTTTCCTGTCCTGCTCCCTTCCCCAGCATTCCGTTCCAGTGCTCCAGTCCTTGCCATAAGATCTTCTCTGACCAGAGTGCTGGAATCATAACATTATTACCGGCCATACCAAAACTTAAAATTAAACGGGGTTTAATTTTTTCTCATTCAGTTTTGTGAGAGTTTATCGGCCTCATGAATCCAACAGGTTTAGGGCCAAATCCTGGTCAGCTCTTAGTCAGCCAGATTCAAGAACTTACTCAGATGGTTCAGGATCTTTCTCTTTGGGTGAAGTCGCAGGAAGATCTTTTGCGAGCTTCCCCAAGGGTAGTCCCTGAACCAAAGATGCATTTGCCTGACCGTTTTTCTGGTGATAGAAAAGAGTTTTTTAATTTTAAAGAATCCTGTAAACTTTATTTTCGTTTAAGACCGACTTCCTCGGGTACTGAATCTCAGCGGGTCGGGATTATTATTTCTTTGCTCCAGGGGGATCCTCAGACCTGGGCATTTGGTTTAAGAGCAGAGGATCCGGCATTGTTGTCAGTTGACGCTTTTTTTGAGTCTTTAGGGCTCTTGTATGATGACCCTGATAGAGAGGCGTCCGCTGAAAGTCAGTTGCGCGCTCTCAGACAGGGTAGAAATCCTGCAGAGGTTTATTGTACGGAGTTTCGCCGTTGGTCGAACGACTGTGGCTGGAATGACCCAGCCCTGCGCATTCAGTTTCGCCTCGGCTTATCAGAGTCTATAAAAGACAGTCTCCTTCAGTACCCCGCTCCTGAGACTCTCGATAAACTCATGGAGCTTTCTATTAAGATTGATCGTCGTCTCAGAGAGCGGAGGGCTGAAAAAGGAGCACCTGTAAGGTCAAGTCCGTGTGTATATTCCATTCCTGAAGACGTAGAGGAGACCATGCAGATGGGTCTCTCCCGGCTGTCTCCTGAAGAAAGAGCCAGAAGGCAAAATTCTGGTCTTTGTCTGTACTGTGGGGGTAAGGGACATTTTGCTCGTAATTGTCCGAACAAGTCGGGAAACGCTTTGACCAGGTGAATTGTGAGGGGGTTCACCTAGGTCTGCAGCTTATCTCCTCGAATAACTCCCTTTTAGTCCCAGTTAAAGTTTCCTTTGGCAGCCTCAGTTCTTCGGTGTCGGCTTTTGTTGACAGTGGAGCTGCAGGAAACTTTATGGATTTAACTTGGGCTAAGGCCTTAGGCATTCCTCAGTTACCTTTGGGTAGGTGTGTCACCATGCATGGCTTAGATGGGAGTCCGCTGTCTAATGGGATTATTTCTCTCCGTACACCCCCTGTACTACTTACAGTAGGAGCTCTACATTCCGAGAAAATCAAGTTCTTTCTTACACATTGCCCAGCAGTTCCAGTTGTTCTGGGTCACCCTTGGCTGGCCTTTCATAATCCCACCATTGATTGGCGGTCGGGGGAGATTTCACATTGGGGTACTTTTTGTGATAAGGAATGTATCACGTTTCCAGTCAGAGTAGCAGCTATCATTCCAGAACTCATTCCGGTGGAATACCAGGAGTTTGCTGATGTTTTCTCCAAAGGCAATGCGGACATTCTGCCTCCCCATCGGCCTTATGATTGTGCTATTGAGTTAATTCCTGGTGCCGCATTGCCAAAGGGAAGATTATATGCATTATCCGGGCCAGAAACTGCGGCTATGAATGATTATGTAAAGGAGAGCCTTGAGAAAGGATTTATTAGACCATCAAAATCTCCTTTAAGTGCAGGCTTCTTCTTTGTGGAGAAAAAGGATGGCTCGCTTAGACCTTGCATTGATTTTAACACGCACGTGATTGTGACAGAAACTGGCTGTTGCACGTAATGTCACAGTGAAACACCCATATTCTGTCACTGAAGAGGAGCCGGCACTTTGGTGTCACCCCCCTTGGCGGGTGACACTCGGGTGTGGGCCGCAACCCCGTTGTGATGCCACTGACCCATGGGAAGCTTTACGTGGCTTACCCATGTGTTAGTAGCCCCAAGCATCTTTTGTGTTAGTCCCTGAAGAAAAACTTCAAATATTTACAAATAAATTTTGTAATCAATGGGCCTAATTTAGTAAGGATTGCAAATTCTGCTAAGTAACAGAATTTGCAATCCTTTGGTTCGCATGCTGGGGCCACCCAGCATGCCGCCTCCCTTCTTGACCACGCTGAAATTGCAGTCGCAGTGCAGTTCAGCGTGATCATAAAAAATGGGTTAGCCTCCTGTTGGTGCAGACTGTATGTGTGCGCAGGAAGCCGCCACCATTTTTGTGATCGCAGCTGCTGCATGTGATGTCATGCAACCGCTCTGACCACGCCTCCTGTTTCTCCGTTGCCGACCCCATTTTGAAGCCCTGCCCACGCACCGCTCCATCTCCGACTTGGAAATGGAGTGTTGCTGACCCCCCCCCCCCCCCAGCACCGATTGACAGTCAGAGGCGATCGCATTAACTGCGGGGTGCCGCAGAAAATGCAGGCGCATGCGTATGCTCTTAGCAATTTTTGCAGTTGGACTGCTTATTGCGATTGCAATCCAACCTGAATCAGGCTCTATTACCTATCACAATGCACTGCGGGTAGTACAAAATGGGGTTAATATAAGAGAAAACCCCCCAGAGCTGTGCTCCTTAACTGTCCCTGGTGGCTAGTGGAGCAGCTGCCCAGTAATCAGTGTCCACGCCAGTGCGCACATGGCCCGCCCCCTACAGCCACGCTGGATCACGGTATAGTGTGGGCACAGAAGTCCCTTACCTCCCTTTCATCAGCGGCCTCGTGATCCCGGAGGGCGGTGTGTGTGTGACTGACCTTAGGAAGAAACCGGAGCCTCCGCTGCAGTGACCCAGCAACCAGGGCGCGGGAGTATACTGCGCCGCTGGGAGTGATGGAGCTGCAGTAAAGATGTCTATTAGACCTAGCCTGCTGCAGCCCTTGTAGATTCTTATAAAAAAAAGTTCTTCTTTTCTTGTCAAAATTAATAGCTAAGAATAGGCTGCCTGAGGCAGCCCCCTCTTAAGTGGCCTGCTACTGAAGGCACCAACTACAAACTGAGCTCCCTGTTCATGGAAGCGAGGTTATAGAGGAGGGGGCGCTGAGCATCTTGGGAACAGTCAAAAGCTTTGAGCCTGTTGGTGCCTCAGATCAAGATCCTACTCTACACCCCAATGTGAATCCTTGTGGAGTCCAGTGTACCCCACAGAAGAAATGAATGTGTCACACCCATTGGCAGCAACATTAGAATAGCTGCTGATGGGCACAATTGAGAAAGGAAGGGGGGAAAACATTTGAATCCAGCACATATATGTAATTTGAATATGTAATTTGTACCTTCCTACTTTAAAATGTAATGGATGAACCTCACCCTGTGAGAACTATCTTCATGATCAAGAGATCTCATACGCAAGAAAAGCATGTGCTGGGATAGGGCTGTGGAGGGCGGCTGCTCGGGCACACACCCGTCAAGTTAAGGAGATTCAACTGAGGAAGCACAAGGGAACTGCAGGGAGACCACATATTTTCAGATGAACATGAGAGGGCGGAAGGCTGCCTAATACTGAAGCACCCTCAAACATCAAACCATATGCAACAACTAGTACAAGCATTCCTGGGGAAAGGTCTGCAGCAGACGGATTTGCATACGGTGATGTCATCCAAGCAATGGGCATAGTTGGCTGCAACCCTCGTCTGCATATGAAAAGAGAAAATGGTCACGCAGGGCATGGCGGCCTTTGTGGGGTTGCGCTTGGATGACCCCTAGATCGCTTTATACACCCCCATCAGTGTGGGGCTCATGTTGGCCATGCCCAAGCCCCTGAAGCATTCAAGCTGATTTCTTGCAGCAGCTGGACCCAGTAACAGCTCCAGAGTTGCTCTACAAGACAAGTAAAAGGGTGTGAGCCCTGCAGCACCACCTGTAGTTTGCATACACACATATATAGGACAGCATCTCTTATATGCCCCAGGGGCAATAAAATAGTAGCCTTATCTAGGGTATCCGTCCATGCCGCTACAGCACTACACACCCAGGCCGACGCAATTGCCGGTCTGAGTAAGGTACCTGAATGTGTATAAATGGACTTCAGGGTAATCTCCTGTTTGCGGTCAGCAGACTCTTTGAGGGTAGCCGTATCCTGGGACGGGAGGGCTACCTTCTTGGATAAGCGTGTTAATGCTTTGTCCACCCAAGGGGAGGATTCCCATCGTAACCTATCCGTTGATGGGAAAGGGGAATCCTTTTGGAAATCTGCAGGAGATTCCCAAGCTTTTTCACATAACTCGTTCAGCTCGTGTGAGGGGGGAAAGGTTACCTCAGGCTTCTTTCCCTTGTACATATGTACCCTCTTGTCAGGGATAGGGGGCTCCTCTGTGATGTGCAAAACATCTTTTATTGCCATAATCATATATCAAATGTATTTTGCCAATTTTGGCTGTAACTTTGCATCATCGTAATCGACACTGGAGTCAGAATCCGTGTCGGTATCTGTGTCAACAATCTGGATAGTGGGCGCTTATGAGACCCTGACAGTCCCTGCGACATAGGATTAGGCATTGGTTGAGACCCTGACTGTCCCAAAGCTTCTGCCTTGTCTAATCTTTTGTGCAATGAGTAAACTAGCATTTAAAACATTCCACATATCCATCCAATCAGGTGTCGGCGGAGACACCACGTTCATTTGCTCCCGCTCCTCTCTAATATAGCCTTCTTCCTCAGACATGTCGACACACGCGTACCGACACACCAAACACACAGGGAATACTTTTACTGAAGACATTTCCCCCACAAGGCCCTTTGGAGAGACAGAGAGAGAGTATGCCAGCACATACCCCAGCGCTATATAACCCAGGAATAGCACAGTAACTTAATGTTTGAACAATCGGTGAGGGGGAACATCTTGAAACCCCAGTTTGTACCCTTGGGACACTATTTGTAAAACACACGAGTCCATGTCCGAATGAATCCAGAACTGACTGAAGAGTTTTAGACGTGCCTCCACTGGTGCGGGCTCCTGCAAGAGAGCCCCAGCGTCATGCAGTGGATTTGGCAGAAGCAGAGGATGATCTCTGCTCCTGCGATCTTGAAGAGGATGCAGACCTCTTCTCTCTTTTCCTTCCTCTACCTGCAAAGAAAGGGGAATCTTAACTTCTTGCATATCTATTGGGCCGAAATGACTGCATCAGATAATGATGCGTCTTCATCCGTTGGGAGGGAACATAGGGCAAGAAGGTTGACTTACCTGCGGGAGCTGCCGAGATCAAATTAACTAGGCAGTCACCAAACAAGGCTTCACCTTCATAGGGAAGAGACTCCCTTTCTTCTTGGAGTCAGCATCAGCATTCTCTTGGTGAATCCACAATGCCCTCCTATCCGACACTGCCATGAAATTGGCCCGTGAACTCAAGAGTCCTATATCCCTTGCAGTCTCACGTAAGTATGCTGCAGTGTCCTTGATATGATACAACGTAAGGAGTATCCCATCTCTCCAGGGTATCTATATCGGATGACAAGGTATTCGACCAATTCTTGAATACTACTACTCACCCATGCACATGTAATGGCAGGTCTAAGTAATGTACCCGTGGTTACATAACTAGAAATAATGTAGCTTCCTGCATACGATCCGCTGGATTTGTGACAGGGCCCCGTGCAGAACAGGGGGTGACTCCCACTTTATTCTGTCCACGGCGGGAAATGAATAAACAACCAGAATCCTTTTGGGGATTTGAAACCATCTTGTCGAGCTGGCCCAGACTTTCTCAAACAGAGATGGAGGAACGTTACATCAGCTTTCATTATATATCTATATATACATACATATAGACCCCTTTGTCAGGAACAGCAGGGTCTTCAGTGATTTTAATATGTCCTTAATATCCACAATCATGTACTGAATGCTCCTTGCCAATATTGGATCTAATCAGGAAACATTATGGTCGACATAAGTATCAGTATCCGTGTCAGTATCAGTGTGTAGTAACTGGGCAAAATAACATTTTTGCGACCCAGCGGGGCCTGAGGGAAAAGAAACATAGCCATGAATATCACATCTATTCTCTACGTCTGTGTCTGGGACACAGATTTATCCAACCTTACTCTGATATTACTGAAACATTTACCCAGTCAGTTATTGGTGGTGCCAACAGGGCCACCATCATATGTCTGCATTCCTAATATAGTTTCCTCTTGGGAAAAACATTCAGCCACCGACATGTTGACACACATATACCAAGTACCCACAGACACACCGGCTTATGGGGGACAGACCGTCAGTAAATCTGTCAGAGGGACACAGAGGATTTTTCAGCTCACAATCCAGCGCCAAAAGTACACAGTCTGGGAAATAATAAACTCTATAGTGATAGACTTGTAATGCTCTAAAGATGTTCTGGTGAGGTGAGGAAGAAGCCCCGCCGCTGTAATGGCGCGTATCTGTCCCGCTCAGAAATAATTAATTACGCTAGCGGGGTAAGGACAGTGCCCAGGCACTAATGTCCACTTTTTCCAGCCTTTTGTGAGGAATTTATGCTGCCCAGGGTGCCCCCCCCCCCCCCCCCGTGCCCTGCACCCTGCAGTGCCTGTGTTTGTGTGGGAGCATGGCGCGCAGCGTTCCGCTCGCTGCTCGGTACCTCAGAATGCCGTCACTGAAGAAGAAGTCTTCTGTTCTTCTGCTACTCACCTGTCTTCTGGCTCTGTAAGGGGGTGACGGCAGGCTGCGGGAGTGTGCATCTAGGCGTACCCAGCGATCAGCACCCTCAGGAGCTAATGGTGTCCTGTCAGCCTGAAGCAGAGCCATTGAACTCACTAGAAGTTGGTCATACTTCTCTCCCCTAAGTCCCACGAAGCAGGGAGACTGTTGCCAGCAGCCTCCCTGAAAATAAAAAAAACTAACAAGTCTTTTCAGAGAAACTCAGTAGAGCTCCCCTGTAGTGCATCCAGTATCACTGCGCACAATACTAAAACTGGAGTCTGGAGGAGGGGCATAGAGGGAGGAGACAGTTCACACCCTTTGAAAGTCTTAAAGTGCCCATGTCTCCTGCGGATCCCGTCTATACCCCATGGTTCTTAATGTGACCCCAGCATCCTCTAGGACGTATGAGAAAAAAAATAACGCACACACGAGGAGGAGAGAACTAAGGAAGCTATAAGGAGAAGAGGGGAGGGAGGGGGGGTTGAAAGGTAAGGTAGTAAAGGCATATTGGATAAACTACAACCTTATACATATTCATTAATGTACCAGTAGTTAGAAGTAGAAGAGCTCTAACAGAAACCACAAAGCTTATCTAAAGCCACACCACACTGGATATGCCCAATCTCATTTGATTTTTGAAGCAAAGCAGTATTGGACTTTGTTAATACATGGATGGGAGACTGCTTGGTAGTATCAGATTCTTTAGGTGTTTTTAAACTACCAACACCATTTTTTTGGTACATTTAATTTTTACATGTATTCTTTTATGTACCAGAAGTTAGAAGTAGAAGAGCTGTAACAGAAACCACCAGCTCATCTACAGCCACAGCACACTGGATTTGCCCAATCTCTCCTGATCATGGAAGCTGAGCAGTGTTGGTCCTGGTTTTAGTACTTGGATGGGAGACCACAAGGAAATACCAGGAGCTGTGTGTATTTTTACAATACTAACACCGTTCTCTTGATGCATTCCATTTTGAAACATTGGGGCAGATCTATTAAGCCTGGTGAACTGATAAAGTGCAAGGTGATAAAGTACCAGCCAGTCAGCTCCTAACTGTCATTTTTCAAACCCAGCCTGTGACATGGCAATTAGGAGCTGATTGGCTGGTACTTTATCACCATGCAAATTATCATTTCACCAGGTTTAATAAATCGGCTGCTTACTCATTTATGTACGAGTAGTTAGAAGTAGAAGAACTCTAACAGAAACCACTAAGCTCATCTACAGCCACACCACACTGTATATGCCCAATATCACCTGATTTTAGGCCTGGTTTGTTCTTGGATGTGAGACCACCTGGGAATACCAGGTGCTGTAGGTAGTTTTATACTACCAACACCGTACTCTTGATGCATTATATTTTGAAACTTATTCATTGATGTACCAGTAGTTAGAAGTAGAAGTTAGAAACAGCAAAAATCATCTACAGCCGCATCACACTGGATATGTCCAATCTCATCTGATGTTGGAAGCTAAGCAGTGTTGTGCCTGGTTAGTTTTTGGATTTCAGGTCCTGCCTTCTGGTTTGGCCACGGCACCTCGGAAATTCACCAAGGTCATGGCCGTGATGACGACCCTTCACCATCGGTGGACCAGGGAGGAATCTCTCCTCCCGATAAACATTCTGGAATTGCGGGCAGTGTTCAATTCATTGACACTGGCCCTGCCTCTAGTACAGAACAGGCCTGTTCAAGTACAATCGGACAACGACACCACGGTAGTGTACACAAATCATCAAGGCGGCACTCGAAATTGCATGGCAAAGCTGGAAGTATCAAAAATCCTCAGTTGGGTAGAACGTCATCTGCCAGCAATATCGGCAGTGTTCATTCCCGGAGTCCTCAACTGGGAAGCGGATTTCCTCAGTCGTCAGTACGTTCACGCTGGAGAGTGGAGAGGCCGCAGCAGAAATGTCTGCACTGGTGTCAGTAGGTGACTGAGGCAGGGATGACTGGGAGATAGTGGGTGACTGAAGCATGTATGACTGGGAGATAGTGGGTGACTGAGGCCGGGGTGACTGGGAGATAGTCAGTGACTAAGGCAGGGGTGATAGGGATATAGTGGATGACTGTGGCAGGGGTGACAGGGACAGTAGGAGACTGAGGCAGGGGTGACAGGGATAGTGGGTGACTGAGGCAGGGGTGATAGGGTGACAGTGGGTGACTGAGGCAGAGGTGACAGGGATAGTGGGTGACTGAGGTAGGGGTGATATGGAGATAGTGGTTGACTGAGGCAGGGGTGACAGAGATAGTGGGTGACTAAAGCAGGGGTGACTGGTATAGTGGGTGACTGAGGCAGGGGTCGCAGGTATAGTGGTTAACTGAGGCAGCGGTGACTGGGAGATAGTGGGTAACTGGGGCAGGGGTGACAGGGAAAGTGTGTGACTCAGGCAGGGGTGATAGGGAGATAGTGGGCAGCAGATCACTGCCTCGCTGACAGCAGCACATCCCTGCTTCACTGACAGCAGCACATCCCTGCCTCATTGACAGCAGCACATACCTGCCTCACTTATAGCAGCACATCCCTGCCTCACTGGCAGCAGCAGATCCCTGCCTCACTGGCAGCAGCAGATCACTGCTTCACTGACAGCAGCACATCCCTGCCTCACTGGCAGCAGCAGATCCCTGCCTTACTGACAGCTGTATATAGGGCCTAATTCAGACCTGATCTCTGCTGTGCATATTCACACAACAGGAGATCAGGTCTGAAGTGTGTGTGTGTGTGTGTGTGTGTGCTGGTGCCGCAGTGCACCGGCACATGCCAGAGATGCGATCAGCATCTCTGCCCAGTGAGCGCCTCTGCCAACACATACTTATCTTGCATATGAGATCTCTTGATCATGAAGATAGTTCTCACAGGGTGAGGTTCATCCATTACATTTTAAAGTAGGAAGGTACAAATTACATATTCAAATTACATATATGTGCTGGATTCAAATGTTTTCCCCCCTTCCTTTCTCAATTGTGCCCATCAGCAGCTATTCTAATGTTGCTGCCAATGAGTGTGACACATTCATTTCTTCTGTGGGGTACACTGGACTCCACAAGGATTCACATTGGGGTGTAGAGTAGGATCTTGATCTGAGGCACCAACAGGCTCAAAGCTTTTGACTGTTCCCAAGATGCTCAGCGCCCCCTGCTCTATAACCTCGCTTCCATGAACAGGAAGCTCAGTTTGTAGTTGGTGCCTTCAGTAGCAGGACACTTAACAGGGGGCTGCCTCAGGCAGCCTATACTTAGCTATTAATTTTGACAAGAAAAGAAGAACTTTTTTTATAAGAATGTACAAGGGCTGCAGCAGGCTAGGTCTAATAGACATCTTTACTGCAGCTCCATCACTCCCAGCGGCGCAGTATACTCCCGTGCCCTGGTTGCTGGGTCACTGCAGCGGAGGCTCCGGTTTCTTCCTAAGGTCAGTCACACACACACCGCCCTCCGGGATCACGAGGCCGCTGATGAAAGGGAGGTAAGGGGCTTCTGTGCCCACACTATACCGTGATCCAGCGTGGCAGTAGGGGGCGGGCCGCGTGCGCACTGGCGTGGACACTGATTACTGGGCAGCCGCTCCACTAGCCACCAGGGACAGTTAAGGAGCACAGCTCTGGGGGTTTTTCTCCTATATTAACCCCATTTTGTACTACCTGCAGTGCATTGTGATAGGTAATAGAGCCTGATTCAGGTTGGATTGCAATCACAATAAGCAATCCAACTGCAAAAATTGCTAAGAGCATACGCATGCGCCTGCATTTTCTGTGACTGTCAATCGGTGCGGGGGGGGGGGGGGGTCAGCAACACTCCATTTCAAAGTCGGAGATGGAGCGGTGCGGGGGCAGGGCTTCAACGGAGAAACAGGAGGCGTGGTCAGAGCGGCTGCATGACATCACATGCAGCCGTTGCGATCACAAAAATGGTGGCGGCTTCCTGCGCACACGTACAGTCTGCACCAACAGGAGGCTAACCCATTTTTTATGATCACGCTGAACTGCACTGAGACTGCAATTTCAGCGTGGTCAAGAAGGGAGGCGGCATGCTGGGTGGCCATGCCCTGTGATGGGTGGCCCCAGCATGCGAACCAAAGGATTGCAAATTCTGTTACTTAGCAGAATTTGCAATCCTTACTGAATTAGGCCATTGATTACAAAATTGTAAACAATATTTGAAGTTTTTCTTCAGGGACTAACACAAAAGATGCTTGGGGCTACTAACACATGGGTAAGCCACGTAAAGCTTCCCATGGGTCAGTGGCATCACAACTTGGCTTTGTGGACACTTTTCAGAGAACAAATTTGTTAGCATAAAAATAAAGCTAGAAAATGAAGAGCTGTTTAATCACGCAATTTGGTTTTTTTGCCAGCATATTTCTTTTTCTCTGCAACCCACTGCTAAATTGTGCTTCCTAGATGTTTTTATAAAATCACTGAATCAAATCTAACTCTGATTACATCAGAGAAGGCCAGGTACCCTACACCATAACAGGGGGTATGAAATTTGACTTGTCTACTTAAAGATCACCAAAATCTGATAACAATGTCAATTACGTCCCTGGGTGGGATTGAACCACCAACCTTTTGGTTAATAGCCGTACACACTAACTGATTGCGCCACAGAGACACTTTGCAAAAAGTACATACTGACAAATGCTAATAAGCATTCATCTAAAACGTTTCCTAGAAAAACTTAAAAAAGTCAATAATCTGGAGAGTTTTTGTAAGATGTTTCTTCCATCAACCAACGAAGAAACACATTGGTACTTTCCCATGATGAGTGAGTGCTTCAGGATCTCTTGCACTTACATGTGCAGCAGAGTACAGCAATGGAAGCATGCTGGGCCCATAACCCAGAGGTAGGCAGATTGAAACTATCCTCTGCTATATGCATTTTTTTGTTTGTTAATTAAAGTAATCCAAAACTGGGATTGATATTTTGTCTCTTTTATTTTTACTTAAAGTACAATAACTTTTACCATTTTAATTTGTTTTAATAGTATATTGACAGTATTGTTTTCTTTCAAAAATCCACTTCATTTTCTTTACCCTATTATTAAAATGGTAATTGACAAAAACAAACTACATTGTCACCAGAAGAGCAATACAAAATGTACAAGTGATATATTAAAATCATCTTTCCAGCTTGAATTTCAATGATGCATTGGGGCAACGATTTTGTGAGAAACATCTTCACCCTTAAATAAAGATTTTCTTAATTCCTTACCTGTGTGCTAATTAGATATCACCTTGTTTTCACATTAAACAGACTTCCACATGAGAAAGCAGCAAGGATGCAGTGGCGTTAATGTTTCCTGGTGTCAACCTGTATTATTTCAGTAGACATTGAAATGAGGATGCATCTTGCTGCCTTTCCAATGAAGCAAGTTTAATTTAGTAATAGGTGAAAAACCATCCTTACAAAGGTGTTAATCAGAGACTTGGCTTTGTGGACACTTTTCAGAGAACAAATTTGTTAGCATAAAAATAAAGCCAGAAAATGAAGAGCTGTTTAATCACGCAATTTGATTTTTTTGCCAGCATATTTTTTTTTCTCTGCAACCCACTGCTAAATTGTGCTTCCTAGATGTTTTTATAAAATCACTGAATCAAATCTAACTCTGATTACATCAGAGAAGGCCAGGTACCCTACACCATAACAGGGGGTATGAAATTTGACTTGTCTACTTAAAGATCACCAAAATCTGATAACAAGGTCAACTACGTCCCTGGGTGGGATTGAACCACCAACCTTTTGGTTAATAGCCGTACACACTAACTGATTGCGCCACAGAGACACTTTGCAAAAGTACATACTGACAAATGCTAATAAGCATTCATCTAAAACGTTTCCTAGAAAAACTTAAAAAAGTCAATAATCTGGAGAGTTTTTGTAAGATGTTTCTTCCATCAACCAACGAAGAAACACATTGGTACTTTCCCATGATGAGTGAGTGCTTCAGGATCTCTTGCACTTACATGTGCAGCAGAGTACAGCAATGGAAGCATGCTGGGCCCATAACCCAGAGGTAGGCAGATTGAAACTATCCTCTGCTATATGCATTTTTTTGTTTGTTAATTAAAGTAATCCAAAACTGGGATTGATATTTTGGCTCTTCTATTTTTACTTAAAGTACAATAACTTTTACCATTTTAATTTGTTTTAATAGTATATTGACAGTATTGTTTTCTTTCAAAAATCCACTTCATTTTCTTTACCCTATTATTAAAATGGTAATTGACAAAAACAAACTACATTGTCACCAGAAGAGCAATACAAAATGTACAAGTGATATATTAAAATCATCTTTCCAGCTTGAATTTCAATGATGCATTGGGGCAACGATTTTGTGAGAAACATCTTCACCCTTAAATAAAGATTTTCTTAATTCCTTACCTGTGTGCTAATTAGATATCACCTTGTTTTCACATTAAACAGACTTCCACATGAGAAAGCAGCAAGGATGCAGTGGCGTTAATGTTTCCTGGTGTCAACCTGTATTATTTCAGTAGACATTGAAATGAGGATACATCTTGCTGCCTTTCCAATGAAGCAAGTTTAATTTAGTAATAGGTGAAAAACCATCCCTACAAAGGTGTTAATCAGAGACTTGGCTTTGTGGACACTTTTCAGAGAACAAATTTGTTAGCATAAAAATAAAGCTAGAAAATGAAGAGCTGTTTAATCACGCAATTTGGTTTTTTTGCCAGCATATTTCTTTTTCTCTGCAACCCACTGCTAAATTGTGCTTCCTAGATGTTTTTATAAAATCACTGAATCAAATCTAACTCTGATTACATCAGAGAAGGCCAGGTACCCTACACCATAACAGGGGGTATGAAATTTGACTTGTCTACTTAAAGATCACCAAAATCTGATAACAATGTCAATTACGTCCCTGGGTGGGATTGAACCACCAACCTTTTGGTTAATAGCCGTACACACTAACTGATTGCGCCACAGAGACACTTTGCAAAAAGTACATACTGACAAATGCTAATAAGCATTCATCTAAAACGTTTCCTAGAAAAACTTAAAAAAGTCAATAATCTGGAGAGTTTTTGTAAGATGTTTCTTCCATCAACCAACGAAGAAACACATTGGTACTTTCCCATGATGAGTGAGTGCTTCAGGATCTCTTGCACTTACATGTGCAGCAGAGTACTGCAATGGAAGCATGCTGGGCCCATAACCCAGAGGTAGGCAGATTGAAACTATCCTCTGCTATATGCATTTTTTTTTGTTAATTAAAGTAATCCAAAACTGGGATTGATATTTTGTCTCTTTTATTTTTACTTAAAGTACAATAACTTTTACCATTTTAATTTGTTTTAATAGTATATTGACAGTATTGTTTTCTTTCAAAAATCCACTTCATTTTCTTTACCCTATTATTAAAATGGTAATTGACAAAAACAAACTACATTGTCACCAGAAGAGCAATACAAAATGTACAAGTGATATATTAAAATCATATTTCCAGCTTGAATTTCAATGATGCATTGGGGCAACGATTTTGTGAGAAACATCTTCACCCTTAAATAAAGATTTTCTTAATTCCTTACCTGTGTGCTAATTAGATATCACCTTGTTTTCACATTAAACAGACTTCCACATGAGAAAGCAGCAAGGATGCAGTGGCGTTAATGTTTCCTGGTGTCAACCTGTATTATTTCAGTAGACATTGAAATGAGGATGCATCTTGCTGCCTTTCCAATGAAGCAAGTTTAATTTAGTAATAGGTGAAAAACCATCCTTACAAAGGTGTTAATCAGAGACTTGGCTTTGTGGACACTTTTCAGAGAACAAATTTGTTAGCATAAAAATAAAGCCAGAAAATAAAGAGCTGTTTAATCACTCAATTGGATTTTTCTGCCAGCATATTTTTTTTCTCTGCAACCCACTGCTAAATTGTGCTTCCTAGCTGTTTTTATAAAATCACTGAATCAAATCTAACTCTGATTACATCAGAGAAGGCCAGGTACCCTACACCATAACAGGGGGTATGAAATTTGACTTGTCTACTTAAAGATCACCAAAATCTGATAACAATGTCAATTACGTCCCTGGGTGGGATTGAACCACCAACCTTTTGGTTAATAGCCGTACACACTAACTGATTGCGCCACAGAGACACTTTGCAAAAAGTACATACTGACAAATGCTAATAAGCATTCATCTAAAACGTTTCCTAGAAAAACTTAAAAAAGTCAATAATCTGGAGAGTTTTTGTAAGATGTTTCTTCCATCAACCAACGAAGAAACACATTGGTACTTTCCCATGATGAGTGAGTGCTTCAGGATCTCTTGCACTTACATGTGCAGCAGAGTACTGCAATGGAAGCATGCTGGGCCCATAACCCAGAGGTAGGCAGATTGAAACTATCCTCTGCTATATGCATTTTTTTTTGTTAATTAAAGTAATCCAAAACTGGGATTGATATTTTGTCTCTTTTATTTTTACTTAAAGTACAATAACTTTTACCATTTTAATTTGTTTTAATAGTATATTGACAGTATTGTTTTCTTTCAAAAATCCACTTCATTTTCTTTACCCTATTATTAAAATGGTAATTGACAAAAACAAACTACATTGTCACCAGAAGAGCAATACAAAATGTACAAGTGATATATTAAAATCATATTTCCAGCTTGAATTTCAATGATGCATTGGGGCAACGATTTTGTGAGAAACATCTTCACCCTTAAATAAAGATTTTCTTAATTCCTTACCTGTGTGCTAATTAGATATCACCTTGTTTTCACATTAAACAGACTTCCACATGAGAAAGCAGCAAGGATGCAGTGGCGTTAATGTTTCCTGGTGTCAACCTGTATTGTTTCAGTAGACATTGAAATGAGGATGCATCTTGCTGCCTTTCCAATGAAGCAAGTTTAATTTAGTAATAGGTGAAAAACCATCCTTACAAAGGTGTTAATCAGAGACTTGGCTTTGTGGACACTTTTCAGAGAACAAATTTGTTAGCATAAAAATAAAGCCAGAAAATAAAGAGCTGTTTAATCACTCAATTGGATTTTTCTGCCAGCATATTTTTTTTCTCTGCAACCCACTGCTAAATTGTGCTTCCTAGCTGTTTTTATAAAATCACTGAATCAAATCTAACTCTGATTACATCAGAGAAGGCCAGGTACCCTACACCATAACAGGGGGTTTGACATTTTGACTTGTCTACTTAAAGATCACCAAAATCTGATAACAAGGTCAATTAGGTCCCTGGGTGCGATTGAACCACCAACCTTTTGGTTAATAGCCGTACATACTAACTGATTGCGCCACAGAGACACTTTGCAAAAGTCCATACTGACAAAGGCTAATAAGCATTCATCTAAAACGTTTCCTAGAAAAACTTTAAAAAGTCAATAATCTGGAGAGTTTTTGTAAGATGTTTCTTCCATCAACCAACGAAGAAACACATTGGTACTTTCCCATGATGAGTGAGTGCTTCAGGATCTCTTGCACTTACATGTGCAGCAGAGTACTGCAATGGAAGCATGCTGGGCCCATAACCCAGAGGTAGGCAGATTGAAACTATCCTCTGCTATATGCATTTTTTTTTGTTAATTAAAGTAATCCAAAACTGGGATTGATATTTTGTCTCTTTTATTTTTACTTAAAGTACAATAACTTTTACCATTTTAATTTGTTTTAATAGTATATTGACAGTATAGTTTTCTTTCAAAAATCCACTTCATTTTCTTTACCCTATTATTAAAATGGTAATTGACAAAAACAAACTACATTGTCACCAGAAGAGCAATACAAAATGTACAAGTGATATATTAAAATCATCTTTCCAGCTTGAATTTCAATGATGCATTGGGGCAACGATTTTGTGAGAAACATCTTCACCCTTAAATAAAGATTTTCTTAATTCCTTACCTGTGTGCTAATTAGATATCACCTTGTTTTCACATTAAACAGACTTCCACATGAGAAAGCAGCAAGGATGCAGTGGCGTTAATGTTTCCTGGTGTCAACCTGTATTATTTCAGTAGACATTGAAATGAGGATACATCTTGCTGCCTTTCCAATGAAGCAAGTTTAATTTAGTAATAGGTGAAAAACCATCCCTACAAAGGTGTTAATCAGAGACTTGGCTTTGTGGACACTTTTCAGAGAACAAATTTGTTAGCATAAAAATAAAGCTAGAAAATGAAGAGCTGTTTAATCACGCAATTTGGTTTTTTTGCCAGCATATTTCTTTTTCTCTGCAACCCACTGCTAAATTGTGCTTCCTAGATGTTTTTATAAAATCACTGAATCAAATCTAATTACATCAGAGAAGGCCAGGTACCCTACACCATAACAGGGGGTATGAAATTTGACTTGTCTACTTAAAGATCACCAAAATCTGATAACAAGGTCAATTTGGTCCCTGGGTGGGATTGAACCACCAACCTTTTGATTAATAGCCGCACATACTAACTGATTGCGCCACAGAGACACTTTGCAAAAGTTCATACTGACAAAGGCTAATAAGCATTCATCTAAAACGTTTCCTAGAAAAACTTAAAAAATCAATAATCTGGAGAGTTTTTGTAAGATGTTTCTTCTATCAACCAACGAAGAAACACATTGGTACTTTCCCATGATGAGTGAGTGCTTCAGGATCTCTTGCACTTACATGTGCAGCAGAGTACAGCAATGGAAGCATGCTGGGCCCATAACCCAGAGGTAGGCAGATTGAAACTATCCTCTGCTATATGCATTTTTTTGTTTGTTAATTAAAGTAATCCAAAACTGGGATTGATATTTTGGCTCTTTTATTTTTACTTAAAGTACAATAACTTTTACCATTTTAATTTGTTTTAATAGTATATTGACAGTATTGTTTTCTTTCAAAAATCCCCTTAATTTTCTTTACCCTATTATTAAAATGGTAATTGACAAAAACAAACTACATTGTCACCAGAAGAGCAATACAAAATGTACAAGTGATATATTAAAATCATCTTTCCAGCTTGAATTTCAATGATGCATTGGGGCAACGATTTTGTGAGAAACATCTTCACCCTTAAATAAAGATTTTCTTAATTCCTTACCTGTGTGCTAAATAGATATCACCTTGTTTTCACATTAAACAGACTTCCACATGAGAAAGCAGCAAGGATGCAGTGGCGTTAATGTTTCCTGGTGTCAACCTGTATTATTTCAGTAGACATTGAAATGAGGATGCATCTTGCTGCCTTTCCAATGAAGCAAGTTTAATTTAGTAATAGGTGAAAAACCATCCTTACAAAGGTGTTAATCAGAGACTTGGCTTTGTGGACACTTTTCAGAGAACAAATTTGTTAGCATAAAAATAAAGCCAGAAAATAAAGAGCTGTTTGATCACTCAATTGGATTTTTCTGCCAGCATATTTTTTTTCTCTGCAACCCACTGCTAAATTGTGCTTCCTAGCTGTTTTTATAAAATCACTGAATCAAATCTAACTCTGATTACATCAGAGAAGGCCAGGTACCCTACACCATAACAGGAGGTTTGAAATTTTGACTTGTCTACTTAAAGATCACCAAAATCTGATAACAAGGTCAATTAGGTCCCTGGGTGGGATTGAACCACCAACCTTTTGGTTAATAGCCATACATACTAACTGATTGCGCCACAGAGACACTTTGCAAAAGTACATACTGACAAAGGCTAATAAGCATTCATCTAAAACGTTTCCTAGAAAAACTTTAAAAAGTCAATAATCTGGAGAGTTTTTGTAAGATGTTTCTTCCATCAACCAACGAAGAAACACATTGGTACTTTCCCATGATGAGTGAGTGCTTCAGGATCTCTTGCACTTACATGTGCAGCAGAGTACTGCAATGGAAGCATGCTGGGCCCATAACCCAGAGGTAGGCAGATTGAAACTATCCTCTGCTATATGCATTTTTTTTTTTGTTAATTAAAGTAATCCAAAACTGGGATTGATATTTTGTCTCTTTTATTTTTACTTAAAGTACAATAACTTTTACCATTTTAATTTGTTTTAATAGTATATTGACAGTATTGTTTTCTTTCAAAAATCCACTTCATTTTCTTTACCCTATTATTAAAATGGTAATTGACAAAAACAAACTACATTGTCACCAGAAGAGCAATACAAAATGTACAAGTGATATATTAAAATCATCTTTCCAGCTTGAATTTCAATGATGCATTGGGTCAACGATTTTGTGAGAAACATCTTCACCCTTAAATAAAGATTTTCTTAATTCCTTACCTGTGTGCTAATTAGATATCACCTTGTTTTCACATTAAACAGACTTCCACATGAGAAAGCAGCAAGGATGCAGTGGCGTTAATGTTTCCTGGTGTCAACCTGTATTATTTCAGTAGACATTGAAATGAGGATGCATCTTGCTGCCTTTCCAATGAAGCAAGTTTAATTTAGTAATAGGTGAAAAACCATCCCTACAAAGGTGTTAATCAGAGACTTGGCTTTGTGGACACTTTTCAGAGAACAAATTTGTTAGCATAAAAACAAAGCCAGAAAATGAAGAGCTGTTTAATCACGCAATTTGATTTTTTTGCCAGCATATTTCTTTTTCTCTGCAACCCACTGCTAAATTGTGCTTCCTAGATGTTTTTATAAAATCACTGAATCAAATCTAACTCTGATTACATCAGAGAAGGCCAGGTACCCTACACCATAACAGGGGGTATGAAATTTGACTTGTCTACTTAAAGATCACCAAAATCTGATAACAAGGTCAATTAGGTCCCTGGGTGGGATTGAACCACCAACCTTTTGGTTAATAGCCATACATACTAACTGATTGCACCACAGAGACACTTTGCAAAAGTTCATACTGACAAAGGCTAATAAGCATTCATCTAAAACGTTTCCTAGAAAAACTTTAAAAAGTCAATAATCTGGAGAGTTTTTGTAAGATGTTTCTTCCATCAACCAACGAAGAAACACATTGGTACTTTCCCATGATGAGTGAGTGCTTCAGGATCTCTTGCACTTACATGTGCAGCAGAGTACAGCAATGGAAGCATGCTGGGCCCATAACCCAGAGGTAGGCAGATTGAAACTATCCTCTGCTATATGCATTTTTTTGTTTGTTAATTAAAGTAATCCAAAACTGGGATTGATATTTTGGCTCTTTTATTTTTACTTAAAGTACAATAACTTTTACCATTTTAATTTGTTTTAATAGTATATTGACAGTATTGTTTTCTTTCAAAAATCCACTTCATTTTCTTTACCCTATTATTAAAATGGTAATTGACAAAAACAAACTACATTGTCACCAGAAGAGCAATACAAAATGTACAAGTGATATATTAAAATCATCTTTCCAGCTTGAATTTCAATGATGCATTGGGTCAACGATTTTGTGAGAAACATCTTCACCCTTAAATAAAGATTTTCTTAATTCCTTACCTGTGTGCTAATTAGATATCACCTTGTTTTCACATTAAACAGACTTCCACATGAGAAAGCAGCAAGGATGCAGTGGCGTTAATGTTTCCTGGTGTCAACCTGTATTATTTCAGTAGACATTGAAATGAGGATGCATCTTGCTGCCTTTCCAATGAAGCAAGTTTAATTTAGTAATAGGTGAAAAACCATCCCTACAAAGGTGTTAATCAGAGACTTGGCTTTGTGGACACTTTTCAGAGAACAAATTTGTTAGCATAAAAACAAAGCCAGAAAATGAAGAGCTGTTTAATCACGCAATTTGATTTTTTTGCCAGCATATTTCTTTTTCTCTGCAACCCACTGCTAAATTGTGCTTCCTAGATGTTTTTATAAAATCACTGAATCAAATCTAACTCTGATTACATCAGAGAAGGCCAGGTACCCTACACCATAACAGGGGGTATGAAATTTGACTTGTCTACTTAAAGATCACCAAAATCTGATAACAAGGTCAATTAGGTCCCTGGGTGGGATTGAACCACCAACCTTTTGGTTAATAGCCATACATACTAACTGATTGCACCACAGAGACACTTTGCAAAAGTTCATACTGACAAAGGCTAATAAGCATTCATCTAAAACGTTTCCTAGAAAAACTTTAAAAAGTCAATAATCTGGAGAGTTTTTGTAAGATGTTTCTTCCATCAACCAACGAAGAAACACATTGGTACTTTCCCATGATGAGTGAGTGCTTCAGGATCTCTTGCACTTACATGTGCAGCAGAGTACAGCAATGGAAGCATGCTGGGCCCATAACCCAGAGGTAGGCAGATTGAAACTATCCTCTGCTATATGCATTTTTTTGTTTGTTAATTAAAGTAATCCAAAACTGGGATTGATATTTTGGCTCTTTTATTTTTACTTAAAGTACAATAACTTTTACCATTTTAATTTGTTTTAATAGTATATTGACAGTATTGTTTTCTTTCAAAAATCCACTTAAATTTCTTTACCCTATTATTAAAATGGTAATTGACAAAAACAAACTACATTGTCACCAGAAGAGCAATACAAAATGTACAAGTGATATATTAAAATCATCTTTCCAGCTTGAATTTCAATGATGCATTGGGGCAACGATTTTGTGAGAAACATCTTCATCCTTAAATAAAGATTTTCTTAATTCCTTACCTGTGTGCTAATTAGATATCACCTTGTTTTCACATTAAACAGACTTCCACATGAGAAAGCAGCAAGGATGCAGTGGCGTTAATGTTTCCTGGTGTCAACCTGTATTATTTCAGTAGACATTGAAATGAGGATGCATCTTGCTGCCTTTCCAATGAAGCAAGTTTAATTTAGTAATAGGTGAAAAACCATCCTTACAAAGGTGTTAATCAGAGACTTGGCTTTGTGGACACTTTTCAGAGAACAAATTTGTTAGCATAAAAATAAAGCCAGAAAATAAAGAGCTGTTTAATCACTCAATTGGATTTTTCTGCCAGCATATTTTTTTTCTCTGCAACCCACTGCTAAATTGTGCTTCCTAGCTGTTTTTATAAAATCACTGAATCAAATCTAACTCTGATTACATCAGAGAAGGCCAGGTACCCTACACCATAACAGGGGGTTTGAAATTTTGACTTGTCTACTTAAAGATCACCAAAATCTGATAACAAGGTCAATTAGGTCCCTGGGTGGGATTGAACCACCAACCTTTTGGTTAATAGCCATACATACTAACTGATTGCGCCACAGAGACACTTTGCAAAAGTCCATACTGACAAAGGCTAATAAGCATTCATCTAAAACGTTTCCTAGAAAAACTTTAAAAAGTCAATAATCTTGAGAGTTTTTGTAAGATGTTTCTTCCATCAACCAACGAAGAAACACATTGGTACTTTCCCATGATGAGTGAGTGCTTCAGGATCTGTTGAACTTACATGTGCAGCAGAGTACTGCAATGGAAGCATGCTGGGCCCATAACCCAGAGGTAGGCAGATTGAAACTATCCTCTGCTATATGCATTTTTTTTTGTTAATTAAAGTAATCCAAAACTGGGATTGATATTTTGTCTCTTTTATTTTTACTTAAAGTACAATAACTGTTACCATTTTAATTTGTTTTAATAGTATATTGACAGTATTGTTTTCTTTCAAAAATCCACTTCATTTTCTTTACCCTATTATTAAAATGGTAACTGACAAAAACAAACTACATTGTCACCAGAAGAGCAATACAAAATGTACAAGTGATATATTAAAATCATCTTTCCAGCTTGAATTTCAATGATGCATTGGGTCAACAATTTTGTGAGAAACATCTTCACCCTTAAATAAAGATTTTCTTAATTCCTTACCTGTGTGCTAATTAGATATCACCTTGTTTTCACATTAAACAGACTTCCACATGAGAAAGCAGCAAGGATGCAGTGGCGTTTATGTTTCCTGGTGTCAACTTGTATTATTTCAGTAGACATTGAAATGAGGATGCATCTTGCTGCCTTTCCAATGAAGCAAGTTTAATTTAGTAATAGGTGAAAAACCATCCTTACAAAGGTGTTAATCAGAGACTTGGCTTTGTGGACACTTTTCAGAGAACAAATTTGTTAGCATAAAAATAAAGCCAGAAAATGAAGAGCTGTTTAATCACTCGATTGGATTTTTCTGCCAGCATATTTTTTTTCTCTGCAACCCACTGCTAAATTGTGCTTCCTAGCTGTTTTTTATAAAATCACTGAATCAAATCTAACTCTGATTACATCAGAGAAGGCCATGTACCCTACACCATAAGAGGAGGTTTGAAATTTTGACTTGTCTACTTAAATATCACCAAAATCTGATCACAAGGTTAATTACGTCCCTGGGTGGGATTGAACCACCAACCTTTTGGTTAATAGCCAAACACACTAACCGATTGCGCCACAGAGACACTTTGCAAAAAGTACATACTGACAAAGGCTAATAAGCATACATCTAGAACGTTTCCTAGAAAAACATTAAAAAATCAATAATCTGGAGAGTTTTTGTAAGATGTTTCTTCCATCAACCAACGAATAAACACATTGGTACTTTCCCATGATGAGTGAGTGCTTCAGGATCTCTTGCACTTACATGTGCAGCAGAGTACTGCAATGGAAGCATGCTGGACCCATAACCCAGAGGTAGGCAGATTGAAACTATCCTTTGCTATATGCATTTTTTTTGTTAATTTAAGTAATCAAAACTAGGATTGATATTTTTGCTCTTTTATTTTTACTTAAAGTACAATAACTTTTACCATTTTAATTTGTTTTAATAGTATATTGACAGTATAGTTTTCTTTCAAAAATCCACTTAATTTTCTTTACCCTATTATTAAAATGGTAATTGACAAAAAAAACTACATTGTCACCAGAAGAGCAATACAAAATGTACAAGTGATATATTAAAATCATCTTTCCAGCTTGAATTTCAATGATGCATTGGGGCAACAATTTTGTGAGAAACATCTTCACCCTTAAATAAAGATTTTCGTAATTTCTTACCTGTGTGCTAATTAGATATCACCTTGTTTTCACATTAAACAGACTTCCACATGAGAAAGCAGCAAGGATGCAGTGGCGTTAATGTTTCCTGGTGTCAACCTGTATTATTTCAGTAGACATTGAAATGAGGATGCATCTTGCTGCCTTTCCAATGAAGCAAGTTTAATTTAGTAATAGGTGAAAAACCATCCCTACAAAGGTGTTAATCAGAGACTTGGCTTTGTGGACACTTTTCAGAGAACAAATTTGTTAGCATAAAAATAAAGCCAGAAAATGAAGAGCTGTTTAATCACGCAATTTGATTTTTTTGCCAGCATATTTCTTTTTCTCTGCAACCCACTGCTAAATTGTGCTTCCTATATGTTTTTATAAAATCACTGAATCAAATCTAACTCTGATTACATCAGAGAAGGCCAGGTACCCTACACCATAACAGGGGGTATGAAATTTGACTTGTCTACTTAAAGATCACCAAAATCTGATAACAAGGTCAATTAGGTCCCTGGGTGGGATTGAACCACCAACCTTTTGGTTAATAGCCATACATACTAACTGATTGCGCCACAGAGACACTTTGCAAAAGTTCATACTGAAAAAGGCTAATAAGCATTCATCTAAAACGTTTCCTAGAAAAACTTTAAAAAGTCCATAATCTGGAGAGTTTTTGTAAGATGTTTCTTCCATCAACCAACGAAGAAACACATTGGTACTTTCCCATGATGAGTGAGTGCTTCAGGATCTCTTGCACTTACATGTGCAGCAGAGTACTGCAATGGAAGCATGCTGGGCCCATAACCCAGAGGTAGGCAGATTGAAACTATCCTCTGCTATATGCATTTTTTTTTGTTAATTAAAGTAATCCAAAACTGGGATTGATATTTTGGCTCTTTTATTTTTACTTAAAGTACAATAACTTTTACCATTTTAATTTGTTTTAATAGTATATTGACAGTATTGTTTTCTTTCAAAAATCCACTTCATTTTCTTTACCCTATTATTAAAATGGTAATTGACAAAAACAAACTACATTGTCACCAGAAGAGCAATACAAAATGTACAAGTGATATATTAAAATCATCTTTCCAGCTTGAATTTCAATGATGCATTGGGGCAACGATTTTGTGAGAAACATCTTCACCCTTAAATAAAGATTTTCTTAATTCCTTACCTGTGTGCTAATTAGATATCACCTTGTTTTCATATTAAACAGACTTCCACATGAGAAAGCAGCAAGGATGCAGTGGCGTTAATGTTTCCTGGTGTCAACCTGTATTATTTCAGTAGACATTGAAATGAGGATGCATCTTGCTGCCTTTCCAATGAAGCAAGTTTAATTTAGTAATAGGTGAAAAACCATCCTTACAAAGGTGTTAATCAGAGACTTGGCTTTGTGGACACTTTTCAGAGAACAAATTTGTTAGCATAAAAATAAAGCCAGAAAATAAAGAGCTGTTTAATCACTCAATTGGATTTTTCTGCCAGCATATTTTTTTTCTCTGCAACCCACTGCTAAATTGTGCTTCCTAGCTGTTTTTATAAAATCACTGAATCAAATCTAACTCTAATTACATCAGAGAAGGCCAAGTACCCTACACCATAACAGGGGGTTTGAAATTTTGACTTGTCTACTTAAAGATCACCAAAATCTGATAACAAGGTCAATTAGGTCCCTGGGTGGGATTGAACCACCAACCTTTTGGTTAATAGCCGTACATACTAACTGATTGCGCCACAGAGACACTTTGCAAAAGTCCATACTGACAAAGGCTAATAAGCATTCATCTAAAACGTTTCCTAGCAAAACTTTAAAAAGTCAATAAACTGGAGAGTTTTTGTAAGATGTTTCTTCCATCAACCAACGAAGAAACACATTGGTACTTTCCCATGATGAGTGAGTGCTTCAGGATCTCTTGCACTTACATGTGCAGCAGAGTACTGCAATGGAAGCATGCTGGGCCCATAACCCAGAGGTAGGCAGATTGAAACTATCCTCTGCTATATGCATTTTTTTTTGTTAATTAAAGTAATCCAAAACTGGGATTGATATTTTGTCTCTTTTATTTTTACTTAAAGTACAATAACGTTTACCATTTTAATTTGTTTTAATAGTATATTGACAGTATTGTTTTCTTTCAAAAATCCACTTCATTTTCTTTACCCTATTATTAAAATGGTAATTGACAAAAACAAACTACATTGTCACCAGAAGAGCAATACAAAATGTACAAGTGATATATTAAATTCATCTTTCCAGCTTGAATTTCAATGATGCATTGGGTCAACAATTTTGTGAGAAACATCTTCACCCTTAAATAAAGATTTTCTTAATTCCTTACCTGTGTGCTAATTAGATATCACCTTGTTTTCACATTAAACAGACTTCCACATGAGAAAGCAGCAAGGATGCAGTGGCGTTAATGTTTCCTGGTGTCAACTTGTATTATTTCAGTAGACATTGAAATGAGGATGCATCTTGCTGCCTTTCCAATGAAGCAAGTTTAATTTAGTAATAGGTGAAAAACCATCCTTACAAAGGTGTTAATCAGAGACTTGGCTTTGTGGACACTTTTCAGAGAACAAATTTGTTAGCATAAAAATAAAGCCAGAAAATGAAGAGCTGTTTAATCACTCAATTGGATTTTTCTGCCAGCATATTTTTTTTCACTGCAACCCACTGCTAAATTGTGCTTCCTAGCTGTTTTTTATAAAATCACTGAATCAAATCTAACTCTGATTACATCAGAGAAGGCCAGGTACCCTACACAATAAGAGGGGGATTGAAATTTTGACTTGTCTACTTAAATATCACCAAAATCTGATCACAAGGTCAATTACGTCCCTGGGTGGGATTGAACCACCAACCTTTTGGTTAATAGCCGAACACACTAACCGATTGCGCCACAGAGACACTTTGCAAACAGTACATACTGACAAAGGCTAATAAGCATACATCTAGAACGTTTCCTAGAAAAACATTAAAAAATCAATAATCTGGAGAGTTTTTGTAAGATGTTTCTTCCATCAACCAATGAATAAACACATTGGTACTTTCCCATGATGAGTGAGTGCTTCAGGATCTCTTGCACTTACATGTGCAGCAGAGTACTGCAATGGAAGCATGCTGGACCCATAACCCAGAGGTAGGCAGATTGAAACTATCCTTTGCTATATGCATTTTTTTTTGTTAATTTAAGTAATCAAAACTGGGATTGATATTTTTGCTCTTTTATTTTTACTTAAAGTACAATAACTTTTACCATTTTAATTTGTTTTAATAGTATATTGACAGTATACTTTTCTTTCAAAAATCCACTTAATTTTCTTTACCCTATTATTAAAATGGTAATTGACAAAAAAAACTACATTGTCACCAGAAGAGCAATACAAAATGTACAAGTGATATATTAAAATCATCTTTCCAGCTTGAATTTCAATGATGCATTGGGGCAACAATTTTGTGAGAAACATCTTCACCCTTAAATAAAGATTTTCGTAATTTCTTACCTGTGTGCTAATTAGATATCACCTTGTTTTCACATTAAACAGACTTCCACATGAGAAAGCAGCAAGGATGCAGTGGCGTTAATGTTTCCTGGTGTCAACCTGTATTATTTCAGTAGACATTGAAATGAGGATGCATCTTGCTGCCTTTCCAATGAAGCAAGTTTAATTTAGTAATAGGTGAAAAACCATCCCTACAAAGGTGTTAATCAGAGACTTGGCTTTGTGGACACTTTTCAGAGAACAAATTTGTTAGCATAAAAATAAAGCCAGAAAATGAAGAGCTGTTTAATCACGCAATTTGATTTTTTTGCCAGCATATTTCTTTTTCTCTGCAACCCACTGCTAAATAGTGCTTCCTACATGTTTTTATAAAATCACTGAATCAAATCTAACTCTGATTACATCAGAGAAGGCCAGGTACCCTACACCATAACAGGGGGTATGAAATTTGACTTGTCTACTTAAAGATCACCAAAATCTGATAACAAGGTCAATTAGGTCCCTGGGTGGGATTGAACCACCAACCTTTTGGTTAATAGCCGTACATACTAACTGATTGCGCCACATAGACCCTTTTACTTGCCTTATAGAGCAGCTCTGGAGCTGTTACAGTGCCCGGCTGCTGCAAGAAATCAGCTTGAATGCTTAAGCGGCTGGGGCATAGCCAACATGAGCCCCACACCGAAGGAGGGTGGAGGTGTTTAATGCGAACTAGGGGTCATCCAAGCGCCGCAAAAGGCCGCCATGCCCTGCACGCCCCTTTTCTCTTTTCATATGCAGACGAGGGTTGATGTGATGACATCACCATATGCAAATCCATCTGCTGCAGGCCTTCCCCCAGGAATGCTTGCACTAGTTGTTGCATTTGGTTTGTTGTTTGGGGGTGCTTCAGTATTAGGCAGCCTTCTGCCCTCCCATGTTCATCTGAAAATATGTGTTCTCCCTGCAGTTGTTGTCCCCAGATGAGAGTTCCCTTGTGCTGCCTCAGTTGGATCTCCTTCACTTGACAGGGGGGTACCCGAGCAGCAACCCTCCCCAGCTCTAGCCCAACTCCTACTTACCTGCCAGGTGAGATACTATGATCATGAAGGTGCTTCTCCCAGGGCAAGGCTCACCCATTGCACTCTGGGTGTGCTGCTCCTGCGATTTCCCCAAATGTGGGAAACTTGACTGCATAATTTGTGTTTCCCCTGGTCGGCTCTCGTATAATTCAGATCTCTTTGTCTCAGGTCTCTCTCCAGCCTAGTTTGCTGTCTGTTTCCACTTCTCTTTTCTTGAGCCGCTCCCTTCTATGCCCTTGCGCACTATCCTGACTTCTCCCGTCTGCTTACTTTGTGCTTTCCAATGCACAATGCAAACTACAGGTAGTACTGCAGGGCCCACACCCTTTTACTTGCCTTACAGAGCAGCTCTGGGGCTGTTACAGTGCCCAGCTGCTGCAAGAAATCAGCTTGAATGCTTCAGGGGCTGGGGCATAGCCAACATGAGCCCCACACCGAAGGAGGGTGGAGGTGTTTAATGCGAACTAGGGGTCATCCAAGCGCCGCAAAAGGCCGCCATGCCCTGCACGCCCCTTTTCTCTTTTCATATGCAGACGAGGGTTGAAGCCAACTTTGACCCACTGCTTGGATGGCATTACCATATGCAAATCAATCTGCTGCAGGCCTTCCCCCAGGAATGCTTGTACTAGTTGTTGCATTTGGTTTGTTGTTTGGGGGTGCTTCAGTATTAGGCAGCCTTCTGCCCTCCCATGTTCATCTGAAAATATGCGTTCTCCCTGCAGTTGTTGTCCCCAGATGAGAGTTCCCTTGTGCTGCCTCAGTTGAATCTCCTTTACTTGACAGAGATGTGCCTGAGCAGCGGCCCTCCCCAGCCCTATCTCAAATCATACTTATTTTGCATAGGAGATACCATGGTCATGAAGATTGTTCTCCCAGGGTGAGGTTCATTCATTGCATTCTGGGTATGCTGACCCCTGTGATTTCCCCAAATGTGGGAAACTCGACTGCATTATTTGTGGTAGTGGGGGACTGTGTTTGTGCTTTCCTCTGGTCAGCTCTGGTAAAAGTCAGATTTCTTTGTCTCAGATCTTCCTCTAACCTTGTTCTTCTTTCGAGAGTTCCCTTGTGCTGCCTCAGTTGGATCTCCTTCACTTGACAGGGGGGTGCACGAGCAGCGACCCTCCCCAGCTCTAGCCCAACTCCTATTTACCTGCCAGGTGAGATACTATGATCAGGAAGGTGCTTCTCCCAGGGCAAGGCTCACCCATTGCACTCTGGGTGTGCTGCTCCTGCGATTTCCCCAAATGTGGGACACTTGACTGCATAATTTGTGTTTCCTCTGGTCGGCTCTCATATAATTCAGATCTCTTTGTCTCAGGTCTTTCTCCAGCCTAGTTTGCTGTCTGTTTCCACTTCTCTTTTCTTGAGCCGCTCCCTTCTATGCAGTTGCGCACTATCCTGACCTCTCCCGTCTGCTTACTTTGTGCCTTCCAACGCACAATGCATACTACAGGTAGTGCTGCAGGGCCCACACCCTTTTACATGCTTTACAGAGCAACTCTGGAGCTGTTACAGTTCCCAGCTGCTGCAAGAAATCATCTTGAATGCTTCAGGGGCTGGGGCATAGCCAACATGAGCCCCACACCGAAGGAGGGGTCATCCAAGCGCCACAAAAGGACACCATGCCCTGCACATCCCTTTTTTCTTTTCATATGCAGACGAGGGTTGAAGCCAACTTTGACCCACTGCTTGGATGACATCACCATATACAAATCCATCTGCTGCAGGCCTTCCCCCAGGAATGCTTGCACTAGTTGTTGCATTTGGTTTGTTGTTTGGGGGTGCTTCAGTATTAGGCAGCCTTCTGCCCTCCCATGTTCATCTGAAAATATGTGTTCTCCCTGCAGTTGTTGTCCCCAGATGAGAGTTCCCTTGTGCTGCCTCAGTTGAATCTCCTTTACTTGACAGAGATGTGCCTGAGCAGCGGCCCTCCCCAGCCCTATCCCAAATCATACTTATTTTGCATAGGAGATACCATGGTCATGAAGATTGTTCTCCCAGGGTGAGGTTCATTCATTGCATTCTGGGTATGCTGACCCCTGTGATTTCCCCAAATGTGGGAAACTCGACTGCATTATTTGTGGTAGTGGGGGACTGTGTTTGTGCTTTCTTCTGGTCAACTCTGGTAAAAATCAGATTTCTTTGTCTCAGATCTTCCTCTAGCCTTGTTCCTCTTTCGAGAGTTCCCTTGTGCTGCCTCAGTTGGATCTCCTTCACTTGACAGGGGGGTACCCGAGCAGCGACCCTCCCCAGCTCTAGCCCAACTCCTACTTACCTGCCAGGTGAGATACTATGATCATGTAGGTGCTTCTCCCAGGGCAAGGCTCACCCATTGCACTCTGGGTGTGCTGCCCCTGTGATTTCCCCAAATGTGGGAAACTTGACTGCATAATTTGTGTTTCCCCTGGTCGTCTCTCGTATAATTCAGATCTCTTTGTCTCAGGTCTCTCTCCAGCCTAGTTTGCTGTCTGTTTCCACTTCTCTTTTCTTGAGCCGCTCCCTTCTATGCCCTTGCGCACTATCCTGACTTCTCCCGTCTGCTTACTTTGTGCCTTCCAACACACAATGCAAACTACAGGTAGTGCTGCAGGGCCCACACCCTTTTACTTGCTTCACAGAGCAGCTCTGGAGCTGTTACAGTACCCAGCTGCTGCAAGAAATCAGCTTGAATGCTTCAGGGGCTGGGGCATTGCCAACATGAGCCCCACACCGAAGGAGGGTGGGGGTGTTTAATGCGAACTAAGGGTCACCCAAGCGCCGCAAAAGGCCGCCATGCCCTGCACGCCCCTTTTCTCTTTTCATATGCAGACGAGGGTTGAAGCCAACTTTGACCCACTGCTTGGATGGCATTACCATATGCAAATCAATCTGCTGCAGGCCTTCCCCCAGGAATGCTTGCACTAGTTGTTGCATTTGGTTTGTTGTTTGGGGGTGCTTCAGTATTAGGCAGCCTTCTGCCCTCCCATGTTCATCTGAAAATATGTGTTCTCCCTGCAGTTGTTGTCCCCAGATGAGAGTTCCCTTGTGCTGCCTCAGTTGAATCTCCTTTACTTGACAGAGATGTGCCTGAGCAGCGGCCCTCCCCAGCCCTATCCCAAATCATACTTATTTTGCATAGGAGATACCATGGTCATGAAGATTGTTCTCCCAGGGTGAGGTTCATTCATTGCATTCTGGGTATGCTGACCCCTGTGATTTCCCCAAATGTGGGAAACTCGACTGCATTATTTGTGGTAGTGGGGGACTGTGTTTGTGCTTTCCTCTGCTCAGCTCTGGTAAAAGTCAGATTTCTTTGTCTCAGATCTTCCTCTAGCCTTGTTCTTCTTTCGAGAGTTCCCTTGTGCTGCCTCAGTTGGATCTCCTTCACTTGACAGGGGGGTGCCCGAGCAGCGACCCTCCCCAGCTCTAGCCCAACTTCTACTTACCTGCCAGGTGAGATACTATGATCATGTAGGTGCTTCTCCCAGGGCAAGGCTCACCCATTGCACTCTGGGTGTGCTGCTCCTGCGATTTCCCCAAATGTGGGAAACTTGACTGCATAATTTGTGTTTCCTCTGGTCGGCTCTCGTATAATTCAGGTCTCTTTGTCTCAGGTCTTTCTCCAGCCTAGTTTGCTGTCTGTTTCCACTTCTCTTTTCTTGAGCCGCTCCCTTCTATGCCCTTGCGCACTATCCTGACCTCTCCCGTCTGCTTACTTTGTGCCTTCCAACGCACAATGCATACTACAGGTAGTGCTGCAGGGCCCACACCCTTTTACATGCTTTACAGAACAGCTCTGGAGCTGTTACAGTGCCCAGCTGCTGCAATAAATCATCTTGAATGCTTCAGGGGCTGGGGCATAGCCAACATGAGCCCCACACCGAAGGAGGGTGGAGATGTTTAATGCGAATTAAGGGTCATCCAAGCGCCACAAAAGGACGCCATGCCCTGCACATCCCTTTTTTCTTTTCATATGCAGACGAGGGTTGAAGCCAACTTTGACCCACTGCTTGGATGACATCACCATATGCAAATCCATCTGCTGCAGGCCTTCCCCCAGGAATGCTTGTACTAGTTGTTGCATTTGGTTTGTTGTTTGGGGGTGCTTCAGTATTAGGCAGCCTTCTGCCCTCCCATGTTCATCTGAAAATATGTGTTCTCCCTGCAGTTGTTGTCCCCAGATGAGAGTTCCCTTGTGCTGCCTCAGTTGAATCGCCTTTACTTGACAGAGATGTGCCTGAGCAGCGGCCCTCCCCAGCCCTATCCCAAATCATACTTATTTTGCATAGGAGATATCATGGTCATGAAGATTGTTCTCCCAGGGTGAGGTTCATTCATTGCATTCTGGGTATGATGACCCCTGTGATTTCCCCAAATGTGGGAAACTCGACTGCATTATTTGTGGTAGAGGGGGACTGTGTTTGTGCTTTCCTCTGGTCAGCTCTGGCAAAAGTCAGATTTCTTTGTCTCAGATCTTCCTCTAGCCTTGTTCTTCTTTCGAGAGTTCCCTTGTGCTGCCTCAGTTGGATCTCCTTCACTTGACAGGGGGGTGCCCGAGCAGCGACCCTCCCCAGCTCTAGCTCAACTCCTACTTACCTGCCAGGTGAGATACTATGATCAGGAAGGTGCTTCTCCCAGGGCAAGGCTCACCCATTGCACTCTGGGTGTGCTGCTCCTGCGATTTCCCCAAATGTGGGACACTTGACTGCATAATTTGTGTTTCCTCTGGTCGGCTCTCGTATAATTCAGATCTCTTTGTCTCAGGTCTCTCTCCAGCCTAGTTTGCTGTCTGTTTCCACTTCTCTTTTCTTGAACCGCTCCCTTCTATGCCCTTGCGCACTATCCTGACTTCTCCCGTCTGCTTACTTTGTGCCTTCCAACGCACAATGCGAACTACAGGTAGTGCTGCAGGGCCCACACCCTTTTAGTTGCCTTACAGAGCAGCTCTGGAGCTGTTACAGTGCCCAGCTGCTGCAAGAAATCAGCTTGAATGCTTCAGGTGCTGGGGCATAGCCAACATGAGCCCCACACCGAAGGAGGGTGGAGGTGTTTAATGCGAATTAGGGGTCATGCAAGCGCCGCAAAAGGCCGCCATGCCCTGCACATCCCTTTTTTCTTTTCATATGCAGACGAGGGTTGAAGCCAACTTTGACCCACTGCTTGGATGACATCACCATATGCAAATCCATCTGCTGCAGGCCTTCCCCCAGGAATGCTTGCACTAGTTATTGCATTTGGTTTGTTGTTTGGGGGTGCTTCAGTATTAGGCAGCCTTCTGCCCTCCCATGTTCATCTGAAAATATGTGTTCTCCCTGCAGTTGTTGTCCCCAGATGAGAGTTCCCTTGTGCTGCCTCAGTTGAATCGCCTTTACTTGACAGAGATGTGCCTGAGCAGCGGCCCTCCCCAGCCCTATCCCAAATCATACTTATTTTGCATAGGAGATATCATGGTCATGAAGATTGTTCTCCCAGGGTGAGGTTCATTCATTGCATTCTGGGTATGATGACCCCTGTGATTTCCCCAAATGTGGGAAACTCGACTGCATTATTTGTGGTAGTGGGGGACTGTGTTTGTGCTTTCCTCTGGTCAGCTCTGGTAAAAGTCAGATTTCTTTGTCTCAGATCTTCCTCTAGCCTTGTTCTTCTTTCGAGAGTTCCCTTGTGCTGCCTCAGTTGGATCTCCTTCACTTGACAGGGGGGTGCCCAAGCAGCGACCCTCCCCAGCTCTAGCCCAACTCCTACTTACCTGCCAGGTGAGATACTATGATCATGTAGGTGCTTCTCCCAGGGCAAGGCTCACCTATTGCACTCTGGGTGTGCTGCCCCTTTGATTTCCCCAAATGTGGGAAACTTGACTGCATAATTTGTGTTTCCCCTGGTCGGCTCTCATATAATTCAGATCTCTTTGTCTCAGGTCTCTCTCCAGCCTAGTTTGCTGTCTGTTTCCACTTCTCTTTTCTTGAGCCGCTCCCTTCTATGCCCTTGCGCACTATCCTGACTTCTCCCGTCTGCTTACTTTGTGCCTTCCAACGCACAATGCGAACTACAGGTAGTGCTGCAGGGCCCACACCCTTTTACTTGCCTTACAGAGCAGCTCTGGAGCTGTTACAGTGCCCAGCTGCTGCAAGAAATCAGCTTGAATGCTTCAGGGGCTGGGGCATAGCCAACATAAGCCCCACACCGAATGAGGGTGGAGGTGTTTAATGCGAACTAGGGGTCATCCAAGCGCCGCAAAAGGCCGCCATGCCCTGCACGCCCCTTTTCTCTTTTCATATGCAGATGAGGGTTGAAGCCAACTTTGACCCACTGCTTGGATGACATCACCCTATACAAATCCATCTGCTGCAGGCCTTCCCCCAGGAATGCTTGTACTAGTTGTTGCATTTGGTTTGTTGTTTGGGGGTGCTTCAGTATTAGGCAGCCTTCTGCCCTCCCATGTTCATCTGAAAATATGTGTTCTCCCTGCAGTTGTTGTCCCCAGATGAGAGTTCCCTTGTGCTGCCTCAGTTGAATCTCCTTTACTTGACAGAGATGTGCCTGAGCAGCGGCCCTCCCCAGCCCTATCCCAAATCATACTTATTTTGCATAGGAGATACCATGGTCATGAAGATTGTTCTCCCAGGGTGAGGTTCATTCATTGCATTCTGGGTATGCTGACCCCTGTGATTTCCCCAAATGTGGGAAACTCGACTGCATTATTTGTGGTAGAGGGGGACTGTGTTTGTGCTTTCCTCTGGTCAGCTCTGGTAAAAGTCAGATTTCTTTGTCTCAGATCTTCCTCTAGCCTTGTTCCTCTTTCAAGAGTTCCCTTGTGCTGCCTCAGTTGGATCTCCTTCACTTGACAGGGGGGTGCCCGAGCAGCGACCCTCCCCAGCTCTAGCCCAACTCCTACTTACCTGCCAGGTGAGATACTATGATCATGAAGGTGCTACTCCCAGGGCAAGGCTCACCCATTGCACTCTGGGTGTGCTGCTCCTGCAATTTCCCCAAATGTGGGACACTTGACTGCATAATTTGTGTTTCCCCTGGTCGGCTCTCGTATAATTCAGATCTCATTGTCTCAGGTCTCTCTCCAGCCTAGTTTGCTGTCTGTTTCCACTTCTCTTTTCTTGAGCCGCTCCCTTCTATGCCCTTGCGCACTATCCTGACTTCTCCCGTCTGCTTACTTTGTGCCTTCCAATGCACAATGCAAACTACAGGTAGTGCTGCAGGGCCCACACCCTTTTACATGCTTTACAGAGCAGCTCTGGAGCTGCTACAGTGCCCAGCTGCTGCAAGAAATCATCTTGAATGCTTCAGGGGCTGGGGCATAGCCAACATGAGCCCCACACCGAAGGAGGGTGGAGATGTTTAATGAGAATTAGGGGTCATCCAAGCGCCACAAAAGGACGCCATGCCCTGCACATCCCTTTTTTCTTTTCATATGCAGACGAGGGTTGAAGCCAACTTTGACCCACTGCTTGGATGACATCACCATATGCAAATCCATCTGCTGCAGGCCTTCCCCCAGGAATGCTTGCACTAGTTGTTGCATTTGGTTTGTTGTTTGGGGGTGCTTCAGTATTAGGCAGCCTTCTGCCCTCCCATGTTCATCTGAAAATATGTGTTCTCCCTGCAGTTGTTGTCCCCAGATGAGAGTTCCCTTGTGCTGCCTCAGTTGAATCTCCTTTACTTGACAGAGATGTGCCTGAGCAGCGGCCCTCCCCAGCCCTATCCCAAATCATACTTATTTTGCATAGGAGATACCATGGTCATGAAGATTGTTCTCCCAGGGTGAGGTTCATTCATTGCATTCTGGGTATGCTGACCCCTGTGATTTCCCCAAATGTGGGAAACTCGACTGCATTATTTGTGGTAGTGGGGGACTGTGTTTGTGCTTTCTTCTGGTCAACTCTGGTAAAAATCAGATTTCTTTGTCTCAGATCTTCCTCTAGCCTTGTTCCTCTTTCGAGAGTTCCCTTGTGCTGCCTCAGTTGGATCTCCTTCACTTGACAGGGGGGTACCCGAGCAGCGACCCTTCGCAGCTCTAGCCCAACTCCTACTTACCTGCCAGGTGAGATACTATGATCATGTAGGTGCTTCTCCCAGGGCAAGGCTCACCCATTGCACTCTGGGTGTGCTGCCCCTGTGATTTCCCCAAATGTGGGAAACTTGACTGCATAATTTGTGTTTCCTCTGGTCGGCTCTCGTATAATTCAGATCTCTTTGTCTCAGGTCTCTCTCCAGCCTAGTTTGCTGTCTGTTTCCACTTCTCTTTTCTTGAGCCGCTCCCTTCTATGCCCTTGCGCACTATCCTGACTTCTCCCGTCTGCTTACTTTGTGCCTTCCAACACACAATGCAAACTACAGGTAGTGCTGCAGGGCCCACACCCTTTTACTTGCCTCACAGAGCAGCTCTGGAGCTGTTACAGTGCCCAGCTGCTGCAAGAAATCAGCTTGAATGCTTCAGGGGCTGGGGCATTGCCAACATGAGCCCCACACCGAAGGAGGGTGGGGGTGTTTAATGCGAACTAAGGGTCACCCAAGCGCCGCAAAAGGCCGCCATGCCCTGCACGCCCCTTTTCTCTTTTCATATGCAGACGAGGGTCGAAGCCAACTTTGACCCACTGCTTGGATGGCATTACCATATGCAAATCAATCTGCTGCAGGCCTTCCCCCAGGAATGCTTGCACTAGTTGTTGCATTTGGTTTGTTGTTTGGGGGTGCTTCAGTATTAGGCAGCCTTCTGCCCTCCCATGTTCATCTGAAAATATGTGTTCTCCCTGCAGTTGTTGTCCCCAGATGAGAGTTCCCTTGTGCTGCCTCAGTTGAATCTCCTTTACTTGACAGAGATGTGCCTGAGCAGCGGCCCTCCCCAGCCCTATCCCAAATCATACTTATTTTGCATAGGAGATACCATGGTCATGAAGATTGTTCTCCCAGGGTGAGGTTCATTCATTGCATTCTGGGTATGCTGACCCCTGTGATTTCCCCAAATGTGGGAAACTCGACTGCATTATTTGTGGTAGTGGGGGACTGTGTTTGTGCTTTCCTCTGCTCAGCTCTGGTAAAAGTCAGATTTCTTTGTCTCAGATCTTCCTCTAGCCTTGTTCTTCTTTCGAGAGTTCCCTTGTGCTGCCTCAGTTGGATCTCCTTCACTTGACAGGGGGGTGCCCGAGCAGCGACCCTCCCCAGCTCTAGCCCAACTTCTACTTACCTGCCAGGTGAGATACTATGATCATGTAGGTGCTTCTCCCAGGGCAAGGCTCACCCATTGCACTCTGGGTGTGCTGCTCCTGCGATTTCCCCAAATGTGGGAAACTTGACTGCATAATTTGTGTTTCCTCTGGTCGGCTCTCGTATAATTCAGATCTCTTTGTCTCAGGTCTTTCTCCAGCCTAGTTTGCTGTCTGTTTCCACTTCTCTTTTCTTGAGCCGCTCCCTTCTATGCCCTTGCGCACTATCCTGACCTCTCCCGTCTGCTTACTTTGTGCCTTCCAACGCACAATGCATACTACAGGTAGTGCTGCAGGGCCCACACCCTTTTACATGCTTTACAGAACAGCTCTGGAGCTGTTACAGTGCCCAGCTGCTGCAAGAAATCATCTTGAATGCTTCAGGGGCTGGGGCATAGCCAACATGAGCCCCACACCGAAGGAGGGTGGAGATGTTTAATGCGAATTAAGGGTCATCCAAGCGCCACAAAAGGATGCCATGCCCTGCACATCCCTTTTTTCTTTTCATATGCAGACGAGGGTTGAAGCCAACTTTGACCCACTGCTTGGATGACATCACCATATGCAAATCCATCTGCTGCAGGCCTTCCCCCAGGAATGCTTGTACTAGTTGTTGCATTTGGTTTGTTGTTTGGGGGTGCTTCAGTATTAGGCAGCCTTCTGCCCTCCCATGTTCATCTGAAAATATGTGTTCTACCTGCAGTTGTTGTCCCCAGATGAGAGTTCCCTTGTGCTGCCTCAGTTGAATCTCCTTTACTTGACAGAGATGTGCCTGAGCAGCGGCCCTCCCCAGCCCTATCCCAAATCATACTTATTTTGCATAGGAGATACCATGGTCATGAAGATTGTTCTCCCAGGGTGAGGTTCATTCATTGCATTCTGGGTATGCTGACCCCTGTGATTTCCCCAAATGTGGGAAACTCGACTGCATTATTTGTGGTAGTGGGGGACTGTGTTTGTGCTTTCCTCTGGTCAGCTCTGGTAAAAGCCAGATTTCTGTGTCTCAGATCTTCCTCTAGCCTTGTTCTTCTTTCGAGAGTTCTCTTGTGCTGCCTCAGTTGGATCTCCTTCACTTGACAGGGGGTTGCCCGAGCAGCGACCCTCCTCAGCTCTTGCCCAACTCCTACTTACCTGCCAGGTGAGATACTATGATCATGAAGGTGCTTCTCCCAGGGCAAGGCTCACCCATTGCACTCTGTGTGTGCTGCTCCAGCGATTTCCCCAAATGTGGGAAACTCGACTGCATAATTTGTGTTTCCCCTGGTCGGCTCTCGTATAATTCAGATCTCTTTGTCTCAGGTCTTTCTCCAGCCTAGTTTGCTGTCTGTTTCCACTTCTCTTTTCTTGAGCCGCTCCCTTCTATGCCCTTGCGCACTATCCTGACTTCTCCCGTCTGCTTACTTTGTGCCTTCCAACGCACAATGCGAACTACAGGTAGTGCTGCAGGGCCCACACCCTTTTAGTTGCCTTACAGAGCAGCTCTGGAGCTGTTACAGTGCCCAGCTGCTGCAAGAAATCAGCTTGAATGTTCTTCGTTGATTGATGGAAGAAACATCTTACAAAAACTCTCCAGATTATTGACTTTTTAAAGTTTTTCTAGGAAACGTTCTAGATGAATGCTTATTAGCGTTTGTCAGAATGTACGTTTGCAAAGTGTCACTGTGGCGCAATCAGTTAGTGTGTTTGGTTATTATCCAAAAGGTTGGTGGTTCAATCCCATCCAGAGACGTAATTTACCTTGTTATCAGATTTTGGTGATCTTTAAGTAGACAAGTCAAAATTTCAAACCCCCTCTTGTGGTGTAGGGTACCTGGCCTTCTCTGATGTAATCAGAGTTAGATTTGATTCAGTGATTTTATAAAAACAGCTAGGAAGCACAATTTAGCAGTGGGTTGCAGAGAAAAAGAAATATGCTGGCAAAAAAATCCAATTGAGTGATTAAACAGCTCTTCATTTTCTGGCTTTATTTTTATGCTAACAAATTTGTTCTCTGAAAAGTGTCCACAAAGCCAAGTCTCTGATTAACACCTTTGTAGGGATGGTTTTTCACCTATTACTAAATTAAACTTGCTTCATTGGAAAGGCAGCAAGATGCATCCTCATTTCAATGTCTACTGAAAAAATACAGGTTGACACCAGGAAACATTAACGCCACTGCATCCTTGCTGCTTTCTCATGTGGAAGTCTGTTTAATGTGAAAACAAGGTGATATCTAATTAGCACACAGGTAAGGAATTAAGAAAATCTTTATTTAAGGGTGAAGATGTTTCTCACAAAATCGTTGCCCCAATGCATCATTGAAATTCAAGCTGGAAAGATGATTTTAATATATCACTTGTACATTTTGTATTGCACTTCTGGTGACAATGTAGTTTGTTTTTGTCAATTACCATTTTAATAATAGGGTAAAGAAAATTAAGTGGATTTTTGAAAGAAAACAATACTGTCAATATACTATCAAAACTAATTAAAATGGTAAAAGTTATTGTACTTTAAGTAAAAATAAAAGAGCAAAAATATCAATCCCAGTTTTGGATTACTTTAATTAACAAAAAAAAATGCATATAGCAAAGGATAGTTTCAATCTGCCTACCTCTGGGTTATGGGCCCAGCATGCTTCCATTGCAGTACTCTGCTGCACATGTAAGTGCAAGAGATCCTGAAGCACTCACTCATCATGGGAAAGTACCAATGTGTTTCTTCATTGGTTGATGGAAGAAACATCTTACAAAAACTCTCCAGATTATTGACTTTTTAAAGTTTTTCTAGGAAACGTTCTAGATGAATGCTTATTAGCCTTTGTCAGTATGTACTTTTGCAAAGTGTCTCTGTGGTGCAATTGGTTAGTGTGTAAGGCTATTAACCAAAAGGTTGGTGGTTCAATCCCACCCAGGGACGTAATTGACCTTTTGATCAGATTTTGGTGATATTTAAGTAGACAAGTCAAAATTTCAAACCCCCTCTTATTGTGTAGGGTACCTGGCCTTCTCTGATGTTATCAGAGTTAGATTTGATTCAGTGATTTTATAAAAAAACAGCTAGGAAGCACAATTTAGCAGTGGGTTGCAGAGAAAAAAAATATGCTGGCAAAAAAATCCAATTGAGTGATTAAACAGCTCTTCATTTTCTGGTTTATTTTTATGCTAACAAATTTGTTCTCTGAAAAGTGTCCACAAAGCCAAGTCTCTGATTAACACCTTTGTAGGGATGGTTTTTCACCTATTACTAAATTAAACTTGCTTCATTGGAAAGGCAGCAAGATGCATCCTCATTTCAATGTCTACTGAAATAATACAGGTTGACACCAGGAAACATTAACGCCACTGCATCCTTGCTGCTTTCTCATGTGGAAGTCTGTTTAATGTGAAAACAAGGTGATATCTAATTAGCACACAGGTAAGGAATTACGAAAATCTTTATTTAAGGGTGAAGATGTTTCTCACAAAATCGTTGCCCCAATGCATCATTGAAATTCAAGCTGGAAAGATGATTTTAATATATCACTTGTACATTTTGTATTGCTCTTCTGGTGACAATGTAGTTTGTTTTTGTCAATTACCATTTTAATAATAGGGTAAAGAAAATGAAGTGGATTTTTGAAAGAAAACAATACTGTCAATATACTATTAAAACAAATTAAAATGGTAAAAGTTATTGTACTTTAAGTAAAAATAAAAGAGCAAAAATATCAATCCCAGTTTTGGATTACTTTAATTAACAAAAAAAATGCATATAGCAAAGGATAGTTTCAATCTGCCTATCTCTGGGTTATGGGCCCAGCATGCTTCCATTGCAGTACTCTGCTGCACATGTAAGTGCAAGAGATCCTGAAGCACTCACTCATCATGGGAAAGTACCAATGTGTTTCTTCATTGGTTGATGGAAGAAACATCTTACAAAAACTCTCCAGATTATTGACTTTTTAAAGTTTTTCTAGGAAACGTTCTTGATGAATGCTTATTAGCCTTTGTCAGTATGTACTTTTTGCAAAGTGTCTCTGTGGTGCAATTGGTTAGTGTGTAAGGCTATTAACCAAAAGGTTGGTGGTTTAATCCCACCCAGGAACGTAATTGACCTTGTGATCAGATTTTGGTGATATTTAAGTAGACAAGTCAAAATTTCAAACCCCCTCTTATTGTGTAGGGTACCTGGCCTTCTCTGATGTAATCAGAGTTAGATTTGATTCAGTGATTTTATAAAAAAACAGCTAGGAAGCACAATTTAGCAGTGGGTTGCAGAGAAAAAAAATATGCTGGCAAAAAAAATCCAATTGAGTGATTAAACAGCTCTTCATTTTCTGGCTTTATTTTTATGCTAACAAATTTGTTCTCTGAAAAGTGTCCACAAAGCCAAGTCTCTGATTAACACCTTTGTAGGGATGGTTTTTCACCTATTACTAAATTAAACTTGCTTCATTGGAAAGGCAGCAAGATGCATCCTCATTTCAATGTCTACTGAAATAATACAAGTTGACACCAGGAAACATTAACGCCACTGCATCCTTGCTGCTTTCTCATGTGGAAGTCTGTTTAATGCGAAAACAAGGTGATATCTAATTAGCACACAGGTAAGGAATTAAGAAAATCTTTATTTTAGGGTGAAGATGTTTCTCACAAAATCGTTGCCCCAATGCATCATTGAAATTCAAGCTGGAAAGATGATTTTAATATATCACTTGTACATTTTGTATTGCTCTTCTGGTGACAATGTAGTTTGTTTTTGTCAATTACCATTTTAATAATAGGGTAAAGAAAATGAAGTGGATTTTTGAAAGAAAACAATACTGTCAATATACTATTAAAACAAATTAAAATGGTAAAAGTTATTGTACTTTAAGTAAAAATAAAAGAGCCAAAATATCAATCCCAGTTTTGGATTACTTTAATTAACAAAAAAAAAATGCATATAGCAGAGGATAGTTTCAATCTGCCTACCTCTGGGTTATGGGCCCAGCATGCTTCCATTGCAGTACTCTGCTGCACATGTAAGTGCAAGAGATCCTGAAGCACTCACTCATCATGGGAAAGTACCAATGTGTTTCTTCGTTGGTTGATGGAAGAAACATCTTACAAAAACTCTCCAGATTATTGACTTTTTAAAGTTTTTCTAGGAAACGTTTTAGATGAATGCTTATTAGTCCTTGTCGGTATATACTTTTGCAATGTGTCTCTGTGGCGCAATTAGTTAGTGTGTACGGCTATTAACCAAAAGGTTGGTAGTTCAATCCCACCCAGGTACGTAATTGACCTTGTTATCAGATTTTGGTGATCTTTAAGTAGACAAGTCAAAATTTCAAACCCCCTGTTATGGTGTAGGGTACCTGGCCTTCTCTGATGTAATCAGAGTTAGATTTGATTCAGTGATTTTATAAAAACAGCTAGGAAGCACAATTTAGCAGTGGGTTGCAGAGAAAAAGAAATATGCTGGCAGAAAAATCCAATTGAGTGATTAAACAGCTCTTCATTTTCTGGCTTTATTTTTATGCTAACAAATTTGTTCTCTGAAAAGTGTCCACAAAGCAAAGTCTCTGATTAACACCTTTGTAGGGATGGTTTTTCACCTATTGCTAAATTAAACTTGCTTCATTGGAAAGGCAGCAAGATGCATCCTCATTTCAATGTCTACTGAAATAATACAGGTTGACACCAGGAAACATTAACGCCACTGCATCCTTGCTGCTTTCTCATGTGGAAGTCTGTTTAATGTGAAAACAAGGTGATATCTAATTAGCACACAGGTAAGGAATTAAGAAAATCTTTATTTAAGGGTGAAGATGTTTCTCACAAAATCGTTGCCCCAATGCATCATTGAAATTCAAGCTGGAAAGATGATTTTAATATATCACTTGTACATTTTGTATTGCTCTTCTGGTGACAATGTAGTTTGTTTTTGTCAATTACCATTTTAATAATAGGGTAAAGAAAATGAAGTGGATTTTTGAAAGAAAACAATACTGTCAATATACTATTAAAACAAATTAAAATGGTAAAAGTTATTGTACTTTAAGTAAAAATAAAAGAGCCAAAATATCAATCCCAGTTTTGGATTACTTTAATTAACAAAAAAAAAATGCATATAGCAGAGGATAGTTTCAATCTGCCTACCTTTGGGTTATGGGTCCAGCATGCTTCCATTGCAGTACTCTGCTGCACATGTAAGTGCAAGAGATCCTGAAGCACTCACTCATCATGGGAAAGTACCAATGTGTTTATTCGTTGGTTGATGGAAGAAACATCTTACAAAAACTCTCCAGATTATTGATTTTTTAATGTTTTTCTAGGAAATGTTCTAGATGTATGCTTATTAGCCTTTGTCAGTATGTACTTTTTGCAAAGTGTCTCTGTGGCGCAATCGGTTAGTGTGTTCGGCTATTAACCAAAAGGTTGGTGGTTCAATCCCACCCAGGGACGTAATTGACCTTGTGATCAGATTTTGGTGATATTTAAGCAGACAAGTCAAAATTTCAAACCCCCTCTTATTGTGTAGGGTACCTGGCCTTCTCTGATGTAATCAGAGTTAGATTTGATTCAGTGATTTTATAAAAAACAGCTAGGAAGCACAATTTAGTAGTGGGTTGCAGAGAAAAAAAATATGCTGGCAGAAAAATCCAATTGAGTGATTAAACAGCTCTTCATTTTCTGGATTTATTTTTATGCTAACAAATTTGTTCTCTGAAAAGTGTCCACAAAGCCAAGTCTCTGATTAACACCTTTGTAAGGATGGTTTTTCACCTATTACTAAATTAAACTTGCATCATTGGAAAGGCAGCAAGATGCATCCTCATTTCAATGTCTACTGAAATAATACAAGTTGACACCAGGAAACATTAACGCCACTGCATCCTTGCTGCTTTCTCATGTGGAAGTCTGTTTAATGTGAAAACAAGGTGATATCTAATTAGCACACAGGTAAGGAATTAAGAAAATCTTTATTTAAGGGTGAAGATGTTTCTCACAAAATTGTTGACCCAATGCATCATTGAAATTCAAGCTGGAAAGATGAATTTAATATATCACTTGTACATTTTGTATTGCTCTTCTGGTGACAATGTAGTTTGTTTTTGTCAATTACCATTTTAATAATAGGGTAAAGAAAATGAAGTGGATTTTTGAAAGAAAACAATACTGTCAATATACAATTAAAACAAATTAAAATGGTAAAAGTTATTGTACTTTAAGTAAAAATAAAAGAGCCAAAATATCAATCCCAGTTTTGGATTACTTTAATTACCAAACAAACAAATGCATATAGCAGAGGATAGTTTCAATCTGCCTACCTCTGGGTTATGGGCCCAGCATGCTTCCATTGCTGTACTCTGCTGCACATGTAAGTGCAAGAGATCCTGAAGCACTCACTCATCATGGGAAAGTACCAATGTGTTTCTTCGTTGGTTGATAGAAGAAACATCTTACAAAAACTCTCCAGATTATTGACTTTATTAATTTTTTCTAGGAAACGTTTTAGATGAATGCTTATTAGCCTTTGTCAGTATGTACTTTTGCAAAGTGTCTCTGTGGCGCAATCAGTTAGTATGTACGGCTATTAACCAAAAGGTTGGTGGTTCAATCCCACCCAGGGACCTAATTGACCTTGTTATCAGATTTTGGTGATCTTTAAGTAGACAAGTCAAAATTTCAAACCCCCTGTTATGGTGTAGGGTACCTGGCCTTCTCTGATGTAATCAGAGTTAGATTTGATTCAGTGATTTTATAAAAACAGCTAGGAAGCACAATTTAGCAGTGGGTTGCAGAGAAAAAAAATATGCTGGCAGAAAAATCCAATTGAGTGATTAAACAGCTCTTTATTTTCTGGCTTTATTTTTATGCTAACAAATTTGTTCTCTGAAAGGTGTCCACAAAGCCAAGTCTCTGATTAACACCTTTGTAAGGATGGTTTTTCACCTATTACTAAATTAAACTTGCTTCATTGGAAAGGCAGCAAGATGCATCCTCATTTCAATGTCTACTGAAATAATACAGGTTGACACCAGGAAACATTAACGCCACTGCATCCTTGCTGCTTTCTCATGTGGAAGTCTGTTTAATGTGAAAACAAGGTGATATCTAATTAGCACACAGGTAAGGAATTAAGAAAATCTTTATTTAAGGGTGAAGATGTTTCTCACAAAATCGTTGCCCCAATGCATCATTGAAATTCAAGCTGGAAAGATGATTTTAATATATCACTTGTACATTTTGTATTGCTCTTCTGGTGACAATGTAGTTTGTTTTTGTCAATTACCATTTTAATAATAGGGTAAAGAAAATTAAGTGGATTTTTGAAAGAAAACAATACTGTCAATATACTATTAAAACAAATTAAAATGGTAAAAGTTATTGTACTTTAAGTAAAAATAAAAGAGCCAAAATATCAATCCCAGTTTTGGATTACTTTAATTAACAAACAAAAAAATGCATATAGCAGAGGATAGTTTCAATCTGCCTACCTCTGGGTTATGGGCCCAGCATGCTTCCATTGCTGTACTCTGCTGCACATGTAAGTGCAAGAGATCCTGAAGCACTCACTCATCATGGGAAAGTACCAATGTGTTTATTCGTTGGTTGATGGAAGAAACATCTTACAAAAACTCTCCAGATTATTGATTTTTTAATGTTTTTCTAGGAAATGTTCTAGATGTATGCTTATTAGCCTTTGTCAGTATATACTTTTTGCAAAGTGTCTCTGTGGCGCAATCGGTTAGTGTGTTCGGCTATTAACCAAAAGGTTGGTGGTTCAATCCCACCCAGGGACGTAATTGACCTTGTGATCAGATTTTGGTGATATTTAAGTAGACAAGTCAAAATTTCAAACCCCCTCTTATTGTGTAGGGTACCTGGCCTTCTCTGATGTAATCAGAGTTAGATTTGATTCAGTGATTTTATAAAAAACAGCTAGGAAGCACAATTTAGCAGTGGGTTGCAGAGAAAAAAATATGCTGGCAGAAAAATCCAATTGAGTGATTAAACAGCTCTTCATTTTCTGGCTTTATTTTTATGCTAACAAATTTGTTCTCTGAAAAGTGTCCACAAAGTCAAGTCTCTGATTAACACCTTTGTAAGGATGGTTTTTCACCTATTACTAAATTAAACTTGCTTCATTGGAAAGGCAGCAAGATGCATCCTCATTTCAATGTCTACTGAAATAATACAAGTTGACACCAGGAAACATTAACGCCACTGCATCCTTGCTGCTTTCTCATGTGGAAGTCTGTTTAATGTAAAAAAAACAAGGTGATATCTAATTAGCACACAGGCAAGGAATTAAGAAAATCTTTATTTAAGGGTGAAGATGTTTCTCACAAAATTGTTGACCCAATGCATCATTGAAATTCAAGCTGGAAAGATGAATTTAATATATCACTTGTACATTTTGTATTGCTCTTCTGGTGACAATGTAGTTTGTTTTTGTCAATTACCATTTTAATAATAGGGTAAAGAAAATGAAGTGGATTTTTGAAAGAAAACAATACTGTCAATATACAATTAAAACAAATTAAAATGGTAAAAGTTATTGTACTTTAAGTAAAAATAAAAGAGCCAAAATATCAATCCCAGTTTTGGATTACTTTAATTAACAAACAAAAAAATGCATATAGCAGAGGATAGTTTCAATCTGCCTACCTCTGGGTTATGGGCCCAGCATGCTTCCATTGCTGTACTCTGCTGCACATGTAAGTGCAAGAGATCCTGAAGCACTCACTCATCATGGGAAAGTACCAATGTGTTTCTCCGTTGGTTGATAGAAGAAACATCTTACAAAAACTCTCCAGATTATTGACTTTATTAATTTTTTCTAGGAAACGTTTTAGATGAATGCTTATTAGCCTTTGTCAGTATGTACTTTTGCAAAGTGTCTCTGTGGCGCAATCAGTTAGTATGTACGGCTATTAACCAAAAGGTTGGTGGTTCAATCCCACCCAGGGACCTAATTGACCTTGTTTTCAGATTTTGGTGATCTTTAAGTAGACAAGTCAAAATTTCAAACCCCCTGTTATGGTGTAGGGTACCTGGCCTTCTCTGATGTAATCAGAGTTAGATTTGATTCAGTGATTTTATAAAAACAGCTAGGAAGCACAATTTAGCAGTGGGTTGCAGAGAAAAAAAATATGCTGGCAGAAAAATCCAATTGAGTGATTAAACAGCTCTTTATTTTCTGGCTTTATTTTTATGCTAACAAATTTGTTCTCTGAAAGGTGTCCACAAAGCCAAGTCTCTGATTAACACCTTTGTAAGGATGGTTTTTCACCTATTACTAAATTAAACTTGCTTCATTGGAAAGGCAGCAAGATGCATCCTCATTTCAATGTCTACTGAAATAATACAGGTTGACAGCAGGAAACATTAACGCCACTGCATCCTTGCTGCTTTCTCATGTGGAAGTCTGTTTAATGTGAAAACAAGGTGATATCTAATTAGCACACAGGTAAGGAATTAAGAAAATCTTTATTTAAGGGTGAAGATGTTTCTCACAAAATCGTTGCCCCAATGCATCATTGAAATTCAAGCTGGAAAGATGATTTTAATATATCACTTGTACATTTTGTATTGCTCTTCTGGTGACAATGTAGTTTGTTTTTGTCAATTACCATTTTAATAATAGGGTAAAGAAAATGAAGTGGATTTTTGAAAGAAAACAATACTGTCAATATACTATTAAAACAAATTAAAATGGTAAAAGTTATTGTACTTTAAGTAAAAATAAAAGAGCCAAAATATCAATCCCAGTTTTGGATTACTTTAATTAACAAACAAAAAAATGCATATAGCAGAGGATAGTTTCAATCTGCCTACCTCTGGGTTATGGGCCCAGCATGCTTCCATTGCTGTACTCTGCTGCACATGTAAGTGCAAGAGATCCTGAAGCACTCACTCATCATGGGAAAGTACCAATGTGTTTCTTCGTTGGTTGATAGAAGAAACATCTTACAAAAACTCTCCAGATTATTGACTTTATTAAGTTTTTCTAGGAAACGTTTTAGATGAATGCTTATTAGCCTTTGTCAGTATGTAGTTTTGCAAAGTGTCTCTGTGGCGCAATCAGTTAGTGTGTACGGCTATTAACCAAAAGGTTGGTGGTTCAATCCCACCCAGGGACGTAATTGACCTTGTTATCAGATTTTGGTGATCTTTAAGTAGACAAGTCAAATTTCATACCCCCTGTTATGGTGTAGGGTACCTGGCCTTCTCTGATGTAATCAGAGTTAGATTTGATACAGTGATTTTATAAAAACATCTAGGAAGCACTATTTAGCAGTGGGTTGCAGAGAAAAAGAAATATGCTGGCAAAAAAATCAAATTGTGTGATTTAACAGCTCTTAATTTTCTTGCTTTATTTTTTATGCTAACAAATTTGTTCTCTGAAAAGTGTCCACAAAGCCAAGTCTCTGATTAACACCTTTGTAGGGATGGTTTTTCACCTATTACTAAATTAAACTTGCTTCATTGGAAAGGCAGCAAGATGCATCCTCATTTCAATGTCTACTGAAATAATACAGGTTGACACCAGGAAACATTAACGCCACTGCATCCTTGCTGCTTTCTCATGTGGAAGTCTGTTTAATGTGAAAACAAGGTGATATCTAATTAGCACACAGGTAAGGAATTACGAAAATCTTTATTTAAGGGTGAAGATGTTTCTCACAAAATTGTTGCCCCAATGCATCATTGAAATTCAAGCTGGAAAGATGATTTTAATATATCACTTGTACATTTTGTATTGCTCTTCTGGTGACAATGTAGTTTTTTTTGTCAATTACCATTTTAATAACAGGGTAAAGAAAATTAAGTGGATTTTTGAAAGAAAACTATACTGTCAATATACTATTAAAACAAATTAAAATGGTAAAAGTTATTGTACTTTAAGTAAAAATAAAAGAGCAAAAATATCAATCCCAGTTTTGATTACTTAAATTAACAAAAAAAATGCATATAGCAAAGGATAGTTTCAATCTGCCTACCTCTGGGTTATGGGTCCAGCATGCTTCCATTGCAGTACTCTGCTGCACATGTAAGTGCAAGAGATCCTGAAGCACTCACTCATCATGGGAAAGTACCAATGTGTTTATTCGTTGGTTGATGGAAGAAACATCTTACAAAAACTCTCCAGATTATTGATTTTTTAATGTTTTTCTAGGAAACGTTCTAGATGTATGCTTATTAGCCTTTGTCAGTATGCACTTTTTGCAAAGTGTCTCTGTGGCGCAATCGGTTAGTGAGTTCGGCTATTAACCAAAAGGTTGGTGGTTCAATCCCACCCAGGGACGTAATTAAACTTGTGGTCAGATTTTGGTGATATTTAAGTAGACAAGTCAAAATTTCAAACCCCCTCTTATGGTGTAGGGTACATGGCCTTCTCTGATGTAATCAGAGTTAGATTTGATTCAGTGATTTTATAAAAAACAGCTAGGAAGCACAATTTAGCAGTGGGTTGCAGAGAAAAAAAATATGCTGGCAAAAAAAATCCAATTGAGTGATTAAACAGCTCTTCATTTTCTGGCTTTATTTTTATGCTAACAAATTTGTTCTCTGAAAAGTGTCCACAAAGCCAAGTCTCTGATTAACACCTTTGTAGGGATGGTTTTTCACCTATTACTAAATTAAACTTGCTTCATTGGAAAGGCAGCAAGATGCATCCTCATTTCAATGTCTACTGAAATAATACAAGTTGACACCAGGAAACATTAACGCCACTGCATCCTTGCTGCTTTCTCATGTGGAAGTCTGTTTAATGCGAAAACAAGGTGATATCTAATTAGCACACAGGTAAGGAATTAAGAAAATCTTTATTTAAGGGTGAAGATGTTTCTCACAAAATCGTTGCCCCAATGCATCATTGAAATTCAAGCTGGAAAGATGATTTTAATATATCACTTGTACATTTTGTATTGCTCTTCTGGTGACAATGTAGTTTGTTTTTGTCAATTACCATTTTAATAATAGGGTAAAGAAAATTAAGTGGATTTTTGAAAGAAAACAATACTGTCAATATACTATTAAAACAAATTAAAATGGTAAAAGTTATTGTACTTTAAGTAAAAATAAAAGAGCCAAAATATCAATCCCAGTTTTGGATTACTTTAATTAACAAAAAAAAAAATGCATATAGCAAAGGATAGTTTCAATCTGCCTACCTCTGGGTTATGGGCCCAGCATGCTTCCATTGCTGTACTCTGCTGCACATGTAAGTGCAAGAGATCCTGAAGCACTCACTCATCATGGGAAAGTACCAATGTGTTTCTTCGTTGGTTGATGGAAGAAACATCTTACAAAAACTCTCCAGATTATTGACTTTTTAAAGTTTTTCTAGGAAACGTTTTAGATGAATGCTTATTAGCCCTTGTCAGTATATACTTTTGCAATGTGTCTCTGTGGCGCAATTAGTTAGTGTGTACGGCTATTAACCAAAAGGTTGGTGGTTCAAACCCACCCAGGTATGTAATTGACCTTGTTATCAGATTTTGGTGATCTTTAAGTAGACAAGTCAAAATTTCAAACCCCCTGTTATGGTGTAGGGTACCTGGCCTTCTCTGATGTAATCAGAGTTAGATTTGATTCAGTGATTTTATAAAAACAGCTAGGAAGCACAATTTAGCAGTGGGTTGCAGAGAAAAAGAAATATGCTGGCAGAAAAATCCAATTGAGTGATTAAACAGCTCTTCATTTTCTGGCTTTATTTTTATGCTAACAAATTTGTTCTCTGAAAAGTGTCCACAAAGCAAAGTCTCTGATTAACACCTTTGTAGGGATGGTTTTTCACCTATTACTAAATTAAACTTGCTTCATTGGAAAGGCAGCAAGATGCATCCTCATTTCAATGTCTACTGAAATAATACAGGTTGACACCAGGAAACATTAACGCCACTGCATCCTTGCTGCTTTCTCATGTGGAAGTCTGTTTAATGTGAAAACAAGGTGATATCTAATTAGCACACAGGTAAGGAATTAAGAAAATCTTTATTTAAGGGTGAAGATGTTTCTCACAAAATCGTTGCCCCAATGCATCATTGAAATTCAAGCTGGAAAGATGATTTTAATATATCACTTGTACATTTTGTATTGCTCTTCTGGTGACAATGTAGTTTGTTTTTGTCAATTACCATTTTAATAATAGGGTAAAGAAAATGAAGTGGATTTTTGAAAGAAAACAATACTGTCAATATACTATTAAAACAAATTAAAATGGTAAAAGTTATTGTACTTTAAGTAAAAATAAAAGAGCAAAAATATCAATCCCAGTTTTGGATTACTTTAATTAACAAAAAAAATGCATATAGCAAAGGATAGTTTCAATCTGCCTATCTCTGGGTTATGGGCCCAGCATGCTTCCATTGCAGTACTCTGCTGCACATGTAAGTGCAAGAGATCCTGAAGCACTCACTCATCATGGGAAAGTACCAATGTGTTTCTTCATTGGTTGATGGAAGAAACATCTTACAAAAACTCTCCAGATTATTGACTTTTTAAAGTTTTTCTAGGAAACGTTCTTGATGAATGCTTATTAGCCTTTGTCAGTATGTACTTTTTGCAAAGTGTCTCTGTGGTGCAATTGGTTAGTGTGTAAGGCTATTAACCAAAAGGTTGGTGGTTCAATCCCACCCAGGAACGTATTTGACCTTGTGATCAGATTTTGGTGATATTTAAGTAGACAAGTCAAAATTTCAAACCCCCTCTTATTGTGTAGGGTACCTGGCCTTCTCTGATGTAATCAGAGTTAGATTTGATTCAGTGATTTTATAAAAAAACAGCTAGGAAGCACAATTTAGCAGTGGGTTGCAGAGAAAAAAAATATGCTGGCAAAAAAAATCCAATTGAGTGATTAAACAGCTCTTCATTTTCTGGCTTTATTTTTATGCTAACAAATTTGTTCTCTGAAAAGTGTCCACAAAGCCAAGTCTCTGATTAACACCTTTGTAGGGATGGTTTTTCACCTATTACTAAATTAAACTTGCTTCATTGGAAAGGCAGCAAGATGCATCCTCATTTCAATGTCTACTGAAATAATACAAGTTGACACCAGGAAACATTAACGCCACTGCATCCTTGCTGCTTTCTCATGTGGAAGTCTGTTTAATGTGAAAACAAGGTGATATCTAATTAGCACACAGGTAAGGAATTAAGAAAATCTTTATTTAAGGGTGAAGATGTTTCTCACAAAATCGTTGCCCCAATGCATCATTGAAATTCAAGCTGGAAAGATGATTTTAATATATCACTTGTACATTTTGTATTGCTCTTCTGGTGACAATGTAGTTTGTTTTTGTCAATTACCATTTTAATAATAGGGTAAAGAAAATGAAGTGGATTTTTGAAAGAAAACAATACTGTCAATATACTATTAAAACAAATTAAAATGGTAAAAGTTATTGTACTTTAAGTAAAAATAAAAGAGCAAAAATATCAATCCCAGTTTTGGATTACTTTAATTAACAAAAAAAATGCATATAGCAAAGGATAGTTTCAATCTGCCTATCTCTGGGTTATGGGCCCAGCATGCTTCCATTGCAGTACTCTGCTGCACATGTAAGTGCAAGAGATCCTGAAGCACTCACTCATCATGGGAAAGTACCAATGTGTTTCTTCATTGGTTGATGGAAGAAACATCTTACAAAAACTCTCCAGATTATTGACTTTTTAAAGTTTTTCTAGGAAACGTTTTAGATGAATGCTTATTAGCCCTTGTCAGTATATACTTTTGCAATGTGTCTCTGTGGCGCAATTAGTTAGTGTGTACGGCTATTAACCAAAAGGTTGGTGGTTCAAACCCACCCAGGTACGTAATTGACCTTGTTATCAGATTTTGGTGATCTTTAAGTAGACAAGTCAAAATTTCAAACCCCCTCTTATGGTGTAGGGTACCTGGCCTTCTCTGATGTAATCAGAGTTAGATTTGATTCAGTGGTTTTATAAAAACAGCTAGGAAGCACAATTTAGCAGTGGGTTGCAGAGAAAAAGAAATATGCTGGCAGAAAAATCCAATTGAGTGATTAAACAGCTCTTCATTTTCTGGCTTTATTTTTATGCTAACAAATTTGTTCTCTGAAAAGTGTCCACAAAGCAAAGTCTCTGATTAACACCTTTGTAGGGATGGTTTTTCACCTATTACTAAATTAAACTTGCTTCATTGGAAAGGCAGCAAGATGCATCCTCATTTCAATGTCTACTGAAATAATACAGGTTGACACCAGGAAACATTAACGCCACTGCATCCTTGCTGCTTTCTCATGTGGAAGTCTGTTTAATGTGAAAACAAGGTGATATCTAATTAGCACACAGGTAAGGAATTAAGAAAATCTTTATTTAAGGGTGAAGATGTTTCTCACAAAATCGTTGCCCCAATGCATCATTGAAATTCAAGCTGGAAAGATGATTTTAATATATCACTTGTACATTTTGTATTGCTCTTCTGGTGACAATGTAGTTTGTTTTTGTCAATTACCATTTTAATAATAGGGTAAAGAAAATGAAGTGGATTTTTGAAAGAAAACAATACTGTCAATATACTATTAAAACAAATTAAAATGGTAAAAGTTATTGTACTTTAAGTAAAAATAAAAGAGCAAAAATATCAATCCCAGTTTTGGATTACTTTAATTAACAAAAAAAATGCATATAGCAAAGGATAGTTTCAATCTGCCTATCTCTGGGTTATGGGCCCAGCATGCTTCCATTGCAGTACTCTGCTGCACATGTAAGTGCAAGATATCCTGAAGCACTCACTCATCATGGGAAAGTACCAATGTGTTTCTTCATTGGTTGATGGAAGAAACATCTTACAAAAACTCTCCAGATTATTGACTTTTTAAAGTTTTTCTAGGAAACGTTCTTGATGAATGCTTATTAGCCTTTGTCAGTATGTACTTTTTGCAAAGTGTCTCTGTGGTGCAATTGGTTAGTGTGTAAGGCTATTAACCAAAAGGTTGGTGGTTCAATCCCACCCAGGAACATATTTGACCTTGTGATCAGATTTTGGTGATATTTAAGTAGACAAGTCAAAATTTCAAACCCCCTCTTATTGTGTAGGGTACCTGGCCTTCTCTGATGTAATCAGAGTTAGATTTGATTCAGTGATTTTATAAAAAAACAGCTAGGAAGCACAATTTAGCAGTGGGTTGCAGAGAAAAAAAATATGCTGGCAAAAAAAATCCAATTGAGTGATTAAACAGCTCTTCATTTTCTGGCTTTATTTTTATGCTAACAAATTTGTTCTCTGAAAAGTGTCCTCAAAGCCAAGTCTCTGATTAACACCTTTGTCGGGATGGTTTTTCACCTATTACTAAATTAAATTTGCTTCATTGGAAAGGCAGCAAGATGCATCCTCATTTCAATGTCTACTGAAATAATACAAGTTGACACCAGGAAACATTAACGCCACTGCATCCTTGCTGCTTTCTCATGTGGAAGTCTGTTTAATGCGAAAACAAGGTGATATCTAATTAGCACACAGGTAAGGAATTAAGAAAATCTTTATTTAAGGGTGAAGATGTTTCTCACAAAATCGTTGCCCCAATGCATCATTGAAATTCAAGCTGGAAAGATGATTTTAATATATCACTTGTACATTTTGTATTGCTCTTCTGGTGACAATGTAGTTTGTTTTTGTCAATTACCATTTTAATAATAGGGTAAAGAAAATTAAGTGGATTTTTGAAAGAAAACAATACTGTCAATATACTATTAAAACAAATTAAAATGGTAAAAGTTATTGTACTTTAAGTAAAAATAAAAGAGCCAAAATATCAATCCCAGTTTTGGATTACTTTAATTAACAAAAAAAAATGCATATAGCAGAGGATAGTTTCAATCTGCCTACCTCTGGGTTATGGGCCCAGCATGCTTCCATTGCAGTACTCTGCTGCACATGTAAGTGCAAGAGATCCTGAAGCACTCACTCATCATGGGAAAGTACCAATGTGTTTCTTCGTTGGTTGATGGAAGAAACATCTTACAAAAACTCTCCAGATTATTGACTTTTTAAAGTTTTTCTAGGAAACGTTTTAGATGAATGCTTATTAGCCCTTGTCAGTATATACTTTTGCAATGTGTCTCTGTGGCGCAATCAGTTAGTGTGTACGGCTATTAACCAAAAGGTTGGTGGTTCAATCCCACCCAGGTACGTAATTGACATTGTTATCAGATTTTGGTGATCTTTAAGTAGACAAGTCAAAATTTCAAACCCCCTGTTATGGTGTAGGGTACCTGGCCTTCTCTGATGTAATCAGAGTTAGATTTGATTCAGTGATTTTATAAAAACAGCTAGGAAGCACAATTTAGCAGTGGGTTGCAGAGAAAAAGAAATATGCTGGCAGAAAAATCCAATTGAGTGATTAAACAGCTCTTCATTTTCTGGCTTTATTTTTATGCTAACAAATTTGTTCTCTGAAAAGTGTCCACAAAGCAAAGTCTCTGATTAACACCTTTGTAGGGATGGTTTTTCACCTATTACTAAATTAAACTTGCTTCATTGGAAAGGCAGCAAGATGCATCCTCATTTCAATGTCTACTGAAATAATACAGGTTGACACCAGGAAACATTAACGCCACTGCATCCTTGCTGCTTTCTCATGTGGAAGTCTGTTTAATGTGAAAACAAGGTGATATCTAATTAGCACACAGGTAAGGAATTAAGAAAATCTTTAGTTAAGGGTGAAGATGTTTCTCACAAAATCGTTGCCCCAATGCATCATTGAAATTCAAGCTGGAAAGATGATTTTAATATATCACTTGTACATTTTGTATTGCTCTTCTGGTGACAATGTAGTTTGTTTTTGTCAATTACCATTTTAATAATAGGGTAAAGAAAATGAAGTGGATTTTTGAAAGAAAACAATACTGTCAATATACTATTAAAACAAATTAAAATGGTAAAAGTTATTGTACTTTAAGTAAAAATAAAAGAGCAAAAATATCAATCCCAGTTTTGGATTACTTTAATTAACAAAAAAAATGCATATAGCAAAGGATAGTTTCAATCTGCCTATCTCTGGGTTATGGGCCCAGCATGCTTCCATTGCAGTACTCTGCTGCACATGTAAGTGCAAGAGATCCTGAAGCACTCACTCATCATGGGAAAGTACCAATGTGTTTCTTCATTGGTTGATGGAAGAAACATCTTACAAAAACTCTCCAGATTATTGACTTTTTAAAGTTTTTCTAGGAAACGTTCTTGATGAATGCTTATTAGCCTTTGTCAGTATGTACTTTTTGCAAAGTGTCTCTGTGGTGCAATTGGTTAGTGTGTAAGGCTATTAACCAAAAGGTTGGTGGTTCAATCCCACCCAGGAACGTATTTGACCTTGTGATCAGATTTTGGTGATATTTAAGTAGACAAGTCAAAATTTCAAACCCCCTCTTATTGTGTAGGGTACCTGGCCTTCTCTGATGTAATCAGAGTTAGATTTGATTCAGTGATTTTATAAAAAAACAGCTAGGAAGCACAATTTAGCAGTGGGTTGCAGAGAAAAAAAATATGCTGGCAAAAAAAATCCAATTGAGTGATTAAACAGCTCTTCATTTTCTGGCTTTATTTTTATGCTAACAAATTTGTTCTCTGAAAAGTGTCCTCAAAGCCAAGTCTCTGATTAACACCTTTGTAGGGATGGTTTTTCACCTATTACTAAATTAAACTTGCTTCATTGGAAAGGCAGCAAGATGCATCCTCATTTCAATGTCTACTGAAATAATACAAGTTGACACCAGGAAACATTAACGCCACTGCATCCTTGCTGCTTTCTCATGTGGAAGTCTGTTTAATGCGAAAACAAGGTGATATCTAATTAGCACACAGGTAAGGAATTAAGAAAATCTTTATTTAAGGGTGAAGATGTTTCTCACAAAATCGTTGCCCCAATGCATCATTGAAATTCAAGCTGGAAAGATGATTTTAATATATCACTTGTACATTTTGTATTGCTCTTCTGGTGACAATGTAGTTTGTTTTTGTCAATTACCATTTTAATAATAGGGTAAAGAAAATTAAGTGGATTTTTGAAAGAAAACAATACTGTCAATATACTATTAAAACAAATTAAAATGGTAAAAGTTATTGTACTTTAAGTAAAAATAAAAGAGCCAAAATATCAATCCCAGTTTTGGATTACTTTAATTAACAAAAAAAAATGCATATAGCAGAGGATAGTTTCAATCTGCCTACCTCTGGGTTATGGGCCCAGCATGCTTCCATTGCAGTACTCTGCTGCACATGTAAGTGCAAGAGATCCTGAAGCACTCACTCATCATGGGAAAGTACCAATGTGTTTCTTCGTTGGTTGATGGAAGAAACATCTTACAAAAACTCTCCAGATTATTGACTTTTTAAAGTTTTTCTAGGAAACGTTTTAGATGAATGCTTATTAGCCTTTGTCAGTATGCAATTTTTGCAAAGTGTCTCTGTGGCGCAATCGGTTAGTGTGTTCGGCTATTAACCAAAAGGTTGGTGGTTCAATCCCACCCAGGGACGTAATTAAACTTGTGGTCAGATTTTGGTGATATTTAAGTAGACAAGTCAAAATTTCAAACCCCCTCTTATGGTGTAGGGTACATGGCCTTCTCTGATGTAATCAGAGTTAGATTTGATTCAGTAATTTTATAAAAAACAGCTAGGAAGCACAATTTAGCAGTGGGTTGCAGAGAAAAAAAATATGCTGGCAAAAAAAATCCAATTGAGTGATTAAACAGCTCTTCATTTTCTGGCTTTATTTTTATGCTAACAAATTTGTTCTCTGAAAAGTGTCCACAAAGCCAAGTCTCTGATTAACACCTTTGTAGGGTTGGTTTTTCACCTATTACTAAATTAAACTTGCTTCATTGGAAAGGCAGCAAGATGCATCCTCATTTCAATGTCTACTGAAATAATACAAGTTGACACCAGGAAACATTAACGCCACTGCATCCTTGCTGCTTTCTCATGTGGAAGTCTGTTTAATGCGAAAACAAGGTGATATCTAATTAGCACACAGGTAAGGAATTAAGAAAATCTTTATTTAAGGGTGAAGATGTTTCTCACAAAATCGTTGCCCCAATGCATCATTGAAATTCAAGCTGGAAAGATGATTTTAATATATCACTTGTACATTTTGTATTGCTCTTCTGGTGACAATGTAGTTTGTTTTTGTCAATTACCATTTTAATAATAGGGTAAAGAAAATGAAGTGGATTTTTGAAAGAAAACAATACTGTCAATATACTATTAAAACAAATTAAAATGGTAAAAGTTATTGTACTTTAAGTAAAAATAAAAGAGCCAAAATATCAATCCCAGTTTTGGATTACTTTAATTAACAAAAAAAAAGCATACAGCAAAGGATAGTTTCAATCTGCCTACCTCTGGGTTATGGGCCCAGCATGCTTCCATTGCTGTACTCTGCTGCACATGTAAGTGCAAGAGATCCTGAAGCACTCACTCATCATGGGAAAGTACCAATGTGTTTCTTCGTTGGTTGATGGAAGAAACATCTTACAAAAACTCTCCAGATTATTGACTTTTTAAAGTTTTTCTAGGAAACGTTTTAGATGAATGCTTATTAGCCCTTGTCAGTATATACTTTTGCAATGTGTCTCTGTGGCGCAATTAGTTAGTGTGTACGGCTATTAACCAAAAGGTTGGTGGTTCAAACCCACCCAGGTACGTAATTGACCTTGTTATCAGATTTTGGTGATCTTTAAGTAGACAAGTCAAAATTTCAAACCCCCTGTTATGGTGTAGGGCAGGCCTGGCCAACCTGTGGCTCTCCAGCTGTTGAAAAACTACAAGTCCCATCATGCTTTGCCACAGTTTTGCTATTAAGGAGTGCTAAAACTGTGGCAGGGCATGCTGGGATGTGTAGTTTCAGAACATCTGGAGAGCCACAGGTTGGCCAGGCCTGGTGTAGGGTACCTGGCCTTCTCTGATGTAATCAGAGTTAGATTTGATTCAGTGATTTTATAAAAACAGCTAGGAAGCACAATTTAGCAGTGGGTTGCAGAGAAAAAGAAATATGCTGGCAGAAAAATCCAATTGAGTGATTAAACAGCTCTTCATTTTCTGGCTTTATTTTTATGCTAACAAATTTGTTCTCTGAAAAGTGTCCACAAAGCAAAGTCTCTGATTAACACCTTTGTAGGGATGGTTTTTCACCTATTACTAAATTAAACTTGCTTCATTGGAAAGGCAGCAAGATGCATCCTCATTTCAATGTCTACTGAAATAATACAGGTTGACACCAGGAAACATTAACGCCACTGCATCCTTGCTGCTTTCTTATGTGGAAGTCTGTTTAATGTGAAAACAAGGTGATATCTAATTAGCACACAGGTAAGGAATTAAGAAAATCTTTATTTAAGGGTGAAGATGTTTCTCACAAAATCGTTGCCCCAATGCATCATTGAAATTCAAGCTGGAAAGATGATTTTAATATATCACTTGTACATTTTGTATTGCTCTTCTGGTGACAATGTAGTTTGTTTTTGTCAATTACCATTTTAATAATAGGGTAAAGAAAATGAAGTGGATTTTTGAAAGAAAACAATACTGTCAATATACTATTAAAACAAATTAAAATGGTAAAAGTTATTGTACTTTAAGTAAAAATAAAAGAGCAAAAATATCAATCCCAGTTTTGGATTACTTTAATTAACAAAAAAAATGCATATAGCAAAGGATAGTTTCAATCTGCCTATCTCTGGGTTATGGGCCCAGCATGCTTCCATTGCAGTACTCTGCTGCACATGTAAGTGCAAGAGATCCTGAAGCACTCACTCATCATGGGAAAGTACCAATGTGTTTCTTCATTGGTTGATGGAAGAAACATCTTACAAAAACTCTCCAGATTAATGACTTTTTAAAGTTTTTCTAGGAAACGTTCTTGATGAATGCTTATTAGCCTTTGTCAGTACGTACTTTTTGCAAAGTGTCTCTGTGGTGCAATTGGTTAGTGTGTAAGGCTATTAACCAAAAGGTTGGTGGTTCAATCCCACCCAGGAACGTATTTGACCTTGTGATCAGATTTTGGTGATATTTAAGTAGACAAGTCAAAATTTCAAACCCCCTCTTATTGTGTAGGGTACCTGGCCTTCTCTGATGTAATCAGAGTTAGATTTGATTCAGTGATTTTATAAAAAAACAGCTAGGAAGCACAATTTAGCAGTGGGTTGCAGAGAAAAAAAATATGCTGGCAAAAAAAATCCAATTGAGTGATTAAACAGCTCTTCATTTTCTGGCTTTATTTTTATGCTAACAAATTTGTTCTCTGAAAAGTGTCCACAAAGCCAAGTCTCTGATTAACACCTTTGTAGGGATGGTTTTTCACCTATTACTAAATTAAACTTGCTTCATTGGAAAGGCAGCAAGATGCATCCTCATTTCAATGTCTACTGAAATAATACAAGTTGACACCAGGAAACATTAACGCCACTGCATCCTTGCTGCTTTCTCATGTGGAAGTCTGTTTAATGCGAAAACAAGGTGATATCTAATTAGCACACAGGTAAGGAATTAAGAAAATCTTTATTTAAGGGTGAAGATGTTTCTCACAAAATCGTTGCCCCAATGCATCATTGAAATTCAAGCTGGAAAGATGATTTTAATATATCACTTGTACATTTTGTATTGCTCTTCTGGTGACAATGTAGTTTGTTTTTGTCAATTACCATTTTAATAATAGGGTAAAGAAAATTAAGTGGATTTTTGAAAGAAAACAATACTGTCAATATACTATTAAAACAAATTAAAATGGTAAAAGTTATTGTACTTTAAGTAAAAATAAAAGAGCCAAAATATCAATCCCAGTTTTGGATTACTTTAATTAACAAAAAAAAAATGCATATAGCAGAGGATAGTTTCAATCTGCCTACCTCTGGGTTATGGGCCCAGCATGCTTCCATTGCAGTACTCTGCTGCACATGTAAGTGCAAGAGATCCTGAAGCACTCACTCATCATGGGAAAGTACCAATGTGTTTATTCGTTGGTTGATGGAAGAAACATCTTACAAAAACTCTCCAGATTATTGATTTTTTAATGTTTTTCTTGGAAATGTTCTAGATGTATGCTTATTAGCCTTTGTCAGTATGTACTTTTTGCAAAGTGTCTCTGTGGCGCAATCGGTTAGTGTGTTCGGCTATTAACCAAAAGGTTGGTGGTTCAATCCCACCCAGGGATGTAATTGACCTTGTGATCAGATTTTGGTGATATTTAAGTAGACAAGTCAAAATTTCAAGCCCCCTCTTATTGTGTAGGGTACCTGGCCTTCTCTGATGTAATCAGAGTTAGATTTGATTCAGTGATTTTATTAAAAACAGCTAGGAAGCACAATTTAGCAGTGGGTTGCAGAGAAAAAAAATATGCTGGCAGAAAAATCCAATTGAGTGATTAAACAGCTCTTCATTTTCTGGCTTTATTTTTATGCTAACAAATTTGTTCTCTGAAAAGTGTCCACAAAGCCAAGTCTCTGATTAACACCTTTGTAAGGATGGTTTTTCACCTATTACTAAATTAAACTTGCTTCATTGGAAAGGCAGCAAGATGCATCCTCATTTCAATGTCTACTGAAATAATACAAGTTGACACCAGGAAACATTAACGCCACTGCATCCTTGCTGCTTTCTCATGTGGAAGTCTGTTTAATGTGAAAACAAGGTGATATCTAATTAGCACACAGGTAAGGAATTAAGAAAATCTTTATTTAAGGGTGAAGATGTTTCTCACAAAATTGTTGACCCAATGCATCATTGAAATTCAAGCTGGAAAGATGAATTTAATATATCACTTGTACATTTTGTATTGCTCTTCTGGTGACAATGTAGTTTGTTTTTGTCAATTACCATTTTAATAATAGGGTAAAGAAAATGAAGTGGATTTTTGAAAGAAAACAATACTGTCAATATACTATTAAAACAAATTAAAATGGTAAAAGTTATTGTACTTTAAGTAAAAATAAAAGAGACAAAATATCAATCCCAGTTTTGGATTACTTTAATTAACAAACAAAAAAATGCATATAGCAGAGGATAGTTTCAATCTGCCTACCTCTGGGTTATGGGCCCAGCATGCTTCCATTGCTGTACTCTGCTGCACATGTAAGTGCAAGAGATCCTGAAGCACTCACTCATCATGGGAAAGTACCAATGTGTTTCTTCGTTGGTTGATAGAAGAAACATCTTACAAAAACTCTCCAGATTATTGACTTTATTAATTTTTTCTAGGAAACGTTTTAGATGAATGCTTATTAGCCTTTGTCAGTATGTACTTTTGCAAAGTGTCTCTGTGGCGCAATCAGTTAGTATGTACGGCTATTAACCAAAAGGTTGGTGGTTCAATCCCACCCAGGGACCTAATTGACCTTGTTATCAGATTTTGGTGATCTTTAAGTAGACAAGTCAAAATTTCAAACCCCCTGTTATGGTGTAGGGTACCTGGCCTTCTCTGATGTAATCAGAGTTAGATTTGATTCAGTGATTTTATAAAAACAGCTAGGAAGCACAATTTAGCAGTGGGTTGCAGAGAAAAAAAATATGCTGGCAGAAAAATCCAATTGAGTGATTAAACAGCTCTTTATTTTCTGGCTTTATTTTTATGCTAACAAATTTGTTCTCTGAAAGGTGTCCACAAAGCCAAGTCTCTGATTAACACCTTTGTAAGGATGGTTTTTCACCTATTACTAAATTAAACTTGCTTCATTGGAAAGGCAGCAAGATGCATCCTCATTTCAATGTCTACTGAAATTATACAGGTTGACACCAGGAAACATTAACGCCACTGCATCCTTGCTGCTTTCTCATGTGGAAGTCTGTTTAATGTGAAAACAAGGTGATATCTAATTAGCACACAGGTAAGGAATTAAGAAAATCTTTATTTAAGGGTGAAGATGTTTCTCACAAAATCGTTGCCCCAATGCATCATTGAAATTCAAGCTGGAAAGATGATTTTAATATATCACTTGTACATTTTGTATTGCTCTTCTGGTGACAATGTAGTTTGTTTTTGTCAATTACCATTTTAATAATAGGGTAAAGAAAATTAAGTGGATTTTTGAAAGAAAACAATACTGTCAATATACTATTAAAACAAATTAAAATGGTAAAAGTTATTGTACTTTAAGTAAAAATAAAAGAGCCAAAATATCAATCCCAGTTTTGGATTACTTTAATTAACAAACAAAAAAATGCATATAGCAGAGGATAGTTTCAATCTGCCTACCTCTGGGTTATGGGCCCAGCATGCTTCCATTGCTGTACTCTGCTGCACATGTAAGTGCAAGAGATCCTGAAGCACTCACTCATCATGGGAAAGTACCAATGTGTTTCTTCGTTGGTTGATAGAAGAAACATCTTACAAAAACTCTCCAGATTATTGACTTTATTAAGTTTTTCTAGGAAACGTTTTAGATGAATGCTTATTAGCCTTTGTCAGTATGTACTTTTGCAAAGTGTCTCTGTGGCGCAATCAGTTAGTGTGTATGGCTATTAACCAAAAGGTTGGTGGTTCAATCCCACCCAGGGACGTAATTGACCTTGTTATCAGATTTTGGTGATCTTTAAGTAGACAAGTCAAATTTCATACCCCCTGTTATGGTGTAGGGTACCTGGCCTTCTCTGATGTAATCAGAGTTAGATTTGATTCAGTGATTTTATAAAAACGTCTAGGAAGCACAATTTAGCAGTGAGTTGCAGAGAAAAAGAAATATGCTGGCAAAAAAATCAAATTGTGTGATTTAACAGCTCTTAATTTTCTTGCTTTATTTTTATGCTAACAAATTTGTTCTCTGAAAAGTGTCCACAAAGCCAAGTCTCTGATTAACACCTTTGTAGGGATGGTTTTTCACCTATTACTAAATTAAACTTGCTTCATTGGAAAGGCAGCAAGATGCATCCTCATTTCAATGTCTACTGAAATAATACAGGTTGACACCAGGAAACATTAACGCCACTGCATCCTTGCTGCTTTCTCATGTGGAAGTCTGTTTAATGTGAAAACAAGGTGATATCTAATTAGCACACAGGTAAGGAATTACAAAAATCTTTATTTAAGGGTGAAGATGTTTCTCACAAAATTGTTGCCCCAATGCATCATTGAAATTCAAGCTGGAAAGATGATTTTAATATATCACTTGTACATTTTGTATTGCTCTTCTGGTGACAATGTAGTTTTTTTTGTCAATTACCATTTTAATAACAGGGTAAAGAAAATTAAGTGGATTTTTGAAAGAAAACTATACTGTCAATATACTATTAAAACAAATTAAAATGAAACTATCCTTTGCTATATGCATTTTTTTTTGTTAATTTAAGTAATCAAAACTGGGATTGATATTTTTGCTCTTTTATTTTTACTTAAAGTACAATAACTTTTACCATTTTAATTTGTTTTAATAGTATATTGACAGTATAGTTTTCTTTCAAAAATCCACTTAATTTTCTTTACCCTATTATTAAAATGGTAATTGACAAAAAAAACTACATTGTCACCAGAAGAGCAATACAAAATGTACAAGTGATATATTAAAATCATCTTTCCAGCTTGAATTTCAATGATGCATTGGGGCAACAATTTTGTGAGAAACATCTTCACCCTTAAATAAAGATTTTCGTAATTCCTTACCTGTGTGCTAATTAGATATCACCTTGTTTTCACATTAAACAGACTTCCACATGAGAAAGCAGCAAGGATGCAGTGGCGTTAATGTTTCCTGGTTTCAACCTGTATTATTTCAGTAGACATTGAAATGAGGATGCATCTTGCTGCCTTTCCAATGAAGCAAGTTTAATTTAGTAATAGGTGAAAAATCATCCCTACAAAGGTGTTAATCAGAGACTTGGCTTTGTGGACACTTTTCAGAGAACAAATTTGTTAGCATAAAAATAAAGCCAGAAAATGAAGAGCTGTTTTATCACGCAATTTGATTTTTTTGCCAGCATATTTCTTTTTCTCTGCAACCCACTGCTAAATTGTGCTTCCTAGATGTTTTTATAAAATCATTGAATCAAATCTAACTCTGATTACATCAGAGAAGGCCAGGTACCCTACACAATAAGAGGGGGTATGACATTTGACTTGTCTACTTAAAGATCACCAAAATCTGATAACAAGGTCAATTACGTCCCTGGGTGGGATTGAACCACCAACCTTTTGGTTAATAGCCGTACACACTAACTGATTGCGCCACAGAGACACTTTGCAAAAGTACATACTGACAAATGCTAATAAGCATTCATCTAAAACGTTTCCTAGAAAAACTTAAAAAAGTCAATAATCTGGAGAGTTTTTGTAAGATGTTTCTTCTATCAACCAACGAAGAAACACATTGATACTTTCCCATGATGAGTGAGTGCTTCAGGATCTCTTGCACTTACATGTGCAGCAGAGTACAGCAATGGAAGCATGCTGGGCCCATAACCCAGAGGTAGGCAGATTGAAACTATCCTCTGCTATATGCATTTTTTTTGTTAATTAAAGTAATCCAAAACTGGGATTGATATTTTGGCTCTTTTATTTTTACTTAAAGTACAATAACTTTTACCATTTTAATTTGTTTTAATAGTATATTGACAGTATTGTTTTCTTTCAAAAATCCACTTCATTTTCTTTACCCTATTATTAAAATGGTAATTGACAAAAACAAACTACATTGTCACCAGAAGAGCAATACAAAATGTACAAGTGATATATTAAAATCATCTTTCCAGCTTGAATTTCAATGATGCATTGGGGCAACGATTTTGTGAGAAACATCTTCACCCTTAAATAAAGATTTTCTTAATTCCTTACCTGTGTGCTAATTAGATATCACCTTGTTTTCACATTAAACAGACTTCCACATGAGAAAGCAGCAAGGATGCAGTGGCGTTAATGTTTCCTGGTGTCAACCTGTATTATTTCAGTAGACATTGAAATGAGGATGCATCTTGCTGCCTTTCCAATGAAGCAAGTTTAATTTAGTAATAGGTGAAAAACCATCCCTACAAAGGTGTTAATCAGAGACTTTGCTTTGTGGACACTTTTCAGAGAACAAATTTGTTAGCATAAAAATAAAGCCAGAAAATGAAGAGCTGTTTAATCACTCAATTGGATTTTTCTGCCAGCATATTTCTTTTTCTCTGCAACCCACTGCTAAATTGTGCTTCCTAACTGTTTTTATAAAATCACTGAATCAAATCTAACTCTGATTGCATCAGAGAAGGCCAGGTACCCTACACCATAACAGGGGGTTTGAAATTTTGACTTGTCTACTTAAAGATCACCAAAATCTGATAACAATGTCAATTACGTACCTGGGTGGGATTGAACCACCAACCTTTTGGTTAATAGCCGTACACACTAACAATTTGTGTTTCCCCTGGTCGGCTCTCGTATAATTCAGATCTCTTTGTCTCAGGTCTCTCTCCAGCCTAGTTTGCTGTCTGTTTCCACTTCTCTTTTCTTGAGCCGCTCCCTTCTATGCCCTTGCGCACTATCCTGACTTCTCCCGTCTGCTTACTTTGTGCTTTCCAATGCACAATGCAAACTACAGGTAGTACTGCAGGGCCCACACCCTTTTACTTGCCTTACAGAGCAGCTCTGGGGCTGTTACAGTGCCCAGCTGCTGCAAGAAATCAGCTTGAATGCTTCAGGGGCTGGGGCATAGCCAACATGAGCCCCACACCGAAGGAGGGTGGAGGTGTTTAATGCGAACTAGGGGTCATCCAAGCGCCGCAAAAGGCCGCCATGCCCTGCACGCCCCTTTTCTCTTTTCATATGCAGACGAGGGTTGAAGCCAACTTTGACCCACTGCTTGGATGGCATTACCATATGCAAATCAATCTGCTGCAGGCCTTCCCCCAGGAATGCTTGTACTAGTTGTTGCATTTGGTTTGTTGTTTGGGGGTGCTTCAGTATTAGGCAGCCTTCTGCCCTCCCATGTTCATCTGAAAATATGTGTTCTCCCTTCAGCTGTTGTCCCCAGATGAGAGTTCCCTTGTGCTGCCTCAGTTGAATCTCCTTTACTTGACAGAGATGTGCCTGAGCAGCGGCCCTCCCCAGCCCTATCTCAAATCATACTTATTTTGCATAGGAGATACCATGGTCATGAAGATTGTTCTCCCTGGGTGAGGTTCATTCATTGCATTCTGGGTATGCTGACCCCTGTGATTTCCCCAAATGTGGGAAACTCGACTGCATTATTTGTGGTAGTGGGGGACTGTGTTTGTGCTTTCCTCTGGTCAGCTCTGGTAAAAGTCAGATTTCTTTGTCTCAGATCTTCCTCTAACCTTGTTCTTCTTTCGAGAGTTCCCTTGTGCTGCCTCAGTTGGATCTCCTTCACTTGACAGGGGGGTGCACGAGCAGCGACCCTCCCCAGCTCTAGCCCAACTCATATTTACCTGCCAGGTGAGATACTATGATCAGGAAGGTGCTTCTCCCAGGGCAAGGCTCACCCATTGCACTCTGGGTGTGCTGCTCCTGCGATTTCCCCAAATGTGGGACACTTGACTGCATAATTTGTGTTTCCTCTGGTCGGCTCTCATATAATTCAGATCTCTTTGTCTCAGGTCTTTCTCCAGCCTAGTTTGCTGTCTGTTTCCACTTCTCTTTTCTTGAGCCGCTCCCTTCTATGCAGTTGCGCACTATCCTGACCTCTCCCGTCTGCTTACTTTGTGCCTTCCAACGCACAATGCATACTACAGGTAGTGCTGCAGGGCCCACACCCTTTTACATGCTTTACAGAGCAACTCTGGAGCTGTTACAGTTCCCAGCTGCTGCAAGAAATCATCTTGAATGCTTCAGGGGCTGGGGCATAGCCAACATGAGCCCCACACCGAAGGAGGGGTCATCCAAGCGCCACAAAAGGACACCATGCCCTGCACATCCCTTTTTTCTTTTCATATGCAGACGAGGGTTGAAGCCAACTTTGACCCACTGCTTGGATGACATCACCATATACAAATCCATCTGCTGCAGGCCTTCCCCCAGGAATGCTTGCACTAGTTGTTGCATTTGGTTTGTTGTTTGGGGGTGCTTCAGTATTAGGCAGCCTTCTGCCCTCCCATGTTCATCTGAAAATATGTGTTCTCCCTGCAGTTGTTGTCCCCAGATGAGAGTTCCCTTGTGCTGCCTCAGTTGAATCTCCTTTACTTGACAGAGATGTGCCTGAGCAGCGGCCCTCCCCAGCCCTATCCCAAATCATACTTATTTTGCATAGGAGATACCATGGTCATGAAGATTGTTCTCCCAGGGTGAGGTTCATTCATTGCATTCTGGGTATGCTGACCCCTGTGATTTCCCCAAATGTGGGAAACTCGACAGCATTATTTGTGGTAGTGGGGGACTGTGTTTGTGCTTTCTTCTGGTCAACTCTGGTAAAAATCAGATTTCTTTGTCTCAGATCTTCCTCTAGCCTTGTTCCTCTTTCGAGAGTTCCCTTGTGCTGCCTCAGTTGGATCTCCTTCACTTGACAGGGGGGTACCCGAGCAGCGACCCTCCCCAGCTCTAGCCCAACTCCTACTTACCTGCCAGGTGAGATACTATGATCATGTAGGTGCTTCTCCCAGGGCAAGGCTCACCCATTGCACTCTGGGTGTGCTGCCCCTGTGATTTCCCCAAATGTGGGAAACTTGACTGCATAATTTGTGTTTCCCCTGGTCGTCTCTCGTATAATTCAGATCTCTTTGTCTCAGGTCTCTCTCCAGCCTAGTTTGCTGTCTGTTTCCACTTCTCTTTTCTTGAGCCGCTCCCTTCTATGCCCTTGCGCACTATCCTGACTTCTCCCGTCTGCTTACTTTGTGCCTTCCAACACACAATGCAAACTACAGGTAGTGCTGCAGGGCCCACACCCTTTTACTTGCCTCACAGAGCAGCTCTGGAGCTGTTACAGTACCCAGCTGCTGCAAGAAATCAGCTTGAATGCTTCAGGGGCTGGGGCATTGCCAACATGAGCCCCACACCGAAGGAGGGTGGGGGTGTTTAATGCGAACTAAGGGTCATCCAAGCGCCACAAAAGGACGCCATGCCCTGCACATCCCTTTTTTCTTTTCATATGCAGACGAGGGTTGAAGCCAACTTTGACCCACTGCTTGGATGACATCACCATATGCAAATCCATCTGCTGCAGGCCTTTCCCCAGGAATGCTTGTACTAGTTGTTGCATTTGGTTTGTTGTTTGGGGGTGCTTCAGTATTAGGCAGCCTTCTGCCCTCCCATGTTCATCTGAAAATATGTGTTCTCCCTGCAGTTGTTGTCCCCAGATGAGAGTTCCCTTGTGCTGCCTCAGTTGAATCGCCTTTACTTGACAGAGATGTGCCTGAGCAGCGGCCCTCCCCAGCCCTATCCCAAATCATACTTATTTTGCATAGGAGATATCATGGTCATGAAGATTGTTCTCCCAGGGTGAGGTTCATTCATTGCATTCTGGGTATGATGACCCCTGTGATTTCCCCAAATGTGGGAAACTCGACTGCATTATTTGTGGTAGCGGGGGACTGTGTTTGTGCTTTCCTCTGGTCAGCTCTGGTAAAAGTCAGATTTCTTTGTCTCAGATCTTCCTCTAGCCTTGTTCTTCTTTCGAGAGTTCCCTTGTGCTGCCTCAGTTGGATCTCCTTCACTTGACAGGGGGGTGCCCGAGCAGCGACCCTCCCCAGCTCTAGCTCAACTCCTACTTACCTGCCAGGTGAGATACTATGATCAGGAAGGTGCTTCTCCCAGGGCAAGGCTCACCCATTGCACTCTGGGTGTGCTGCTCCTGCGATTTCCCCAAATGTGGGACACTTGACTGCATAATTTGTGTTTCCTCTGGTCGGCTCTCGTATAATTCAGATCTCTTTGTCTCAGGTCTCTCTCCAGCCTAGTTTGCTGTCTGTTTCCACTTCTCTTTTCTTGAACCGCTCCCTTCTATGCCCTTGCGCACTATCCTGACTTCTCCCGTCTGCTTACTTTGTGCCTTCCAACGCACAATGCGAACTACAGGTAGTGCTGCAGGGCCCACACCCTTTTAGATGCCTTACAGAGCAGCTCTGGAGCTGTTACAGTGCCCAGCTGCTGCAAGAAATCAGCTTGAATGCTTCAGGTACTGGGGCATAGCCAACATGAGCCCCACACCGAAGGAGGGTGGGGGTGTTTAATGCGAATTAGGGGTCATGCAAGCGCCACAAAAGGACACCATGCCCTGCACATCCCTTTTTTCTTTTCATATGCAGACGAGGGTTGAAGCCAACTTTGACCCACTGCTTGGATGACATCACCATATACAAATCCATCTGCTGCAGGCCTTCCCCCAGGAATGCTTGCACTAGTTGTTGCATTTGGTTTGTTGTTTGGGGGTGCTTCAGTATTAGGCAGCCTTCTGCCCTCCCATGTTCATCTGAAAATATGTGTTCTCCCTGCAGTTGTTGTCCCCAGATGAGAGTTCCCTTGTGCTGCCTCAGTTGAATCGCCTTTACTTGACAGAGATGTGCCTGAGCAGCGGCCCTCCCCAGCCCTATCCCAAATCATACTTATTTTGCATAGGAGATATCATGGTCATGAAGATTGTTCTCCCAGGGTGAGGTTCATTCATTGCATTCTGGGTATGATGACCCCTGTGATTTCCCCAAATGTGGGAAACTCGACTGCATTATTTGTGGTAGAGGGGGACTGTGTTTGTGCTTTCCTCTGGTCAGCTCTGGCAAAAGTCAGATTTCTTTGTCTCAGATCTTCCTCTAGCCTTGTTCTTCTTTCGAGAGTTCCCTTGTGCTGCCTCAGTTGGATCTCCTTCACTTGACAGGGGGGTGCCCGAGCAGCGACCCTCCCCAGCTCTAGCTCAACTCCTACTTACCTGCCAGGTGAGATACTATGATCAGGAAGGTGCTTCTCCCAGGGCAAGGCTCACCCATTGCACTCTGGGTGTGCTGCTCCTGCGATTTCCCCAAATGTGGGACACTTGACTGCATAATTTGTGTTTCCTCTGGTCGGCTCTCGTATAATTCAGATCTCTTTGTCTCAGGTCTCTCTCCAGCCTAGTTTGCTGTCTGTTTCCACTTCTCTTTTCTTGAACCGCTCCCTTCTATGCCCTTGCGCACTATCCTGACTTCTCCCGTCTGCTTACTTTGTGCCTTCCAATGCACAATGCGAACTACAGGTAGTGCTGCAGGGCCCACACCCTTTTAGTTGCCTTACAGAGCAGCTCTGGAGCTGTTACAGTGCCCAGCTGCTGCAAGAAATCAGCTTGAATGCTTCAGTTGCTGGGGCATAGCCAACATGAGCCCCACACCGAAGGAGGGTGGAGGTGTTTAATGCGAATTAGGGGTCATGCAAGCGCCGCAAAAGGCCGCCATGCCCTGCACATCCCTTTTTTCTTTTCATATGCAGACGAGGGTTGAAGCCAACTTTGACCCACTGCTTGGATGACATCACCATATGCAAATCCATCTGCTGCAGGCCTTCCCCCAGGAATGCTTGCACTAGTTATTGCATTTGGTTTGTTGTTTGGGGGTGCTTCAGTATTAGGCAGCCTTCTGCCCTCCCATGTCCATCTGAAAATATGTGTTCTCCCTGCAGTTGTTGTCCCCAGATGAGAGTTCCCTTGTGCTGCCTCAGTTGAATCGCCTTTACTTGACAGAGATGTGCCTGAGCAGCGGCCCTCCCCAGCCCTATCCCAAATCATACTTATTTTGCATAGGAGATATCATGGTCAGTGGCGGATTTAGGGGGGGGGGCACCAAGGCACGTGCCCCCCCTGTCATTTTTAGTGCAGACTGACATGCGGACGAGTGTCCGCATGTCAGTCTGCGGTCTCGTTTCGTCCCCTGCTGTTAGGATGGACACGGAGGGCACAGTGCGCGCCTCTCCTGCGTCCCTCCTGTGTCTCCGGCGGCCGCTGGTCTCATAAAGGAAGTGCCGTTCGTGAGCACTTCCTTTATTACAGTGACCCGCGGCCGCCGGAGACCCAGGAGGGACACAGGGAGGCGTGCACTGTGCCCTCCGTGTCCCTCCTAACAGCAGGGGAGCGGGGGGAGCAGCGGCGGCGGCGGCGGAGGAAGGGGGGGCGGGGGACGCACTGGGGGGGAATATCTGGCACTGGGGGCATATTTGCAGGGAGGGGGGGGGCGAATATCTGGCACTGGGGACATATATGGCACTGGGGGGAATATCTGGCACTGGGGGCATATCTGGCACTGGGGGGGGGGATATCTGGCACTGGGGGCATATGTGGCACTGGGGGGGGATATCTGGCACTGGGGGCATATCTGGCACTGGGGGGGTGATATCTGGCACTGGGGGCATATGTGGCACTGGGGGGGGGATATCTGGCACTGGGGGGAATAACTGGCAGGGAAGGGATATCTGGCACTGGGGCATTGTCTGGCACTGGGGGCATATGTGGCACTGGGGGGGGGAATATCTGGCACTGGGGCATATCCATATGTGGCAATGGGGGCATATATAGCTCTGGGGGCATATGTGGCACTGTCGGGGAATATCTGGCACTGGGGGTATATGTGTACCTGGCACATGGGGGGGCTATATTTGGCACTGGGGGCATGTGAGTACCTGGCACCGTGGGGGAATATCTGGCACTGGGGACATATGTGGCACTGGGAGCACAGCCCTAGCAACAAGGACTACCTCCTAGCAACGAGCATGACACCCAGTGCATGAAACCCCTGGCAACGAGCATGACACCCAGTGCATGAAACCCCTGGCAACAAGCATGACACCCAGTGCATGAAACCCCTGGCAACGAGCATGACACCCTGAGCATGAAAACCCCTGGCACCGTGCATGGAACCAAGAGCATGAAACCCCTGGCAACGAGCATGACACCCAGTGCATGAAACCCCTGACAACGAGCAGGTATTTGAAAAGTAATTAGAAGCCTTACTGTAGGACTTAATGTGTAATGGGCATTACGGTGTGTGGCATAATGTATCACGGACATTGCGGTGTGTGTCATAATGTGTCGCAGGCATTACGGTGTATGGTATACTCTATCGCTGGCATTGTGATATGTGGTATAATGTCTCAGGGTCATTGCAGTGTGTGGCATAATGTATCACGGACATTGCGGTGTGTGCCATAATGTGTCAGGCATTACGGTGTGTGGTATACTATATCACGGGCATTGTGGTATGTGGTATAATGTCTCAGGGTTATTACAGTGTGGCATAATATATAACGGGCATTGCGGTGTGTGGCATAGGGTATAACGGGCATTGCGGTATGTGTCACAGGCATTACGGTGTATGGTATACTATATCACGGGCATTGTGGTATAATGTCTCAAGGTCATTGCAGTGTGTGGCATAATGTGTCCCAGACATTGTATGTGCTATAATGTATCAGGGGCAGTGCAGTGTGTAGCATAATGTATAACGGGCATTGCGATTCCTGGCATAATGTGTCACAGGCATTACGGTGTGTGGCATAATGTGTCTGGGGCATTACAGTGTGTGCATATTGTGTCATGTGCATTATTGTGTGTGGAATAATGTCTAAGGGCCATTGCAGTATGTGGAATAATGTATACTGGGCATTACTATAAGGAGGAAAAATGACAAATAATGTAAGGGGCATGAATCAGGATTATTTTTCTTTTCTGTGGTGGCCAACGTCTGGGCGTGCAGGTTGCAAAACTGGGGTATAAGGTAGTCTTTTCCTGCAATACCACGCCCATTCCAACGAAGCCACGCCCATTCCAACGAAGCCACGTCCCTTATGGTGCCCCCCCTGTAATTTTTTTCTGGATCCGCCCCTGATCATGGTCATGAAGATTGTTCTCCCAGGGTGAGGTTCATTCATTGCATTCTGGGTATGATGACCCCTGTGATTTCCCCAAATGTGGGAAACTCGACTGCATTATTTGTGGTAGTGGGGGACTGTGTTTGTGCTTTCCTCTGGTCAGCTCTGGTAAAAGTCAGATTTCTTTGTCTCAGATCTTCCTCTAGCCTTGTTCTTCTTTCGAGAGTTCCCTTGTGCTGCCTCAGTTGGATCTCCTACACTTGACAGGGGGGTGCCCAAGCAGCGACCCTCCCCAGCTCTAGCCCAACTCCTACTTACCTGCCAGGTGAGATACTATGATCATGTAGGTGCTTCTCCCAGGGCAAGGCTCACCTATTGCACTCTGGGTGTGCTGCCCCTTTGATTTCCCCAAATGTGGGAAACTTGACTGCATAATTTGTGTTTCCCCTGGTCGGCTCTCATATAATTCAGATCTCTTTGTCTCAGGTCTCTCTCCAGCCTAGTTTGCTGTCTGTTTCCACTTCTCTTTTCTTGAGCCGCTCCCTTCTATGCCCTTGCGCACTATCCTGACTTCTCCCGTCTGCTTACTTTGTGCCTTCCAACGCACAATGCGAACTACAGGTAGTGCTGCAGGGCCCACACCCTTTTACTTGCCTTACAGAGCAGCTCTGGAGCTGTTACAGTGCCCAGCTGCTGCAAGAAATCAGCTTGAATGCTTCAGGGGCTGGGGCATAGCCAACATGAGCCCCACACCGAATGAGGGTGGAGGTGTTTAATGCGAACTAGGGGTCATCCAAGCACCGCAAAAGGCCGCCATGCCCTGCACGCCCCTTTTCTCTTTTCATATGCAGATGAGGGTTGAAGCCAACTTTGACCCACTGCTTGGATGACATCACCCTATACAAATCCATCTGCTGCAGGCCTTCCCCCAGGAATGCTTGTACTAGTTGTTGCATTTGGTTTGTTGTTTGGGGGTGCTTCAGTATTAGGCAGCCTTCTGCCCTCCCATGTTCATCTGAAAATATGTGTTCTCCCTGCAGTTGTTGTCCCCAGATGAGAGTTCCCTTGTGCTGCCTCAGTTGAATCTCCTTTTCTTGACAGAGATGTGCCTGAGCAGCGGCCCTCCCCAGCCCTATCCCAAATCATACTTATTTTGCATAGGAGATACCATGGTCATGAAGATTGTTCTCCCAGGGTGAGGTTCATTCATTGCATTCTGGGTATGCTGACCCCTGTGATTTCCCCAAATGTGGGAAACTCGACTGCATTATTTGTGGTAGAGGGGGACTGTGTTTGTGCTTTCCTCTGGTCAGCTCTGGTAAAAGTCAGATTTCTTTGTCTCAGATCTTCCTCTAGCCTTGTTCCTCTTTCAAGAGTTCCCTTGTGCTGCCTCAGTTGGATCTCCTTCACTTGACAGGGGGGTGCCCGAGCAGCGACCCTCCCCAGCTCTAGCCCAACTCCTACTTACCTGCCAGGTGAGATACTATGATCATGAAGGTGCTACTCCCAGGGCAAGGCTCACCCATTGCACTCTGGGTGTGCTGCTCCTGCAATTTCCCCAAATGTGGGACACTTGACTGCATAATTTGTGTTTCCCCTGGTCGGCTCTCGTATAATTCAGATCTCTTTGTCTCAGGTCTCTCTCCAGCCTAGTTTGCTGTCTGTTTCCACTTCTCTTTTCTTGAGCCGCTCCCTTCTATGCCCTTGCGCACTATCCTGACTTCTCCCGTCTGCTTACTTTGTGCCTTCCAATGCACAATGCAAACTACAGGTAGTGCTGCAGGGCCCACACCCTTTTACTTGCCTTACAGAGCAGCTCTTGAGCTGTTACAGTGCCCAGCTGCTGCAAGAAATCAGCTTGAATGCTTCAGGGGCTGGGGCATAGCCAACATGAGCCCCACACCGAAGGAGGGTGGAGGTGTTTAATGCAAACTAGGGGTCATCCAAGCGCCGCAAAAGGCCGCCATGCCCTGCACGCCCCTTTTCTCTTTTTTGATATGCAGACGAGGGTTGAAGCCAACTTTGACCCACTGCTTGGATGGCATTACCATATGCAAATCAATCTGCTGCAGGCCTTCCCCCAGGAATGCTTGCACTAGTTGTTGCATTTGGTTTGTTGTTTGGGGGTGCTTCAGTATTAGGCAGCCTTCTGCCCTCCCATGTTCATCTGAAAATATGTGTTCTCCCTGCAGTTGTTGTCCCCAGATGAGAGTTCCCTTGTGCTGCCTCAGTTGAATCTCCTTTACTTGACAGAGATGTGCCTGAGCAGCGGCCCTCCCCAGCCCTATCCCAAATCATACTTATTTTGCATAGGAGATACCATGGTCATGAAGATTGTTCTCCCAGGGTGAGGTTCATTCATTGCATTCTGGGTATGCTGACCCCTGTGATTTCCCCAAATGTGGGAAACTCGACTGCATTATTTGTGGTAGTGGGGGACTGTGTTTGTGCTTTCCTCTGGTCAGCTCTGGTAAAAGTCAGATTTCTTTGTCTCAGATCTTCCTCTAGCCTTGTTCTTCTTTCGAGAGTTCCCTTGTGCTGCCTCAGTTGGATCTCCTTCACTTGACAGGGGGGTGCACGAGCAGCGACCCTCCCCAGCTCTAACCCAACTCCTATTTACCTGCCAGGTGAGATACTATGATCAGGAAGGTGCTTCTCCCAGGGCAAGGCTCACCCATTGCACTCTGGGTGTGCTGCTCCTGCGATTTCCCTAAATGTGGGACACTTGACTGCATAATTTGTGTTTCCTCTGGTCGGCTGTCATATAATTCAGATCTCTTTGTCTCAGGTCTTTCTCCAGCCTAGTTTGCTGTCTGTTTCCACTTCTCTTTTCTTGAGCCGCTCCCTTCTATGCCCTTGCGCACTATCCTGACCTCTCCCGTCTGCTTACTTTGTGCCTTCCAACGCACAATGCATACTACAGGTAGTGCTGCAGGGCCCACACCCTTTTACATGCTTTGCAGAGCAGCTCTGGAGCTGCTACAGTGCCCAGCTGCTGCAAGAAATCATCTTGAATGCTTCAGGGGCTGGGGCATAGCCAACATGAGCCCCACACCGAAGGAGGGTGGAGATGTTTAATGCGAATTAGGGGTCATCCAAGCGCCACAAAAGGACGCCATGCCCTGCACATCCCTTTTTTCTTTTCATATGCAGACGAGGGTTGAAGCCAACTTTGACCCACTGCTTGGATGACATCACCATATGCAAATCCATCTGCTGCAGGCCTTCCCCCAGGAATGCTTGCACTAGTTGTTGCATTTGGTTTGTTGTTTGGGGGTGCTTCAGTATTAGGCAGCCTTCTGCCCTCCCATGTTCATCTGAAAATATGTGTTCTCCCTGCAGTTGTTGTCCCCAGATGAGAGTTCCCTTGTGCTGCCTCAGTTGAATCTCCTTTACTTGACAGAGATGTGCCTGAGCAGCGGCCCTCCCCAGCCCTATCCCAAATCATACTTATTTTGCATAGGAGATACCATGGTCATGAAGATTGTTCTCCCAGGGTGAGGTTCATTCATTGCATTCTGGGTATGCTGACCCCTGTGATTTCCCCAAATGTGGGAAACTCAACTGCATTATTTGTGGTAGTGGGGGACTGTGTTTGTGCTTTCTTCTGGTCAACTCTGGTAAAAATCAGATTTCTTTGTCTCAGATCTTCCTCTAGCCTTGTTCCTCTTTCGAGAGTTCCCTTGTGCTGCCTCAGTTGGATCTCCTTCACTTGACAGGGGGGTACCCGAGCAGCGACCCTTCGCAGCTCTAGCCCAACTCCTACTTACCTGCCAGGTGAGATACTATGATCATGTAGGTGCTTCTCCCAGGGCAAGGCTCACCCATTGCACTCTGGGTGTGCTGCCCCTGTGATTTCCCCAAATGTGGGAAACTTGACTGCATAATTTGTGTTTCCTCTGGTCGGCTCTCGTATAATTCAGATCTCTTTGTCTCAGGTCTCTCTCCAGCCTAGTTTGCTGTCTGTTTCCACTTCTCTTTTCTTGAGCCGCTCCCTTCTATGCCCTTGCGCACTATCCTGACTTCTCCCGTCTGCTTACTTTGTGCCTTCCAACACACAATGCAAACTACAGGTAGTGCTGCAGGGCCCACACCCTTTTACTTGCCTCACAGAGCAGCTCTGGAGCTGTTACAGTGCCCAGCTGCTGCAAGAAATCAGCTTGAATGCTTCAGGGGCTGGGGCATTGCCAACATGAGCCCCACACCGAAGGAGGGTGGGGGTGTTTAATGCGAACTAAGGGTCACCCAAGCGCCGCAAAAGGCCGCCATGCCCTGCACGCCCCTTTTCTCTTTTCATATGCAGACGAGGGTTGAAGCCAACTTTGACCCACTGCTTGGATGGCATTACCATATGCAAATCAATCTGCTGCAGGCCTTCCCCCAGGAATGCTTGCACTAGTTGTTGCATTTGGTTTGTTGTTTGGGGGTGCTTCAGTATTAGGCAGCCTTCTGCCCTCCCATGTTCATCTGAAAATATGTGTTCTCCCTGCAGTTGTTGTCCCCAGATGAGAGTTCCCTTGTGCTGCCTCAGTTGAATCTCCTTTACTTGACAGAGATGTGCCTGAGCAGCGGCCCTCCCCAGCCCTATCCCAAATCATACTTATTTTGCATAGGAGATACCATGGTCATGAAGATTGTTCTCCCAGGGTGAGGTTCATTCATTGCATTCTGGGTATGCTGACCCCTGTGATTTCCCCAAATGTGGGAAACTCGACTGCATTATTTGTGGTAGTGGGGGACTGTGTTTGTGCTTTCCTCTGCTCAGCTCTGGTAAAAGTCAGATTTCTTTGTCTCAGATCTTCCTCTAGCCTTGTTCTTCTTTCGAGAGTTCCCTTGTGCTGCCTCAGTTGGATCTCCTTCACTTGACAGGGGGGTGCCCGAGCAGCGACCCTCCCTAGCTCTAGCCCAACTCCTACTTACCTGCCAGGTGAGATACTATGATCAGGAAGGTGCTTCTCCCAGGGAAAGGCTCACCCATTGCACTCTGGGTGTGCTGCTCCTGCGATTTCCCCAAATGTGGGAAACTTGACTGCATAATTTGTGTTTCCTCTGGTCGGCTCTCGTATAATTCAGATCTCTTTGTCTCAGGTCTTTCTCCAGCCTAGTTTGCTGTCTGTTTCCACTTCTCTTTTCTTGAGCCGCTCCCTTCTATGCCCTTGCGCACTATCCTGACCTCTCCCGTCTGCTTACTTTGTGCCTTCCAACGCACAATGCATACTACAGGTAGTGCTGCAGGGCCCACACCCTTTTACATGCTTTACAGAACAGCTCTGGAGCTGTTACAGTGCCCAGCTGCTGCAAGAAATCATCTTGAATGCTTCAGGGGCTGGGGCATAGCCAACATGAGCCCCACACCGAAGGAGGGTGGAGATGTTTAATGCGAATTAAGGGTCATCCAAGCGCCACAAAAGGATGCCATGCCCTGCACATCCCTTTTTTCTTTTCATATGCAGACGAGGGTTGAAGCCAACTTTGACCCACTGCTTGGATGACATCACCATATGCAAATCCATCTGCTGCAGGCCTTCCCCCAGGAATGCTTGTACTAGTTGTTGCATTTGGTTTGTTGTTTGGGGGTGCTTCAGTATTAGGCAGCCTTCTGCCCTCCCATGTTCATCTGAAAATATGTGTTCTACCTGCAGTTGTTGTCCCCAGATGAGAGTTCCCTTGTGCTGCCTCAGTTGAATCTCCTTTACTTGACAGAGATGTGCCTGAGCATCGGCCCTCCCCAGCCCTATCCCAAATCATACTTATTTTGCATAGGAGATACCATGGTCATGAAGATTGTTCTCCCAGGGTGAGGTTCATTCATTGCATTCTGGGTATGCTGACCCCTGTGATTTCCCCAAATGTGGGAAACTCGACTGCATTATTTGTGGTAGTGGGGGACTGTGTTTGTGCTTTCCTCTGGTCAGCTCTGGTAAAAGCCAGATTTCTGTGTCTCAGATCTTCCTCTAGCCTTGTTCTTCTTTCGAGAGTTCTCTTGTGCTGCCTCAGTTGGATCTCCTTCACTTGACAGGGGGTTGCCCGAGCAGCGACCCTCCTCAGCTCTTGCCCAACTCCTACTTACCTGCCAGGTGAGATACTATGATCATGAAGGTGCTTCTCCCAGGGCAAGGCTCACCCATTGCACTCTGTGTGTGCTGCTCCAGCGATTTCCCCAAATGTGGGAAACTCGACTGCATAATTTGTGTTTCCCCTGGTCGGCTCTCGTATAATTCAGATCTCTTTGTCTCAGGTCTTTCTCCAGCCTAGTTTGCTGTCTGTTTCCACTTCTCTTTTCTTGAGCCGCTCCCTTCTATGCCCTTGCGCACTATCCTGACTTCTCCCGTCTGCTTACTTTGTGCCTTCCAACGCACAATGCGAACTACAGGTAGTGCTGCAGGGCCCACACCCTTTTAGTTGCCTTACAGAGCAGCTCTGGAGCTGTTACAGTGCCCAGCTGCTGCAAGAAATCAGCTTGAATGTTCTTCGTTGATTGATGGAAGAAACATCTTACAAAAACTCTCCAGATTATTGACTTTTTAAAGTTTTTCTAGGAAACGTTCTAGATGAATGCTTATTAGCGTTTGTCAGAATGTACGTTTGCAAAGTGTCACTGTGGCGCAATCAGTTAGTGTGTTCGGTTATTATCCAAAAGGTTGGTGGTTCAATCCCATCCAGGGACGTAATTTACCTTGTTATCAGATTTTGGTGATCTTTAAGTAGACAAGTCAAAATTTCAAACCCCCTCTTGTGGTGTAGGGTACCTGGCCTTCTCTGATGTAATCAGAGTTAGATTTGATTAAGTGATTTTATAAAAAAAACAGCTAGGAAGCACAATTTAGCAGTGGGTTGCAGAGAAAAAGAAATATGCTGGCAAAAAAATCCAATTGAGTGATTAAACAGCTCTTCATTTTCTGGCTTTATTTTTATGCTAACAAATTTGTTCTCTGAAAAGTGTCCACAAAGCCAAGTATCTGATTAACACCTTTGTAGGGATGGTTTTTCACCTATTACTAAATTAAACTTGCTTCATTGGAAAGGCAGCAAGATGCATCGTCATTTCAATATCTACTGAAATAATACAGGTTGACACCAGGAAACATTAACGCCACTGCATCCTTGCTGCTTTCTCATGTGGAAGTCTGTTTAATGTGAAAACAAGGTGATATCTAATTAGCACACAGGTAAGGAATTAAGAAAATCATTATTTAAGGGTGAAGATGTTTCTCACAAAATCGTTGCCCCAATGCATCATTGAAATTCAAGCTGGAAAGATGATTTTAATATATCACTTGTACATTTTGTATTGCTCTTCTGGTGACAATGTAGTTTGTTTTTGTCAATTACCATTTTAATAATAGGGTAAAGAAAATTAAGTGGATTTTTGAAAGAAAACAATACTGTCAATATACTATTAAACAAATTAAAATGGTAAAAGTTATTGTACTTTAAGTAAAAATAAAAGAGCTAAAATATCAATCCCAATTTTGGATTACTTTAATTAAAAAAAAATGCATATAGCAGAGGATAGTTTCAATCTGCCTACCTCTGGGTTATCGGCCCAGCATGCTTCCATTGCAGTACTCTGCTGCACATGTAAGTGCAAGAGATCCTGAAGCACTCACTCATCATGGGAAAGTACCAATGTGTTTCTTCGTTGGTTGATGGAAGAAACATCTTACAAAAACTCTCCAGATTATTGACTTTTTAAAGTTTTTCTAGGAAACGTTCTAGATGAATGCTTATTAGCCTTTGTCAGTATGAACTTTTTGCAAAGTGTCTCTGTGGCGCAATCGGTTAGTGTGTTCGGCTATTAACCAAAAGGTAGGTGGTTCAATCCCACCCAGGGATGTAATTGACCTTGTGATCAGATTTTGGTGATATTTAAGTAGACAAGTCAAAATTTCAAACCCCCTGTTATGGTGTGGGTACCTGGCCTTCTCTGATGTAATCAGAGTTAGATTTGATTCAGTGATTTTATAAAAACAGATAGGAAGCACAATTTAGCAGTGGGTTGCAGAGAAAAAGAAATATGCTGGCAAAAAAATCCAATTGAGTGATTAAACAGCTCTTCATTTTCTGGCTTTATTTTTATGCTAACAAATTTGTTCTCTGAAAAGTGTCCACAAAGCCAAGTCTCTGTTTAACACCTTTGTAGGGATGGTTTTTCACCTATTACTAAATTAAACTTGCTTCATTGGAAAGGCAGCAAGATGCATCGTCATTTCAATATCTACTGAAATAATACAGGTTGACACCAGGAAACATTAACGCCACTGCATCCTTGCTGCTTTCTCATGTGGAAGTCTGTTTAATGTGAAAACAAGGTGATATCTAATTAGCACACAGGTAAGGAATTAAGAAAATCATTATTTAAGGGTGAAGATGTTTCTCACAAAATCGTTGCCCCAATGCATCATTGAAATTCAAGCTGGAAAGATGATTTTAATGTATTACTTGTACATTTTGTATTGCTCTTCTGGTGACAATGTAGTTTGTTTTTGTCAATTACCATTTTAATAATAGGGTAAAGAAAATTAAGTGGATTTTTGAAAGAAAACAATACTGTCAATATACTATTAAAACAAATTAATTGGTAAAAGTTATTGTACTTTAAGTAAAAATAAAAGAGGCAAAATATCAATCCCAGTTTTGGATTACTTTAATTAACAAAAAAAAATGCATATAGCAGAGGATAGTTTCAATCTGCCTACCTCTGGGTTATGGGCCCAGCATGCTTCCATTGCTGTACTCTGCTGCACATGTAAGTGCAAGAGATCCTGAAGCACTCACTCATCATGGGAAAGTACCAATGTGTTTCTTCGTTGGTTGATGGAAGAAACATCTTACAAAAACTCTCCAGATTATTGACTTTTTAAAGTTTTTCTAGGAAACGTTTTAGATGAATGCTTATTAGCCTTTGTCAGTATTTACTTCTGCAAAGTGTCTCTGTGGCGCAATCAGTTAGTGTGTACAGCTACTAACCAAAAGGTTGGTAATTCAATCACACCCAGGGACGTAATTGACCTTGTGATCAGATTTTGGTGATCTTTAAGTAGACAAGTCAAAATTTCAAACCCCCTGTTATGGTGTAGGGTACCTGGCCTTCTCTGATGTAATCAGAGTTAGATTTGATTCAGTGATTTTATAAAAACAGCTAGGAAGCACAATTTAGCAGTGGGTTGCAGAGAAAAAGAAATATGCTGGCAAAAAAATCCAATTGAGTGATTAAACAGCTCTTCATTTTCTGGCTATATTTTTATGCTAACAAATTTGTTCTCTGAAAAGTGTCCACAAAGCCAAGTCTCTGATTAACACCTTTGTAGGGATGGTTTTTCACCTATTACTAAATTAAACTTGCTTCATTGGAAAGGCAGCAAGATGCATCCTCATTTCAATGTCTACTGAAATAATACAGTTTGACATCAGGAAACATTAACGCCACTGCATCCTTGCTGCTTTCTCATGTGGAAGTCTGTTTAATGTGAAAACAAGGTGATATCTAATTAGCACACAGGTAAGGAATTAAGAAAATCTTTATTTAAGGGTGAAGATGTTTCTCACAAAATCGTTGCCCCAATGCATCATTGAAATTCAAGCTGGAAAGATGATTTTAATATATCACTTGTACATTTTGTATTGCACTTCTGGTGACAATGTAGTTTGTTTTTGTCAATTACCATTTTAATAATAGGGTAAAGAAAATTAAGTGGATTTTTGAAAGAAAACAATACTGTCAATATACTATCAAAACAAATTAAAATGGTAAAAGTTATTGTACTTTAAGTAAAAATAAAAGAGCAAAAATATCAATCCCAGTTTTGGATTACTTTAATTAACAAAAAAAAATGCATATAGCAAAGGATAGTTTCAATCTGCCTACCTCTGGGTTATGGGCCCAGCATGCTTCCATTGCAGTACTCTGCTGCACATGTAAGTGCAAGAGATCCTGAAGCACTCACTCATCATGGGAAAGTACCAATGTGTTTCTTCATTGGTTGATGGAAGAAACATCTTACAAAAACTCTCCAGATTATTGACTTTTTAAAGTTTTTCTAGGAAACGTTCTAGATGAATGCTTATTAGCCTTTGTCAGTATGTACTTTTGCAAAGTGTCTCTGTGGTGCAATTGGTTAGTGTGTAAGGCTATTAACCAAAAGGTTGGTGGTTCAATCCCACCCAGGGACGTAATTGACCTTGTGATCAGATTTTGGTGATATTTAAGTAGACAAGTCAAAATTTCAAACCCCCTCTTATTGTGTAGGGTACCTGGCCTTCTCTGATGTTATCAGAGTTAGATTTGATTCAGTGATTTTATAAAAAAACAGCTAGGAAGCACAATTTAGCAGTGGGTTGCAGAGAAAAAAAATATGCTGGCAAAAAAATCCAATTGAGTGATTAAACAGCTCTTCATTTTCTGGTTTATTTTTATGCTAACAAATTTGTTCTCTGAAAAGTGTCCACAAAGCCAAGTCTCTGATTAACACCTTTGTAGGGATGGTTTTTCACCTATTACTAAATTAAACTTGCTTCATTGGAAAGGCAGCAAGATGCATCCTCATTTCAATGTCTACTGAAATAATACAGGTTGACACCAGGAAACATTAACGCCACTGCATCCTTGCTGCTTTCTCATGTGGAAGTCTGTTTAATGTGAAAACAAGGTGATATCTAATTAGCACACAGGTAAGGAATTACGAAAATCTTTATTTAAGGGTGAAGATGTTTCTCACAAAATCGTTGCCCCAATGCATCATTGAAATTCAAGCTGGAAAGATGATTTTAATATATCACTTGTACATTTTGTATTGCTCTTCTGGTGACAATGTAGTTTGTTTTTGTCAATTACCATTTTAATAATAGGGTAAAGAAAATTAAGTGGGTTTTTGAAAGAAAACAATACTGTCAATATACTATTAAAACAAATTAAAATGGTAAAAGTTATTGTACTTTAAGTAAAAATAAAAGAGCAAAAATATCAATCCCAGTTTTGGATTACTTTAATTAACAAAAAAAATGCATATAGCAAAGGATAGTTTCAATCTGCCTATCTCTGGGTTATGGGCCCAGCATGCTTCCATTGCAGTACTCTGCTGCACATGTAAGTGCAAGAGATCCTGAAGCACTCACTCATCATGGGAAAGTACCAATGTGTTTCTTCATTGGTTGATGGAAGAAACATCTTACAAAAACTCTCCAGATTATTGACTTTTTAAAGTTTTTCTAGGAAACGTTCTTGATGAATGCTTATTAGCCTTTGTCAGTATGTACTTTTTGCAAAGTGTCTCTGTGGTGCAATTGGTTAGTGTGTAAGGCTATTAACCAAAAGGTTGGTGGTTTAATCCCACCCAGGAACGTAATTGACCTTGTGATCAGATTTTGGTGATATTTAAGTAGACAAGTCAAAATTTCAAACCCCCTCTTATTGTGTAGGGTACCTGGCCTTCTCTGATGTAATCAGAGTTAGATTTGATTCAGTGATTTTATAAAAAAAACAGCTAGGAAGCACAATTTAGCAGTGGGTTGCAGAGAAAAAAAATATGCTGGCAAAAAAAATCCAATTGAGTGATTAAACAGCTCTTCATTTTCTGGCTTTATTTTTATGCTAACAAATTTGTTCTCTGAAAAGTGTCCACAAAGCCAAGTCTCTGATTAACACCTTTGTAGGGATGGTTTTTCACCTATTACTAAATTAAACTTGCTTCATTGGAAAGGCAGCAAGATGCATCCTCATTTCAATGTCTACTGAAATAATACAAGTTGACACCAGGAAACATTAACGCCACTGCATCCTTGCTGCTTTCTCATGTGGAAGTCTGTTTAATGCGAAAACAAGGTGATATCTAATTAGCACACAGGTAAGGAATTAAGAAAATCTTTATTTTAGGGTGAAGATGTTTCTCACAAAATCGTTGCCCCAATGCATCATTGAAATTCAAGCTGGAAAGATGATTTTAATATATCACTTGTACATTTTGTATTGCTCTTCTGGTGACAATGTAGTTTGTTTTTGTCAATTACCATTTTAATAATAGGGTAAAGAAAATGAAGTGGATTTTTGAAAGAAAACAATACTGTCAATATACTATTAAAACAAATTAAAATGGTAAAAGTTATTGTACTTTAGGTAAAAATAAAAGAGCCAAAATATCAATCCCAGTTTTGGATTACTTTAATTAACAAAAAAAAATGCATATAGCAGAGGATAGTTTCAATCTGCCTACCTTTGGGTTATGGGTCCAGCATGCTTCCATTGCAGTACTCTGCTGCACATGTAAGTGCAAGAGATCCTGAAGCACTCACTCATCATGGGAAAGTACCAATGTGTTTATTCGTTGGTTGATGGAAGAAACATCTTACAAAAACTCTCCAGATTATTGATTTTTTAATGTTTTTCTAGGAAATGTTCTAGATGTATGCTTATTAGCCTTTGTCAGTATGTACTTTTTGCAAAGTGTCTCTGTGGCGCAATCGGTTAGTGTGTTCGGCTATTAACCAAAAGGTTGGTGGTTCAATCCCACCCAGGGACGTAATTGACCTTGTGATCAGATTTTGGTGATATTTAAGTAGACAAGTCAAAATTTCAAACCCCCTCTTATTGTGTAGGGTACCTGGCCTTCTCTGATGTAATCAGAGTTAGATTTGATTCAGTGATTTTATAAAAAACAGCTAGGAAGCACAATTTAGTAGTGGGTTGCAGAGAAAAAAAATATGCTGGCAGAAAAATCCAATTGAGTGATTAAACAGCTCTTCATTTTCTGGATTTATTTTTATGCTAACAAATTTGTTCTCTGAAAAGTGTCCACAAAGCCAAGTCTCTGATTAACACCTTTGTAAGGATGGTTTTTCACCTATTACTAAATTAAACTTGCATCATTGGAAAGGCAGCAAGATGCATCCTCATTTCAATGTCTACTGAAATAATACAAGTTGACACCAGGAAACATTAACGCCACTGCATCCTTGCTGCTTTCTCATGTGGAAGTCTGTTTAATGTGAAAACAAGGTGATATCTAATTAGCACACAGGTAAGGAATTAAGAAAATCTTTATTTAAGGGTGAAGATGTTTCTCACAAAATTGTTGACCCAATGCATCATTGAAATTCAAGCTGGAAAGATGAATTTAATATATCATTTGTACATTTTGTATTGCTCTTCTGGTGACAATGTAGTTTGTTTTTGTCAATTACCATTTTAATAATAGGGTAAAGAAAATGAAGTGGATTTTTGAAAGAAAACAATACTGTCAATATACTATTAAAACAAATTAAAATGGTAAAAGTTATTGTACTTTAAGTAAAAATAAAAGAGACAAAATATCAATCCCAGTTTTGGATTACTTTAATTAACAAACAAAAAAATGCATATAGCAGAGGATAGTTTCAATCTGCCTACCTCTGGGTTATGGGCCCAGCATGCTTCCATTGCTGTACTCTGCTGCACATGTAAGTGCAAGAGATCCTGAAGCACTCACTCATCATGGGAAAGTACCAATGTGTTTCTTCGTTGGTTGATAGAAGAAACATCTTACAAAAACTCTCCAGATTATTGACTTTATTAATTTTTTCTAGGAAACGTTTTAGATGAATGCTTATTAGCCTTTGTCAGTATGTACTTTTGCAAAGTGTCTCTGTGGCGCAATCAGTTAGTATGTACGGCTATTAACCAAAAGGTTGGTGGTTCAATCCCACCCAGGGACCTAATTGACCTTGTTATCAGATTTTGGTGATCTTTAAGTAGACAAGTCAAAATTTCAAACCCCCTGTTATGGTGTAGGGTACCTGGCCTTCTCTGATGTAATCAGAGTTAGATTTGATTCAGTGATTTTATAAAAACAGCTAGGAAGCACAATTTAGCAGTGGGTTGCAGAGAAAAAAAATATGCTGCCAGAAAAATCCAATTGAGTGATTAAACAGCTCTTTATTTTCTGGCTTTATTTTTATGCTAACAAATTTGTTCTCTGAAAGGTGTCCACAAAGCCAAGTCTCTGATTAACACCTTTGTAAGGATGGTTTTTCACCTATTACTAAATTAAACTTGCTTCATTGGAAAGGCAGCAAGATGCATCCTCATTTCAATGTCTACTGAAATAATACAGGTTGACACCAGGAAACATTAACGCCACTGCATCCTTGCTGCTTTCTCATGTGGAAGTCTGTTTAATGTGAAAACAAGGTGATATCTAATTAGCACACAGGTAAGGAATTACGAAAATCTTTATTTAAGGGTGAAGATGTTTCTCACAAAATTGTTGCCCCAATGCATCATTGAAATTCAAGCTGGAAAGATGATTTTAATATATCACTTGTACATTTTGTATTGCTCTTCTGGTGACAATGTAGTTTTTTTTGTCAATTACCATTTTAATAACAGGGTAAAGAAAATTAAGTGGATTTTTGAAAGAAAACTATACTGTCAATATACTATTAAAACAAATTAAAATGGTAAAAGTTATTGTACTTTAAGTAAAAATAAAAGAGCAAAAATATCAATCCCAGTTTTGATTACTTAAATTAACAAAAGAAATGCATATAGCAAAGGATAGTTTCAATCTGCCTACCTCTGGGTTATGGGTCCAGCATGCTTCCATTGCAGTACTCTGCTGCACATGTAAGTGCAAGAGATCCTGAAGCACTCACTCATCATGGGAAAGTACCAATGTGTTTATTCGTTGGTTGATGGAAGAAACATCTTACAAAAACTCTCCAGATAATTGATTTTTTAATGTTTTTCTAGGAAACGTTCTAGATGTATGCTTATTAGCCTTTGTCAGTATGCACTTTTTGCAAAGTGTCTCTGTGGCGCAATCGGTTAGTGAGTTCGGCTATTAACCAAAAGGTTGGTGGTTCAATCCCACCCAGGGACGTAATTAAACTTGTGGTCAGATTTTGGTGATATTTAAGTAGACAAGTCAAAATTTCAAACCCCCTCTTATGGTGTAGGGTACATGGCCTTCTCTGATGTAATCAGAGTTAGATTTGATTCAGTGATTTTATAAAAAACAGCTAGGAAGCACAATTTAGCAGTGGGTTGCAGAGAAAAAAAATATGCTGGCAAAAAAAATCCAATTGAGTGATTAAACAGCTCTTCATTTTCTGGCTTTATTTTTATGCTAACAAATTTGTTCTCTGAAAAGTGTCCACAAAGCCAAGTCTCTGATTAACACCTTTGTAGGGATGGTTTTTCACCTATTACTAAATTAAACTTGCTTCATTGGAAAGGCAGCAAAATGCATCCTCATTTCAATGTCTACTGAAATAATACAAGTTGACACCAGGAAACATTAACGCCACTGCATCCTTGCTGCTTTCTCATGTGGAAGTCTGTTTAATGCGAAAACAAGGTGATATCTAATTAGCACACAGGTAAGGAATTAAGAAAATCTTTATTTAAGGGTGAAGATGTTTCTCACAAAATCGTTGCCCCAATGCATCATTGAAATTCAAGCTGGAAAGATGATTTTAATATATCACTTGTACATTTTGTATTGCTCTTCTGGTGACAATGTAGTTTGTTTTTGTCAATTACCATTTTAATAATAGGGTAAAGAAAATTAAGTGGATTTTTGAAAGAAAACAATACTGTCAATATACTATTAAAACAAATTAAAATGGTAAAAGTTATTGTACTTTAAGTAAAAATAAAAGAGCCAAAATATCAATCCCAGTTTTGGATTACTTTAATTAATAAAAAAAAATGCATATAGCAGAGGATAGTTTCAATCTGCCTACCTCTGGGTTATGGGCCCAGCATGCTTCCATTGCAGTACTCTGCTGCACATGTAAGTGCAATAGATCCTGAAGCACTCACTCATCATGGGAAAGTACCAATGTGTTTCTTCGTTGGTTGATGGAAGAAACATCTTACAAAAACTCTCCAGATTATTGACTTTTTAAAGTTTTTCTAGGAAACGTTTTAGATGAATGCTTATTAGCCCTTGTCAGTATATACTTTTGCAATGTGTCTCTGTGGCGCAATCAGTTAGTGTGTACGGCTATTAACCAAAAGGTTGGTGGTTCAATCCCACCCAGGTACGTAATTGACATTGTTATCAGATTTTGGTGCTCTTTAAGTAGACAAGTCAAAATTTCAAACCCCCTGTTATGGTGTAGGGTACCTGGCCTTCTCTGATGTAATCAGAGTTAGATTTGATTCAGTGATTTTATAAAAACAGCTAGGAAGCACAATTTAGCAGTGGGTTGCAGAGAAAAAGAAATATGCTGGCAGAAAAATCCAATTGAGTGATTAAACAGCTCTTAATTTTCTTGCTTTATTTTTTATGCTAACAAATTTGTTCTCTGAAAAGTGTCCACAAAGCCAAGTCTCTGATTAACACCTTTGTAGGGATGGTTTTTCACCTATTACTAAATTAAACTTGCTTCATTGGAAAGGCAGCAAGATGCATCCTCATTTCAATGTCTACTGAAATAATACAGGTTGACACCAGGAAACATTAACGCCACTGCATCCTTGCTGCTTTCTCATGTGGAAGTCTGTTTAATGTGAAAACAAGGTGATATCTAATTAGCACACAGGTAAGGAATTACGAAAATCTTTATTTAAGGGTGAAGATGTTTCTCACAAAATTGTTGCCCCAATGCATCATTGAAATTCAAGCTGGAAAGATGATTTTAATATATCACTTGTACATTTTGTATTGCTCTTCTGGTGACAATGTAGTTTTTTTTGTCAATTACCATTTTAATAACAGGGTAAAGAAAATTAAGTGGATTTTTGAAAGAAAACTATACTGTCAATATACTATTAAAACAAATTAAAATGGTAAAAGTTATTGTACTTTAAGTAAAAATAAAAGAGCAAAAATATCAATCCCAGTTTTGATTACTTAAATTAACAAAAAAAATGCATATAGCAAAGGATAGTTTCAATCTGCCTACCTCTGGGTTATGGGTCCAGCATGCTTCCATTGCAGTACTCTGCTGCACATGTAAGTGCAAGAGATCCTGAAGCACTCACTCATCATGGGAAAGTACCAATGTGTTTATTCGTTGGTTGATGGAAGAAACATCTTACAAAAACTCTCCAGATTATTGATTTTTTAATGTTTTTCTAGGAAACGTTCTAGATGTATGCTTATTAGCCTTTGTCAGTATGCACTTTTTGCAAAGTGTCTCTGTGGCGCAATCGGTTAGTGTGTTCGGCTATTAACCAAAAGGTTGGTGGTTCAATCCCACCCAGGGACGTAATTAAACTTGTGGTCAGATTTTGGTGATATTTAAGTAGACATGTCAAAATTTCAAACCCCCTCTTATGGTGTAGGGTACATGGCCTTCTCTGATGTAATCAGAGTTAGATTTGATTCAGTAATTTTATAAAAAAAACAGCTAGGAAGCACAATTTAGCAGTGGGTTGCAGAGAAAAAAAATATGCTGGCAAAAAAAATCCAATTGAGTGATTAAACAGCTCTTCATTTTCTGGCTTTATTTTTATGCTAACAAATTTGTTCTCTGAAAAGTGTCCACAAAGCCAAGTCTCTGATTAACACCTTTGTAGGGATGGTTTTTCACCTATTACTAAATTAAACTTGCTTCATTGGAAAGGCAGCAAGATGCATCCTCATTTCAATGTCTACTGAAATAATACAAGTTGACACCAGGAAACATTAACGCCACTGCATCCTTGCTGCTTTCTCATGTGGAAGTCTGTTTAATGCGAAAACAAGGTGATATCTAATTAGCACACAGGTAAGGAATTAAGAAAATCTTTATTTAAGGGTGAAGATGTTTCTCACAAAATCGTTGCCCCAATGCATCATTGAAATTCAAGCTGGAAAGATGATTTTAATATATCACTTGTACATTTTGTATTGCTCTTCTGGTGACAATGTAGTTTGTTTTTGTCAATTACCATTTTAATAATAGGGTAAAGAAAATTAAGTGGATTTTTGAAAGAAAACAATACTGTCAATATACTATTAAAACAAATTAAAATGTTAAAAGTTATTGTACTTTAAGTAAAAATAAAAGAGCCAAAATATCAATCCCAGTTTTGGATTACTTTAATTAACAAAAAAAAAGCATATAGCAAAGGATAGTTTCAATCTGCCTACCTCTGGGTTATGGGCCCAGCATGCTTCCATTGCTGTACTCTGCTGCACATGTAAGTGCAAGAGATCCTGAAGCACTCACTCATCATGGGAAAGTACCAATGTGTTTCTTCGTTGGTTGATGGAAGAAACATCTTACAAAAACTCTCCAGATTATTGACTTTTTAAAGTTTTTCTAGGAAACGTTTTAGATGAATGCTTATTAGCCCTTGTCAGTATATACTTTTGCAATGTGTCTCTGTGGCGCAATTAGTTAGTGTGTACGGCTATTAACCAAAAGGTTGGTGGTTCAAACCCACCCAGGTACGTAATTGACCTTGTTATCAGATTTTGGTGATCTTTAAGTAGACAAGTCAAAATTTCAAACCCCCTGTTATGGTGTAGGGTACCTGGCCTTCTCTGATGTAATCAGAGTTAGATTTGATTCAGTGATTTTATAAAAACAGCTAGGAAGCACAATTTAGCAGTGGGTTGCAGAGAAAAAGAAATATGCTGGCAGAAAAATCCAATTGAGTGATTAAACAGCTCTTCATTTTCTGGCTTTATTTTTATGCTAACAAATTTGTTCTCTGAAAAGTGTCCACAAAGCAAAGTCTCTGATTAACACCTTTGTAGGGATGGTTTTTCACCTATTACTAAATTAAACTTGCTTCATTGGAAAGGCAGCAAGATGCATCCTCATTTCAATGTCTACTGAAATAATACAGGTTGACACCAGGAAACATTAACGCCACTGCATCCTTGCTGCTTTCTCATGTGGAAGTCTGTTTAATGTGAAAACAAGGTGATATCTAATTAGCACACAGGTAAGGAATTAAGAAAATCTTTATTTAAGGGTGAAGATGTTTCTCACAAAATCGTTGCCCCAATGCATCATTGAAATTCAAGCTGGAAAGATGATTTTAATATATCACTTGTACATTTTGTATTGCTCTTCTGGTGACAATGTAGTTTGTTTTTGTCAATTACCATTTTAATAATAGGGTAAAGAAAATGAAGTGGATTTTTGAAAGAAAACAATACTGTCAATATACTATTAAAACAAATTAAAATGGTAAAAGTTATTGTACTTTAAGTAAAAATAAAAGAGCCAAAATATCAATCCCAGTTTTGGATTACTTTAATTAACAAAAAAAAATGCATATAGCAGAGGATAGTTTCAATCTGCCTACCTCTGGGTTATGGGCCCAGCATGCTTCCATTGCAGTACTCTGCTGCACATGTAAGTGCAAGAGATCCTGAAGCACTCACTCATCATGGGAAAGTACCAATGTGTTTCTTCGTTGGTTGATGGAAGAAACATCTTACAAAAACTCTCCAGATTATTGACTTTTTAAAGTTTTTCTAGGAAACGTTTTAGATGAATGCTTATTAGCCCTTGTCAGTATATACTTTTGCAATGTGTCTCTGTGGCGCAATCAGTTAGTGTGTACGGCTATTAACCAAAAGGTTGGTGGTTCAATCCCACCCAGGTACGTAATTGACATTGTTATCAGATTTTGGTGATCTTTAAGTAGACAAGTCAAAATTTCAAACCCCCTGTTATGGTGTAGGGTACCTGGCCTTCTCTGATGTAATCAGAGTTAGATTTGATTCAGTGATTTTATAAAAACAGCTAGGAAGCACAATTTAGCAGTGGGTTGCAGAGAAAAAGAAATATGCTGGCAGAAAAATCCAATTGAGTGATTAAACAGCTCTTCATTTTCTGGCTTTATTTTTATGCTAACAAATTTGTTCTCTGAAAAGTGTCCACAAAGCAAAGTCTCTGATTAACACCTTTGTAGGGATGGTTTTTCACCTATTACTAAATTAAACTTGCTTCATTGGAAAGGCAGCAAGATGCATCCTCATTTCAATGTCTACTGAAATAATACAGGTTGACACCAGGAAACATTAACGCCACTGCATCCTTGCTGCTTTCTCATGTGGAAGTCTGTTTAATGTGAAAACAAGGTGATATCTAATTAGCACACAGGTAAGGAATTAAGAAAATCTTTATTTAAGGGTGAAGATGTTTCTCACAAAATCGTTGCCCCAATGCATCATTGAAATTCAAGCTGGAAAGATGATTTTAATATATCACTTGTACATTTTGTATTGCTCTTCTGGTGACAATGTAGTTTGTTTTTGTCAATTACCATTTTAATAATAGGGTAAAGAAAATGAAGTGGATTTTTGAAAGAAAACAATACTGTCAATATACTATTAAAACAAATTAAAATGGTAAAAGTTATTGTACTTTAAGTAAAAATAAAAGAGCCAAAATATCAATCCCAGTTTTGGATTACTTTAATTAACAAAAAAAAATGCATATAGCAGAGGATAGTTTCAATCTGCCTACCTCTGGGTTATGGGCCCAGCATGCTTCCATTGCTGTACTCTGCTGCACATGTAAGTGCAAGAGATCCTGAAGCACTCACTCATCATGGGAAAGTATCAATGTGTTTCTTCGTTGGTTGATAGAAGAAACATCTTACAAAAACTCTCCAGATTATTGACTTTTTTAAGTTTTTCTAGGAAACGTTTTAGATGAATGCTTATTAGCATTTGTCAGTATGTACTTTTGCAAAGTGTCTCTGTGGCGCAATCAGTTAGTGTGTACGGCTATTAACCAAAAGGTTGGTGGTTCAATCCCACCCAGGGACGTAATTGACCTTGTTATCAGATTTTGGTGATCTTTAAGTAGACAAGTCAAATGTCATACCCCCTCTTATTGTGTAGGGTACCTGGCCTTCTCTGATGTAATCAGAGTTAGATTTGATTCAATGATTTTATAAAAACATCTAGGAAGCACAATTTAGCAGTGGGTTGCAGAGAAAAAGAAATATGCTGGCAGAAAAATCCAATTGAGTGATTAAACAGCTCTTCATTTTCTGGCTTTATTTTTATGCTAACAAATTTGTTCTCTGAAAAGTGTCCACAAAGCAAAGTCTCTGATTAACACCTTTGTAGGGATGGTTTTTCACCTATTACTAAATTAAACTTGCTTCATTGGAAAGGCAGCAAGATGCATCCTCATTTCAATGTCTACTGAAATAATACAGGTTGACACCAGGAAACAATAACGCCACTGCATCCTTGCTGCTTTCTCATGTGGAAGTTTGTTTAATGTGAAAACAAGGTGATATCTAATTAGCACACAGGTAAGGAATTAAGAAAATCTTTATTTAAGGGTGAAGATGTTTCTCCCAAAATCGTTGCCCCAATGCATCATTGAAATTCAAGCTGGAAAGATGATTTTAATATATCACTTGTACATTTTGTATTGCTCTTCTGGTGACAATGTAGTTTGTTTTTGTCAATTACCATTTTAATAATAGGGTAAAGAAAATGAAGTGGATTTTTGAAAGAAAACAATACTGTCAATATACTATTAAAACAAATTAAAATGGTAAAAGTTATTGTACTTTAAGTAAAAATAAAAGAGCAAAAATATCAATCCCAGTTTTGGATTACTTTAATTAACAAAAAAAATGCATATAGCAAAGGATAGTTTCAATCTGCCTATCTCTGGGTTATGGGCCCAGCATGCTTCCATTGCAGTACTCTGCTGCACATGTAAGTGCAAGAGATCCTGAAGCACTCACTCATCATGGGAAAGTACCAATGTGTTTCTTCATTGGTTGATGGAAAAAACATCTTACAAAAACTCTCCAGATTATTGACTTTTTAAAGTTTTTCTAGGAAACGTTCTTGATGAATGCTTATTAGCCTTTGTCAGTATGGACTTTTCGCAAAGTGTCTCTGTGGTGCAATTGGTTAGTGTGTAAGGCTATTAACCAAAAGGTTGGTGGTTCAATCCCACCCAGGAACGTATTTGACCTTGTGATCAGATTTTGGTGATATTTAAGTAGACAAGTCAAAATTTCAAACCCCCTCTTATTGTGTAGGGTACCTGGCCTTCTCTGATGTAATCAGAGTTAGATTTGATTCAGTGATTTTATAAAAAAACAGCTAGGAAGCACAATTTAGCAGTGGGTTGCAGAGAAAAAAAATATGCTGGCAAAAAAAATCCAAATGAGTGATTAAACAGCTCTTCATTTTCTGGCTTTATTTTTATGCTAACAAATTTGTTCTCTGAAAAGTGTCCACAAAGCCAAGTCTCTGATTAACACCTTTGTAGGGATGGTTTTTCACCTATTACTAAATTAAACTTGCTTCATTGGAAAGGCAGCAAGATGCATCCTCATTTCAATGTCTACTGAAATAATACAAGTTGACACCAGGAAACATTAACGCCACTGCATCCTTGCTGCTTTCTCATGTGGAAGTCTGTTTAATGCGAAAACAAGGTGATATCTAATTAGCACACAGGTAAGGAATTAAGAAAATCTTTATTTAAGGGTGAAGATGTTTCTCACAAAATCGTTGCCCCAATGCATCATTGAAATTCAAGCTGGAAAGATGATTTTAATATATCACTTGTACATTTTGTATTGCTCTTCTGGTGACAATGTAGTTTGTTTTTGTCAATTACCATTTTAATAATAGGGTAAAGAAAATTAAGTGAATTTTTGAAAGAAAACAATACTGTCAATATACTATTAAAACAAATTAAAATGGTAAAAGTTATTGTACTTTAAGTAAAAATAAAAGAGCCAAAATATCAATCCCAGTTTTGGATTACTTTAATTAACAAAAAAAAAATGCATATAGCAGAGGATAGTTTCAATCTGCCTACCTCTGGGTTATGGGCCCAGCATGCTTCCATTGCAGTACTCTGCTGCACATGTAAGTGCAAGAGATCCTGAAGCACTCACTCATCATGGGAAAGTACCAATGTGTTTCTTCGTTGGTTGATGGAAGAAACATCTTACAAAAACTCTCCAGATTATTGACTTTTTAAAGTTTTTCTAGGAAACGTTTTAGATGAATGCTTATTAGCCCTTGTCAGTATATACTTTTGCAATGTGTCTCTGTGGCGCAATCAGTTAGTGTGTACAGCTATTAACCAAAAGGTTGGTGGTTCAATCCCACCCAGGTACGTAATTGACATTGTTATCAGATTTTGGTGATCTTTAAGTAGACAAGTCAAAATTTCAAACCCCCTGTTATGGTGTAGGGTACCTGGCCTTCTCTGATGTAATCAGAGTTAGATTTGATTCAGTGATTTTATAAAAACAGCTAGGAAGCACAATTTAGCAGTGGGTTGCAGAGAAAAAGAAATATGCTGGCAGAAAAATCCAATTGAGTGATTAAACAGCTCTTCATTTTCTGGCTTTATTTTTATGCTAACAAATTTGTTCTCTGAAAAGTGTCCACAAAGCAAAGTCTCTGATTAACACCTTTGTAGGGATGGTTTTTCACCTATTACTAAATTAAACTTGCTTCATTGGAAAGGCAGCAAGATGCATCCTCATTTCAATGTCTACTGAAATAATACAGGTTGACACCAGGAAACATTAACGCCACTGCATCCTTGCTGCTTTCTCATGTGGAAGTCTGTTTAATGTGAAAACAAGGTGATATCTAATTAGCACACAGGTAAGGAATTAAGAAAATCTTTATTTAAGGGTGAAGATGTTTCTCACAAAATCGTTGCCCCAATGCATCATTGAAATTCAAGCTGGAAAGATGATTTTAATATATCACTTGTACATTTTGTATTGCTCTTCTGGTGACAATGTAGTTTGTTTTTGTCAATTACCATTTTAATAATAGGGTAAAGAAAATGAAGTGGATTTTTGAAAGAAAACAATACTGTCAATATACTATTAAAACAAATTAAAATGGTAAAAGTTATTGTACTTTAAGTAAAAATAAAAGAGCCAAAATATCAATCCCAGTTTTGGATTACTTTAATTAACAAAAAAAAAATGCATATAGCAGAGGATAGTTTCAATCTGCCTACCTCTGGGTTATGGGCCCAGCATGCTTCCATTGCTGTACTCTGCTGCACATGTAAGTGCAAGAGATCCTGAAGCACTCACTCATCATGGGAAAGTATCAATGTGTTTCTTCGTTGGTTGATAGAAGAAACATCTTACAAAAACTCTCCAGATTATTGACTTTTTTAAGTTTTTCTAGGAAACGTTTTAGATGAATGCTTATTAGCATTTGTCAGTATGTACTTTTGCAAAGTGTCTCTGTGGCGCAATCAGTTAGTGTGTACGGCTATTAACCAAAAGGTTGGTGGTTCAATCCCACCCAGGGACGTAATTGACCTTGTTATCAGATTTTGGTGATCTTTAAGTAGACAAGTCAAATGTCATACCCCCTCTTATTGTGTAGGGTACCTGGCCTTCTCTGATGTAATCAGAGTTAGATTTGATTCAATGATTTTATAAAAACATCTAGGAAGCACAATTTAGCAGTGGGTTGCAGAGAAAAAGAAATATGCTGGCAAAAAAATCAAATTGCGTGATTAAACAGCTCTTCATTTTCTGGCTTTATTTTTATGCTAACAAATTTGTTCTCTGAAAAGTGTCCACAAAGCCAAGTCTCTGATTAACACCTTTGTAGGGATGATTTTTCACCTATTACTAAATTAAACTTGCTTCATTGGAAAGGCAGCAAGATGCATCCTCATTTCAATGTCTACTGAAATAATACAGGTTGAAACCAGGAAACATTAACGCCACTGCATCCTTGCTGCTTTCTCATGTGGAAGTCTGTTTAATGTGAAAACAAGGTGATATCTAATTAGCACACAGGTAAGGAATTACGAAAATCTTTATTTAAGGGTGAAGATGTTTCTCACAAAATTGTTGCCCCAATGCATCATTGAAATTCAAGCTGGAAAGATGATTTTAATATATCACTTGTACATTTTGTATTGCTCTTCTGGTGACAATGTAGTTTTTTTTGTCAATTACCATTTTAATAATAGGGTAAAGAAAATTAAGTGGATTTTTGAAAGAAAACTATACTGTCAATATACTATTAAAACAAATTAAAATGGTAAAAGTTATTGTACTTTAAGTAAAAATAAAAGAGCAAAAATATCAATCCCAGTTTTGATTACTTAAATTAACAAAAAAAAATGCATATAGCAAAGGATAGTTTCAATCTGCCTACCTCTGGGTTATGGGTCCAGCATGCTTCCATTGCAGTACTCTGCTGCACATGTAAGTGCAAGAGATCCTGAAGCACTCACTCATCATGGGAAAGTACCAATGTGTTTATTCGTTGGTTGATGGAAGAAACATCTTACAAAAACTCTCCAGATTATTGATTTTTTAATGTTTTTCTTGGAAATGTTCTAGATGTATGCTTATTAGCCTTTGTCAGTATGTACTTTTTGCGAAGTGTCTCTGTGGCGCAATCGGTTAGTGTGTTCGGCTATTAACCAAAAGGTTGGTGGTTCAATCCCACCCAGGGACGTAATTGACCTTGTGATCAGATTTTGGTGATATTTAAGTAGACAAGTCAAAATTTCAAGCCCCCTCTTATTGTGTAGGGTATCTGGCCTTCTCTGATGTAATCAGAGTTAGATTTGATTCAGTGATTTTATTAAAAACAGCTAGGAAGCACAATTTAGCAGTGGGTTGCAGAGAAAAAAAATATGCTGGCAGAAAAATCCAATTGAGTGATTAAACAGCTCTTCATTTTCTGGCTTTATTTTTATGCTAACAAATTTGTTCTCTGAAAAGTGTCCACAAAGCCAAGTCTCTGATTAACACCTTTGTAAGGATGGTTTTTCACCTATTACTAAATTAAACTTGCTTCATTGGAAAGGCAGCAAGATGCATCCTCATTTCAATGTCTACTGAAATAATACAAGTTGACACCAGGAAACATTAACGCCACTGCATCCTTGCTGCTTTCTCATGTGGAAGTCTGTTTAATGTGAAAACAAGGTGATATCTAATTAGCACACAGGTAAGGAATTAAGAAAATCTTTATTTAAGGGTGAAGATGTTTCTCACAAAATTGTTGACCCAATGCATCATTGAAATTCAAGCTGGAAAGATGAATTTAATATATCACTTGTACATTTTGTATTGCTCTTCTGGTGACAATGTAGTTTGTTTTTGTCAATTACCATTTTAATAATAGGGTAAAGAAAATGAAGTGGATTTTTGAAAGAAAACAATACTGTCAATATACTATTAAAACAAATTAAAATGGTAAAAGTTATTGTACTTTAAGTAAAAATAAAAGAGACAAAATATCAATCCCAGTTTTGGATTACTTTAATTAACAAACAAAAAAATGCATATAGCAGAGGATAGTTTCAATCTGCCTACCTCTGGGTTATGGGCCCAGCATGCTTCCATTGCTGTACTCTGCTGCACATGTAAGTGCAAGAGATCCTGAAGCACTCACTCATCATGGGAAAGTACCAATGTGTTTCTTCGTTGGTTGATAGAAGAAACATCTTACAAAAACTCTCCAGATTATTGACTTTATTAATTTTTTCTAGGAAATGTTTTAGATGAATGCTTATTAGCCTTTGTCAGTATGTACTTTTGCAAAGTGTCTCTGTGGCGCAATCAGTTAGTATGTACGGCTATTAACCAAAAGGTTGGTGGTTCAATCCCACCCAGGGACCTAATTGACCTTGTTATCAGATTTTGGTGATCTTTAAGTAGACAAGTCAAAATTTCAAACCCCCTGTTATGGTGTAGGGTACCTTGCCTTCTCTGATGTAATCAGAGTTAGATTTGATTCAGTGATTTTATAAAAACAGCTAGGAAGCACAATTTAGCAGTGGGTTGCAGAGAAAAAAAATATGCTGGCAGAAAAATCCAATTGAGTGATTAAACAGCTCTTTATTTTCTGGCTTTATTTTTATGCTAACAAATTTGTTCTCTGAAAGGTGTCCACAAAGCCAAGTCTCTGATTAACACCTTTGTAAGGATGGTTTTTCACCTATTACTAAATTAAACTTGCTTCATTGGAAAGGCAGCAAGATGCATCCTCATTTCAATGTCTACTGAAATTATACAGGTTGACACCAGGAAACATTAACGCCACTGCATCCTTGCTGCTTTCTCATGTGGAAGTCTGTTTAATGTGAAAACAAGGTGATATCTAATTAGCACACAGGTAAGGAATTAAGAAAATCTTTATTTAAGGGTGAAGATGTTTCTCACAAAATCGTTGCCCCAATGCATCATTGAAATTCAAGCTGGAAAGATGATTTTAATATATCACTTGTACATTTTGTATTGCTCTTCTGGTGACAATGTAGTTTGTTTTTGTCAATTACCATTTTAATAATAGGGTAAAGAAAATGAAGTGGATTTTTGAAAGAAAACAATACTGTCAATATACTATTAAAACAAATTAAAATGGTAAAAGTTATTGTACTTTAAGTAAAAATAAAAGAGCCAAAATATCAATCCCAGTTTTGGATTACTTTAATTAACAAACAAAAAAATGCATATAGCAGAGGATAGTTTCAATCTGCCTACCTCTGGGTTATGGGCCCAGCATGCTTCCATTGCTGTACTCTGCTGCACATGTAAGTGCAAGAGATCCTGAAGCACTCACTCATCATGGGAAAGTACCAATGTGTTTCTTCGTTGGTTGATAGAAGAAACATCTTACAAAAACTCTCCAGATTATTGACTTTATTAAGTTTTTCTAGGAAACGTTTTAGATGAATGCTTATTAGCCTTTGTCAGTATGTACTTTTGCAAAGTGTCTCTGTGGCGCAATCAGTTAGTGTGTACGGCTATTAACCAAAAGGTTGGTGGTTCAATCCCACCCAGGGACGTAATTGACCTTGTTATCAGATTTTGGTGATCTTTAAGTAGACAAGTCAAATTTCATACCCCCTGTTATGGTGTAGGGTACCTGGCCTTCTCTGATGTAATCAGAGTTAGATTTGATTCAGTGATTTTATAAAAACGTCTAGGAAGCACAATTTAGCAGTGGGTTGCAGAGAAAAAGAAATATGCTGGCAAAAAAATCAAATTGTGTGATTTAACAGCTCTTAATTTTCTTGCTTTATTTTTATGCTAACAAATTTGTTCTCTGAAAAGTGTCCACAAAGCCAAGTCTCTGATTAACACCTTTGTAGGGATGGTTTTTCACCTATTACTAAATTAAACTTGCTTCATTGGAAAGGCAGCAAGATGCATCCTCATTTCAATGTCTACTGAAATAATACAGGTTGACACCAGGAAACATTAACGCCACTGCATCCTTGCTGCTTTCTCATGTGGAAGTCTGTTTAATGTGAAAACAAGGTGATATCTAATTAGCACACAGGTAAGGAATTACAAAAATCTTTATTTAAGGGTGAAGATGTTTCTCACAAAATTGTTGCCCCAATGCATCATTGAAATTCAAGCTGGAAAGATGATTTTAATATATCACTTGTACATTTTGTATTGCTCTTCTGGTGACAATGTAGTTTTTTTTGTCAATTACCATTTTAATAACAGGGTAAAGAAAATTAAGTGGATTTTTGAAAGAAAACTATACTGTCAATATACTATTAAAACAAATTAAAATGGTAAAAGTTATTGTACTTTAAGTAAAAATAAAAGAGCAAAAATATCAATCCCAGTTTTGATTACTTAAATTAACAAAAAAAATGCATATAGCAAAGGATAGTTTCAATCTGCCTACCTCTGGGTTATGGGTCCAGCATGCTTCCATTGCAGTACTCTGCTGCACATGTAAGTGCAAGAGATCCTGAAGCACTCACTCATCATGGGAAAGTACCAATGTGTTTATTCGTTGGTTGATGGAAGAAACATCTTACAAAAACTCTCCAGATTATTGATTTTTTAATGTTTTTCTAGGAAACGTTCTAGATGTATGCTTATTAGCCTTTGTCAGTAAGCACTTTTTGCAAAGTGTCTCTGTGGCGCAATCGGTTAGTGTGTTCGGTTATTAACCAAAAGGTTGGTGGTTCAATCCCACCCAGGGACGTAATTAAACTTGTGGTCAGATTTTGGTGATATTTAAGTAGACAAGTCAAAATTTCAAACCCCCTCTTAGGGTGTAGGGTACATGGCCTTCTCTGATGTAATCAGAGTTAGATTTGATTCAGTGATTTTATAAAAAACAGCTAGGAAGCACAATTTAGCAGTGGGTTGCAGAGAAAAAAAATATGCTGGCAGAAAAATCCAATCGAGTGATTAAACAGCTCTTCATTTTCTGGCTTTATTTTTATGCTAACAAATTTGTTCTCTGAAAAGTGTCCACAAAGCCAAGTCTCTGATTAACACCTTTGTAAGGATGTTTTTTCAACTATTACTAAATTAAACTTGCTTCATTGGAAAGGCAGCAAGATGCATCCTCATTTCAATGTCTACTGAAATAATACAAGTTGACACCAGGAAACATTAACGCCACTGCTTCCTTGCTGCTTTCTCATGTGGAAGTCTGTTTAATGTGAAAACAAGGTGATATCTAATTAGCACACAGGTAAGGAATTAAGAAAATCTTTATTTAAGGGTGAAGATGTTTCTCACAAATTTGTTGACCCAATGCATCATTGAAATTCAAGCTGGAAAGATGATTTTAATATATCACTTGTACATTTTGTATTGCTCTTCTGGTGACAATGTAGTTTGTTTTTGTCAATTACCATTTTAATAATAGGGTAAAGAAAATGAAGTGGATTTTTGAAAGAAAACAATACTGTCAATATACTATTAAAACAAATTAAAATGGTAAAAGTTATTGTACTTTAAGTAAAAATAAAAGAGACAAAATATCAATCCCAGTTTTGGATTACTTTAATTAACAAAAAAAAATGCATATAGCAGAGGATAGTTTCAATCTGCCTACCTCTGGGTTATGGGCCCAGCATGCTTCCATTGCAGTACTCTGCTGCACATGTAAGTGCAAGAGATCCTGAAGCACTCACTCATCATGGGAAAGTACCAATGTGTTTCTTCGTTGGTTGATGGAAGAAACATCTTACAAAAACTCTCCAGATTATTGACTTTTTAAAGTTTTTCTAGGAAACGTTCTTGATGAATGCTTATTAGCCTTTGTCAGTATGTACTTTTTGTAAAGTGTCTCTGTGGTGCAATTGGTTAGTGTGTAAGGCTATCAACCAAAAGGTTGGTGGTTCAATCCCACCCAGGAACGTATTTGACCTTGTGATCAGATTTTGGTGATATTTAAGTAGACAAGTCAAAATTTCAAACCCCCTCTTATTGTGTAGGGTACCTGGCCTTCTCTGATGTAATCAGAGTTAGATTTGATTCAGTGATTTTATAAAAAAACAGCTAGGAAGCACAATTTAGCAGTGGGTTGCAGAGAAAAAAAATATGCTGGCAAAAAAAATCCAATTGAGTGATTAAACAGCTCTTCATTTTCTGGCTTTATTTTTATGCTAACAAATTTGTTCTCTGAAAAGTGTCCACAAAGCCAAGTCTCTGATTAACACCTTTGTAAGGATGGTTTTTCACCTATTACTAAATTAAACTTGCTTCATTGGAAAGGCAGCAAGATGCATCCTCATTTCAATGTCTACTGAAATAATACAGGTTGACACCAGGAAACATTAACGCCACTGCATCCTTGCTGCTTTCTCATGTGGAAGTCTGTTTAATGTGAAAACAAGGTGATATCTAATTAGCACACAGGTAAGGAATTAAGAAAATCTTTATTTAAGGGTGAAGATGTTTCTCACAAAATCGTTGCCCCAATGCATCATTGAAATTCAAGCTGGAAAGATGATTTTAATATATCACTTGTACATTTTGTATTGCTCTTCTGGTGACAATGTAGTTTGTTTTTGTCAATTACCATTTTAATAATAGGGTAAAGAAAATGAAGTGGATTTTTGAAAGAAAACAATACTGTCAATATACTATTAAAACAAATTAAAATGGTAAAAGTTATTGTACTTTAAGTAAAAATAAAAGAGCCAAAATATCAATCCCAGTTTTGGATTACTTTAATTAACAAACAAAAAAATGCATATAGCAGAGGATAGTTTCAATCTGCCTACCTCTGGGTTATGGGCCCAGCATGCTTCCATTGCTGTACTCTGCTGCACATGTAAGTGCAAGAGATCCTGAAGCACTCACTCATCATGGGAAAGTACCAATGTGTTTCTTCGTTGGTTGATAGAAGAAACATCTTACAAAAACGCTCCAGATTATTGACTTTTTTAAGTTTTTCTAGGAAACGTTTTAGATGAATGCTTATTAGCATTTGTCAGTATGTACTTTTGCAAAGTGTCTCTGTGGCGCAATCAGTTAGTGTGTACGGCTATTAACCAAAAGGTTGGTGGTTCAATCCCACCCAGGGACGTAATTGACCTTGTTATCAGATTTTGGTGATCTTTAAGTAGACAAGTCAAATTTCATACCCCCTGTTATGGTGTAGGGTACCTGGCCTTCTCTGATGTAATCAGAGTTAGATTTGATTCAGTGATTTTATAAAAACATCTAGGAAGCACAATTTAGCAGTGGGTTGCAGAGAAAAAGAAATATGCTGGCAAAAAAATCAAATTGCGTGATTAAACAGCTCTTCATTTTCTGGCTTTATTTTTATGCTAACAAATTTGTTCTCTGAAAAGTGTTCACAAAGCCAAGTCTCTGATTAACACCTTTGTAGGGATGGTTTTTCACCTATTACTAAATTAAACTTGCTTCATTGGAAAGGCAGCAAGATGTATCCTCATTTCAATGTCTACTGAAATAATACAGGTTGACACCAGGAAACATTAACGCCACTGCATCCTTGCTGCTTTCTCATGTGGAAGTCTGTTTAATGCGAAAACAAGGTGATATCTAATTAGCACACAGGTAAGGAATTAAGAAAATCTTTATTTAAGGGTGAAGATGTTTCTCACAAAATCGTTGCCCCAATGCATCATTGAAATTCAAGCTGGAAAGATGATTTTAATATATCACTTGTACATTTTGTATTGCTCTTCTGGTGACAATGTAGTTTGTTTTTGTCAATTACCATTTTAATAATAGGGTAAAGAAAATTAAGTGGATTTTTGAAAGAAAACAATACTGTCAATATACTATTAAAACAAATTAAAATGGTAAAAGTTATTGTACTTTAAGTAAAAATAAAAGAGCCAAAATATCAATCCCAGTTTTGGATTACTTTAATTAACAAACAAAAAAATGCATATAGCAGAGGATAGTTTCAATCTGCCTACCTCTGGGTTATGGGCCCAGCATGCTTCCATTGCTGTACTCTGCTGCACATGTAAGTGCAAGAGATCCTGAAGCACTCACTCATCATGGGAAAGTACCAATGTGTTTCTTCGTTGGTTGATAGAAGAAACATCTTACAAAAACTCTCCAGATTATTGACTTTATTAAGTTTTTCTAGGAAACGTTTTAGATGAATGCTTATTAGCCTTTGTCAGTATGTACTTTTGCAAAGTGTCTCTGTGGCGCAATCAGTTAGTGTGTACGGCTATTAACCAAAAGGTTGGTGGTTCAATCCCACCCAGGGACGTAATTGACCTTGTTATCAGATTTTGGTGATCTTTAAGTAGACAAGTCAAATTTCATACCCCCTGTTATGGTGTAGGGTACCTGGCCTTCTCTGATGTAATCAGAGTTAGATTTGATTCAGTGATTTTATAAAAACGTCTAGGAAGCACAATTTAGCAGTGGGTTGCAGAGAAAAAGAAATATGCTGGCAAAAAAATCAAATTGTGTGATTTAACAGCTCTTAATTTTCTTGCTTTATTTTTATGCTAACAAATTTGTTCTCTGAAAAGTGTCCACAAAGCCAAGTCTCTGATTAACACCTTTGTAGGGATGGTTTTTCACCTATTACTAAATTAAACTTGCTTCATTGGAAAGGCAGCAAGATGCATCCTCATTTCAATGTCTACTGAAATAATACAGGTTGACACCAGGAAACATTAACGCCACTGCATCCTTGCTGCTTTCTCATGTGGAAGTCTGTTTAATGTGAAAACAAGGTGATATCTAATTAGCACACAGGTAAGGAATTACAAAAATCTTTTTTTTTTTTTTTTTTTTATATTTATTTATTCGAATTTTCCATATACATCAGAGAGTAAACATTGCAGAACAATCAGACATTGTACAATAACCATTACAGCCCTGGTGGGCGTGAGATCACAATAAAGGTAACCATTAATAAAGGAAATATATGCGTAGGACACCGTCATTCCGCGTATCATTATATGTTCCCATGTGGTTTAGCAGGAGCCTGAATTGTGATCGCTCCATCGTCTGACCATCCATAACAGTTGAAATGTTACAGTATAAAACATAATATACCAATTGGACAGAAAAAAAAAAAAGACAGAAGGGTGATGGTAAGACAAAGGGGAAAGGGAGGGGAGGGAGGGGGGAGAGAGGTATCCTAGACTTATGTTGTAAGGTACAGTCTATACCAGTGCAAGCGTATTAATCTACTTTTGTCGCCTTTTTGGTTGGATAGGCTCATAGTCGTTGAAAACTTTAGTTATATGTTGCTGAGTCTCCAAGTCAAGAGTATTTATGAATGGAGCCCATTTAGTAAAGAATGATCTGACTCCATGCGCAAGGTCCTGGCAAACATATTTCCTTTCATAATACAATAATTGTAAAAGTTTGCATTTAACGTCTCCCAGTCTAGGAGCAGTTTTTTTAATCCAGTGGAGCAATATACATTTCTTACACACCGCTAGTAGAGTGATTAATAAAGGTAAGATATTTTTCTTATTCCTGCCCAGGTCCCAATTGGAGAAATTAATACCCAGACAGGCAGCTGGGTCTGGACAGAGATGGAGATGAAGCATATCATTAGTAAATCGTATGACTTTACACCAAAACTGCCTAAGTTTGTAGCAATCCCACATACAATGCATAAAATCTGCTTTAACAGCTGTACATTTTCCACATTCACCAAGTTCTCCCTTGACCATATGTCTACGTTGATATGGGGTGATATATGCCCTATGTATAGTGCGAATATGTACCTCTTGCAAATAAGCAGATTTTAATATTTTCAGAGAGAGGGAGGAGGAAGCTGTCAAATCTTGTAATGTGGTCAGTAGAGGAATATCTGTTTTCCATTTTGATACCAATATCTCCCATTGTTTACGGCTATTAAAGGTAATAAGCAGGGCGTATAAATGTTTCACTTTATAGTTAGTGTTTAAAAGAAAGTAGAACAATTTCTCCAAAGAATCGATCTGGGCTATTGTGATTTGTGTTGTATGTAGTAGGAAGGGGGTTACTTTCTTTTTCATCAAGAAATGGCGGACTTGTAGGAACATGAATAGATGTGAGTTAGGTAACGAGAAGTGATTAGCTAACGTTTCAAAAGAAGCCAGATGGCCTCCCGGGTCAAAGACCTTGTAAGATAGATCCAGCCCCTTGGAACGCCACATTTTAAACCAAGGATTTGTTAGCGATGGGGAAAAGGAGGGATTACCCCATAAGGGGATGAAGGACGTAGTGTATGAGTCACTGTTGCAATGTTTATTAACTGCGATCCAAGTCTTGTGTGTATCTGCAAATAAGATATGAGTGCGTATTTCTGTGGGTATAAGGGAGGGTGGTGATTGTAGAAGGGCACTAGGTGAATAGGGTGCGAAAACTTCCATATCGAGAGATAGGTCAGTGTAATGAGATTTGGATAATATCCAATCTTGGATGTATCTAAAGATAACAGCGTGTGAATACATCTTTAAATCGGGATAACCCATCCCCCCCTCCTTCCTGGGCAGTATAAGTTTGGCCTTCGAAATCCTGGGGCGCTTGCCCTGCCAGAGAAATTTGGAAAATAAGGCATCTATTTTTTGCATGTCAGACTTTACCAACACAGTAGGCAACATCTGCATACAATAGAACAGCTTAGGGAAGAGAATTGAATGTATAACAGTTAGACGGCCCAGAAGGGATAGAGGAAGGTCTCTCCATGCCTCCATTTTCGTTGCTAATTTTGCTATTATAGGGTGAAAATTAGCCGAGTATAGCTTTTTTAAATCAGAACAAATTTGTATGCCCAAATATTTAATCTGTGACAATGCAATTGAAAAGGGGAAGGAAGGATCGGTCTGCAAGTCAGGGGGTATCTTACCCAGAGGTAGTATCTCTGATTTGGACAAATTGACTCGGTATCCTGAAACCAAGCCAAAAGAGTGTAGCAGATGTAGTAGAGCTGGCAAAGAGCGTTGAGGATTAGATAGAAAGATAAGAGTGTCATCTGCAAACAAGCTCACCCTCAGTTCCTCAGCTCCTACTCCTATACCAGTTATTAAAGGGGACGATCTTATTGCCACTGCTAATGGTTCTATTGCAATGGCAAACAAAAGGGGCGATAAAGGGCATCCTTGTCTCGTGCCTCTTTGTAGAGTGAATGCAGGAGAAAAGAGTCCATTGCAGACTACCTGGGAGTTAGGAGTAGAGTAGAACAGGCGGATAATATCAATGAATTGAGTAGGGAAGCCAAATTTTTCTAAAGTGCGGAACAGGTGAGGCCATAATACAAGATCGAAGGCCTTTTCCGCATCTAACGTGATTAGAATTGAAGGGGAAGAAGATGGGGTTACGACAGTAGCTTGATGTATTGCAGCTAGGACTCTTCGCACGTTCACTACTGAATGCCTCCCAGTTATAAACCCCGTTTGGTCTTTGTGGATTATAAGGGGCAAAATGGGTTTCAATCTTTCAGCTAAAATTTTTGTAAAAAGCTTATAATCAGAATTTAGCAGCGAAATAGGTCTGTATGACCCGGGGAGGGCTAGATTTCTGCCTGCTTTCGGTAAAATTTTAATAAAGGCATCCGAGAAGTGAAGAGGAAGAGACCCAGTACTGATTATATGATTAAAGCATGCAGCTAAGGGTTGGGCAACCTGTGAGTCCAACATCTTGTAAAATTCGTTAGTATAGCCGTCAGGTCCTGGGGACTTGGCAAGTTTCAATTGTTTTATAGCTAATAAGATTTCTGCAGTGGTAATGGGTGCAGTTAAGGATGAACAAAGAGAGTCAGGGAGCTGAGGAAGTGAGAGCGAGTCCCAATAGGCAAAGGGAAATTGAGAAGAGGGGGAGGGAAGAGGGGGGTCAGTAGTAGTAGGAGAGGAGGTTAGATCAGGATTCTCTGCTGGTACAGAATAGAGGGTTTCATAGAAGGACTTCATGACTTCTGCAATTTGTTTATCTGAAGTGGTGAGAGATCCATCCGCTTGTAACAGCGGGTGGACCACAGACTGGCCCCTTGAACCCTGTAACAGGTTGGTCAAAAGCCGTCCTGTTTTATTACCAAATTTATAAAACTTAGCGTTAACTTGAAAGTGGTGGTGATCACCACTTTTTTGTAATAATTCACTGAAATGCAATTTGGCTGATAGGTAGGAAGTTTTATGTTCTGGGGAAGGGGATAATTTATAGGTCTGAAAGGCATTAGATAGATTAGCTTGCAGTTCTAGGTAGGAGGCATTACGTTGTTTTTTAAGGGAAGACACATAGGCAATCAATTTACCCCTAATTACAGTCTTGGCAGCCTGCCAGAAGACTGTGGGATTGGAACTCGCATATGCCTCATTCTCACTCAGATACTCCCCCCACCAAGTCTCCAGTTGAGACTTCAGATATTGAGATTGCACTAAGTGGGAAGGGAATCTCCAAGTGGGAACAGAGCTCCCCGTCTTTCCAAAACTCACCACCATGTGAACCAAACCATGATCCGCTACAACAGGGGGCTCCATTTCCACCGATTCTATTCTCGGAAAAAACTGTTCCGCTACCAGGATATAATCAATTCTTGACCACGTGTTATGAGTCAGAGAGAGGCATGAATATTCCCTCTCTATAGGGTGCGTAGCCCTCCAAGTGTCTATTAAGTTAAGTGTCTTAAGAAAAAAAGGTATACCAATTTTAGGCAGTGTCATTTCTCGTTTCGGAGGGGGAGTCCTGTCCAGGAAGGAAGATGAGAGTAAGTTAAAGTCACCGCAGACTACCAATGTGGCAGGATCCAAAACATGCAATCTTGCTATCAGGGAGGTGAAGAAGGTTTTGCTATATACATTTGGTGCATAGATATTGCATATATGAAAGACCACACCTCGGAAATCTAGCTTCACTATTAAAACCCTGCCCTCCGTATCAGAATCCATATTAGACACATTAATATTTAGGGATTTCTTAGCTAATATCACCACACCCCGTGATTTATTATTATAGGATGAAGAACCCAATACTCCCCAGCCCATCATGTTCAATTTTTTAACCTCTTCGGGCTGTAGATGTGTTTCTTGCAGGCAGATTACATCTATCATATGTTTATTTAAATATGTCAAGAGACGCCGCCTTTTGGCAGGAGTGTGTATACCCCGTACATTAAGAGACCCAACCTTAAGAGACATCATAACACAGGTAGGGAATCATCACTCTAAACACCAGCACTTTTAAACCTAGTCTAGGAAGGGATGGGGAGGGATCACACATGAGGGACAAGCAGACATTAAAAATAAAAACATATAAACCGATAAAGAACATAAGAAAAACAGATACAAGCCACCATGAGCAGCAACTATTCATCTTCCACTTAGACTTCCAGTGGGAATCCAGGCCTCGTGCAGCCAGTGCTCCGAGGGCTGAATTCTGTAGTAACGACAATGAAAATAAGACCCCACGGCTCGGTCTCCGCTCAGAACACCACCCCTTGTAACTATTAACCATTTGTCCCTATCTACTCAGGGCACGGACTTAAGCACATTGAAACTCAGGGATACAACATATTGCTTTAGATAACAACGTAAAGGAACAATAATGTGTCAGCATATGAGCAGTAAATTTTACTGGTGCGTTATTACTCAGGGGACAGTTTGTTTGTTGGTTTGTTTGATTTCTCGTTATCGCCCCTTATAGACAAATGCAGCCTGACTTGACTCAGTCATCTGGGGCCTGGGACAGATCCATATTATTTCTCCCCTCAGCTTCCTCTTTGAGAAATGCCTCCGCGTCAGCAGGTGTGGTAAACTCGGAAAATTCTGCACCAGTGTAGATGCGTAGGCGCGCCGGGAATAGCATCATGAATCTTCGGTTAGATTTAGCAAGCATGGAACAGATTGGGGAAAAGGCACGTCGCAGTCTCGATAGCTCGACAGAAAAGTCTTGGAAAATACGTAGAGAATGCCCTTCCCATAAAATAGGGTTATATTTGCGGGACGCCTTCCAAATCGCCAATGTATGCAGATAGTTCAATGTCTTAAAGATCACCACTCTTGGACGTTGAGAAGAGTCTCTGGCCAGATCTCCCAAACGGTGCACTCTTTCAATCACCATGTCAGCACAGTCCCTGTCTATCTTTAACAGAGCGGGGAGTGTAGTATGGACAAAGTGCTCTAAGGCGGCCCCTTTAAGTGTTTCAGGCAGGCCAATGATTCTTAAATTATTTCTTCTGGTTCTGTTTTCGATGCTATCTATCTTCTCTGATAGACGTTTATTATCTAGAACCAGAGCGGAGATAGTTTTCTGTAGCCCTGTTACATTGTCAGTGTTGTCACTAATGCGCTGCTCAGCTTCAGTCATCCTGCCAGCCAAGTTTTTTATCTGTGTTGTTATGTCCACCACAGCTTTTTGCAATAATGGCGCCATTGCCTCCTGCAACGCCAGTACCATGTCCTCATGTGCAGAGGAGTGTGTAGGTATACTAGATTTAGAGTCCCCCGTGCTAGCCGCCGCTGCAATGGGTTTTTTACTGACCGGAGTTCCAGGGGCTGTATCGGCGTCCGGCGCCATGTTGTGTTCCCCCCTGCGCTTCTCCTGTCTCGGTGGCTGTGGCGGAAGGAGCGTCTTCGGGGCGGCTGGTGACGCTAAAAATTTCTCCATAGTCTCCTCTGTCCGTCGAGGGGACCGGGAGCGGTGTTTCCCCGATGCTGACAGCGTGTTTGCGGTAAGGGGTCAGTGTTGAGAGCGGAGCCGCGAGGAGAAGCTGCTCACTCTCCCATGCCGGAACCGGAAGTCACAAAAATCTTTATTTAAGGGTGAAGATGTTTCTCACAAAATTGTTGCCCCAATGCATCATTGAAATTCAAGCTGGAAAGATGATTTTAATATATCACTTGTACATTTTGTATTGCTCTTCTGGTGACAATGTAGTTTTTTTTGTCAATTACCATTTTAATAACAGGGTAAAGAAAATTAAGTGGATTTTTGAAAGAAAACTATACTGTCAATATACTATTAAAACAAATTAAAATGGTAAAAGTTATTGTACTTTAAGTAAAAATAAAAGAGCAAAAATATCAATCCAAGTTTTGATTACTTAAATTAACAAAAAAAATGCATATAGCAAAGGATAGTTTCAATCTGCCTACCTCTGGGTTATGGGTCCAGCATGCTTCCATTGCAGTACTCTGCTGCACATGTAAGTGCAAGAGATCCTGAAGCACTCACTCATCATGGGAAAGTACCAATGTGTTTATTCGTTGGTTGATGGAAGAAACATCTTACAAAAACTCTCCAGATTATTGATTTTTTAATGTTTTTCTAGGAAACGTTCTAGATGTATGCTTATTAGCCTTTGTCAGTATGCACTTTTTGCAAAGTGTCTCTGTGGCGCAATCGGTTAGTGTGTTCGGTTATTAACCAAAAGGTTGGTGGTTCAATCCCACCCAGGGACGTAATTAAACTTGTGGTCAGATTTTGGTGATATTTAAGTAGACAAGTCAAAATTTCAAACCCCCTCTTAGGGTGTAGGGTACATGGCCTTCTCTGATGTAATCAGAGTTAGATTTGATTCAGTGATTTTATAAAAAACAGCTAGGAAGCACAATTTAGCAGTGGGTTGCAGAGAAAAAAAATATGCTGGCAGAAAAATCCAATCGAGTGATTAAACAGCTCTTCATTTTCTGGCTTTATTTTTATGCTAACAAATTTGTTCTCTGAAAAGTGTCCACAAAGCCAAGTCTCTGATTAACACCTTTGTAAGGATGTTTTTTCACCTATTACTAAATTAAACTTGCTTCATTGGAAAGGCAGCAAGATGCATCCTCATTTCAATGTCTACTGAAATAATACAAGTTGACACCAGGAAACATTAACGCCACTGCTTCCTTGCTGCTTTCTCATGTGGAAGTCTGTTTAATGTGAAAACAAGGTGATATCTAATTAGCACACAGGTAAGGAATTAAGAAAATCTTTATTTAAGGGTGAAGATGTTTCTCACAAATTTGTTGACCCAATGCATCATTGAAATTCAAGCTGGAAAGATGATTTTAATATATCACTTGTACATTTTGTATTGCTCTTCTGGTGACAATGTAGTTTGTTTTTGTCAATTACCATTTTAATAATAGGGTAAAGAAAATGAAGTGGATTTTTGAAAGAAAACAATACTGTCAATATACTATTAAAACAAATTAAAATGGTAAAAGTTATTGTACTTTAAGTAAAAATAAAAGAGACAAAATATCAATCCCAGTTTTGGATTACTTTAATTAACAAAAAAAATGCATATAGCAGAGGATAGTTTCAATCTGCCTACCTCTGGGTTATGGGCCCAGCATGCTTCCATTGCAGTACTCTACTGCACATGTAAGTGCAAGAGATCCTGAAGCACTCACTCATCATGGGAAAGTACCAATGTGTTTCTTCGTTGGTTGATGGAAGAAACATCTTACAAAAACTCTCCAGATTATTGACTTTTTAAAGTTTTTCTAGGAAACGTTTTAGATGAATGCTTATTAGCCTTTGTCAGTATGGACTTTTGCAAAGTGTCTCTGTGGCGCAATCAGTTAGTATGTACGGCTATTAACCAAAAGGTTGGTGGTTCAATCCCACCCAGGGACCTAATTGACCTTGTTATCAGATTTTGGTGATCTTTAAGTAGACAAGTCAAAATTTCAAACCCCCTGTTATGGTGTAGGGTACCTGGCCTTCTCTGATGTAATCAGAGTTAGATTTGATTCAGTGATTTTATAAAAACAGCTAGGAAGCACAATTTAGCAGTGGGTTGCAGAGAAAAAAAATATGCTGGCAGAAAAATCCAATTGAGTGATTAAACAGCTCTTTATTTTCTGGCTTTATTTTTATGCTAACAAATTTGTTCTCTGAAAAGTGTCCACAAAGCCAAGTCTCTGATTAACACCTTTGTAAGGATGGTTTTTCACCTATTACTAAATTAAACTTGCTTCATTGGAAAGGCAGCAAGATGCATCCTCATTTCAATGTCTACTGAAATAATACAGGTTGACACCAGGAAACATTAACGCCACTGCATCCTTGCTGCTTTCTCATGTGGAAGTCTGTTTAATGTGAAAACAAGGTGATATCTAATTAGCACACAGGTAAGGAATTAAGAAAATCTTTATTTAAGGGTGAAGATGTTTCTCACAAAATCGTTGCCCCAATGCATCATTGAAATTCAAGCTGGAAAGATGATTTTAATATATCACTTGTACATTTTGTATTGCTCTTCTGGTGACAATGTAGTTTGTTTTTGTCAATTACCATTTTAATAATAGGGTAAAGAAAATGAAGTGGATTTTTGAAAGAAAACAATACTGTCAATATACTATTAAAACAAATTAAAATGGTAAAAGTTATTGTACTTTAAGTAAAAATAAAAGAGCCAAAATATCAATCCCAGTTTTGGATTACTTTAATTAACAAACAAAAAAATGCATATAGCAGAGGATAGTTTCAATCTGCCTACCTCTGGGTTATGGGCCCAGCATGCTTCCATTGCTGTACTCTGCTGCACATGTAAGTGCAAGAGATCCTGAAGCACTCACTCATCATGGGAAAGTACCAATGTGTTTCTTCGTTGGTTGATAGAAGAAACATCTTACAAAAACGCTCCAGATTATTGACTTTTTTAAGTTTTTCTAGGAAACGTTTTAGATGAATGCTTATTAGCATTTGTCAGTATGTACTTTTGCAAAGTGTCTCTGTGGCGCAATCAGTTAGTGTGTACGGCTATTAACCAAAAGGTTGGTGGTTCAATCCCACCCAGGGACGTAATTGACCTTGTTATCAGATTTTGGTGATCTTTAAGTAGACAAGTCAAATTTCATACCCCCTGTTATGGTGTAGGGTACCTGGCCTTCTCTGATGTAATCAGAGTTAGATTTGATTCAGTGATTTTATAAAAACATCTAGGAAGCACAATTTAGCAGTGGGTTGCAGAGAAAAAGAAATATGCTGGCAAAAAAATCAAATTGCGTGATTAAACAGCTCTTCATTTTCTGGCTTTATTTTTATGCTAACAAATTTGTTCTCTGAAAAGTGTCCACAAAGCCAAGTCTCTGATTAACACCTTTGTAGGGATGGTTTTTCACCTATTACTAAATTAAACTTGCTTCATTGGAAAGGCAGCAAGATGTATCCTCATTTCAATGTCTACTGAAATAATACAGGTTGACACCAGGAAACATTAACGCCACTGCATCTTTGCTGCTTTCTCATGTGGAAGTCTGTTTAATGTGAAAACAAGGTGATATCTAATTAGCACACAGGTAAGGAATTAAGAAAATCTTTATTTAAGGGTGAAGATGTTTCTCACAAAATTGTTGACCCAATGCATCATTGAAATTCAAGCTGGAAAGATGATTTTAATATATCACTTGTACATTTTGTATTGCTCTTCTGGTGACAATGTAGTTTGTTTTTGTCAATTACCATTTTAATAATAGGGTAAAGAAAATGAAGTGGATTTTTGAAAGAAAACAATACTGTCAATATACTATTAAAGCAAATTAAAATGGTAAAAGTTATTGTACTTTAAGTAAAAATAAAAGAGACAAAATATCAATCCCAGTTTTGGATTACTTTAATTAACAAAAAAAATGCATATAGCAGAGGATAGTTTCAATCTGCCTACCTCTGGGTTATGGGCCCAGCATGCTTCCATTGCAGTACTCTACTGCACATGTAAGTGCAAGAGATCCTGAAGCACTCACTCATCATGGGAAAGTACCAATGTGTTTCTTCGTTGGTTGATGGAAGAAACATCTTACAAAAACTCTCCAGATTATTGACTTTTTAAAGTTTTTCTAGGAAACGTTTTAGATGAATGCTTATTAGCCTTTGTCAGTATGGACTTTTGCAAAGTGTCTCTGTGGCGCAATCAGTTAGTATGTACGGCTATTAACCAAAAGGTTGGTGGTTCAATCCCACCCAGGGACCTAATTGACCTTGTTATCAGATTTTGGTGATCTTTAAGTAGACAAGTCAAAATTTCAAACCCCCTGTTATGGTGTAGGGTACCTGGCCTTCTCTGATGTAATCAGAGTTAGATTTGATTCAGTGATTTTATAAAAACAGCTAGGAAGCACAATTTAGCAGTGGGTTGCAGAGAAAAAAAATATGCTGGCAGAAAAATCCAATTGAGTGATTAAACAGCTCTTTATTTTCTGGCTTTATTTTTATGCTAACAAATTTGTTCTCTGAAAAGTGTCCACAAAGCCAAGTCTCTGATTAACACCTTTGTAAGGATGGTTTTTCACCTATTACTAAATTAAACTTGCTTCATTGGAAAGGCAGCAAGATGCATCCTCATTTCAATGTCTACTGAAATAATACAGGTTGACACCAGGAACCTTTAACGCCACTGCATCCTTGCTGCTTTCTCATGTGGAAGTCTGTTTAATGTGAAAACAAGGTGATATCTAATTAGCACACAGGTAAGGAATTAAGAAAATCTTTATTTAAGGGTGAAGATGTTTCTCACAAAATCGTTGCCCCAATGCATCATTGAAATTCAAGCTGGAAAGATGATTTTAATATATCACTTGTACATTTTGTATTGCTCTTCTGGTGACAATGTAGTTTGTTTTTGTCAATTACCATTTTAATAATAGGGTAAAGAAAATGAAGTGGATTTTTGAAAGAAAACAATACTGTCAATATACTATTAAAACAAATTAAAATGGTAAAAGTTATTGTACTTTAAGTAAAAATAAAAGAGCCAAAATATCAATCCCAGTTTTGGATTACTTTAATTAACAAACAAAAAAATGCATATAGCAGAGGATAGTTTCAATCTGCCTACCTCTGGGTTATGGGCCCAGCATGCTTCCATTGCTGTACTCTGCTGCACATGTAAGTGCAAGAGATCCTGAAGCACTCACTCATCATGGGAAAGTACCAATGTGTTTCTTCGTTGGTTGATAGAAGAAACATCTTACAAAAACGCTCCAGATTATTGACTTTTTTAAGTTTTTCTAGGAAACGTTTTAGATGAATGCTTATTAGCATTTGTCAGTATGTACTTTTGCAAAGTGTCTCTGTGGCGCAATCAGTTAGTGTGTACAGCTATTAACCAAAAGGTTGGTGGTTCAATCCCACCCAGGGACGTAATTGACCTTGTTATCAGATTTTGGTGATCTTTAAGTAGACAAGTCAAATTTCATACCCCCTGTTATGGTGTAGGGTACCTGGCCTTCTCTGATGTAATCAGAGTTAGATTTGATTCAGTGATTTTATAAAAACATCTAGGAAGCACAATTTAGCAGTGGGTTGCAGAGAAAAAGAAATATGCTGGCAAAAAAATCAAATTGCGTGATTAAACAGCTCTTCATTTTCTGGCTTTATTTTTATGCTAACAAATTTGTTCTCTGAAAAGTGTCCACAAAGCCAAGTCTCTGATTAACACCTTTGTAGGGATGGTTTTTCACCTATTACTAAATTAAACTTGCTTCATTGGAAAGGCAGCAAGATGTATCCTCATTTCAATGTCTACTGAACTAATACAGGTTGACACCAGGAAACATTAACGCCACTGCATCTTTGCTGCTTTCTCATGTGGAAGTCTGTTTAATGTGAAAACAAGGTGATATCTAATTAGCACACAGGTAAGGAATTAAGAAAATCTTTATTTAAGGGTGAAGATGTTTCTCACAAAATTGTTGACCCAATGCATCATTGAAATTCAAGCTGGAAAGATGATTTTAATATATCACTTGTACATTTTGTATTGCTCTTCTGGTGACAATGTAGTTTGTTTTTGTCAATTACCATTTTAATAATAGGGTAAAGAAAATGAAGTGGATTTTTGAAAGAAAACAATACTGTCAATATACTATTAAAACAAAATAAAATGGTAAACGTTATTGTACTTTAAGTAAAAATAAAAGAGACAAAATATCAATCCCAGTTTTGGATTACTTTAATTAACAAAAAAAAATGCATATAGCAGAGGATAGTTTCAATCTGCCTACCTCTGGGTTATGGGCCCAGCATGCTTCCATTGCAGTACTCTGCTGCACATGTAAGTGCAAGAGATCCTGAAGCACTCACTCATCATGGGAAAGTACCAATGTGTTTCTTCGTTGGTTGATGGAAGAAACATCTTACAAAAACTCTCCAGATTATTGACTTTTTAAAGTTTTTCTAGGAAACGTTTTAGATGAATGCTTATTAGCCTTTGTCTGTATGGACTTTTGCAAAGTGTCTCTGTGGCGCAATCAGTTAGTATGTATGGCTATTAACCATAAGGTTGGTGGTTCAATCCCACCCAGGGACCTAATTGACCTTGTTATCAGATTTTGGTGATCTTTAAGTAGACAAGTCAAAATTTCAAACCCCCTGTTATGGTGTAGGGTACCTGGCCTTCTCTGATGTAATCAGAGTTAGATTTGATTCAGTGATTTTATAAAAACAGCTAGGAAGCACAATTTAGCAGTGGGTTGCAGAGAAAAAAAATATGCTGGCAGAAAAATCCAATTGAGTGATTAAACAGCTCTTCATTTTCTGGCTTTATTTTTATGCTAACAAATTTGTTCTCTGAAAAGTGTCCACAAAGCCAAGTCTCTGATTAACACCTTTGTAAGGATGGTTTTTCACATATTACTAAATTAAACTTGCTTCATTGGAAAGGCAGCAAGATGCATCCTCATTTCAATGGTAAGTCAACCTTCTTGCCCTATGTTCCCTGTCAACGGATGAAGACGCATCATTATCTACCGCAGTCATTTTGGCCCAATAGATATGCAAGAAGTTTAGATTCCCCTTTCTTTGCAGGTAGAGTAAGGAAAAGGAAGAGGTCTGTAGCCTCTTCAAGATCGCAGGACCAGAGATTGTCCTCTGCTTCTGCCAAATCCACTGCATGACACTGGGGCTTTCTTGCAGGAGCCCACACCAGTGGGGGCACGTCTAAAACTCTTCAGTCAGTTCTGGATTCATTCGGACCTGGACTCGTGGGTTTTACAAATAGTGTCCCAAGGGTACAAACTGGGGTTTCAAGACGTTCCCCCTCACCGATTGTTCAAATTGGCCTTAGTCAGCAGGGAGAAGGTTTTTATTCAAACCTCTTCGTGGTCCCGAAGCCGGACGGCTCAGTCAGACCAATCTTAAATCTGAAATCCCTCAATTTCTTCCTAAAGAAATTCAATTTCAAGATGGAATTTCTCAGGGCAGTGATCTCCAGTCCGGAGGACGGAGATTTCATGGTTTTGGTAGACATAAAGGATGCCTACTTACATGTTCCCATTTAGCCACTGCCTCAAGCTACCTAAGGTTTGCAATTCAGGATTGTCATTACCAATTTCAGACATTGCCGTTTGGTCTGTCTACGGCTCCGAGGATTTTCACCAGGGTGATGGCGGAAATTATGGTTCTCCTTCGCAAGCAAGGAGTCACAATTATCCCGTACTTGGATGATCTCCTGATAAAGGCGAGATCCAGGGACCAGTTGGTGCAAAACATTGCACTCTCCCTGATAGTTCTTCAACAACATGGTTGGCTCCTAAACTTGCCAAAATCGCAGTTGGTCCCAATGACGCGGTTGTTGTTTTTGGGAGTCATACTGTTAGGCGCCGGGGTCTGCTTGATGGTCTGCGCGGCCCGGCGCCTAGCAACTAGAGACGCCGTGCACGTACACCTGCCGGCTCCCTAGCAACGCTAGACGCCGGGCGCGCTGAGCCGCACGGACCCTAGCAACGGGGACGCCACTGGCGGACCGCGTTCCCCGTTGCTAGGCTTTAGGAAATTAAGATATTCACCTGCTCTCTGGCCGTGCAGCAAGGCAGCTGCACGGCATTTATTCTAATCAGCCTTTAGCAGCTGATTGGAGGACTCCTTGTTAAATACACTCCCAGGGCTTCTCACAGACGCCGGTAATAGCTTCCTGCATGCTGCCTTTGTTTGCTGAGAGTCTGTTTCCAGTCCTGCTGTATCCGGTCATTCCAGTCCGCAGAAGTCCGGTATTCGGGAGTTGTCATCTCATCCCAAGAGGTCGTTTGGTTCCCTGGAGTCCTGACTGATCACCGTTTTATATCCAGTGGTGTTCGTGAGTTGCGGCTCTGCCGTGTGTTGCGCCTCAGCCGCTTTACCTTTTATATTTGTGTTTGGAGCATTTGCGGAGGGTTCCGCTTCCACAAGTCCTCTCTGGTACTTGGCGGTGCCGGGTAGGAGAATTGGACAAGTGGATATTTTGGTTGTCCTTTTTCCTGGCGGTTTCTCTGCACATATTATAGTTTTGAGTTTGCTTAGCCCCTGGCCTGGTTGTTTAGTTAGAGGGCCTCTTGTTATCACCCTGTCTCAGGATTCCCTTTGTCTCTCATTAAGACCGGGGGGCATCGAAGTTGGGCAGACATAATCCGCCCTTCAAACGCGGCTGCCAAGGGCTCAAGAAACCATAGTCTCGCAGGGGATTTCTGACAACACGGGTGAGACAACAGAGTTAGGGCGCCAGGGGCTATTTTCCTGTCCTGCTCCCTTCCCCAGCATTCCGTTCCAGTGCTCCAGTCCTTGCCATAAGATCTTCTCTGACCAGAGTGCTGGAATCATAACATTATTACCGGCCATACCAAAACTTAAAATTAAACGGGGTTTAATTTTTTCTCATTCAGTTTTGTGAGAGTTTATCGGCCTCATGAATCCAACAGGTTTAGGGCCAAATCCTGGTCAGCTCTTAGTCAGCCAGATTCAAGAACTTACTCAGATGGTTCAGGATCTTTCTCTTTGGGTGAAGTCGCAGGAAGATCTTTTGCGAGCTTCCCCAAGGGTAGTCCCTGAACCAAAGATGCATTTGCCTGACCGTTTTTCTGGTGATAGAAAAGAGTTTTTTAATTTTAAAGAATCCTGTAAACTTTATTTTTGTTTAAGACCGACTTCCTCGGGTACTGAATCTCAGCGGGTCGGGTTTATTATTTCTTTGCTCCAGGGGGATCCTCAGACCTGGGCGTTTGGTTTAAGAGCAGAGGATCCGGCATTGTTGTCAGTTGACGCTTTTTTTGAGTCTTTAGGGCTCTTGTATGATGACCCTGATAGAGAGGCGTCCGCTGAAAGTCAGTTGCGCGCTCTCAGACAGGGTAGAAATCCTGCAGAGGTTTATTGTACGGAGTTTCGCCGTTGGTCGAACGACTGTGGCTGGAATGACCCAGCCCTGCGCAGTCAGTTTCGCCTCGGCTTATCAGAGTCTATAAAAGACAGTCTCCTTCAGTACCCCGCTCCTGAGACTCTCGATAAACTCATGGCGCTTTCTATTAAGATTGATCGTCGTCTTAGAGAGCGGAGGGCTGAAAAAGGAGCACCTGTAAGGTCAAGTCCGTGTGTATATTCCATTCCTGAAGACGTAGAGGAGACCATGCAGATGGGTCTCTCCCGGCTGTCTAATGAAGAAAGAGCCAGAAGGCAAAATTCTGGTCTTTGTCTGTACTGTGGGGGTAAGGGACATTTTGCTCGTAATTGTCCGAACAAGTCGGGAAACGCTTTGACCAGGTGAATTGTGAGGGGGTTCACCTAGGTCTGCAGCTTATCTCCTCGAATAACTCCCTTTTAGTCCCAGTTAAAGTTTCCTTTGGCAGCCTCAGTTCTTCGGTGTCGGCTTTTGTTGACAGTGGAGCTGCAGGAAACTTTATGGATTTAACTTGGGCTAAGGCCTTAGGCATTCCTCAGTTACCTTTGGGTAGGTGTGTCACCATGCATGGCTTAGATGGGAGTCCGCTGTCTAATGGGATTATTTCTCTCCGTACACCCCCTGTACTACTTACAGTAGGAGCTCTACATTCCGAGAAAATCGAGTTCTTTCTTACACATTGCCCAGCAGTTCCAGTTGTTCTGGGTCACCCTTGGCTGGCCTTTCATAATCCCACCATTGATTGGCGGTCGGGGGAGATTTCACATTGGGGTACTTTTTGTGATAAGGAATGTATCACGTTTCCAGTCAGAGTAGCAGCTATCATTCCAGAACTCATTCCGGTGGAATACCAGGAGTTTGCTGATGTTTTCTCCAAAGGCAATGCAGACATTCTGCCTCCCCATCGGCCTTATGATTGTGCTATTGAGTTAATTCCTGGTGCCGCATTGCCAAAGGGAAGATTATATGCATTATTCGGGCCAGAAACTGCGGCTTTGAATGATTATGTAAAGGAGAGCCTTGAGAAAGGATTTATTAGACCATCAAAATCTCCTTTAAGTGCAGGCTTCTTCTTTGTGGAGAAAAAGGATGGCTCGCTTAGACCTTGCATTGATTTTAGAGCCCTGAATAAGATCTCAGTTAAAAACACCTATCCTTTGCCATTGATTTCTGTACTCTTTGATCAGTAACGTTCTGCTGTGATTTTTTCTAAAATTGACCTTAGAGGAGCGTACAACCTCATCCGAATTAAATCTGGAGATGAGTGGAAAACGGCCTTCAGTACTCAGTCGGGTCACTACGAATACCTGGTGATGCCGTTCGGCCTGTCCAATGCTCCGGCAGTTTTTCAAGACCTCATTAACGATGTGCTCCGTGACTTCCTAGGGAAATTCGTGGTCGTTTACTTAGACGACATCCTGATTTTTTCTAAATCAATGGAACAACATGTTACCCAGGTGCGTCTGGTTCTTCAAAAGTTATGTGAGAATCATTTATATGCCAAGCTGGAGAAGTGTGAGTTTCATGTCACGGAAGTATCTTTTTTAGGGTACATAATTTCCCCTCAGGGATTTTCCATGGAACCAAAGAAACTCCAGGCCATCCTTAGTTGGGCGCAACCCACCAATTTAAAAGCAATTAAGCGTTTTTTAGGGTTTGCAAATTATTATAGGAGGTTCATTCATTCTTTTTCTGACCTGGTTGCTCCCATTGTAGCTCTGACAAAGAAAGGAGCGGATCCTACCAACTGGTCGCGTGAAGCTGAGTTGTCCTTCCGGGCCTTGAAACAAGCCTTTGTCTCGGCTCCAGTCCTCAGACATTCTAATCCGGAATTGCCCTTTGTGGTGGAGGTTGATGCCTCGGAGGTTGGAGTGGGGGCTATCCTTTCTCAAAAGGATCCGGAGTCTCTGGAGTTACATCCTTGTGCCTTTATGTCCAGGAAATTCTCCTCCGCTGAATCCAACTATGACGTTGGTAATCGGGAGTTACTGGCGGTAAAATGGGCTTTCGAGGAGTGGAGGCATTGGCTGGAGGGAGCAAAACATACTATTTCGGTATTGACTGACCATAAGAACCTGCAATACATTGAATCGGCTAAGCGGCTTAATGCCCGGCAGGCACGTTGGGCATTATTTTTTACGCGTTTCAAATTTATAATCACTTTCAGGCCTGGTTCCAAGAATACTAAGGCTGATGCCCTGTCACATAGCTTTCTTCCGGTTCACAATAACAATCCTGTTACCCCCATACTTCCATCTTCGGTCATCTGGGCGGGCCTCACACAAGATTTATTTACCCAGTTAAAACAGCTTCAACACCAAGCTCCTAGAATTACTCCTGCTGGTCGTCTTTACGTCCCTGAGTTTTTGAGAGTTACTGTTTTAACGGAATTCCATGATAACAAAGTTTCAGGGCATCCAGGAGTCTCTAAGACATTGGAGTTAGTCTCTCGCTCAGTATGGTGGCCTGGTCTTTCTAAAGACGTCAAGGAATTTGTTTATTCATGTCAGGTTTGTGCACAGCATAAGGTTCCCCGTTCCTTGCCCATCAGGCAACTTATGCCCTTAAATGTTCCTCTCAGGCCGTGGTCTCATATTTCCATTGATTTTGTGGTTGACCTTCCCCTTTCAGCCGGATTCCGAGTCATATGGGTGGTAGTGGACCGTTTTAGTAAAATGGCTCATTTTATTGCTCTTCCCCGATTGCCTTTTGCCCAAGGGTTGGCAGTTTTGTTTCTCCGCCATGTATTCAGGCTTCATGGGTTGCCTACTGATATTGTTTCTGATCGGGGTCCACAATTCATCGCACAATTCTGGAAATGTTTTTGTGCCTCATTGAAGATGAAATTGTCGTTAACATCCGGTTACCACCCACAATCCAACGGGCAAACCGAACGAGTTAACCAATCATTGAAACAAGGGCCCTCATTCCGAGTTGATCGGTCGCAAGGCGATTTTAGCAGAGTTACACACGCTAAGCCGCCGCCTACTGGGAGTGAATCTTAGCTTCTTAAAATTGCGACCGATGTATTCGCAATATTGCGATTACTAACTACTTAGCAGTTTCAGAGTAGCTCCAGACTTACTCTGCCTGTGCGATCAGTTCAGTGCTTGTCGTTCCTGGTTGACGTCACAAACACACCCAGCGTTCGCCCAGGCACTCCCACCGTTTCTCCGGCCACTCCTGCGTTTTTTCCGGAAACGGTAGCGTTTTCAGCCACACGCCCCTGAAACGCCGTGTTTCCGCCCAGTAACACCCATTTCCTGTCAATCACATTACGATCGCCGGAGCGAAGAAAAAGCCGTGAGTAAAAATACTTTCTTCATAGTTAAGTTACTTGGCGCAGTCGCAGTGCGAACTTTGCGCATGCGTACTAAGCGGATTTTCACTGCGATGCGATGAAAAAGAACGAGCGAACAACTCGGAATGAGGGCCAATATTTGCGCTTGTATTCAGCCAAACTCCAGAATGATTGGTCCGAGTTTCTTCCGTTGGCTGAATTTGCTTACAATAATTCTTGTCATTCCTCCACTAAAGAGTCTCCATTCTTTTCAGTTTTTGGTTTTCACCCCAGAGCTAATTCTTTTTTTCATCATTCCTCAGTCTCCTCGCTTACCTTAACCTCCCATCTCAGAGCCATTTGGAAAAAGGTGCACCTTGCTCTCAGAAAAGCGGCCTTTCGAGAGAAGAAATTTTCTGACAGGCTCCGACGTCCTTGCACTTTTAAGGTGGGAGATAGGGTGTGGTTGTCGACTCGCAACATCAGGCTTCGACAATCCTCAGCTAGACTGGGACCCAAATTTATTGGGCCATTTCTTATTATTAAAAGAGTCATCCCAGTTGCCTTTCGGTTACGTTTACCAAGATCTCTCAGGATTGGAAATACGTTTCATTGTTCCCTGTTGAAACAATACGTTTCTTCCAGTAGATTTCCTCGGAAGATCTCTCAGGGTAGATCTCCAGTGGATGTACAGGGACAACAGGAGTTCTTGGTAGAGAAGGTTCTCGATTCCAAATTGTCCCGGGATCGGCTGTATTTTCTGGTTCACTGGAAAGGCTATGGTCCGGAGGAAAGGTCTTGGGTCCTGGATAAGGATCTTCATGCCCCGAGGCTCAAGAGGGCATTTTTTCGGGAATTTCCTCAGAAACCTGGCTTTAGGGGTTCCTTGACCCCTCCTCAAGGGGGGGTACTGTTAGGCGCCGGGGTCCGCTTGATGGTCTGCGCGGCCCGGCGCCTAGCAACTAGAGATGCCGTGCACGTACAGCCGCCGGCTCCCTAGCAACGCTAGACGCCGGGCGCGCTGAGCCGCACGGACCCTAGCAACGGGGACGCCACTGGCGGACCGCGTTCCCCGTTGCTAGGCTTTAGGGAATTAAGATATTCACCTGCTCTCTGGCCGTGCAGCAAGGCAGCTGCACGGCATTTATTCTAATCAGCCATTAGCAGCTGATTGGAGGACTCCTTGTTAAATACACTCCCAGGGCTTCTCACAGATGCCGGTAATAGCTTCCTGCATGCTGCCTTTGTTTGCTGAGAGTCTGTTTCCAGTCCTGCTGTATCCGGTCATTCCAGTCCGCAGAAGTCCGGTATTCGGGAGTTGTCATCTCATCCCAAGAGGTCGTTTGGTTCCCTGGAGTCCTGACTGATCACCGTTTTATATCCAGTGGTGTTCGTGAGTTGCGGCTCTGCCGTGTGTTGCGGCTCAGCCGCTTTACCTTTTATATTTTGTGTTTGGAGCATTTGCGGAGGGTTCCGCTTCCACAAGTCCTCTCTGGTACTCGGCGGTGCCGGGTAGGAGAATTGGACAAGTGGATATTTTGGTTGTCCTTTTTCCTGGCGGTTTCTCCGCACATATTATAGTTTTGAGTTTGCTTAGCCCCTGGCCTGGTTGTTTAGTTAGAGGGCCTCTTGTTATCACCCTGTCTCGGGTTTCCCTTTGTCTCTCATTAAGACCGGGGGGCATCGAAGTTGGGCAGACATAATCCGCCCTTCAAACGCGGCTGCCAAGGGCTCAAGAAACCATAGTCTCGCAGGGGATTTCTGACAACACGGGTGAGACAACAGAGTTAGGGCGCCAGGGGCTATTTTCCTGTCCTGCTCCCTTCCCCAGCATTCCGTTCCAGTGCTCCGGTCCTTGCCATAAGATCTTCTCTGACCAGAGTGCTGGAATCATAACACATACTGGACACAGAAGAGGTTTTCTTCCAGTGGAAAGGCTATGGAGATCCAGAGTCTGGTCAAACAAATTCTGAAACCAGCAAGAGTGTTAATCCATCAATGCATTCAGTTGCTGGGGAAGATGGTTGTGGCCTACGAGGCCATTCAGTTTGGCAGGTTCCATGCCAGAGTGTTCCAGTGGGACCTGTTGGACAATTGGTCCGGATCCCACCTACACATGCACCGGAGGATAATCCTGTCTTCCAAGACCAGAATCTCACTCCATTGGTGGCTGCACAGTTCTCACCTCCTAGAGGGGCGATGGTTCGGGATCCAGGACTGGATACTAGGGACCACAGATGCAACCCTCCGAGGCTGGGGAGCAGTCACACAGGGGGAAAACGTCCAAGGAAGATGGTCAAGTCAGGAAAGTTGTCTCCACATAAATGTTCTGGAGTTAAGGGCCATTTAATAACTGCAGACACAGTACACACTGGGACGGGTGACCAGCATCCTCAACAGACTAAGAGAAAAGGATTTACCGGTAGGTATTAAAATCCTAGTTTCTCTAACGTCCTAGAGGATGCTGGGGACTCCGTAAGGACCATGGGGATAGACGGGCTCCACAGAGTTCATGATCTTCACTGAGGTAGCGCACAGCACTGCAGCTGTGCGCCATTGCTCCCATACACCTCACATACTCCGGTCACTGTAAGGGTGCAGGGCGCAGGGGGGGGCACCCTGGGCAGCAATATAAACCTCTTTTTGGCAAAAATATAACATATATACAGCTGGGCACTGTATATATGTATGAGCCCCCGCCAATTTTACAGTTTAAGCGGGACAGAAGCCCGCCGCCGAGGGGGCGGGGCTTCTCCCTCCGCACTCACCAGCGCCATTTTTTCTCCACAGCACCGCTGAGAGGAAGCTCCCCGGACTCTCCCCTGCTTATACCATGGTAGAGAAGAGGGTTGAAAAGAGAGGGGGGGCACATAATTCGGCGCAAATTACATACAGCAGCGCTACTGGACAAACATTAAGTTACTGTGTTATTCCTGGGTTATATAGCGCTGGTGAGTGTGCTGGCATACTCTCTCTCTGTCTCTCCAAAGGGCCTTGTGGGGAAACTGTCTTCAGAAAAAGTATTCCCTGTGTGTGTGGTGTGTCGGTACACGTGTGTCGACATGTCTGAGGAAGAAGGCTATATTAGAGAGGAGCGGGAGCAAATGAATGTGGTGTCTCCGCTGACACCTGATTGGATGGATATGTGGAATGTTTTAAATGCTAGTGTAAACTCATTGTACAAAAGATTAGACAAGGCTGAAGCTTTGGGACAGTCAGGGTCTCAACCCATGCCTGATCCTATGTTGCAGGGACTGTCAGGGTCTCATAAGCGCCCACTATCCCAGATTGTTGACACAGATACCGACACGGATTCTGACTCCAGTGTCGATTACGATGATGCAAAGTTACAGCCAAAATTGGCAAAATCCATTCGATATATGATTATGGCAATAAAAGATGTTTTGCACATCACAGAGGAACCCCCTGTCCCTGACAAGAGGGTACATATGTACAAGGGAAAGAAGCCTGAGGTAACCTTTGAGGGGGTCACACGAGCTGAACGAGTTATGTGAAAAAGCTTGGGAATCTCCAGATAAAAGACTGCAGATTTCCAAAAGGATTCTTATGGCGTATCCTTTTCCATCAACGGATAGGTTACGATGGAAATCCTCCCGTAGGATGGACAAAGCATTAACACGCACAGCTACAGTTGGAAAATCAAATTTTTTACCTTATGTTCCCTCACAGCATAAGAAAGCTCCGCATTATCAAATGCAGTCCTTTCGGTCACAAAGAAACAAGAAAGTGCAAGGTGCGTACTTTCTTGCCAGAGGTAGGGGCAGAGGAATAAAGCTGCACAACACAGCTAGTTCCCAGGAACAGAAGTCCTCCCCGGCCTCTACAAAATCTACCTCATGACGCTGGGGCTCCACTGGCAGAGTCCGGCCCATGTGATGTCATGCAGCTGCTCTGACCACGCCTCCTGTTTCTCCGTTGCCGACCCCATTTTGAAACCGTGCCCCCACACCGCTCCATCTCCGACTTGGAAATGGAGTGTTGTTGACCCCCCTCCCCCCCCCCCTTCACCGATTCACAGGCAGAGGTGATCGCATTATCTGCGGGGTGCCGCAGAAAATGCAGGCGGATGCGTATGCTCTTAGCAGTTTTTGCAGTTGGATTGCGATCCAACCTGAATCAGGCCCCATTACCTATCACAATGCACTGCGGGTAGTACAAAATGGGGTTAATATAGGAGAAAAAACCCCAGAGCTGTGCTCCTTAACTGTCCCTGGTGGCTAGTGGAGCGGCTGCCCAGTAATCAGTGTCCACGCCAGTGCGCACACGGCCCGCCCCCATCAGCGGCCTCGTGATCCCGGAGGGCGGTGTGTGTGTGACTGACCTTAGGAAGAAACCGGAGCCTCCGCTGCAGTGACCCAGCAACCGGGGCACGGGAGTATACTGCGCCACTGGGAGTGATGGAGCTGCAGTAAAGAGGTCTATTAGACCTAGCCTGCTGCAGCCCTTGTAGATTCTTATAAAAAAAGTTCTTCTTTTCTTGCCAAAATTAATAGCTAAGAATAGGCTGCCTGAGGCAGCCCCCTGTTAAGTGGCCTGCTACTGAAGGCACCAACTACAAACTGAGCTCCCTGTTCATGGAAGCGAGGTTATAGAGCAGGGGGCGCTGAGCATCTTGGGAACAGTCAAAAGCTTTGAGCCTGTTGGTGCCTCAGATCAAGATCCTACTCTGGTGTACATATACAATGTGAATCCTTGTGGAGTCCAGTGTACCCCACAGAAGAAATGAATGCGTCACACCCATTGGCAGCAACATTAGAATAGCTGCTGATGGGCACAATTGAGAAAGGAAAGGGGGAAAACATTTGAATCCAGCACATATATGTAATTTGAATATGTAATTTGTACCTTCCTACTTTAAAATGTAATGGATGAACCTCACCCTGTGAGAACTATCTTCATGATCAAGAGATCTCATATGCAAGATAAGTATGTGTTGGGATAGGGCTGTGGAGGGCGGCTGCTCGGGCACACCCCTGTCAAGTTAAGGAGATTCAACTGAGGAAGCACAAGGGAACTCTCATCTGGGAACAACAACTGCAGGGAGAACACATTTTCAGACGAATGTGGGAGGGCAGAAGGCTGCCTAATACTGAAGCACCCCCAAACAACAAACCAAATGCAACAACTACTGCAAGCATTCCTGGGGGAAGGCCTGCAGCAGATGGATTTGCATATAGTAATGTCATCCAAGCAGTGGGCATAGTTCGCTGCAACCCTCGTCTGCATATGAAAAGAGAAAAGGGTCACGCAGGGCATGGCGGCCTTTGTGGGGTTGCGCTTGGATGACCCCTAAATCGCTTTATACACCCCCACCCCCCATCAGTGTGGGCTCATGTTGGCCATGCCCCAGCCCCTGAAGCATTCAAGCTGATTTCTTGCAGCAGCTGGACCCAGAAACAGCTCCAGAGTTGCTCTACAAGACAAGTAAAAGGGTGTGAGCCCTGCAGCACCACCTGTAGTTTGCATACACACATATATAGGACAGCATCTCTTATATGCCCCAGGGTCAATAAAATAGTATCCTTATCTAGGGTATCCATCCCCTCAGATAAGGTATCCGTCCATGCCGCTACAGCACTACACACCCAGGCCGACGCAATTGCCGGTCTGAGTAAGGTACCTGAATGTGTATAAATGGACTTCAGGGTAATCTCCTGTTTGCGGTCAGCAGACTCTTTGAGGGTAGCCGTATACTGGGACGGGAGGGCTACCTTCTTAGATAAGCGTGTTAATGCTTTGTCCACCCTAGGGGAGGATTCCCATCGTAACCTATCCATTGATGGGAAAGGATACGCCATAAGAATCCTTTTGGAAATCTGCAGTCTTTTATCTGGAGATTCCCAAGCTTTTTCACATAACTCGTTCAGCTCGTGTGACCCCCTCAAAGGTTACCTCAGGCTTTTTCACCTTGTACATATGTACCCTCTTTTCAGGGACAGGGGGTTCCTCTCTGATGTGCAAAAACATCTTTTATTGCCATAATCATATATCGAATGGATTTTGCCAATTTTGGCTGTAACTTTGCATCATCGTAATCGACACTGGAGTCAGAATCCGTGTCTGTATCTGTGTCAACAATCTGGGATAGTGGGCGCTTATGAGACCCTGACAGTCCCTGCAACATAGGATCAGGCATGGGTTGAGACCCTGACTGTCCCAAAGCTTAAGCCTTGTCTAATCTTTTGTGCAATGAGTTTACACTAGCATTTAAAACATTCCACATATCCATCCAATCAGCTGTCGGCGGAGACACCACATTCATTTGCTCCTGCTCCTCTCTAATATAGCCTTCTTCCTCAGACATGTCGACACACGTGTACCGACACACCACACACACAGGGAATGCTTTTTCTGAAGACAGTTTCCCCACAAGGCCCTTTGGAGAGACAGAGAGAGAGTATGCCAGCACACACCCCAGCGCTATATAACCCAGGAATACACAGTAACTTAATGTTTGCCCAGTAGTACTGCTGTATGTAATTTGCGCCAAATTATGTGCCCCCCCCCTCTTTTCAACTCTCTTGTCTACCGTGGTATAAGCAGGGGAGAGTCCGGGGAGCTTCCTCTCAGCGGTGCTGTGAAGAAAAAATGGCGCTGGTGAGTGCTGAGGGAGAAGCCCCGCACCCTCGGCGGCAGGCTTCTGTCCCGCTTAAACTGTAAAATTGGTGGGGGCTCATACATATATACAGTGCCCCGCTGTATATGTGTTATATTTTTGCCAAAAAGAGGTTTATATTGCTGCCCAGGGTGCCCCCCCCCCTGCGCCCTGCACCCTTACAGTGACCGGAGTGTGTGAGGTGTATGGGAGCTATGGCGCACAGCTGCAGTGCTGTGCGTTACTTCAGTGAAGATCATGAAGTCTTCTGCCGCCTCTGAAGTCTTCTTTTCTTCTCATACTCACCCGGCTTCTATCTTCCGGCTCTGCAAGGGGGACGGAGGCGCGGCTCTGGGACGGACGGCGAGGGTGAGATCCTGCGTACCAATCCCTCTGGAGCTAATGGTGTCCAGTAGCCTAAGAAGCAGGACCTTGCAACTCAGAGAGTAGGGCTGCTTCTCTCCCCTCAGTCCCTCGATGAGGGAGTCTGTTGCCAGCAGTGCTCCCTGAAAATTAAAAACCTAACAAAATACTTTCTGTCAGAAAGCTCAGGAGAGCTCCTGAAAAGCACCCAGTCTCCACTGGGCACAGTATCAAACTGAGGTCTGGAGGAGGGGCATAGAGGGAGGAGCCAGTGCACACCCAGAACTAAAGTCTTTCTTAAAGTACCCATGTCTCCTGCGGAGCCTATCTATCCCCATGGTCCTTACGGAGTCCCCAGCATCCTCTAGGACGTTAGAGAAAATAGGATTTTAATACCGGTAAATCCTTTTCTCTTAGTCCGTAGAGGATGCTGGGCACCCGTCCCAGTGCGTACTGTGTCTGCAGTTATTAAATGGCCCTTAACTCCAGAACATTTATGTGGAGAAAACTTTCCTGACTTGACAATCTTCCTTGGATGTTTTCCCCCTGTGTGACTGCTCCCCAGCCTCGGAGGGTTGCATCCATGGTCCCTAGGATCCAGTCCTGGATCCCGAACCATCGCCCCTCTAGGAGGTGAGAACTGTGCAGCCACCAATGGAGTAAGATTCTGGTCTTGGAAGACAGGATTATCCTCCGGTGCATGTGTAGGTGGGATCCGGACCACTTGTCCAACAGGTCCCACTGGAACACTCTGGCATGGAACCTGCAAAACTGAATGGCCTCGTAGGCCGCAACCATCTTCCCCAGCAACAGAATGCATTGATGGATTAACACTCTTGCTGGTTTCAGAATTTGTTTGACCAGACTCTGGAACTCCATAGCCTTTCCACTGGAAGAAAGCCTCTTCTGTGTCCAGTATGACTCCCAGAAACAACAACCGCGTCATTGGGACCAACTGCGATTTTGGCAAGTTTAGGAGCCAACCATGTTGTTGAAGAACTGTCAGGGAGAGTAGATGTTTTGCACCAACTGGTCCCTGGATCTCGCCTTTATCAGGAGATCATCCAAGTACGGCATAATTGTGACTCCTTGCTTGCAAAGGAGAACCATCATTTCCACCATCACCCTGGTGAAAATCCTCGGAGCCGTGGACAGACCAAACGGCAACGTCTGAAATTGGTAATGACAATCCTGAATTGCAAACCTCAGGTAGCTTGATGCAGTGGCTAAACGGGAACATGTAATTAGGCATCCTTATGTCTACCAAAACCATGAAATCTCCTTCCTCCGGACTGGAGATCCCTACCCTGAGAGATTCCATCTTGAAATTGAATTTCTTTAGGTAGATATTGAGGGATTTCAGATTTAAGATTGGTCTGACTGAGCCGTCCGGCTTCAGGAGCACGAAGAGGCTTGAATAAAAACCTTCTCCCTGCTGACTAAGGCCGATTTGAACAATCGGTGAGGGGGAACGTCTTGAAACCCCAGTTTGTACCCTTGTGACACTATTTGTAAAACCCACGAGTCCAGGTCCAAATTAATCCAGAACTGACTGAAGTGTTTTAGACGTGCCCCCACTGGTGTGGGCTCCTGCAAGAGAGCCCCAGCGTCATGCAGTGGATTTGGCAGAAGCAGAGGACGATCTCTGCTCCTGCGATCTTGAAGAGGCTACAGACCTCTTCCCTTTTCTCCTTCCTCTACCTGCAAAGAAAGGGGAATCTTAACTTCTTGCATATCTATTGCGACAAAATGACTGCGTTAGACAATGATGCGTCTTCATCCGTTGAGAGGGAACATAGGGCAAGAAGGTTGACTTACCTGCGGGAGCTGCCGAGATCAAATTAACTAGGCCGTTGCCAAACAAGGCTTCACCTTCATAGGGAAGAGACTCCCTTTCTTCTTGGAGTCAGCATCAGCATTCCCTTGGTGAATCCACAATGCCCTCCTATCCGAGACTGCCATGAAATTGGCCCGTGAACTCAAGAGTCCTATATCCCTTGCAGTCGTAAGTATGCTGCAGTGTCCTTGATATGATCCAACGTAAGGATTATCCCATCTCTCCAAGATATCTATATCGGAAGACAAGGTATTCGACCAATTCTTGAATACTACTACTCACCCATGCGCATGTAATGGCAGGTCTAAGTAATGTACCCGTGGTTACATAACTAGAAATAATGTAGCTTCCTGCATATGATCCGCTGGATTTGTGACAGGGCCCCGTGCAGAACAGGGGGTGACTCCCACTTTATTCTGTCCGCAGCAGGAAATGAATAAACAATCGGAAACCTTTTGGGGATTTGAAACCATCTTGTCGAGCTGGCCCAGACTTTCTCAAACAGAGATGGAGGAACGTTACATCAGCTTTCATTATATATCTATATATACATACATATAGACCCCTTTGTAAGGAACAGCAGGGTCCTCAGTGATGTTAATATGTCCTTAATATCCACAATCATGTACTGAATGCTCCTTGCCAATATTGGATCTAATCAGGAAATATTATGGTCGACATAGGAATCAGTATCCGAGTCAGTATCAGTGTGTAGTAACATTTTTGCGGGCCTGAGGGAAAAGAAGCATAGCCATGAACATCACATCTATTCTCTACGTCTGTGTCTGGGACACAGATTTATCCAACCTCACTCTGATATTATTGAAACTTTCACCCAGTCAGTTATTGGTGGTGCCAACAGGGCCACCATCATATGTCTGCATTCCTAATATAGTTTCCTCTTGGGAAAAACATTCAGCCACCGACATGTTGACACACATGTACCAAGTACCCACAGACACATCGGCTTATGGGGGATAGACCTACAGTAAATCTGTCAGAGGGACAGAGAGGATTTTTCAGCTCACAACCCAGCGCCAAAAGTACACAGTCTGGGAAATAATAAACTCTATAGTGATAGACTTGTAACGCTCTATAGATGTGCTGGTGAGGTGAGGAAGAAGCCCCGCCGCTGTAATGGCACGCTTCTGTCCCGCTCAGAAACAAATAATTAATTACGCTGGCGGGGTAAGGACAGTGCCCAGGCACTAATGTCCACTTTTTCCAGCCTTTTGTGAGGAATTTATGCTGCCCAGGGTGCCCCCCCCCCCCCCCCACCCACATGCACTGCACCCTGCAGTGCCTGTGTTTGTGTGGAAGCATGGCGCACAGCATTCCGCTCGCTGCGTGGTACCTCAGAATGCCGTCACTGGAGAAGAAGTCTTCTGTTCTTCTGCTACTCGCCTGTCTTCTGACTTCTGGCTCTGTAAGGGGGTGATGGCAGGCTACGGGAGTGGGCATCTAGGCGTACCCAGCGATCAGCACCCTCAGGAGCTAATGGTGTCCTGTCAGCCAGAAGCAGAGCCATTGAACTCACTAGAAGTTGGTCATACTTCTCTCCCCTAAGTTCCACGAAGCAGGGAGACTGTTGCCAGCAGCCTCCCTGAAAATAAGAAAAACTAACATAAGTCTTTTCAGAGAAACTCAGTAGAGCTCCCCTGTAGTGCATCCAGTCTCACTGGGCACAATTCTAAAACTGGAGTCTGGAGGAGGGGCATAGAGGGAGGAGACAGTTCACACCCTTTGAAAGTCTTAAAGTGCCCATGTCTCCTGCGGATCCCGTCTATACCCCATGGTTCTTAATGTGATCCCAGCATCCTCTAGGACGTATGAGAAAACAAATAACGCACACACGAGGAGGAGAGAACAAAGGAAGCTATAAGGAGGGGAGGGGAGGGGAGGGGGGGGGAGGTAAGGTAGTAAAGGGATATTGGATAAACTACAACCTTATACATATTCATTAATGTACCAGTAGTTAGAAGTAGAAGAGCTCTAACAGAAACCACAAAGCTTATCTAAAGCCACACCACACTGGATATGCCCAATCTCATTTGATCTTTGAAGCAAAGCAGTATTGGACTTTGTTACTACCAAGCAGTCTCCCATCCATGTATTATCAGATTCTTTAGGTGTTTTTAAACTACCAACACCCTTTTCTTGGTACTGTACATTTAATTTTTACACATATTCTTTTATGTACCAGAAGTTAGAAGTAGAAGAGCTCTAACAGAAACCACGAGCTCATCTACAGCCACAGCACACTGGATTTGCCCAATCTCTCCTGATCATGGAAGCTGAGCAGTGTTGGTCCTGGTTTTAGTACTTGGATGGGAGACCACCAGGAAATACCAGGAGCTGTGTGTATTTTTACAATACCAACACCGTTCTCTTGATGCATTCCATTTTGAAACATTGGGGCAGATCTATTAAGCCTGGTGAACTGATAAAGTGCAAGGTGATAAAGTACCAGCCAGTCAGCTCCTAACTGTCATTTTTCAAACCCAGCCTGTGACATGGCAATTAGGAGCTGATTGGCTGGTACTTTATCACCATGCAAATTATCATTTCACCAGGTTTAATAAATCGTCCGCTTATTCATTTATGTACGAGTAGTTAGAAGTAGAAGAACTTTAACAGAAACCACTAAGCTCATCTACAGCCACACCACACTGTATATGCCCAGTATCACCTGATCTTAGGCCTGGTTTGTTCTTGGATGTGAGACCACCTGGGAATACCAGGTGCTGTAGGTAGTTTTATACTACCAACACCGTTCTCTTGATGCATTCTATTTTGAAACTTATTCATTGATGTAGAAGTTAGAAACAGCAAAAATCATCTACAGCCAGCATCACACTGGATATGTCCAATCCAGTGGCGTAACTAGAAATTTTTCTCCCCCAAGCCAAAAAATTCTTCGGCGCCCCCCCCCCCCCCCCTTCATGCTCCATAATTGGGAGCAAGAAAGGGATAAATATGCGCGCGCCTAAGGCGCGCGCGTCAAAAAAAGGGGCGTGGTTTTGTTGGAGTGGGCGTGGTTTTGCATAAAGGGGCGTGGCATTGCAGGAAAAGACTACCTTATACCCCAGTTTTGCAACCTGCACGCCCATACGTTGGCCACCACAGGAAAGAAAAATAATCCTGATTCATGCCCCTTACATTATTTGTCATTTTTCCTCCTTATAGTAATGCCCAGTATACATTATGCCACATACTGCAATGGCCCTTAGACATTATGCCGCACACAATAATGCACGACACAATATGCACACACTGTAATGCCCCCGACACATTATGCCACACACCGTAATGTCTGTGACACATTATGCCACACACCATAATGCCTGTGACACATTATGACAGGAATCGCAATGCCCGTTATACATTATGCTACACACTGCAATGCCCCTGATACATTATAGCACATACAATGTCTGTGACACATTATGACACACACCGCAATGTCCGTGATACATTATGCCACACACTGCAATGCCCGATACATTATAGCACATACAATGCCTGTGACACATTATGCCACACACTGCAATGACCTTGAGACATTATACCACAATGCCCGTGATATAGTATACCATACACCGTAATGCCTGTGACACATACCGCAATGCCCTGCCCGTTATACCCTATGCCACACATCGCAATGCCCGTTATGTATTATGCCACACTGCAATGACCCTGAGACATTATACCACATACCACAATGCCTGTGATATAGTATACCACACACCGTAATGCCTGACACATTATGACACACACCGCAATGTCCGTGATACATTATGCCACACACTGCAATGACCCTGAGACATTATACCACATATCACAATGCCCGCGATATAGTATACCATACACCGTAATGCCTGCGACACATTATGACACACACCACAATGTCCGTGATACATTATGCCACACACCGTAATGCCCATTACACATTAAGTCCTACAGTAAGGCTTCTAATTACTTTTCAATTACCTGCTCGTTGTCAGGGGTTTCATGCACTGGGTGTCATGCTCGTTGCCAGGGGTTTCATGCTCTTGGTTCCATGCACGGTGCCAGGGGTTTTCATGCTCAGGGTGTCATGCTCGTTGCCAGGGGTTTCATGCACTGGGTGTCATGCTCGTTGCCAGGTGTTTCATGCACTGGGTGTCATGCTCGTTGCCAGATGTTTCATGCACTGGGTGTCATGCTCGTTGCTAGGAGGTAGTCCTTGTTGCTAGGGCTGTGCTCCCAGTGCCACATATGTCCCCAGTGCCAGATATTCCCCCACGGTGCCAGGTACTTACATGCCCCAGTGCCAAAAATAGTCGTCCCCCCCATGTGCCAGGTACACATATGCCCCCAGTGCCAGATATTCCCCCCCAGTGCCATATATGCCCCCAGTGCCAGATATTCCCCCCAGTGCCATATATGCCCCCCGTGCCATATATGCCCCCAGTGCCAGATACCCCCCCCAGTGCCATATATGCCCCCAGTGCCAGATATTCCCCCCCAGTGCCATATATGCCCCAGTGCCAGATATCCCCCCCAGTGCCAGATATGCCCCCAGTGCCAGATATTCCCCCCAGTGCCAGAAATGCCCCAGTGCCAGATATTCCTCCCTCCCCCCCCGTGCCATATATGCCCCCAGTGCCAGATATTTACCCCCCCCGCCGTCGCTTTTTGGAGGGACACGGAGGGCACAGCTCGTCTCTCCTGTGTCCCTCCTGCTGCATCATCTCCGGCGGCCGCGGGTCTAATAGGGGGAAGTGCCGGTTCGTGAGCCAATTAGAGCTCACGGACGGCACTTCCCCCTATTAGACCCGCGGCCGCCGGAGATGATGCAGCAGGAGGGACACAGGGAGGCGCGCTGTGTGCCCTCCGTGTCCCTCCAAAAAGCGGCGGAGGGAAGGAGACTGCAGACTGACATGCGGACGCTCGTCCGCATGTCAGTCTGCTGTAAATCAGTGGCGCCCCCGCAGCCCCTCGCCCCCAAGCCACCGCGAGGACTGCGGGGGCAGTAGTTACGCCACTGGTCCAATCTCATCTGATGATGGAAGCTAAGCAGTGTTGTGCCTGGTTTGTTTTTGGATTTCAAGTCCTGCCTTCTGGTTTGGCCACGGCACCTCGGATATTCACCAAGGTCATGGCCGTGATGACGACCCTTCACCATCAGAGAATCAGGATCCTGCCAAATCTGGACGACTTGCTGATCCTGGTGAACTCCCAAGAGGTTCTCCACAGTTATCTGGAACTGGCGGTCCAATTCCTAAAAGTCCACGGGTGGCTCATCAACTGAAAAAAGTCCTCGCTGGTCCCTGCTCGGAACATTGTGCACCTAGGGGCACTGCTGGACACACACAGCCAACAATTGTTTCTGTCTCCAGAGAAAGTCCTGAAAATTCAGGACAGTATCGTCCTCTCTCGCCCAAGAGTGTTGATACACACAGCGATGCAAGTACTAGACCTCATGGTGTCGGCTTTCGATATGGTAGAGTACGCTCAATTTCATTACCGCCCTCTGCAGAGGTTAATCCTCTCCAAGTGGGACGGCCTGCCTCATCGGATGATGTCTCAAATGATCTCCTTGACTCCGGAGGTTCGTCTGACACTGAGCTGGTGGCTACAGGACCAACAGTTGAGCAGGGGCCATCCCTTCTGGATCTCCAACTGTGTCCTCCTGACAATGGATGCCAGTCTTTTGGGCTGGGCCATGGTGTTGGAGCAACACTTTCTCCAGGGTCGGTGGACCAGGGAGGAATCTCTCCTCCTGATATACATTCTGGAATTGCAGGCAGTGTTCAATTAATTGACACTGGCCCTGCCTCTAGTACAGAACAGGCCTGTTCAAGTACAATCTGACAACGCCACCACGGTAGTGTACACAAATCATCAAGGCGGCACTCGAAACTGCATGGCAAAGCTGGAAGTATCAAAAATCCTCCGTTGGGTAGAAAGTCATCTGACAGCAATATCGGCAGTGTTCATTCCCGGAGTCCTCAACTAGGAAGCAGATTTCCTCAGTCGTCAGGACGTTCACGCTGGAGAGTGGAGAGGCCGCAGCAGAAATGTCTGCACTGGTGTCAGTAGGTGACTGAGGCAGGGATGACTGGGAGATAGTGGGTGACTGAAGCATGTATGAGTGGGAGATAGTGGGTGACTGAGGCCGGGGTGACTGGGAGATAGTGGGTGACAGGGAGATAGTGGGTTACTGAGGGAGGGGTGATAGGAAGGGGTTGGGTAAGTATGGGAAGAAAGTGGGTGACAGGTATAATAAATGACTAAGGCAGGGGTGATAGGGAGATAGTGGATGACTGTGGCAGGGGTGACAGGGACAGTAAGAGACTGAGGCAGGGGTGACAGGGATAGTGGCTGACTGAGGCAGGGGTGACTGGGAGATAGTGGGTGACTGAGGCAGGGTTGACAGGGATAGTGGGTGACTGAAGCAGGGGTGATAGGGTGACAGTGGGTGACTAAAGCAGGGGTGACTGGTATAGTGGGTGACTGAGGCAGGGATCGCAGATATAGTGGTTGACTGAGGCAGCGGTAACTGGGAGATAGTGGGTAACTGAGGCAGGGGTGACAGGGAAAGTGTGTGACTCAGGCAGGGGTGATAGGGAGATAGTGGGCTGCATATCTCTGCCTCACTGCAGCAGCACATTCCTGCTTCAATGACAGCAGCACATCCCTACCTCACTTATAGCAGCACATCCCTGCCTCGCTGACAGCAGCACATCCCTGCCTCGCTGACAGCAGCACATCCCTGCCTCGCTGACAGCAGCACATCCCTGCTTCGCTGACAGCAGCACATCCCTGCTTCGCTGACAGCAGCACATCCCTGCCTCGCTGACAGCAGCACATCCCTGTCTCGCTGACAGCAGCACAGCACTGCTTCGCTGACAGCAGCACATCACTGCTTCACTACCAGCAGCACATCCCTGCCTCACTGGCAGCAGCACATCCCTGCCTTACTGACAGCTGTATATAGGGCCTAATTCAGACCTGATCCCTGCTGTGCATATTCACACAACAGGAGATCAGGTCTGAAGTGCGTGTGTGCTGGTGCCGCAGTGCACCGGCACATGCCAGAGATGCGATCAGCATCTCTGCCCAGTGAGCGCCTCTGCCTGATTGACAGGCAGAGGCGGTCACTGGGCAGGAGGAGTCGGGCCAGCGGCGTTGTGCCGCCATTTTGGGGGCACAGTCAGGACAACGCAGACATGACCGGACCGTATGGGGGCGGGCCGTGACGGCTGCGTGACCCGGACAGCAACGGGCCTTATTTACTAAAATCTCAGATAAATTTTATGGCATTTATGTGCAGTCTAGTTTGCACAGTTACAGAAAATTGTATTGAAAGCGCTGTCCAAATTTCAAGAGTATTTTATTAAAATTAATTTTTAAAAAACAAAAGTAAATACATCCACATTAAATATTAATCCAAAAGGTGTCACCTTTTGGATTAATATTTAATGTGGATGTATTTACTTTTGTTTTTAAAAAATTAATTTTAATAAAATACTCTTGAAATTTGGACAGCGCTTTCAATACAATTTTCTGTTTCTTGTGCTATAAATTATTGGGATTCAACACCCCAATTATTTGAGGGCAGCAGTCCATCTTTGGGAGGAATTAATTTATAAAGACCAGGAGGGTTGGATAACCGACACACACTATTCAGTGTAGCGCTTTCATACATATATTGTTTCTTAGTTTGCACAGTTGATAGAGTGTTGATCTTGCACTATCAATGTAAGCCTCATATAGGTTTGATACACATGTAAGTTTGTTTTTATTTTACTACATTGTGGTTTGTGGCTCTATACCATGTAATGCATGTCTTTTAACAGTAGTCAAGTCTTCCAATGTGCTTGTTAGTGAAACCCAATAGATAGCTTTATTTTATTTTGTTTCTTCAAATATTGAATGCATATGTCTTATAACTTTTTTTTTTTTCAATATACAGGTTGAGTATCTGTATATACATTTTTATTATAAGATTTTCAATGACACAAGTACATCCAAGTTGCAGATTATGGATTGTGAAGGACAAATCAACCATATAAACAATTTAAGCAATTTAAATTGCATGCAGGTAGTAGAATATCAAACTCCTTGGATGAGAGTTGGTTGTAATAAACTAGGATAGAAAAGAATAAAGTAGAAAATAAGATTTTAAACCTACCGGTAAATCTTTTTCTCGTAGTCCGTAGAGGATGCTGGGGACTCCGTAAGGACCATGGGGATAGACGGCATCCACAGGAGACATGGGCACTTTAAGAAAGACTTTAGTTCTGGGTGTGCACTGGCTCCTCCCTCTATGCCACAGTTAGAGAAACTGTGCCCAGAGGAGACGGACAGTATGAGGAAAGGATTTTGTTAATCCAGGGCAAGATTCATACCAGCCACACCAATCACACCGTATAACTTGTGATAAACTACCCAGTTATCAGTATGAAAAAACAACATAGCATCAGTGCAGGACCGATGCAACTATAACATAACCCTTATTGAAGCAATAACTATATACAAGTATTGCAGAAGTAGTCCGCACTTGGGACAGGCTCCCAGCATCCTCTACGGACAACGAGAAAAAGATTTACCAGTAGGTTTAAAATCTTATTTTCTCTAACGTCCTAGAGGATGCTGGGGACTCCGTAAGGACCATGGGGATTATACCAATGCTCCAAAACGGGCGGGAGAGTGCGGATGACTCTGCAGCACCGATTGAGCAAACATGAGTTCCTCCTCAGCCAGGGTATCAAACTTATAGTATTTTGCAAAGGTGTGTGAACCCGACCAAGTAGCAGCTTGACACAGCTGTAGTGCAGAGACCCCTCGGGCAGCCGCCCAAGAAGAGCCCACTTTCCTCGTGGAATGGGCCTTGACCGATTTCAGTAGCTGCAATCCAGCCATAGAATGCGCTTGCTGAATCGTGTTACAAATCCGGCGAGCAATAGCCTGCTTTGAAGCAGGGGCACCAATCTTGTTGGTTGCATACAGGACAAACAGCGCTTCAGTTTTCCTGACTCTAGCCGTCCTGGCCACGTAAATTTTCAAAGCCCTAACCACATCAAGTAACTCGGAATCCTCCAAGTCACGCGTAGCCACAGGCACCACAATAGGTTGGTTCATATGAAAAGATGAGACCACTTTTGGTAGGAATTGAGGACGGGTCTGCAATTCCGCTCTATCCACATGGAATACCAAATATGGGCTTTTATGTGACAAAGCCGCTAATTCCGACACTCGCCTAGCCGAAGCCAAGGCTAATAACATGACCACCTTCCATGTGAGATATTTTAACTCCACTGTTTTAAGTGGTTCAAACCAGTGTAATTTTAGAAAACTTAACACCACGTTAAGGTCCCAAGGTGCCACCGGAGGCACAAAAGGAGGCTGAATATGCAGCACTCCTTTTACAAAAGTCTGAACTTCTGGAAGAGAAGCCAATTCTTTTTGAAAGAAAATGGATAAGGCCGAAATCTGGACCTTAATAGAGCCTAATTTTAGGCCCAAATTCACTCCAGTTTGTAGGAAGTGAAGGAAACGGCCCAGATGGAATTCTTCCGTAGGAGCATTCCTGGCCTCACACCAAGAAACATAATTTCGCCATATACGGTGTAATGTTTTAACGTTACATCCTTCCTAGCCTTTATCAGCGTAGGGATGACCTCAACCGGAATGCTAGGATCCGGCATTCAACCGCCATGCCGTCAAACGCAGCCGCGGTAAGTCTTGGAACAGACAGGGCCCCTGATGCAACAGGTCCTGTCTTAGAGGGAGAGGCCACAGATCTTCTGTGAGCATTTCCTGCAGATCCGGATACCAGGTCCTCCGTGGCCAATCTGGAACAATGAGGATTGTTCTCACTCCTCTTTGTCTTATTATCCTCAACACCTTGGGTATGAGAGGAAGAGGAGGAAATACATAGACCGACCGGAACACCCACGGTGTCACTAGGGCGTCTACAGCTACTGCCTGAGGGTCTCTTGACCTTGCGCAATACCTCTGTAGCTTTTTGTTGAGCCGGGACGGCATCATGTCTATCTGTGGCAGTTCCCACCGACTTGTAATCTGTGCAAAGACTTCCTGATGAAGTCCCCACTCTCCCGGATGTAGGTCGTGTCTGCTGAGGATGTCTGCTTCCCAGTTGTCCACTCCCGGAATGAACACTGCTGACAGTGCGCTTGCGTGATTCTCCACCCAGCGAAGAATTCTGGTGGCTTGTGCCATCGCCACTCTGCTTCTTGTGCCGCCTTGGCGGTTTACATGAGCCACTGCGGTGACGTTGTCTGACTGGATCAGAACCGGTTGGTCGCAAAGTAAGGTCTCCGCTTGACGTAGGGCATTGCATATGGCCCTTAGTTCCAGGATGTTGATGTGAAGACAAGTCTCTTGACTTGACCAAAGACCTTGGAAATTTCTTCCCTGTGTGACTGCTCCCCAACCTTGGAGGCTTGCGTCTGTGGTCACCAGGATCCAGCCCTGAATGCTGAATCTGCGTCCCTCGAGAAGGTGAGCACTCTGCAGCCACCACAAGAGTGATACCCTGACCCTGGGGGACAGGGTGATCAACCAATGCATCTGTAAATGTGACCCGGACCACTTGTCCAGTAGGTCCCATTGGAAAGTCCTCGCATGGAACCTGCCGAATGGAATGGCCTCGTATGATGCCACCATCTTTCCCAGGACTCGAGTGCAGTGATGCACTGACACCTGTTTTGGTTTCAATAGGTTCCTGACAAGAGTCATGAGTTCCTGGGCCTTTTCTATCAGGAGATAAACCCTCTTCTGGTCTGTGTCCAGAATCATGCCCAAGAAAGACAGACGAGTAGTAGGAATCAACTGCGACTTCGGGATATTGAGAATCCAGCCGTGTTGCTGTAACACTTTCAGTGAAAGTGATACGCTGTTCAGCAACTGCTCTCTTGATCTCGCTTTTATGAGATCGCCCAAGTACGGGATAATTGTGACACCTTGCTTGCACAGGAGCACCATCATTTCCGCCATTACCTTGGTGAAAATTCTCAGGGCCATGGAGAGACCAAACAGCAACGTCTGAAATTGGCAATGACAGTCCTGTACCGCAAATCTGAGTTACGCCTGATGAGGTGGATAAATGGGGACATGAAGGTATGCATCCTGTACACAAATGCGGACAACAGGTGTCAAGCCGTGTGTTGCCTTTGTCAAGCTGTAATAAGTAGGGATAAGGACGTTAACCACCTCGGAACATCCTCCCTTATACGTCACCTGCAGCGCATTCATCATAAGTCAGTGACAAGTTCAAAAACTTTGGATGACAGCGGAAGCAGTCCACTAACCACTAAATCCCTTCCTCTTGTAACCAAGCTCCTGCAAACCACACCACCAACTCCCTCAGTGTCAATTTCCTCCTTAGACAGGAGAGCCAATAGTCCTGCAGGCCATGTCACTGGCAAGTCTGACGAGTCCTCTCCTGCCTGGGATTCCTCCGATGCATCCTTGAGTGTAACGCCTACTGCTGCTGGCGCTGCTGTTGTTGCTGCTGGGCGTCGATCGTCATCCCAGAGGGGAAGTCGGAAGACCACTTGTACTTCTTCCAGTAAGCAATTGACTGTCCAACAGTCCTTTGCGAGGAAGATGAAATATCACAGCAGTCATCCTGCTGCAAAGCGGATAACTCAGGTCTGGGTGGTGAGAAACGTGGTTCCGGTATCCATCGTTAATTTAGAGGCAACTAGAGACTTGATTGAGGTACTGTGTCCCCGGTACCAAATACCCTCTAGGTTCCATTTCTCTAGGCAGGCGATACCGAAAATGTACACAGACCTCAGAAAAAGAGTCACCAGTGTCCTAAAAAATGCAGTTGTACCCAATGTCCACTTGTCTGTGGTTAAGTGGAGCAGGGCAGACTCAGGACTATATGACTGTGACAGCCCACTGGGTAGATGTATTGCCTCCCGCAGCAAGAACAGCAGCGGCGGCACCAGTAGCAGCATCTCGCAATTGCCAACTCGTTCCTAGGCAGGCTACGCTTTGTATCACCGCTTTCCATAAGAGGCACACAGCTGACAACCTCTTACGGAAACTGAGGAACATCATCGCAGAATGGCTTACCCCAATTGAACTCTCCTGGGGATTTGTGACATCGGACAACGCCACCAATATTGTGCGTGCATTACATCTGGGCAAATTCCAGCACGTCCCATGTTTTGCACATACATTGAACTTGGTGGTGCAGAATTATTTAAAAGACGACAGGGGCGTGCAAGAGATGCTGTCGGTGGCCCGAAGAATTGCGGGCCACTTTCTGCCTTCAGCCACCGCATGCCGAAGACTGGAGCACCACCAAACATTCCTGAACCTGCCCTGCCATCATCTGAAGCAAGAGGTGGTAACGAGGTGGAATTCAACCCTCTATATGCTTCAGAGGATGGAGGAGCAGCAAAAGGCCATTCAAGCCTATACATCTGCCCACGATATAGGCAAAGGAGGGGGAATGCACCTGACTCAAGCGCAGTGGAGAATGATTTCAACGTTGTGCAAGGTTCTGCAACCCTTTGAACTTTCCACACGTGAAGTCAGTTCAGACACTGCCAGCCTGATTCAGGTCATTCCCCTCATCAGGCTTTTGCAGAAGAAGCTGGAGACATTGAAGGAGGAGCTAAAACAGAGCGATTCAACTAGGCATGTGGGACTTGTGGATGGAGCCCTTAATTTGCTTAACCAGGATTCAATCTGTTGAAATCAGAGCACTACATTTTGGCCGCCGTGCTCGATCCTAGATTTAAAACCTACATTGTATCTCTCTTTCCGGCAGACACAAGTCTGCAGAGGTTCAAAGACCTGCTGGTGAGAAAATTGTCAAGTCAAGCGGAACGTGACCCGTCAACAGCTCCTCCTTCACATTCTCCCGCAACTGGGGGTGCGAGGAAAAGGCTAAGAATTCCGAGCCCACCCGCTGGCGGTGATGCAGGGCAGTCTGGAGTGAGTGCTGACATCTGGTCCAGACTGAAGGACCTGGCAACGATTACTGACATGTCGTCTACTGTCACTGCATATGATTCTGTCACCTTTGAAAGAATGGTGGAGAAAAAGAGGCAATTTGGAGGCCCTTGCACAAACTGGCTTTATTCTACCTAAGTTGCCCTCCCTCCAGTGTGTACTCCGAAAGAGTGTTTAGTGCGGCCGCTCACCTTGTCAGCAATCGGCGTACAAGGTTACTTCCAGAAAATGTGGAGAAGATGATGATCATCAAAATTAATTATAATCAATTCCTCCGTGGAGACATTCACCAGCAATTGCCTCCAGAAAGTACACAGGGATCTGAGATGGTGGATTCCAGTGGGGACGAATTAATAATCTGTGAGGAGGGGGATGTACACAGTGAAAGGGGTGAGGAATCGGAGGATGATGAGGTGGACATCTTGCCTCTGTAGAGCCAGTTTGTGCAAGGAGAGATTGATTGATTCTTTTTTGGTGGGGGCCCAAACCAACCAGTCATTTCAGTCAGTCGTGTGGCAGACCCTGTCGCTGAAATGATGGGTTCGTCAATGTTTTTCTTTTCAATCTAAGCCCCTGCAGTTTTCTGTAAGCATCTGCTTCGCTATGATGATCAACAAGTCACAAGGGAAAACACTCAGGGCTGGAGGCGTAGATCTTAGGACCAGCTGCTACAAGCATGGCAGAGGTGTCACTATCACTGGTGACACCCAGAGAGGCGGCGAGGGAGATTGTAATGCAGTGCGCGCAGATAAGCAGCGCAATGGTAAAAAGGAGGCATGGTCTCATAGGTAGGGGCGTGGCCTGAATCACCATTTTGCTGCTCCGGGTATCCCGGGGGTTGGGGGCTGTACCCGGGGACTAGTGTGTGAGTGGTGCTGGCTCCTGCACAGTGACAGAAACTGGGTGTTGCACGTAATGTCACAGTGAAACACCCATATTCTGTCACTGAAGAAGAGCCGGCACTTTGGTGTCACCCCACTTGGCGGGTGACACTCGGGTGTGTGCCGCAACCCCGTTGTGATGCCACTGACCCATGGGAAGCTTTACGTGGCTTACCCATGTGTTAGTAGCCCCAAGCATCTTTTGTGTTAGTCCCTGAAGAAAAACTACAAATATTGTTTACAATTTTGTAATCAATGGCCTAATTCAGTAAGGATTGCAAATTCTGCTAAGTAACAGAATTTGCAATCCTTTGGTTCGCATGCTGGGGCCACCCATCACAGGGCATGGCCACCCAGCATGCCGCCTCCCTTCTTGACCACGCTGAAATTGCAGTCTCAGTGCAGTTCAGCGTGATCATAAAAAATGGGTTAGCCTCCTGTTGGTGCAGACTGTACGTGTGCGCAGGAAGCCGCCACCATTTTTGTGATCGCAACGGCTGCATGTGATGTCATGCAGCCGCTCTGACCACGCCTCCTGTTTCTCCGTTGAAGCCCTGCCCCCGCACCGCTCCATCTCCGACTTTGAAATGGAGTGTTGCTGACCCCCCCCCCCCCCGCACCGATTGACAGTCACAGAAAATGCAGGCGCATGCGTATGCTCTTAGCAATTTTTGCAGTTGGATTGCTTATTGTGATTGCAATCCAACCTGAATCAGGCTCTATTACCTATCACAATGCACTGCAGGTAGTACAAAATGGGGTTAATATAGGAGAAAACCCCCCAGAGCTGTGCTCCTTAACTGTTCCTGGTGGCTAGTGGAGCGGCTGCCCAGTAATCAGTGTCCACGCCAGTGCGCACACGGCCCGCCCCCTACAGCCATGCTGGATCACGGTATAGTGTGGGCACAGAAGCCCCTTACCTCCCTTTCATCAGCGGCCTCGTGATCCCGGAGGGCGGTGTGTGTGTGACTGACCTTAGGAAGAAACCGGAGCCTCCGCTGCAGTGACCCAGCAACCAGGGCACGGGAGTATACTGCGCCGCTGGGAGTGATGGAGCTGCAGTAAAGATGTCTATTAGACCTAGCCTGCTGCAGCCCTTGTACATTCTTATAAAAAAAGTTCTTCTTTTCTTGTCAAAATTAATAGCTAAGTATAGGCTGCCTGAGGCAGCCCCCTGTTAAGTGTCCTGCTACTGAAGGCACCAACTACAAACTGAGCTCCCTGTTCATGGAAGCGAGGTTATAGAGCAGGGGGCGCTGAGCATCTTGGGAACAGTCAAAAGCTTTGAGCCTGTTGGTGCCTCAGATCAAGATCCTACTCTACACCACAATGTGAATCCTTGTGGAGTACAGTGTACCCCACAGAAGAAATGAATGTGTCACACCCATTGGCAGCAACATTAGAATAGCTGCTGATGGGCACAATTGAGAAAGGAAGGGGGGAAAACATTTGAATCCAGCACATATATGTAATTTGAATATGTAATTTGTACCTTCCTACTTTAAAATGTAATGGATGAACCTCACCCTGTGAGAACTATCTTCATGATCAAGAGATCTCATATGCAAGATAAGTATGTGTTGGCAGAGGCGCTCACTGGGCAGAGATGCTGATCGCATCTCTGGCATGTGCCGGTGCACTGCGGCACCAGCACACACACACACACACACACTTCAGACCTGATCTCCTGTTGTGTGAATATGCACAGCAGAGATCAGGTCTGAATTAGGCCCTATATACAGCTGTCAGTAAGGCAGGGATCTGCTGCTGCCAGTGAGGCAGGGATGTGCTGCTGTCAGTGAAGCAGTGATCTGCTGCTGCCAGTGAGGCAGGGATCTGCTGCTGCCAGTGAGGCAGGGATGTGCTGCTATAAGTGAGGCAGGTATGTGCTGCTGTCAATGAGGCAGGGATGTGCTGCTGTCAGTGAAGCAGGGATGTGCTGCTGTCAGCGAGGCAGTGATCTGCTGCCCACTATCTCCCTATCACCCCTGCCTGAGTCACACACTTTCCCTGTCACCCCTGCCCCAGTTACCCACTATCTCCCAGTCACCGCTGCCTCAGTTAACCACTATACCTGCGACCCCTGCCTCAGTCACCCACTATACCAGTCACCCCTGCTTTAGTCACCCACTATCTCTGTCACCCCTGCCTCAGTCAACCACTATCTCCATATCACCCCTACCTCAGTCACCCACTATCCCTGTCACCTCTGCCTCAGTCACCCACTGTCACCCTATCACCCCTGCCTCAGTCACCCACTATCCCTGTCACCCCTGCCTCAGTCTCCTACTGTCCCTGTCACCCCTGCCACAGTCATCCACTATATCCCTATCACCCCTGCCTTAGTCACTGACTATCTCCCAGTCACCCCGGCCTCAGTCACCCACTATCTCCCAGTCATACATGCTTCAGTCACCCACTATCTCCCAGTCATCCCTGCCTCAGTCACCTACTGACACCAGTGCAGACATTTCTGCTGCGGCCTCTCCACTCTCCAGCGTGAACGTACTGACGACTGAGGAAATCCGCTTCCCAGTTGAGGACTCCGGGAATGAACACTGCCGATATTGCTGGCAGATGACGTTCTACCCAACTGAGGATTTTTGATACTTCCAGCTTTGCCATGCAATTTCGAGTGCCGCCTTGATGATTTGTGTACACTACCGTGGTGTCGTTGTCCGATTGTACTTGAACAGGCCTGTTCTGTACTAGAGGCAGGGCCAGTGTCAATGAATTGAACACTGCCCGCAATTCCAGAATGTTTATCGGGAGGAGAGATTCCTCCCTGGTCCACCGATGGTGAAGGGTCGTCATCACGGCCATGACCTTGGTGAATTTCCGAGGTGCCGTGGCCAAACCAGAAGGCAGGACCTGAAATCCAAAAACTAACCAGGCACAACACTGCTTAGCTTCCAACATCAGATGAGATTGGACATATCCAGTGTGATGCGGCTGTAGATGATTTTTGCTGTTTCTAACTTCTACTTCTAACTACTGGTACATCAATGAATAAGTTTCAAAATATAATGCATCAAGAGAACGGTGTTGGTAGTATAAAACTACCTACAGCACCTGGTATTCCCAGGTGGTCTCACATCCAAGAACAAACCAGGCCTAAAATCAGGTGATATTGGGCACATACAGTGTGGTGTGGCTGTAGATGAGCTTGTGGTTTCTGTTAGAGTTCTTCTACTTCTAACTACTCGTACATAAATGAGTAAGCAGCCGATTTATTAAACCTGGTGAAATGATAATTTGCATGGTGATAAAGTACCAGCCAATCAGCTCCTAATTGCCATGTCACAGGCTGGGTTTGAAAAATGACAGTTAGGAGCTGACTGGCTGGTACTTTATCACCTTGCACTTTATCAGTTCACCAGGCTTAATAGATCTGCCCCAATGTTTCAAAATGGAATGCATCAAGAGAACGGTGTTAGTATTGTAAAAATACACACAGCTCCTGGTATTTCCTTTTGGTCTCCCATCCAAGTACTAAAACCAGGACCAACACTGCTCAGCTTCCATGATCAGGAGAGATTGGGCAAATCCAGTGTGCTGTGGCTGTAGATGAGCTGGTGGTTTCTGTTACAGCTCTTCTACTTCTAACTTCTGGTACATAAAAGAATACATGTAAAAATTAAATGTACCAAGAAAATGGTGTTGGTAGTTTAAAAACACCTAAAGAATCTGATACTACCAAGCAGTCTCCCATCCATGTATTAACAAAGTCCAATACTGCTTTGCTTCAAAAATCAAATGAGATTGGGCATATCCAGTGTGGTGTGGCTTTAGATAAGCTTTGTGGTTTCTGTTAGAGCTCTTCTGCTTCTAACTACTGGTACATTAATGAATATGTATAAGGTTGTAGTTTATCCAATATGCCTTTACTACCTTACCTTTCAACCCCCCCTCCCTCCCCTCTTCTCCTTATAGCTTACTTAGTTCTCTCCTCCTCGTGTGTGCGTTATTTGTTTTCTCATACGTCCTAGAGGATGCTGGGGTCACATTAAGAACCATGGGGTATAGACGGGATCCGCAGGAGACATGGGCACTTTAAGACTTTCAAAGGGTGTGAACTGTCTCCTCCCTCTATGCCCCTCCTCCAGACTCCAGTTTTAGTATTGTGCGCAGTGATACTGGATGCACTACAGGGGAGCTCTACTGAGTTTCTCTGAAAAGACTTGTTAGTTTTTTTTATTTTCAGGGAGGCTGCTGGCAACAGTCTCCCTGCTTCGTGGGACTTAGGGGAGAGAAGTATGACCAACTTCTAGTGAGTTCAATGGCTCTGCTTCAGGCTGACAGGACACCATTAGCTCCTGAGGGTGCTGATCGCTGGGTACGCCTAGATGCACACTCCCGCAGCCTGCCGTCACCCCCTTACAGAGCCAGAAGACAGGTGAGTAGCAGAAGAACAGAAGACTTCTTCTTCAGTGACGGCATTCTGAGGTACCGAGCAGCGAGCGGAACGCTGCGCGCCATGCTCACACACAAACACAGGCACTGCAGGGTGCAGGGCACGGGGGGGGGGGCACCCTGGGCAGCATAAATTCCTCACAAAAGGCTGGAAAAAGTGGACATTAGTGCCTGGGCACTGTCCTTACCCCGCTAGCGTAATTAATTATTTCTGAGCGGGACAGATATGCGCCATTACAGCGGCGGGGCTTCTTCCTCACCTCACCAGAACATCTTTAGAGCATTACAAGTCTATCACTATAGAGTTTATTATTTCCCAGACTGTGTACTTTTGGCGCTGGATTGTGAGCTGAAAAATCCTCTGTGTCCCTCTGACAGATTTACTGACGGTCTGTCCCCCATAAGCCGGTGTGTCTGTGGGTACTTGGTATATGTGTGTCAACATGTCGGTGGCTGAATGTTTTTCCCAAGAGGAAACTATATTAGGAATGCAGACATATGATGGTGGCCCTGTTGGCACCACCAATAACTGACTGGGTAAATGTTTCAGTAATATCAGAGTAAGGTTGGATAAATCTGTGTCCCAGACACAGACGTAGAGAATAGATGTGATATTCATGGCTATGTTTCTTTTCCCTCAGGCCCCGCTGGGTCGCAAAAATGTTATTTTGCCCAGTTACTACACACTGATACTGACACGGATACTGATACTTATGTCGACCATAATGTTTCCTGATTAGATCCAATATTGGCAAGGAGCATTCAGTACATGATTGTGGATATTAAGGACATATTAAAATCACTGAAGACCCTGCTGTTCCTGACAAAGGGGTCTATATGTATGTATATATAGATATATAATGAAAGCTGATGTAACGTTCCTCCATCTCTGTTTGAGAAAGTCTGGGCCAGCTCGACAAGATGGTTTCAAATCCCCAAAAGGATTCTGGTTGTTTATTCATTTCCCGCCGCGGACAGAATAAAGTGGGAGTCACCCCCTGTTCTGCACGGGGCCCTGTCACAAATCCAGCGGATCGTATGCAGGAAGCTACATTATTTCTAGTTATGTAACCACGGGTACATTACTTAGACCTGCCATTACATGTGCATGGGTGAGTAGTAGTATTCAAGAATTGGTCGAATACCTTGTCATCCGATATAGATACCCTGGAGAGATGGGATACTCCTTACGTTGTATCATATCAAGGACACTGCAGCATACTTACGTGAGACTGCAAGGGATATAGGACTCTTGAGTTCACGGGCCAATTTCATGGCAGTGTCGGATAGGAGGGCATTGTGGATTCACCAAGAGAATGCTGATGCTGACTCCAAGAAGAAAGGGAGTCTCTTCCCTATGAAGGTGAAGCCTTGTTTGGTGACTGCCTAGTTAATTTGATCTCGGCAGCTCCCGCAGGTAAGTCAACCTTCTTGCCCTATGTTCCCTCCCAACGGATGAAGACGCATCATTATCTGATGCAGTCATTTCGGCCCAATAGATATGCAAGAAGTTAAGATTCCCCTTTCTTTGCAGGTAGAGGAAGGAGAAGAGAGAAGAGGTCTGCATCCTCTTCAAGATCGCAGGAGCAGAGATCATCCTCTGCTTCTGCCAAATCCACTGCATGACGCTGGGGCTCTCTTGCAGGAGCCCGCACCAGTGGGGGCACGTCTAAAACTCTTCAGTCAGTTCTGGATTCATTCGGACATGGACTCGTGTGTTTTACAAATAGTGTCCCAAGGGTACAAACTGGGGTTTCAAGATGTTCCCCCTCACCGATTGTTCAAACATTAAGTTACTGTGCTATTCCTGGGTTATATAGCGCTGGGGTATGTGCTGGCATACTCTCTCTCTGTCTCTCCAAAGGGCCTTGTGGGGGAAATGTCTTCAGTAAAAGTATTCCCTGTGTGTGTGGTGTGTCGGTACGCGTGTGTCGACATGTCTGAGGAAGAAGGCTATATTAGAGAGGAGCGGGAGCAAATGAACGTGGTGTCTCCGCCGACACCTGATTGGATGTGGAATGTTTTAAATGCTAGTGTAAACTCATTGCACAAAAGATTAGACAAGGCAGAAGCTTTGGGACAGTCAGGGTCTCAACCAATGCCTAATCCTATGTCGCAGGGACTGTCAGGGTCTCATAAGCGCCCACTATCCAGATTGTTGACACAGATACCGACACGGATTCTGACTCCAGTGTCGATTACGATGATGCAAAGTTACAGCCAAAATTGGCAAAATACATTTGATATATGATTATGGCAATAAAAGATGTTTTGCACATCACAGAGGAGCCCCCTATCCCTGACAAGAGGGTACATATGTACAAGGGAAAGAAGCCTGAGGTAACCTTTCCCCCCTCACACGAGCTGAACGAGTTATGTGAAAAAGCTTGGGAATCTCCTGCAGATTTCCAAAAGGATTCCCCTTTCCCATCAACGGATAGGTTACGATGGGAATCCTCCCCTTGGGTGGACAAAGCATTAACACGCTTATCCAAGAAGGTAGCCCTCCCATCCCAGGATACGGCTACCCTCAAAGAGTCTGCTGACCGCAAACAGGAGATTACCCTGAAGTCCATTTATACACATTCAGGTACCTTACTCAGACCGGCAATTGCGTCGGCCTGGGTGTGTAGTGCTGTAGCGGCATGGACGGATACCCTAGATAAGGCTACTATTTTATTGCCCCTGGGGCATATAAGAGATGCTGTCCTATATATGTGTGTATGCAAACTACAGGTGGTGCTGCAGGGCTCACACCCTTTTACTTGTCTTGTAGAGCAACTCTGGAGCTGTTACTGGGTCCAGCTGCTGCAAGAAATCAGCTTGAATGCTTCAGGGGCTTGGGCATGGCCAACATGAGCCCCACACTGATGGGGGTGTATAAAGCGATCTAGGGGTCATCCAAGCGCAACCCCACAAAGGCCGCCATGCCCTGCGTGACCATTTTCTCTTTTCATATGCAGACGAGGGTTGCAGCCAACTATGCCCATTGCTTGGATGACATCACCGTATGCAAATCCGTCTGCTGCAGACCTTTCCCCAGGAATGCTTGTACTAGTTGTTGCATATGGTTTGATGTTTGAGGGTGCTTCAGTATTAGGCAGCCTTCCGCCCTCTCATGTTCATCTGAAAATATGTGGTCTCCCTGCAGTTCCCTTGTGCTTCCTCAGTTGAATCTCCTTAACTTGACGGGTGTGTGCCCGAGCAGCCGCCCTCCACAGCCCTATCCCAGCACATGCTTTTCTTGCGTATGAGATCTCTTGATCATGAAGATAGTTCTCACAGGGTGAGGTTCATCCATTACATTTTAAAGTAGGAAGGTACAAATTACATATTCAAATTACATATATGTGCTGGATTCAAATGTTTTCCCCCCTTCCTTTCTCAATTGTGCCCATCAGCAGCTATTCTAATGTTGCTGCCAATGGGTGTGACACATTAATTTCTTCTGTGGGATACACTGGACTCCACAAGGATTCACATTGGGGTGTAGAGTAGGATCTTGATCTGAGGCACCAACAGGCTCAAAGCTTTTGACTGTTCCCAAGATGCTCAGCGCCCCCTCCTCTATAACCTCGCTTCCATGAACAGGGAGCTCAGTTTGTAGTTGGTGCCTTCAGTAGCAGGCCACTTAAGAGGGGGCTGCCTCAGGCAGCCTATTCTTAGCTATTAATTTTGACAAGAAAAGAAGAACTTTTTTTTATAAGAATCTACAAGGGCTGCAGCAGGCTAGGTCTAATAGACATCTTTACTGCAGCTCCATCACTCCCAGCGGCGCAGTATACTCCCGCGCCCTGGTTGCTGGGTCACTGCAGCGGAGGCTCCGGTTTCTTCCTAAGGTCAGTCACACACACACCGCCCTCCGGGATCACGAGGCCGCTGATGAAAGGGAGGTAAGGGACTTCTGTGCCCACACTATACCGTGATCCAGCGTGGCTGTAGGGGGCGGGCCATGTGCGCACTGGCGTGGACACTGATTACTGGGCAGCCGCTCCACTAGCCACCAGGGACAGTTAAGGAGCACAGCTCTGGGGGGTTTTCTCTTATATTAACCCCATTTTGTACTACCCGCAGTGCATTGTGATAGGTAATAGAGCCTGATTCAGGTTGGATTGCAATCGCAATAAGCAGTCCAACTGCAAAAATTGCTAAGAGCATACGCATGCGCCTGCATTTTCTGCGGCACCCCGCAGTTAATGCAATCGCCTCTGACTGTCAATCGGTGCTGGGGGGGGGGGTCAGCAACACTCCATTTCCAAGTCGGAGATGGAGCGGTGCATGGGCAGGGCTTCAAAATGGGGTCGGCAACGGAGAAACAGGAGGCGTGGTCAGAGCGGTTGCATGACATCACATGCAGCAGCTGCGATCACAAAAATGGTGGCGGCTTCCTGCGCACACATACAGTCTGCACCAACAGGAGGCTAACCCATTTTTTATGATCACGCTGAACTGCACTGCGACTGCAATTTCAGCGTGGTCAAGAAGGGAGGCGGCATGCTGGGTGGCCCCAGCATGCGAACCAAAGGATTGCAAATTCTGTTACTTAGCAGAATTTGCAATCCTTACTGAATTAGGCCCATTGATTACAAAATTTATTTGTAAATATTTGAAGTTTTTCTTCAGGGACTAACACAAAAGATGCTTGGGGCTACTAACACATGGGTAAGCCACGTAAAGCTTCCCATGGGTCAGTGGCATCACAACGGGGTTGCGGCCCACACCCGAGTGTCACCCGCCAAGGGGGGTGACACCAAAGTGCCGGCTCCTCTTCAGTGACAGAATATGGGTGTTTCACTGTGACATTACGTGCAACACCCAGTTTCTGTCACTGTGCAGGAGCCAGCACCACTCACACACTAGTCCCCGGGTGCAGCACTCAACCCCCGGGATACCCGGAGCAACAAAATGGAGATTCAGGCCAACAGGCCACACCCCTACCTATGAGACCATGCCTCCATTTTACCATTGCGCTGCTTATCTGCGTGCACTGCATTACAATCTCCCTCGCTGCCTCTCTGGGTGTCACCAATGATAGTGACACCTTTGCCATGCTTGTAGCAGCTGGTCCTAAGATCTACGCCTCCAGCCCTGAGTGTTTGCCCTTGTGACTTGTTGATCATCATAGCGAAGCAGATTCTTACAGAAAACTGCAGGGGCTTAGATTGAAAAGAAAAACATTGACGAACCCATCATTTCAGCAACAGGGTCTGCCACACGGCTGACTGAAATGACTGGTTGGTTTGGACCCCCACCAAAAAAGAAGCAATCAATCTCTCCTTGCACAAACTGGCTCTACAGAGGCAAGATGTCCACCTCATCATCCTCCGATTCCTCACCCCTTTCACTGTGTACATCGCCCTCCTCACAGATTATTAATTCGTCCCCACTGGAATCCACCATCTCAGATCCCTGTGTACTTTCTGGAGGCAATTGCTGGTGAATGTCTCCACGGAGGAATTGATTATAATTCATTTTGATGATCATCATCTTCTCCACATTTTCTGGAAGTAACCTCGTACGCCGATTGCTGACAAGGTGAGCGGCTGCACTAAACACTCTTTTGGAGTACACACTGGAGGGAGGGCAACTTAGGTAGAATAAAGCCAGTTTGTGCAAGGGCCTCCAAATTGCCTCTTTTTCCTGCCAGTATACATACGTGCCTACCTGGATGCGGTCACTCATATAATCCTCCACCATTCTTTCAAAGGTGACAGAATCATATGCAGTGACAGTAGACGACATGTCAGTAATCGTTGCCAGGTCCTTCAGTCCGGACCAGATGTCAGCACTCACTCCAGACTGCCCTGCATCACCGCCAGCGGGCGGGCTCGGAATTCTTAGCCTTTTCCTCGCACCCCCAGTTGCGGGAGAATGTGAAGGAGGAGCTGTTGACGGGTCACGTTCCGCTTGACTTGACAATTTTCTCACCAGCAGGTCTTTGAACCTCTGCAGACTTGTGTCTGCAGGAAAGAGAGATACAATGTAGGTTTTAAATCTAGGATCGAGCACGGTGGCCAAAATTTATTGCTCTGATTTCAACAGATTGAATCCTGGTTAAGCGAATTAAGGGCTCCATCCACAAGTCCCACATGCCTAGCGGAATCGCTCTGTTTTAGCTCCTCCTTCAATGTCTCCAGCTTCTTCTGCAAAAGCCTGATGAGGGGAATGACCTGACTCAGGCTGGCAGTGTCTGAACTGACTTCACGTGTGGCAAGTTCAAAGGATTGCAGAACCTTGCACAACGTTGAAATCATTCTCCACTGCGCTTGAGTCAGGTGCATTCCCCCTCCTTTGCCTATATCGTGGGTAGATGTATAGGCTTGAATGGCCTTTTGCTGCTCCTCCATCTTCTGAAGCATATAGAGGGTTGAATTCCACCTCGTTACCACCTCTTGCTTCAGAGGATGGCAGGGCAGGTTCAGGAATGTTTGGTGGTGCTCCAGTCTTCGGCACGCGGTGGCTGAATGCAGAAAGTGGCCCGCAATTCTTCGGGCCACCGACAGCATCTCTTGCATGCCCCTGTCGTTTTTTAAATAATTCTGCACCACCAAATTCAATGTATGTGCAAAACATGGGACGTGCTGGAATTTGCCCAGATGTAATGCACGCACAATATTGGTGGCGTTGTCCGATGTCACAAATCCCCAGGAGAGTCAAATTGGGGTAAGCCATTCTGCGATGATGTTCCTCAGTTTCCGTAAGAGGTTGTCAGCTGTGTGCCTCTTATGGAAAGCGGTGATACAAAGCGTAGCCTGCCTAGGAACGAGTTGGCATTTGCGAGATGCTGCTACTGGTGCCGCCGCTGCTGTCCTTGCTGCGGGAGGCAATACATCTACCCAGTGGGCTGTCACAGTCATATAGTCCTGAGTCTGCCCTGCTCCACTTAACCACGGACATGTGGACTAGTGGACATTGGGTACAACTGCATTTTTTAGGACACTGGTGACTCTTTTTCTGAGGTCTGTGTACATTTTCGGTATCGCCTGCCTAGAGAAATGGAACCTAGATGGCATTTGGTACCGGGGACACAGTACCTCAATCAAGTCTCTAGTTGCCTCTGAATTAACGATGGATACCGGAACCACGTTTCTCACCACCCAGGCTGACAAGACCTGAGTTATCCGCTTTGCAGCAGGATGACTGCTGTGATATTTCATTTTCCTCGCAAAGGACTGTTGGACAGTCAATTGCCTACTGGAAGTAGTACAAGTGGTCTTCCGACTTCCCCTCTGGGATGACGATCGACTCCCAGCAGCAACAACAGCAGCGCCAGCAGCAGTAGGCGTTACACTCAAGGATGCATCGGAGGAATCCCAGGCAGGAGAGGACTCGTCAGACTTGCCAGTGACATGGCCTGCAGGACTATTGGCTCTCCTGTCTAAGGAGGAAATTGACACTGAGGGAGTTGGTGGTGTGGTTTGCAGGAGCTTGGTTACAAGAGGAAGGGATTTAGTGGTCAGTGGACTGCTTCCGCTGTCATCCAAAGTTTTTGAACTTGTCACTGACTTATGATTAATGCGCTGCAGGTGACGTATAAGGGAGGATGTTCTGAGGTGGTTAACGTCCTTACCCCTACTTATTACAGCTTGACAAAGGCAACACACGGCTTGACACCTGTTGTCCGCATTTGTGTACAGGATGCATACCTTCATGTCCAAATTTATCCATCTCATCAGTCGTACCTCAGATTTGCGGTACAGGACTGTCATTGCCAATTTCAGACGTTGCTGTTTGGTCTCTCCACGGCCCAGAGAATTTTCACCAAGGTAATGGTGGAAATGATGGTTTTCCTGCGCAAGCAAGGTGTCACAATTATCCCGTACTTGAGCGATCTCATAAAAGCGAGATCAAGAGAGCAGTTGCTGAACAGCGTATCACTTTCACTGAAAGTGTTACAGCAACACGGCTGGATTTTCAATATCCCAAAGTCGCAGTTGGTTCCTACGACTCGTCTGTCTTTCTTGGGCATGATTCTGGACACAGACCAGAAGAGGGTTTATCTCCTGATAGAAAAGGCCCAGGAACTCATGACTCTTGTCAGGAACCTATTGAAACCAAAACTTGTGTCAGTGCATCACTGCACTCGAGTCCTGGGAAAGATGGTGGCATCATACAAAGCCACTCCATTCGGCAGGTTCCATGCGAATACTTTCCAATGGGACCTACTGGACAAGTGGTCTGGGTCACATTTACAGATGCATTGGTTGATCACCCTGTCCCCCAGGGTCAGGGTATCACTCCTGTGGTGGCTGCAGAGTGCTCACCTTCTCGAGTGACGCAGATTCGGCATTCAGGACTGGATCCTGGTGACCACAGATGCAAGCCTCCAAGGTTGGGGAGCAGTCACACAGGGAAGAAATTTCCAAGGTCTTTGGTCAAGTCAAGAGACTTGTCTTCACATCAACATCCTGAAACTAGGGGCCATATACAATGCCCTACGTCAAGCGGAGACCTTACTTTGCGACCAACCGGTTCTGATCCAGTCAGACAACGTCACCGCAGTGGCTCATGTAAACCGCCAAGGCGGCACAAGGAGCAGAGTGGCGATGGCACAAGCTACCTTTGCATTTTTCTCCCAAACGAAGGACACTAGAATGAAAATTTTAAAGCCTCCTGTTAGTGCTTCATCTACACGGTATAGCCCTGAATTTTCCAATGCGTAGCTCTTTGCAAAAGAGAGATATTGGCAAGGAAAAGCTGTCTTGTACCTTTGCATTTTTCTCCCAAACGAAGGACACTAGAAAGAAAATTTTAAAGCCTCCTGTTAGGCCATCATCTACACGGCATAGCCCTGAATTTTCCAATGCGTAGCTCTTTGCAAAAGAGAGATATTGGCAAGGAAAAGCTGTCTTGTACCTTTGCATTTTTCTCCCAAACGAAGGACACTAGAAAGAAAATTTTAAAGCCTCCTGTTAGGCCATCATCTACACGGCATAGCCCTGAATTTTCCAATGTGCAGCTCTTTGCAAAAGAGAGATATTGGCAAGGAAAAGCTGTCTTGTACCTTTGCATTTTTCTCCCAAACGAAGGAAACTAGAATGAAAATTTTAAAGCCTCCTGTTAGTGCTTCATCTACACGGTATAGCCCTGAATTTTCCAATGCGTAGCTCTTTGCAAAAGAGAGATATTGGCAAGTAAAAGCTGTCTTTCAACTCTTCCACAACTGAAAAACAGATAGTGTTCCCAAGCCTTCCATCCTGTAATATCTTCAGTCTCTCGTCAATGAAGAAAACAATCCCTCCAGCAGACTCTTCAACCACGATACAAGATCACAGCCAAAAGGGCGAGAAGCAACTACACTTGCGTTTAACCAAAATGGCTAAAACTTAGTGGAGGAAAGTGCAGTGCACCAAAACATAAGCTGACACAATCATGGAGAATGCGCCAGCATATATGCTCTTCTATCTATATTTTGCAAACCTGCTCTTGTCCCCTCCAGCTGCTCCATGTAGATTTGACGCCTGGCAAGGTGCATAACCCACTGACAAGCAGGCACACTCCTGCATGAGTTTTCACTCTCACTAGCAGGATGATACACATTCATTTGCATGTGCTCCACCTCTGACACACCGCCCACCCAACCACCCAGTCACCAGAGCCACCCACAAGCCAACTGGCTCCGTGATTTAATTTGCACAGTGCAGTCATCCAGGCAGCATGTCCTTCTCAATGGAATAATCTCTGGTTCCATGGAATCTTCCGCATTGGAATGCTGCGGAACAAAAAGGATTTAAACATTCAGCTTGCTAGCATTCAATGTACCTGCGGCTTGGCTCTAGCACATGGGTCTTCATCCTGTGGCCCTCCAGCTGCTGTGAAACTACACATCCCAGCATGCCCTGCCACAGTTTTGCTATTAAGGTATGCTAAAACTGAGGCAGGGCATGCTGGTATATGTAGTTCCACAGCAGCTGGAGGGTCGCAGGTTGAAGACCCATATTCTGGCATGCCTGTTCTATGATGCATGTTCCGTGATGTCACAATCAGCTTGGAATGGGGTGTCTAGCATGCATTTGCTGACAGCCACTTGAGGGAGACACACATCAGGAGATGCAGCATATCGGAGGTCTTCGATGCCTTTCCAGCAAATGCACACCACCAGCTGCTGGTCTGGACACAAAACAATACCCACAATTGAAGGCTCAAAATGCTCAACTACAGGATTAATGTAAGTAGTGAATTTAGGAATGAATTTAGAAGTAGGAAATTAAGTTAGTTCACAAGTACATTCAAATTCCGATCTAAAGTCTAGGTAGGCCTCACGTCCTGGCAGCCCCCAGCATTTAAAAATGCCTTGATTAGAGGTAGGTAATTAAATGTAGATAAGAAGTAGACACAAAATAACACTCCACAGAGCAATTATCAGGTGTCTTTATCAATTGTTGCATTTAAAAAATCAAGCAATTAGGGAACACAATGTTGCGACAATGTAACCCTATTTGCAAAATAGTACTAAATAAGTTTGTCGATGTAAGACATTTGCAAAGGCGCAAACAAAACACGCTGGAAAATGCAACTGAATCTGTTTTTGGAGGTTAGAATAGATGCAGGATCAAGTAGCTCAATGGGTAGGGTGTTTGATTAGAATTCAACAGGTTATAGATTTGAATCCTGGGTATGATAGTTTGAGGTGTTATTTAATAAAGTATGTTTATATATTAGTCACACATGGCTTACTTGTACAAATGGCATGTCACCAGTTAGTGCTGACTGCTGATATGCCATTTGCACAAACACGCCATGTGTGACTGTATATGCATTTAAGGAGGGCACCCCGGCAATACCACAAACCATTGAGTGTCAAGTATACTAGATATATCTTCATATCTCATGTGCTTTCTCTGAGACCAATCTTGTTATGCCCCTTCCCCACAAGGCATGCGCCTTTTGTCCATATTGCAAAAATGGGGAGGGGAGGGGGGGGCATATAATTCTCTGTCACAGGGCACCAAAAAGTCTAGTTATGGCTCTGGTATGCATTATGTAATCTGGCAGACCATATCTCCAACACTGGCTGGTTGGAATAGAAATCCGGTTATCTATGTGAGCAAATGACCATCAACGATTTACTCTCAAACACTAGAAAATGGACAAACATGGTCCCCTAAACAAATTGGTTAAATTTTGGGTTTAACCAATTTGTGTAATGACCATTTTTGACCACTTTTCTAGTGTTTGGGAGCAAATGGTTAATTGACATTTGCTACTATACATTACCAGATCAGATTTTCATTCCATCCATCCAGACTGGATAGATAGCCTGACAGATAATTGTGTAGTGTACGCCCAGGATAACTGTCAGTTGTGCTTTCTTTTATGACGGCACATAAATGGGTGGGCAGATCCAGAGCAAGCACTGCCCACTCATGCATAGTTGTCAACTGATGTGAAGTTCCAGGGGGCAATCTCAGTTATAAAGAAAAGTATCTGGAAATTGTCCCTAGTTTAAAAAAAAAATAAAAAAAAATTGATCAACTCCATTTATTTAGTATGATATCCCAGCAGTCAGAACAACATACTTTATTAAATAACACATCTCAAACTACCATACCCAGGATTCAAACCTATAACCTGTTGAATTCTAATCAAACACCCTACCTATTGAGCTATTTGATCCTGCATAAAAATTGTGAACATTATATGAAGCTATTGGTACTTTGCAAAAAAAAAGTATCAGCATTACAACGCAGCAGATCCATGCAGTTTGCAGCCACACACTACATGTATCTGCTCAGCCACAATGCTGATTATTTCTTCACAAAGTACAAGGTGAGCTCCAAACAGAATTCTCTAGCTTAGAATTATACCTTTCTATGCCAAACCTAGAAGTCGGGCCCCCCACCATGGGATCCCCCAGAGGGAGGCCTGCACCGTCATGCGGCAGGCTTGTCCGTTTTGGAAGCAGGCTGATGGGCAGCCCAGGCTTGCTTCAGTCTGGGCTTGGCAGGTCTGGAAGCATGAGCTTGCTTTGGGTATGCCTGACCTTGGGTACGCTTTACCTGAGGGATGAAAGGGCCAAGGGAAAGTACTTTTAGCCTTCTGCGTGGTAGGAGTCATACGAGGTAGGCAAGCTGTTTTAGCAGTAGCCAGATCAGCTACAATCTTATTGAGGTCTTCTCCAAAGAGAGTGTCTCCCTTGAAAGGAAGCACCTCCAGGGTTTTCTTGGAATCCATATCCACCGACCAGGATCTCAAACAGCTGTATAAAGTATTACCTTGGAACTGGCTCTCCACTCCCCATTATCTGGTTATCATGGCTTCCTCCGCCAGTGTCCAGACTCGCTTGCTGAAGCTCGGCCACTTCTTCCTAGCAGCAGGCTCCTGGATCACTGGGCAGCAGAGGTGCTTGGGAGCCGGAAGGGGGCGGAGCAATCAGGCAGGCAGTTGCAGTGCTGCCCAGCTATCTGTGGTGTGAGAAGAAGCAGGGGCACCCCACCGCTGGCAGTGCTGCAGCTAGCGGTGGTGGCAGCGGCGAGGCTGCTGGGCTGGGTCTTGAAAAAGGTGGAAAGAAGGGTGTTACGGCATGGAATGTACAAACTGCGAGACCCTGCTGGTAGCGCCTTTGTCTATTTAGTAGGAAGGGCACGTAACAGCCGGGGGGCAATGTAGGAAGCCCCTTTAGGGCTGGAGCCCCTTCAGGGCTGGAGCCCGGCGGCAACTGACTCCGTTGTCTCTGGCAGTTCTGCCCCTGGACTAGAGGAATGGTCAAGAACATGGCAACATTTAATGCCAAAAAATGCAAAATCATACACGTCTCAAAAATGCAAAGGCTAACTATAATATTAAGGGCATTATAATGGCAAGAGGAAAGCTATCTAAGTATTACTATTTCAGGTGAGCAATGTAACAAAGCAATAGGAAAGGCAAGTCAGATGCTTGTTTGCATAGGTTAAAGAACCAGTAGCAGAAAAAAGTAATACAGGTTGAGTATCCCATATGCAAATATTCTGAAATACGGAATATTCCGAAATACGGACTTTTTTGAGTGAGACTGAGATAGTGAAACCTTTGTTTTTTGATGGCTCAGTGTACACAAACTTTGTTTAATACTCAAAGTTATTAAAAATATTGTATTAAATGAACTTCAGACTGTGTGTATAAGGTGTATATGACACATGAATGAATTCTGTGAATGTACACACACTTTGTTTAATGCACAAAGTTATAAAAAATATTGGCTAAAATGACCTTCAGGCTGTGTGTATAAGGTGTATATGAAACATAAATGCATTCTGTGCTTAGATTTAGGTCCCATCACCATAATATCTCGTTATGGTATGCAATTATTCCAAAATACAGAAAAATCCGATATCCAAAATTCCTCTGGTCCCAAGCATTTTGGATAAGGGATACTCAACCTGTAATGCCACTGTATAGGTCCTTGGTACAGCCACATTTAGAATCCTGTGTTCAGTTCCAGAAGCCATATCTCCAGAAGGCTGTAAATACATTAGGGCAACTAAAATTGTGCATGGCCTACATCACAAAACTTACCTGGAAATACTAAAAGATTATGTGTATAGTTTGGAGAAGGGAAGAGGGAACATACAGTAATAGAAACATTTAAATATATAGGGAGGAATGTAATAGGGTGTGAGAATCAGAAAGTGAGAGATTTTGTGTTTTTTCCTGTTGTTTTTTTTTTTTTTTATTGTTTGTTTTTTAAAGTGGCAATCCTTTACATGGCAAAACCAGGTTGATATTTGCCATGTAAAGGATTGCCACCGTGGGCATGTGTAGAAGGGGCACTGCTACTGTTGGCATTATGTGTGTAAGCTGCACTGATATGGTGGTTATGTGTATAAAGGGCACTGCGACTGTGGGTATTATTATTATTATTATTATTATTATTACATGCGGTGTAATGACAATAAGATAGTGCTACTGTGTGGCGTATTTTGATTTGGGGTGCTATTGTGTGGCCATGCCCCTTCCTTGTGATACCACACCGTCTTTTTTTAAGGAGCGCACTGTCCCTTTATTAAGTATTGGAGAGAGGGCCCAAATTAATAGTTTGCAGGGAGGTGCCAAACACCCTAGCACTGGCCCTTTGGTAGGGGACAGGATTTGCTTCTGCTTGTGCACATATGTTATGATTGCCAGCCAACAGCACTGGTTTTGCCTATAACACTAACTATAAATATTTTGAATTGGTCCTGGACCACCAATCCAAGGCACCCCTGCAAGTGTCCTGAGGCACCCCAGGGTGCAGTTTGAGAACCACTGGTCTAGTGAGTACCCAGGATAATTATTGTAGCTGGTCTGCGGGTAACAGCTCTCAGATCCACTTCTAGAAAAAATGCAGCAATGTAATTTGAGTGACAAACTGCAGAGATGAACCCTTTCTGTGACTGCTGCACAGGGATCACACAAACTCTATTCATAGGGCTGACTTCACTTAGGGGAGATGTTCTCACCCCGCAAAGAAGTGCGAGTATATACCGCACTTACGGTACCATTGGATTTACAGATATTTTCTTGCAATACACTATGGGGTTCATTCTGAGTTGATTGCTCGCTAGCAGTTTTTAGCAGCCATGCAAACGCATTGTCGCTGCCCACTGGAGAGTGTATATTCACTTTGGAGAAGTGCGAACACTTGAGCAGCAGAGCGCCTGCAAAATCGTTTCAAAATAAGACCAGCACTGTAGTTACACTTCGTGTGCGTTGATTCTAACAACCGAGGGACGGCTTTTGATGTCACACACCCATCCAGCGAATGCCCAGCCACGTCTGCATTTCTTCTGCCACGCCTGCATTTTTCCAAGCACTCCCTGAAAACGGTCAGTTGACACCCAGAAACGCCCTCTTTCTGTCAATCTCCTTGTGGCCTGTTCTGTGATTGGAATAATCGCTAGAACTAGTGCAAAACCACAATGGACTTTGTACCCGTACGATGCGCATGCACATTACGGAGCATGCGCATGCACAGATTAGCCATTTTTTTTCAACTGATTGCTACGCAGCGAACAACGGCAGCAAGCGATCAACTCGGAATGACCCCCTATATACATAGAAACATGGATTTTTACTGCAGGAATTATGGTTAGTTTAGGGGTATCGGTTAGGGTCAACAGAGGTGTAGCTAGGGGTCCAAGCGCCCCTGGCAAAGTAAGGGACTAGCGCCCCCCCTTTCGATAAAGCATTGCAGTCCATTGGCGGTTACCATGTTGGAGCCACAGCAACTGACCCCCTCCCCCACACGCTGCCCTACATCATCGGCTGGGATTCACTGTTGGTGTGAAGCCACTGGGAACATTCTGGTAGCATTAGCAGCAGTCTGTGTCATAGATAGGGAAGGCAGAAGGTTAACTAGCTAAAAGCAGTCTGTTGGCAGCAGAGGCTGGGCGGGGGGCTGAGAATGAGCCAACGCTGATCAGTGTCCAGTCTGCTCAGACAAAAATATTTTGTGATCAGGGCTGGTTCTAGACCAAAGGAGCCAATGGCAAAAATTTCCTTTGGCACCCCCCCCCCCCCCCCCACACACACACACACATACACACACACACACACACACACCAAAAAAGAACATATCCCAGTTTAACATAATGCTATGTGGTGCAAGGTGTGGAGCTGGTCACTTGTATCAGACCTCTGACATTTGCCTTTTCACCCATATTGCATACTTTTTCTTGCAGGTTGTGTCTTAATTCAAGAAGTGTTCTAAGTACTTCAGCTTAGTATCTTTACTGACCCCTCTTTACCCCACACTACATAACTGACCCCTCTATACCCTACACTACATCACTGACCTTTCTATAACCATCACTGCATTACTGACCCCTCTATACAGTACACTGACCTCTATATACCTGCTAGTACATCCCTGATGCCTATATTCCCTAAGCTAAATCCCTGACGCCTCTATTCCCTACGCTACATTCCTGATGCCTCTATAACCTACGCTACATCCCTGACGCCTCTATACCCTACGCTACATCCCTGACGCCTCTATACAGTACAATGCATTACTGATCCCTCTAGACCATACATCCTCATTACATCAGAGAGATAGTGAAACACTGGAAAAAATAAGGATAAAGTGGACTACAGAAACTGATGCTCTAAACAAAGGAGAGAGAGAGAAAAGCACAAGGGAAAGTGGGCAATCGGAACACCATAGAGAGAGGAGAGATAGAAATGCCTGAAAAAGTAAAGGGGGTTGGGTATGGCATCCGGCGCTCGGGATTCCAGCAGTCACATGATACCTAATCCTAATCCTAACCCTCTGGGGGGGGTGGCGGATAGGGCTAACCCTCAGGGGGTGGCAGCTAGGACTAACCCCCCCCCTCCTAGTGCCTTCCCTAACACCCCCTCCCCCGGTCCTAACCCTCCCTCCAATACTCGCCTTCGGGATGTTGGCTGTCTGTGTGCCGGCACCAGTCTCCCAAGTGGTGTCAGGATTCCAACATCGGTCAAATGACCGCCGGTATACCGTCTGCCGGGATGGTAAATGTATCCTGAGGACAGGTAGTGAGTGTGGAGGGATAGGTGGTTCAGTAAAATGTAACAGCTCAAACTGCGATCATTCACTGATAAATTGATTTATAGCTCTCCCTTTTTAACCATTGCAGTCATAAAAGCAATGTTTTTTAAACTTTTAAATAAAGCTTGTTAGCATCCCCAGCACACTGTATATGCTGGGAGATGTAGTTCTCAATATGAAAACATTTAATTACTGTATGAACTCTAATTCCCCAACTGAAACCTCTCACAAACACACACTCCTAAATCTAGTACACACACACACACATTTCCCCAGTACTGACAACTCTCATCACTTCCACACACTGACAACTCCCTCCTGCTCCTCTCCCCACTGACACTGACAGCTCCCTCACAGTCACACACATCCTCCACCCCCCCACCCCCCACACACACACACTGATAGCACACATGCACAAATCCCCCCCTCCTCGACACTAACTGTCACGGACTGCTTGGGCAGCAGGGGGCAGGCTCTGACTTGAAGTGCTGAAATTCAACAGCTCTCTCGAACTTGCAAGGCATGGCTGTGCAGCTGTCTCCAGCCATCTCCTTGCCCACTGTGTAATTTGTGGCGTTCTCTGATGTTCCCCGCTCTGCCTCTACAACTGGCACATAATGTACAGCAGTGGTGACTCCTGAGTATGGGCCTGGAGAACTCCGCCTACCGGGGGGTAGGGATTAATAATTTCAAAGGGGCAGAGCTAGGAGTGAAGCAGTGGACAGCAGTTGAGGGGCGTTTCAAACTGTAACAGGGTTGGGACAATTTCAGTATCCTTCCCTCACCGTCTAATTGGTCAGTCCCACGCTGATTGCCATAGCGCCCTTTCGAGACTGCAGAACTCTATCCCTTAGCCACGGTTGGCACAGCTGGATGGTGCCCCTGGCAAGTGCCATCCTGGCCAAGGGGTAGATACGCCCCTGAGGGTCAGGGCCAGCAACAGAAATCTCGGGGCCCAGTACACTGATATCTCTGGGGCCCCCTCAACCCCCCCTTAACTTGGCAGAGGGATCTTTAAAAAAAAATGGAGCCTTTGACTCGGACCGTCAGTGAGGCCGGCAGGTGGTTTTCATACTGGGCTATCCAGCTCTTCGGTGGCGGTGGCAGGGACATTCAGAAAAGGGCCAGCACAGCAACATGCATAATAATGGCAATACAGTATGGACCACAGGGACTGGACAAAGTGATGGGGTAAAAGGAGGGGGGAGGGTTTAGTTGGCCTATTAATTGTTTTCCTGCTTAAATTGAGCAGTTGGTGGATACACTTTAAAAAGCAATATTGGCACTGTGGCCCCATTATTTCTGTTCTTAATACTTGGAGCCCTGAACAAGTGTCCCCTTTGTCCCCCCTGTCAGCGGGCCTGTTCAGGCGTTACCTATGGAGAAGCTGCGACATGACATCCTAGGACACGATACTGCACCATGCATCACCATTATATTTCAGTGTGCCTTGTCAATATTTAAATCTTGTTCTGTGTGACGTGAGTTGTAAATGGTTGAAAATCTCTGTGCTACAGTATCGTCACCATGTAGTTATAACAACACCGCAAAACCACCAAAAGACGTGTTTTGGTAGAGGGACTGCTGGAGGGGCCCATTGGGGCCCCCAGTTTGCTACCCCACCCCAGTATACCTGTGCTGTAGCCAGTGGAAGGGGCACTATCTTCCCGGTGATCTCTTCGGGAAGATGGTGCCGCACATAGAAAGCAAAGACTCTGGCTGCACTCTCCTGCCCTCGCTCTAAGCAAGGTGATCGGGCCACAAAAGGACCCCTGTCGGACCCCTGCCGGACCCCGGCCTGTGGGCCACAAAAGGATGCATTGGGGGCGGCATGCGGCCCATGGGTTTGACACCCCTGCCCTAGAGTATCAAAATTTGTTTCACGGCACCCCTAGGCCAAAGTTTTTTTTATTGAGAAATTCAGAAAAAAATATAAAATTAAGTAAATTGTGTTTATAGCATGTCATCCTCAGGTTCAGTTATGTTGTGAGGGAATGGTTTTGCCAATTTAATAAAGTATAAATAATTTTAATTGGTCCTGGACCACCAAACTATGCTACCAGTGCAAGAACCCCAGTTTGGAAACTACTGCCATAAAATAAACCTTTTTTGTTTTTTTTAAACTACATGTAATACACCTTAGAGCTCTGTTCCTAAAAGGTTTTAAACCCTTGCATACAGTAAACTACACATATTTAAAAATCCTACACCGGGCACAAGTGCTCACGGGCCAATTTCATGGCAGTCTCGGATAGGAGGGCATTGTGGATTCACCAAGGGAATGCTGATGCTGACTCCAAGAAGAAAGGGAGTCTCTTCCCTATGAAGGTGAAGCCTTGTTTGGCGACGGCCTAGTTAATTTGATCTCGGCAGCTCCCGCAGGTAAGTCATCCTTCTTGCCCTATGTTCCCTCCCAACGGATGAAGACGCATCATTATCTGACGCAGTCATTTTGGCCCAATAGATATGCAAGAAGTTAAGATTCCCCTTTCTTTGCAGGTAGAGGAAGGAAAAGAGGGAAGAGGTCTGTAGCCTCTTCAAGATCGCAGGAGCAGAGATCGTCCTCTGCTTCTGCCAAATCCACTGCATGACGCTGGGGCTCTCTTGCAGGAGCCCGCACCAGTGGGGGGCACGTCTAAAACTCTTCAGTCAGTTCTGGATTCATTCGGACCTGGACTCGTGGGTTTTACAAATAGTGTCCCAAGGGTACAAACTGGGGTTTCAAGACGTTCCCCCTCACCGATTGTTCAAATCAGCCTTAGTCAGCAGGGAGAAGGTTTTTATTCAAGCCTCTTCGTGGTCCCGAAGCCGGACGGCTCAGTCAGACCAATCTTAAATCTGAAATCCCTTAATTTCTACCTAAAGAAATTCAATTTCAAGATGGAATCTCTCAGGGTAGTGATCTCCAGTCCGGGGGATAAAGGAGATTTCATGGTTTTGGTAGACATAAAGGATGCCTACTTATATGTTCCCATTTAGCCACTGCATCAAGCTACCTGAGGTTTGCAATTCAGGATTGTCATTACCAATTTCAGACGTTGCCGTTTGGTCTGTCCACGGCTCCGAGGATTTTCACCAGGGTGATGGCGGAAATGATGGTTCTCCTTCGCAAGCAAGGAGTCACAATTATCCCGTACTTGGATGATCTCCTGATAAAGGCGAGATCCAGGGACCAGTTGGTGCAAAACATCTACTCTCCCTGACAGTTCTTCAACAACATGGTTGGCTCCTAAACTTGCCAAAATCGCAGTTGGTCCCAATGACGCGGTTGTTGTTTTTGGGAGTGATACTGGACACAGAAGAGGTTTTCTTCTAGTGGAAAGGCTCTGGAGATCCAGAGTCTGGTCAAACAAATTCTGAAACCAGCAAGAGTGTTAATCCATCAATGCATTCAGTTGCTGGGGAAGATGGTTGCGGCCTACGAGGCCATTCAGTTTGGCAGGTTCCATGCCAGAGTGTTCCAGTGGGACCTGTTGGACAAGTGGTCCGGATCCCACCTACACATGCACCGGAGGATAATCCTGTCTTCCAAGACCAGAATCTCACTCCATTGGTGGCTGCACAGTTCTCACCACCTAGAGGGGCGATGGTTCGGGATCCAGGACGGGATCCTAGGGACCACGGATGCAACCCTCCGAGTCTGGAGAGCAGTCACACAGGGGGAAAACATCCAAGGAAGATGGTCAAGTCTTCCTTGGATGTTTTCATCTCCACATAAATGTTCTGGAGTTAAGGGCCATTTAATAACTGCAGACACAGTACGCACTGGGACGGGTGCCCAGCATCCTCTACGGACTAAGAGAAAAGGATTTACCGGTAGGTATTAAAATCCTATTTTCTCTAACGTCCTAGAGGATGCTGTGGACTCCGTAAGGACCATGGGGATAGACGGGCTCCGCAGGAGACATGGGCACTTTAAGAAAGACTTTAGTTCTGGGTGTGCACTGGCTCCTCCCTCTATGCCCCTCCTCCAGAACTCAGTTTGATACTGTACCCAGTGGAGACTGGGTGCTTTTCAGGAGCTCTCCTGAGCTTTCTGACAGAAAGTATTTTGTTAGGTTTTTAATTTTCAGGGAGCACTGCTGGCAACAGACTCCCTCATCGAGGGACTGAGTGGAGAGAAGCAGCCCTGCTCTCTGAGTTGCAAGGTCCTGCTTCTTAGGCTACTGGACACCATTAGCTCCAGTGGGATTGGTACGCAGGATCTCACCCTCGCCGTCCGTCCCAGAGCCGCGCCGCCGTCCCCCTCGCAGAGCCGGAAGATAGAAGCCGGGTGAGTATGAGAAGAAAAGAAGACTTCAGAGGCGGCAGAAGACTTCATGATCTTCACTAAGGTAACGCATAGCACTGCAGCTGTGCGCCTTTGCTCCCATACACCTCACATACTCCGGTCACTGTAAGGGTGCAGGGCGCAGGGGGGGCGCCCTGGGCAGCAATATAAACCTCTTTCGCAAAAATATAACATATATACAGCTGGGCACTTTATATATGTATAAGCCCCCACCAATTTTACAGTTTAAGCGGGACAGAAGCCCGCCTCCGAGGGGGCGGGGCTTCTCCCTCAGCACTCACCAGCGCCATTTTTTCTCCACAGCACCGCTGAGAGGAAGCTCCCCGGACTCTACCCTGCTTATACCACGTTAGACAAGAGGGTTGAAAAGAGGGGTGGGGGGGGCACATAATTCGCAAATTACATACAGCAGCACTACTGGGCAAACATTAAGTTACTGTTTTATTCCTGGGTTATATAGCGCTGGGGGGTGTGCTGGCATACTCTCTCTCTGTCTCTCCAAAGGGCCTTGTGGGGAAACTGTCTTCAGAAAAAGCATTCCCTGTGTGTGTAGTGTGTCGGTACACGTGTGTCGACATGTCTGAGGAAGAAGGCTATATTAGAGAGGAGCGGGAGCAAATGAATGTGGTGTCTCCGCCGACAGCTGATTGGATGGATATGTGGAATGTTTTAAATGCTAGTGTAAACTCATTGCACAAAAGATTAGACAAGGCAGAAGCTTTGGGACAGTCAGGGTTTCAACCCATGCCTGATCCTATGTTGCAGGGACTGTCAGGGTCTCATAAGCGCCCACTATCCCAGATTGTTGACACAGATACCGACACGGATTCTGACTCCAGTGTCGATTACGATGATGCAAAGTTACAGCCAAAATTGGCAAAATCCATTCGATTTATGATTATGGCAATAAAAGATGTTTTGCACATCACAGAGGAACCCCCTGTCGCTGACAAGAGGGTACATATGTACAAGGGAAAGAAGCCTGAGGTAACCTTTCCCCCATCACACGAGCTGAACGAGTTATGTGAAAAAGCTTGGGAATCTCCAGATAAAAGACTGCAGATTTCCAAAAGGATTCTTATGGCGTATCCTTTCCCATCAACGGATAGGTTACGATGGGAATGCTCCCCTAGGGTGGACAAAGCATTAACACGCTTATCCAAGAAGGTAGCCCTCCCGTCCCAGGATACGGCTACCCTCAAAGAGTGTGCTGACCGCAAACAGGAGATTACCCTGAAGTCCATTTATACACATTCAGGTACCTTACTCAGACCGGCAATTGCGTCGGCCTGGGTGTGTAGTAGAGATGAGCGGGTTCGGTTCCTCGGAATCCGAACCCGCCCGAACTTCATGTTTTTTTTCACGGGTCCGAGCGACTCGGATCTTCCCGCCTTGCTCGGTTAACCCGAGCGCGCCCGAACGTCATCATGACGCTGTCGGATTCTCGCGAGACTCGGATTCTATATAAGGAGCCGCGCGTCGCCGCCATTTTCACACGTGCATTGAGATTGATAGGGAGAGGACGTGGCTGGCGTCCTCTCCATTTAGATTAGAAGAGAGAGAGTGAGATTGATTTGAGACAGAGACACTTGATTTACTGGAGCTTAGGAGTACTGTAGAGAGTGCAGAGTTTAGTAGTGACTGACCACAGTGACCACCAGACAGTGCAGTTTTATTTAATATAATCCGTTCTCTGCCTGAAAAAAACGATACACAGTGACTCAGTCACATACCATATCTGTGTGCACTGCTCAGCCCAGTGTGCTGCATCATCTATGTATATATCTGACTGTGCTCACACAGCTTATAATTGTGGGGGAGACTGGGGAGCAGTGCCAGTTATAGGTTATAGCAGGAGCCAGGAGTACATATTATTAAAATTAAACAGTGCACACTTTTGCTGCAGGAGTGCCACTGCCAGTGTGACTGACCAGTGACCTGACCACACTGACCACCAGTATAGTTAGTAGTATACTATATTGTGATTGCCTGAAAAAGTTAAACACTCGTCGTGTGACTTGTGTGGTGTTTTTTTTTTTATTCTATAAAAAACTCATTCTGCTGACAGACAGTGTCCAGCAGGTCCGTCATTATATAATATATACCTGTCCGGCTGCAGTAGTGATATATATATATTTTTTATATCATTATTTATCATCCAGTCGCAGCAGACACAGTACGGTAGTTCACGGCTGTAGCTACCTCTGTGTCGGCACTCGGCAGTCCATCCATAATTGTATACCACCTACCCGTGGTTTTTTTTTCTTTCTTCTTTATACATACATACTACATCTCTTTATCAACCAGTCTATATTAGCAGCAGACACAGTACAGTAGTCCACGGCTGTAGCTACCTCTGTGTCGGCACTCGGCAGTCCATCCATAATTGTATACCACCTACCCGTGGTTTTTTTTTCTTTCTTCTTTATACATACATACTACATCTCTTTATCAACCAGTCTATATTAGCAGCAGACACAGTACAGTACGGTAGTCCACGGCTGTAGCTACCTCTGTGTCGGCACTCGGCAGTCCGTCCATAATTGTATACCACCTACCCGTGGTTTTTTTTTCTTCTTTATACATACATACTACATCTCTTTATCAACCAGTCTATATTAGCAGCAGACACAGTACAGTAGTCCACGGCTGTAGCTACCTCTGTGTCGGCACTCGGCAGTCCATCCATAATTGTATACCACCTACCCGTGGTTTTTTTTTCTTTCTTCTTTATACATACATACTACATCTCTTTATCAACCAGTCTATATTAGCAGCAGACACAGTACAGTACGGTAGTCCACGGCTGTAGCTACCTCTGTGTCGGCACTCGGCAGTCCGTCCATAATTGTATACCACCTACCCGTGGTTTTTTTTTCTTTCTTCTTTATACATACATACTACATCTCTTTATCAACCAGTCTATATTAGCAGCAGACACAGTACAGTAGTCCACGGCTGTAGCTACCTCTGTGTCGGCACTCGGCAGTCCATCCATAATTGTATACCACCTACCCGTGGTTTTTTTTTCTTTCTTCTTTATACATACATACTACATCTCTTTATCAACCAGTCTATATTAGCAGCAGGCACAGTACAGTACGGTAGTCCACGGCTGTAGCTACCTCTGTGTCGGCACTCGGCAGTCCGTCCATAATTGTATACCACCTACCCGTGGTTTTTTTTTCTTTCTTCTTTATACATACTACATCTCATTATCATCCAGTCTATATTAGCAGCAGACACAGTACAGTACGGTAGTCCACGGCTGTAGCTACCTCTGTGTCGGCACTCGGCAGTCCGTCCATAATTGTATACCACCTACCCGTGGTTTTTTTTTTTCTTTCTTCTTTATACATACTGCGCATTGGAAAATTCATGGCTATGCCGTGTAGATGATGGTCTAACAGGAGGCTTTAAAATTTTCTTTCTAGTGTCCTTCGTTTGGGAGAAAAATGCAATGGTACAAGACAGCTTTACCTTGCCAATATCTCTCTTTTGCAAAGAGCTGCGCATTGGAAAATTCAGGGCTATGTCGTGTAGATGATGGCCTAACAGTAGGCTTTAAAATTTTCTTTCTAGTGTCCTTCGTTTGGGAGAAAAATGCAAAGGTACAAGACAGCTTTTCCTTGCCAATATCTCTCTTTTGCAAAGAGCTGCGCATTGGAAAATTCAGGGCTATTTCGTGTAGATGATGGTCTAACAGGAGGCTTTAAAATTTTCTTTCTAGTGTCCTTCGTTTGGGAGAAAAATGCAATGGTACAAGACAGCTTTACCTTGCCAATATCTCTCTTTTGCAAAGAGCTGCGCATTGGAAAATTCAGGGCTATGTCGTGTAGATGATGGCCTAACAGTAGGCTTTAAAATTTTCTTTCTAGTGTCCTTCGTTTGGGAGAAAAATGCAAAGGTACAAGACAGCTTTTCCTTGCCAATATCTCTCTTTTGCAAAGAGCTACGCATTGGAAAATTCAGGGCTATGTCGTGTAGATGATGGCCTAACAGGAGGCTTTAAAATTTTCTTTCTAGTGTCCTTCGTTTGGGAGAAAAATGCAAATGGAAAAGACAGCTTTTCCTTGCCAATATCTCTCTTTTGCAAAGAGCTACGCATTGGAAAATTCAGGGCTATGTCATGTAGATGATGGCCTAACAGGAGGCTTTAAAATTTTAATTCTAGTGTCCTTCGTTTGGGAGAAAAATGCAAAGGTACAAGATAGCTTTTCCTTGCCAATATCTCTCTTTTGCAAAGAGCTGCGCATTGGAACATTCAGGGCTATGTCGTGTAGATGATGGCCTAACAGGAGGCTTTAAAATTTTCTTTCTAGTGTCCTTCGTTTGGGAGAAAAATGCAATGGTACAAGACAGCTTTTCCTTGCCAATATCTCTCTTTTGCAAAGAGCTGCGCATTGGAAAATTCAGGGCTATTTCGTGTAGATGATGGCCTAACAGGAGGCTTTAAAATTTTCTTTCTAGTGTCCTTCGTTTGGGAGAAAAATGCAAAGGTACAAGACAGCTTTTCCTTGCCAATATCTCTCTTTTGCAAAGAGCTACGCATTGGAAAATTCAGGGCTATGTCGTGTAGATGATGGCCTAACAGGAGGCTTTAAAATTTTCTTTCTAGTGACCTTCGTTTGGGAGAAAAATGCAATGGTACAAGACAGCTTTTCCTTGCCAATATCTCTCTTTTGCAAAGAGCTACGCATTGGAAAATTCAGGGCTATGTCGTGTAGATGATGGCCTAACAGGAGGCTTTAAAATTTTCTTTCTAGTGACCTTCGTTTGGGAGAAAAATGCAATGGTACAAGACAGCTTTTCCTTGCCAATATCTCTCTTTTGCAAAGAGCTGCGCATTGGAAAATTCAGGGCTATGTCGTGTAGATGATGGCCTAACAGGAGGCTTTAAAATTTTAATTCTAGTGTCCTTCGTTTGGGAGAAAAATGCAAAGGTACAAGACAGCTTTTCCTTGCCAATATCTCTCTTTTGCAAAGAGCTACGCATTGGAAAATTCAGGGCTATGTCGTGTAGATGATGGCCTAACAGGAGGCTTTAAAATTTTCTTTCTAGTGTCCTTCGTTTGGGAGAAAAATGCAATGGTACAAGACAGCTTTTCCTTGCCAATATCTCTCTTTTGCAAAGAGCTGCGCATTGGAAAATTCAGGGCTATGTCGTGTAGATGATGGCCTAACAGGAGGCTTTAAAATTTTCTTTCTAGTGTCCTTCGTTTGGGAGAAAAATGCAAAGGGAAAAGACAGCTTTTCCTTGCCAATATATCTCTTTTGCAAATAGCTACGCATTGGAAAATTCAGGGCTATGTCGTGTAGATGATGGCCTAACAGGAGGCTTTAAAATTTTAATTCTAGTGTCCTTCGTTTGGGAGAAAAATGCAAAGGTACAAGATAGCTTTTCCTTGCCAATATCTCTCTTTTGCAAAGAGCTGCGCATTGGAAAATTCAGGGCTATGTCGTGTAGATGATGGCCTAACAGGAGGCTTTAAAATTTTCTTTCTAGTGTCCTTCGTTTGGGAGAAAAATGCAATGGTACAAGACAGCTTTTCCTTGCCAATATCTCTCTTTTGCAAAGAGCTGCGCATTGGAAAATTCAGGGCTATTTCGTGTAGATGATGGCCTAACAGGAGGCTTTAAATTTTTCTTTCTAGTGTCCTTCGTTTGGGAGAAAAATGCAAAGGTACAAGACAGCTTTTCCTTGCCAATATCTCTCTTTTGCAAAGAGCTACGCATTGGAAAATTCAGGGCTATGTCGTGTAGATGATGGCCTAACAGGAGGCTTTAAAATTTTCTTTCTAGTGACCTTCGTTTGGGAGAAAAATGCAATGGTACAAGACAGCTTTTCCTTGCCAATATCTCTCTTTTGCAAAGAGCTGCGCATTGGAAAATTCATGGCTATGCCGTGTAGATGATGGTCTAACAGGAGGCTTTAAAATTTTCTTTCTAGTGTCCTTCGTTTGGGAGAAAAATGCAAAGGTACAAGACAGCTTTTCCTTGCCAATATCTCTCTTTTGCAAAGAGCTACGCTTTGGAAAATTCAGGGCTATGTCGTGTAGATGATGGCCTAACAGGAGGCTTTAAAATTTTCTTTCTAGTGACCTTCGTTTGGGAGAAAAATGCAATGGTACAAGACAGCTTTTCCTTGCCAATATCTCTCTTTTGCAAAGAGCTACGCATTGGAAAATTCAGGGCTATGTCGTGTAGATGATGGCCTAACAGGAGGCTTTAAAATTTTCTTTCTAGTGACCTTCGTTTGGGAGAAAAATGCAATGGTACAAGACAGCTTTTCCTTGCAATTATCTCTCTTTTGCAAAGAGCTGCGCATTGGAAAATTCAGGGCTATGTCGTGTAGATGATGGCCTAACAGGAGGCTTTAAAATTTTAATTCTAGTGTCCTTCGTTTGGGAGAAATATGCAATGGTACAAGACAGCTTTACCTTGCCAATATCTCTCTTTTGCAAAGAGCTACGCATTGGAAAATTCAGGGCTATGTCGTGTAGATGATGGCCTAACAGGAGGCTTTAAAATTTTCTTTCTAGTGACCTTCGTTTGGGAGAAAAATGCAAAGGTACAAGACAGCTTTTCCTTGCCAATATCTCTCTTTTGCAAAGAGCTGCGCATTGAAAAATTCAGGGCTATGTCGTGTAGATGATGGCCTAACAGGAGGCTTTAAAATTTTCTTTCTAGTGACCTTCGTTTGGGAGAAAAATGCAAAGGTACAAGACAGCTTTTCCTTGCCAATATCTCTCTTTTGCAAAGCGCTGCGCATTGGAAAATTCAGGGCTATGTCGTGTAGATGATGGCTTAACTGGAGGCTTTAAAATTTTCTTTCTAGTGACCTTCGTTTGGGAGAAAAATGCAAAAGGTACAAGACAGCTTTTCCTTGCCAATATCTCTCTTTTGCAAAGAGCTGCGCATTGGAAAATTCAGGGCTATATCGTGTAGATGATGGCCTAACATGAGGCTTTAAAATTTTAATTCTAGTGTCCTTCGTTTGGGAGAAAAATGCAAAGGTACAAGACAGCTTTTCCTTGCCAATATCTCTCTTTTGCAAAGAGCTGCGCATTGGAAAATTCATGGCTATGCCGTGTAGATGATGGTCTAACAGGAGGCTTTAAAATTTTCTTTCTAGTGACCTTCGTTTGGGAGAAAAATGCAATGGTACAAGACAGCTTTTCCTTGCCAATATCTCTCTTTTGCAAAGAGCTGCGCATTGGAAAATTCAGGGCTATGTCGTGTAGATGATGGCCTAACAGGAGGCTTTAACATTTTCTTCTAGTGTCCTTCGTTTGGGAGAAAAATGCAATGGTACAAGACAGCTTTTCCTTGCCAATATCTCTCTTTTGCAAAGAGCTACGCATTGGAAAATTCAGGGCTATGTCGTGTAGATGATGGCCTTACAGGAGGCTTTAAAATTTTCTTTCTAGTGACCTTCGTTTGGGAGAAAAATGCAAAGGTACAAGACAGCTTTTCCTTGCCAATATCTCTCTTTTGCAAAGAGCTGCGCATTGGAAAATTCAGGGCTATATCGTGTAGATGATGGCCTAACAGGGGGCTTTAAAATTTTCTTTCTAGTGTCCTTCGTTTGGGAGAAAAATGCAATGGTACAAGACAGCTTTTCCTTGCCAATATCTCTCTTTTGCAAAGAGCTGCGCATTGGAAAAATCAGGGCTATTTCGTGTAGATGATGGCCTAACAGGAGGCTTTAAAATTTTCTTTCTAGTGTCCTTCGTTTGGGAGAAAAATGCAAAGGTACAAGACAGCTTTTCCTTGCCAATATCTCTCTTTTGCAAAGAGCTGCGCATTGGAAAATTCAGGGCTATGTCGTGTAGATGAATGCCTAACAGGAGGCTTTAAAATTTTCTTTCTAGTGTCCTTTGTTTGGGAGAAAAATGCAATGGTACAAGACAGCTTTTCCTTGCCAATATATCTCTTTTGCAAAGAGCTACGAATTGGAAAATTCAGGGCTATGTCGTGTAGATGATGGCCTAACAGGAGGCTTTAAAATTTTAATTCTAGTGTCCTTCGTTTGGGAGAAAAATGCAAAGGTACAAGACAGCTTTTCCTTGCCAATATCTCTCTTTTGCAAAGAGCTGCGCATTGGAAAATTCAGGGCTATGTCGTCTAGATGATGGCCTAACAGGAGGCTTTAAAATTTTCTTCTAGTGTCCTTCGTTTGGGAGAAAAATGCAATGGTACAAGACAGCTTTTCCTTGCCAATATCTCTCTTTTGCAAAGAGCTACGCATTGGAAAATTCAGGGCTATGTCGTGTAGATGATGGCCTAACAGGAGGCTTTAAAATTTTCTTTCTAGTGACCTTCGTTTGGGAGAAAAATGCAAAGGTACAAGACAGCTTTTCCTTGCCAATATCTCTCTTTTGCAAAGAGCTACGCTTTGGAAAATTCAGGGCTATGTCGTGTAGATGATGGCCTAACAGGAGGCTTTAAAATTTTCTTTCTAGTGACCTTCGTTTGGGAGAAAAATGCAATGGTACAAGACAGCTTTTCCTTGCCAATATCTCTCTTTTGCAAAGAGCTACGCATTGGAAAATTCAGGGCTATGTCGTGTAGATGATGGCCTAACAGGAGGCTTTAAAATTTTCTTTCTAGTGACCTTCGTTTGGGAGAAAAATGCAATGGTACAAGACAGCTTTTCCTTGCAATTATCTCTCTTTTGCAAAGAGCTGCGCATTGGAAAATTCAGGGCTATGTCGTGTAGATGATGGCCTAACAGGAGGCTTTAAAATTTTAATTCTAGTGTCCTTCGTTTGGGAGAAATATGCAATGGTACAAGACAGCTTTACCTTGCCAATATCTCTCTTTTGCAAAGAGCAAAACATTGGAAAATTCAGGGCTATGTCGTGTAGATGATGGCCTAACAGGAGGCTTTAAAATTTTCTTTCTAGTGACCTTCGTTTGGGAGAAAAATGCAAAGGTACAAGACAGCTTTTCCTTGCCAATATCTCTCTTTTGCAAAGAGCTGCGCATTGGAAAATTCAGGGCTATATCGTGTAGATGATGGCCTAACAGGGGGCTTTAAAATTTTCTTTCTAGTGTCCTTCGTTTGGGAGAAAAATGCAATGGTACAAGACAGCTTTTCCTTGCCAATATCTCTCTTTTGCAAAGAGCTGCGCATTGGAAAAATCAGGGCTATTTCGTGTAGATGATGGCCTAACAGGAGGCTTTAAAATTTTCTTTCTAGTGTCCTTCGTTTGGGAGAAAAATGCAAAGGTACAAGACAGCTTTTCCTTGCCAATATCTCTCTTTTGCAAAGAGCTGCGCATTGGAAAATTCAGGGCTATGTCGTGTAGATGAATGCCTAACAGGAGGCTTTAAAATTTTCTTTCTAGTGTCCTTTGTTTGGGAGAAAAATGCAATGGTACAAGACAGCTTTTCCTTGCCAATATATCTCTTTTGCAAAGAGCTACGCATTGGAAAATTCAGGGCTATGTCGTGTAGATGATGGCCTAACAGGAGGCTTTAAAATTTTAATTCTAGTGTCCTTCGTTTGGGAGAAAAATGCAAAGGTGCAAGACAGCTTTTCCTTGCCAATATCTCTCTTTTGCAAAGAGCTGCGCATTGGAAAATTCAGGGCTATGTCGTCTAGATGATGGCCTAACAGGAGGCTTTAAAATTTTCTTCTAGTGTCCTTCGTTTGGGAGAAAAATGCAATGGTACAAGACAGCTTTTCCTTGCAATTATCTCTCTTTTGCAAAGAGCTGCGCATTGGAAAATTCAGGGCTATGTCGTGTAGATGATGGCCTAACAGGAGGCTTTAAAATTTTAATTCTAGTGTCCTTCGTTTGGGAGAAATATGCAATGGTACAAGACAGCTTTACCTTGCCAATATCTCTCTTTTGCAAAGAGCTACGCATTGGAAAATTCAGGGCTATGTCGTGTAGATGATGGCCTAACAGGAGGCTTTAAAATTTTCTTTCTAGTGACCTTCGTTTGGGAGAAAAATGCAAAGGTACAAGACAGCTTTTCCTTGCCAATATCTCTCTTTTGCAAAGAGCTGCGCATTGAAAAATTCAGGGCTATGTCGTGTAGATGATGGCCTAACAGGAGGCTTTAAAATTTTCTTTCTAGTGACCTTCGTTTGGGAGAAAAATGCAAAGGTACAAGACAGCTTTTCCTTGCCAATATCTCTCTTTTGCAAAGCGCTGCGCATTGGAAAATTCAGGGCTATGTCGTGTAGATGATGGCTTAACTGGAGGCTTTAAAATTTTCTTTCTAGTGACCTTCGTTTGGGAGAAAAATGCAAAAGGTACAAGACAGCTTTTCCTTGCCAATATCTCTCTTTTGCAAAGAGCTGCGCATTGGAAAATTCAGGGCTATATCGTGTAGATGATGGCCTAACATGAGGCTTTAAAATTTTAATTCTAGTGTCCTTCGTTTGGGAGAAAAATGCAAAGGTACAAGACAGCTTTTCCTTGCCAATATCTCTCTTTTGCAAAGAGCTGCGCATTGGAAAATTCATGGCTATGCCGTGTAGATGATGGTCTAACAGGAGGCTTTAAAATTTTCTTTCTAGTGACCTTCGTTTGGGAGAAAAATGCAAAGGTACAAGACAGCTTTTCCTTGCCAATATCTCTCTTTTGCAAAGAGCTACGCATTGGAAAATTCAGGGCTATGTCGTGTAGATGATGGCCTTACAGGAGGCTTTAAAATTTTCTTTCTAGTGACCTTCGTTTGGGAGAAAAATGCAAAGGTACAAGACAGCTTTTCCTTGCCAATATCTCTCTTTTGCAAAGAGCTGCGCATTGGAAAATTCAGGGCTATATCGTGTAGATGATGGCCTAACAGGGGGCTTTAAAATTTTCTTTCTAGTGTCCTTCGTTTGGGAGAAAAATGCAATGGTACAAGACAGCTTTTCCTTGCCAATATCTCTCTTTTGCAAAGAGCTGCGCATTGGAAAAATCAGGGCTATTTCGTGTAGATGATGGCCTAACAGGAGGCTTTAAAATTTTCTTTCTAGTGTCCTTCGTTTGGGAGAAAAATGCAAAGGTACAAGACAGCTTTTCCTTGCCAATATCTCTCTTTTGCAAAGAGCTGCGCATTGGAAAATTCAGGGCTATGTCGTGTAGATGAATGCCTAACAGGAGGCTTTAAAATTTTCTTTCTAGTGTCCTTTGTTTGGGAGAAAAATGCAATGGTACAAGACAGCTTTTCCTTGCCAATATATCTCTTTTGCAAAGAGCTACGCATTGGAAAATTCAGGGCTATGTCGTGTAGATGATGGCCTAACAGGAGGCTTTAAAATTTTAATTCTAGTGTCCTTCGTTTGGGAGAAAAATGCAAAGGTACAAGACAGCTTTTCCTTGCCAATATCTCTCTTTTGCAAAGAGCTGCGCATTGGAAAATTCAGGGCTATGTCGTCTAGATGATGGCCTAACAGGAGGCTTTAAAATTTTCTTCTAGTGTCCTTCGTTTGGGAGAAAAATGCAATGGTACAAGACAGCTTTTCCTTGCCAATATCTCTCTTTTGCAAAGAGCTACGCATTGGAAAATTCAGGGCTATGTCGTGTAGATGATGGCCTAACAGGAGGCTTTAAAATTTTCTTTCTAGTGACCTTCGTTTGGGAGAAAAATGCAATGGTACAAGACAGCTTTTCCTTGCCAATATCTCTCTTTTGCAAAGAGCTACGCATTGGAAAATTCAGGGCTATGTCGTGTAGATGATGGCCTAACAGGAGGCTTTAAAATTTTCTTTCTAGTGACCTTCGTTTGGGAGAAAAATGCAATGGTACAAGACAGCTTTTCCTTGCAATTATCTCTCTTTTGCAAAGAGCTGCGCATTGGAAAATTCAGGGCTATGTCGTGTAGATGATGGCCTAACAGGAGGCTTTAAAATTTTAATTCTAGTGTCCTTCGTTTGGGAGAAATATGCAATGGTACAAGACAGCTTTACCTTGCCAATATCTCTCTTTTGCAAAGAGCAAAACATTGGAAAATTCAGGGCTATGTCGTGTAGATGATGGCCTAACAGGAGGCTTTAAAATTTTCTTTCTAGTGACCTTCGTTTGGGAGAAAAATGCAAAGGTACAAGACAGCTTTTCCTTGCCAATATCTCTCTTTTGCAAAGAGCTGCGCATTGGAAAATTCAGGGCTATATCGTGTAGATGATGGCCTAACAGGGGGCTTTAAAATTTTCTTTCTAGTGTCCTTCGATTGGGAGAAAAATGCAATGGTACAAGACAGCTTTTCCTTGCCAATATCTCTCTTTTGCAAAGAGCTGCGCATTGGAAAAATCAGGGCTATTTCGTGTAGATGATGGCCTAACAGGAGGCTTTAAAATTTTCTTTCTAGTGTCCTTCGTTTGGGAGAAAAATGCAAAGGTACAAGACAGCTTTTCCTTGCCAATATCTCTCTTTTGCAAAGAGCTGCGCATTGGAAAATTCAGGGCTATGTCGTGTAGATGAATGCCTAACAGGAGGCTTTAAAATTTTCTTTCTAGTGTCCTTTGTTTGGGAGAAAAATGCAATGGTACAAGACAGCTTTTCCTTGCCAATATATCTCTTTTGCAAAGAGCTGCGCATTGGAAAATTCAGGGCTATGTCGTCTAGATGATGGCCTAACAGGAGGCTTTAAAATTTTCTTCTAGTGTCCTTCGTTTGGGAGAAAAATGCAATGGTACAAGACAGCTTTTCCTTGCCAATATCTCTCTTTTGCAAAGAGCTACGCATTGGAAAATTCAGGGCTATGTCGTGTAGATGATGGCCTAACAGGAGGCTTTAAAATTTTCTTTCTAGTGACCTTCGTTTGGGAGAAAAATGCAAAGGTACAAGACAGCTTTTCCTTGCCAATATCTCTCTTTTGCAAAGAGCTGCGCATTGGAAAATTCAGGGCTATGTCGTGTAGATGATGGCTTAACTGGAGGCTTTAAAATTTTCTTTCTAGTGACCTTCGTTTGGGAGAAAAATGCAAAGGTACAAGACAGCTTTTCCTTGCCAATATCTCTCTTTTGCAAAGAGCTGCGCATTGAAAAATTCAGGGCTATATCGTGTAGATGATGGCCTAACATGAGGCTTTAAAATTTTAATTCTAGTGTCCTTCGTTTGGGGGAAAAATGCAAAGGTACAAGACAGCTTTTCCTTGCCAATATCTCTCTTTTGCAAAGAGCTGCGCATTGGAAAATTCATGGCTATGCCGTGTAGATGATGGTCTAACAGGAGGCTTTAAAATTTTCTTTCTAGTGTCCTTCGTTTGGGAGAAAAATGCAAAGGTACAAGACAGCTTTTCCTTGCCAATATCTCTCTTTTGCAAAGAGCTACGCTTTGGAAAATTAAGGGCTATGTCGTGTAGATGATGGCCTAACAGGAGGCTTTAAAATTTTCTTTCTAGTGACCTTCGTTTGGGAGAAAAATGCAATGGTACAAGACAGCTTTTCCTTGCCAATATCTCTCTTTTGCAAAGAGCTACGCATTGGAAAATTCAGGGCTATGTCGTGTAGATGATGGCCTAACAGGAGGCTTTAAAATTTTCTTTCTAGTGACCTTCGTTTGGGAGAAAAATGCAATGGTACAAGACAGCTTTTCCTTGCAATTATCTCTCTTTTGCAAAGAGCTGCGCATTGGAAAATTCAGGGCTATGTCGTGTAGATGATGGCCTAACAGGAGGCTTTAAAATTTTAATTCTAGTGTCCTTCGTTTGGGAGAAATATGCAATGGTACAAGACAGCTTTACCTTGCCAATATCTCTCTTTTGCAAAGAGCTACGCATTGGAAAATTCAGGGCTATGTCGTGTAGATGATGGCCTAACAGGAGGCTTTAAAATTTTCTTTCTAGTGACCTTCGTTTGGGAGAAAAATGCAAAGGTACAAGACAGCTTTTCCTTGCCAATATCTCTCTTTTGCAAAGAGCTGCGCATTGAAAAATTCAGGGCTATGTCGTGTAGATGATGGCCTAACAGGAGGCTTTAAAATTTTCTTTCTAGTGTCCTTCGTTTGGGAGAAAAATGCAATGGTACAAGACAGCTTTTCCTTGCCAATATCTCTCTTTTGCAAAGAGCTGCGCATTGGAAAATTCAGGGCTATTTCGTGTAGATGATGGCCTAACAGGAGGCTTTAAAATTTTCTTTCTAGTGTCCTTTGTTTGGGAGAAAAATGCAAAGGTACAAGACAGCTTTTCCTTGCCAATATCTCTCTTTTGCAAAGAGCTACGCATTGGAAAATTCAGGGCTATGTCGTGTAGATGATGGCCTAACAGGAGGCTTTAAAATTTTAATTCTAGTGTCCTTCGTTTGGGAGAAAAATGCAAAGGTACAAGACAGCTTTTCCTTGCCAATATCTCTCTTTTGCAAAGAGCTGCGCATTGGAAAATTCAGGGCTATGTCGTGTAGATGATGGCCTAACAGGAGGCTTTAAAATTTTCTTCTAGTGTCCTTCGTTTGGGAGAAAAATGCAATGGTACAAGACAGCTTTTCCTTGCCAATATCTCTCTTTTGCAAAGAGCTACGCATTGGAAAATTCAGGGCTATGTCGAGTAGATGATGGCCTAACAGGAGGCTTTAAAATTTTCTTTCTAGTGACCTTCGTTTGGGAGAAAAATGCAAAGGTACAAGACAGCTTTTCCTTGCCAATATCTCTCTTTTGCAAAGCGCTGCGCATTGGAAAATTCAGGGCTATGTCGTGTAGATGATGGCTTAACTGGAGGCTTTAAAATTTTCTTTCTAGTGACCTTCGTTTGGGAGAAAAATGCAAAGGTACAAGACAGCTTTTCCTTGCCAATATCTCTCTTTTGCAAAGAGCTGCGCATTGGAAAATTCAGGGCTATATCGTGTAGATGATGGCCTAACATGAGGCTTTAAAATTTTAATTCTAGTGTCCTTCGTTTGGGAGAAAAATGCAAAGGTACAAGACAGCTTTTCCTTGCCAATATCTCTCTTTTGCAAAGAGCTGCGCATTGGAAAATTCATGGCTATGCCGTGTAGATGATGGTCTAACAGGAGGCTTTAAAATTTTCTTTCTAGTGACCTTCGTTTGGGAGAAAAATGCAATGGTACAAGACAGCTTTTCCTTGCCAATATCTCTCTTTTGCAAAGAGCTGCGCATTGGAAAATTCAGGGCTATGTCGTGTAGATGATGGCCTAACAGGAGGCTTTAACATTTTCTTCTAGTGTCCTTCGTTTGGGAGAAAAATGCAATGGTACAAGACAGCTTTTCCTTGCCAATATCTCTCTTTTGCAAAGAGCTACGCATTGGAAAATTCAGGGCTATGTCGTGTAGATGATGGCCTAACAGGAGGCTTTAAAATTTTCTTTCTAGTGACCTTCGTTTGGGAGAAAAATGCAAAGGTACAAGACAGCTTTTCCTTGCCAATATCTCTCTTTTGCAAAGAGCTGCGCATTGGAAAATTCAGGGCTATATCGTGTAGATGATGGCCTAACAGGGGGCTTTAAAATTTTCTTTCTAGTGTCCTTCGATTGGGAGAAAAATGCAATGGTACAAGACAGCTTTTCCTTGCCAATATCTCTCTTTTGCAAAGAGCTGCGCATTGGAAAAATCAGGGCTATTTCGTGTAGATGATGGCCTAACAGGAGGCTTTAAAATTTTCTTTCTAGTGTCCTTCGTTTGGGAGAAAAATGCAAAGGTACAAGACAGCTTTTCCTTGCCAATATCTCTCTTTTGCAAAGAGCTGCGCATTGGAAAATTCAGGGCTATGTCGTGTAGATGAATGCCTAACAGGAGGCTTTAAAATTTTCTTTCTAGTGTCCTTTGTTTGGGAGAAAAATGCAATGGTACAAGACAGCTTTTCCTTGCCAATATATCTCTTTTGCAAAGAGCTGCGCATTGGAAAATTCAGGGCTATGTCGTCTAGATGATGGCCTAACAGGAGGCTTTAAAATTTTCTTCTAGTGTCCTTCGTTTGGGAGAAAAATGCAATGGTACAAGACAGCTTTTCCTTGCCAATATCTCTCTTTTGCAAAGAGCTACGCATTGGAAAATTCAGGGCTATGTCGTGTAGATGATGGCCTAACAGGAGGCTTTAAAATTTTCTTTCTAGTGACCTTCGTTTGGGAGAAAAATGCAAAGGTACAAGACAGCTTTTCCTTGCCAATATCTCTCTTTTGCAAAGAGCTGCGCATTGGAAAATTCAGGGCTATGTCGTGTAGATGATGGCTTAACTGGAGGCTTTAAAATTTTCTTTCTAGTGACCTTCGTTTGGGAGAAAAATGCAAAGGTACAAGACAGCTTTTCCTTGCCAATATCTCTCTTTTGCAAAGAGCTGCGCATTGAAAAATTCAGGGCTATATCGTGTAGATGATGGCCTAACATGAGGCTTTAAAATTTTAATTCTAGTGTCCTTCGTTTGGGGGAAAAATGCAAAGGTACAAGACAGCTTTTCCTTGCCAATATCTCTCTTTTGCAAAGAGCTGCGCATTGGAAAATTCATGGCTATGCCGTGTAGATGATGGTCTAACAGGAGGCTTTAAAATTTTCTTTCTAGTGTCCTTCGTTTGGGAGAAAAATGCAAAGGTACAAGACAGCTTTTCCTTGCCAATATCTCTCTTTTGCAAAGAGCTACGCTTTGGAAAATTAAGGGCTATGTCGTGTAGATGATGGCCTAACAGGAGGCTTTAAAATTTTCTTTCTAGTGACCTTCGTTTGGGAGAAAAATGCAATGGTACAAGACAGCTTTTCCTTGCCAATATCTCTCTTTTGCAAAGAGCTACGCATTGGAAAATTCAGGGCTATGTCGTGTAGATGATGGCCTAACAGGAGGCTTTAAAATTTTCTTTCTAGTGACCTTCGTTTGGGAGAAAAATGCAATGGTACAAGACAGCTTTTCCTTGCAATTATCTCTCTTTTGCAAAGAGCTGCGCATTGGAAAATTCAGGGCTATGTCGTGTAGATGATGGCCTAACAGGAGGCTTTAAAATTTTAATTCTAGTGTCCTTCGTTTGGGAGAAATATGCAATGGTACAAGACAGCTTTACCTTGCCAATATCTCTCTTTTGCAAAGAGCTACGCATTGGAAAATTCAGGGCTATGTCGTGTAGATGATGGCCTAACAGGAGGCTTTAAAATTTTCTTTCTAGTGACCTTCGTTTGGGAGAAAAATGCAAAGGTACAAGACAGCTTTTCCTTGCCAATATCTCTCTTTTGCAAAGAGCTGCGCATTGAAAAATTCAGGGCTATGTCGTGTAGATGATGGCCTAACAGGAGGCTTTAAAATTTTCTTTCTAGTGTCCTTCGTTTGGGAGAAAAATGCAATGGTACAAGACAGCTTTTCCTTGCCAATATCTCTCTTTTGCAAAGAGCTGCGCATTGGAAAATTCAGGGCTATTTCGTGTAGATGATGGCCTAACAGGAGGCTTTAAAATTTTCTTTCTAGTGTCCTTTGTTTGGGAGAAAAATGCAAAGGTACAAGACAGCTTTTCCTTGCCAATATCTCTCTTTTGCAAAGAGCTACGCATTGGAAAATTCAGGGCTATGTCGTGTAGATGATGGCCTAACAGGAGGCTTTAAAATTTTAATTCTAGTGTCCTTCGTTTGGGAGAAAAATGCAAAGGTACAAGACAGCTTTTCCTTGCCAATATCTCTCTTTTGCAAAGAGCTGCGCATTGGAAAATTCAGGGCTATGTCGTGTAGATGATGGCCTAACAGGAGGCTTTAAAATTTTCTTCTAGTGTCCTTCGTTTGGGAGAAAAATGCAATGGTACAAGACAGCTTTTCCTTGCCAATATCTCTCTTTTGCAAAGAGCTACGCATTGGAAAATTCAGGGCTATGTCGAGTAGATGATGGCCTAACAGGAGGCTTTAAAATTTTCTTTCTAGTGACCTTCGTTTGGGAGAAAAATGCAAAGGTACAAGACAGCTTTTCCTTGCCAATATCTCTCTTTTGCAAAGCGCTGCGCATTGGAAAATTCAGGGCTATGTCGTGTAGATGATGGCTTAACTGGAGGCTTTAAAATTTTCTTTCTAGTGACCTTCGTTTGGGAGAAAAATGCAAAGGTACAAGACAGCTTTTCCTTGCCAATATCTCTCTTTTGCAAAGAGCTGCGCATTGGAAAATTCAGGGCTATATCGTGTAGATGATGGCCTAACATGAGGCTTTAAAATTTTAATTCTAGTGTCCTTCGTTTGGGAGAAAAATGCAAAGGTACAAGACAGCTTTTCCTTGCCAATATCTCTCTTTTGCAAAGAGCTGCGCATTGGAAAATTCATGGCTATGCCGTGTAGATGATGGTCTAACAGGAGGCTTTAAAATTTTCTTTCTAGTGACCTTCGTTTGGGAGAAAAATGCAATGGTACAAGACAGCTTTTCCTTGCCAATATCTCTCTTTTGCAAAGAGCTGCGCATTGGAAAATTCAGGGCTATGTCGTGTAGATGATGGCCTAACAGGAGGCTTTAACATTTTCTTCTAGTGTCCTTCGTTTGGGAGAAAAATGCAATGGTACAAGACAGCTTTTCCTTGCCAATATCTCTCTTTTGCAAAGAGCTACGCATTGGAAAATTCAGGGCTATGTCGTGTAGATGATGGCCTAACAGGAGGCTTTAAAATTTTCTTTCTAGTGACCTTCGTTTGGGAGAAAAATGCAAAGGTACAAGACAGCTTTTCCTTGCCAATATCTCTCTTTTGCAAAGAGCTGCGCATTGGAAAATTCAGGGCTATATCGTGTAGATGATGGCCTAACAGGGGGCTTTAAAATTTTCTTTCTAGTGTCCTTCGTTTGGGAGAAAAATGCAATGGTACAAGACAGCTTTTCCTTGCCAATATCTCTCTTTTGCAAAGAGCTGCGCATTGGAAAAATCAGGGCTATTTCGTGTAGATGATGGCCTAACAGGAGGCTTTAAAATGTTCTTTCTAGTGTCCTTCGTTTGGGAGAAAAATGCAAAGGTACAAGACAGCTTTTCCTTGCCAATATCTCTCTTTTGCAAAGAGCTGCGCATTGGAAAATTCAGGGCTATGTCGTGTAGATGATGGCCTAACAGGGGACTTTAAAATTTTCTTTCTAGTGTCCTTCGTTTGGGAGAAAAATGCAAAGGTACAAGACAGCTTTTCCTTGCCAATATCTCTCTTTTGCAAAGAGCTGCGCATTGGAAAATTCAGGGCTATGTCGTGTAGATGATGGCCTAACAGGAGGCTTTAAAATTTTCTTCTAGTGTCCTTCGTTTGGGTGAAAAATGCAATGGTACAAGACAGCTTTTCCTTGCCAATATCTCTCTTTTGCAAAGAGCTACGCATTGGAAAATTCAGGGCTATGTCGTGTAGATGATGGCCTAACAGGAGGCTTTAAAATTTTCTTTCTAGTGACCTTCGTTTGGGAGAAAAATGCAAAGGTACAAGACAGCTTTTCCTTGCCAATATCTCTCTTTTGCAAAGAGCTGCGCATTGGAAAATTCAGGGCTATGTCGTGTAGATGATGGCTTAACTGGAGGCTTTAAAATTTTCTTTCTAGTGACCTTCGTTTGGGAGAAAAATGCAAAGGTACAAGACAGCTTTTCCTTGCCAATATCTCTCTTTTGCAAAGAGCTGCGCATTGGAAAATTCAGGGCTATATCGTGTAGATGATGGCCTAACATGAGGCTTTAAAATTTTAATTCTAGTGTCCTTCGTTTGGGAGAAAAATGCAAAGGTACAAGACAGCTTTTCCTTGCCAATATCTCTCTTTTGCAAAGAGCTGCGCATTGGAAAATTCATGGCTATGCCGTGTAGATGATGGTCTAACAGGAGGCTTTAAAATTTTCTTTCTAGTGTCCTTCGTTTGGGAGAAAAATGCAAAGGTACAAGACAGCTTTTCCTTGCCAATATCTCTCTTTTGCAAAGAGCTACGCTTTGGAAAATTCAGGGCTATGTCGTGTAGATGATGGCCTAACAGGAGGCTTTAAAATTTTCTTTCTAGTGACCTTCGTTTGGGAGAAAAATGCAATGGTACAAGACAGCTTTTCCTTGCCAATATCTCTCTTTTGCAAAGAGCTACGCATTGGAAAATTCAGGGCTATTTCGTGTAGATGATGGCCTAACAGGAGGCTTTAAAATTTTCTTTCTAGTGACCTTCGTTTGGGAGAAAAATGCAATGGTACAAGACAGCTTTTCCTTGCAATTATCTCTCTTTTGCAAAGAGCTGCGCATTGGAAAATTCAGGGCTATGTCGTGTAGATGATGGCCTAACAGGAGGCTTTAAAATTTTAATTCTAGTGTCCTTCGTTTGGGAGAAATATGCAATGGTACAAGACAGCTTTACCTTGCCAATATCTCTCTTTTGCAAAGAGCAAAACATTGGAAAATTCAGGGCTATGTCGTGTAGATGATGGCCTAACAGGAGGCTTTAAAATTTTCTTTCTAGTGACCTTCGTTTGGGAGAAAAATGCAAAGGTACAAGACAGCTTTTCCTTGCCAATATCTCTCTTTTGCAAAGAGCTGCGCATTGAAAAATTCAGGGCTATGTCGTGTAGATGATGGCCTAACAGGAGGCTTTAAAATTTTCTTTCTAGTGTCCTTCGTTTGGGAGAAAAATGCAATGGTACAAGACAGCTTTTCCTTGCCAATATCTCTCTTTTGCAAAGAGCTGCGCATTGGAAAATTCAGGGCTATTTCGTGTAGATGATGGCCTAACAGGAGGCTTTAAAATTTTCTTTCTAGTGTCCTTCGTTTGGGAGAAAAATGCAAAGGTACAAGACAGCTTTTCCTTGCCAATATCTCTCTTTTGCAAAGAGCTGCGCATTGGAAAATTCAGGGCTATGTCGTGTAGATGATGGCCTAACAGGAGGCTTTAAAATTTTCTTTCTAGTGTCCTTCGTTTGGGAGAAAAATGCAATGGTACAAGACAGCTTTTCCTTGCCAATATCTCTCTTTTGCAAAGAGCTACGCATTGGAAAATTCAGGGCTATATCGTGTAGATGATGGCCTAACATGAGGCTTTAAAATTTTAATTCTAGTGTCCTTCGTTTGGGAGAAAAATGCAATGGTACAAGACAGCTTTTCCTTGCCAATATCTCTCTTTTGCAAAGAGCTACGCATTGGAAAATTCAGGGCTATGTCGTGTAGATGATGGCCTAACAGGAGGCTTTAAAATTTTCTTTCTAGTGACCTTCGTTTGGGAGAAAAATGCAAAGGTACAAGACAGCTTTTCCTTGCCAATATCTCTCTTTTGCAAAGAGCTGCGCATTGGAAAATTCAGGGCTATATCGTGTAGATGATGGCCTAACATGAGGCTTTAAAATTTTAATTCTAGTGTCCTTCGTTTGGGAGAAAAATGCAAAGGTACAAGACAGCTTTTCCTTGCCAATATCTCTCTTTTGCAAAGAGCTGCGCATTGGAAAATTCAGGGCTATGTCGTGTAGATGATAGCCTAACAGGAGGCTTTAAAATTTTCTTTCTAGTGACCTTCGTTTGGGAGAAAAATGCAAAGGTACAAGACAGCTTTTCCTTGCCAATATCTCTCTTTTGCAAAGAGCTGCGCATTGGAAAATTCAGGGCTATGTCGTGTAGATGATGGCCTAACATGAGGCTTTAAAATTTTAATTCTAGTGTCCTTCGTTTGGGAGAAAAATGCAAAGGTACAAGACAGCTTTTCCTTGCCAATATCTCTCTTTTGCAAAGAGCTGCGCATTGGAAAATTCATGGCTATGCCGTGTAGATGATGGTCTAACAGGAGGCTTTAAAATTTTCTTTCTAGTGTCCTTCGTTTGGGAGAAAAATGCAATGGTACAAGACAGCTTTTCCTTGCCAATATCTCTCTTTTGCAAAGAGCTACGCATTGGAAAATTCAGGGCTATGTCGTGTAGATGATGGCCTAACAGGAGGCTTTAAAATTTTCTTTCTAGTGACCTTCGTTTGGGAGAAAAATGCAAAGGTACAAGACAGCTTTTCCTTGCCAATATCTCTCTTTTGCAAAGAGCTGCGCATTGGAAAATTCATGGCTATGTCGTGTAGATGATGGCCTAACAGGAGGCTTTAAAATTTTCTTTCTAGTGTCCTTCGTTTGGGAGAAAAATGCAATGGTACAAGACAGCTTTTCCTTGCCAATAGCTCTCTTTTGCAAAGAGCTGCGCATTGGAAAATTCAGGGCTATTTCGTGTAGATGATGGCCTAACAGGAGGCTTTAAAATTTTCTTTCTAGTGTCCTTCGTTTGGGAGAAAAATGCAAAGGTACAAGACAGCTTTTCCTTGCCAATATCTCTCTTTTGCAAAGAGCTGCGCATTGGAAAATTCAGGGCTATGTCGTGTAGATGATGGCCTAACAGGAGGCTTTAAAATTTTCTTTCTAGTGTCCTTCGTTTGGGAGAAATATGCAATGGTACAAGACAGCTTTTCCTTGCCAATATCTCTCTTTTGCAAAGAGCTACGCATTGGAAAATTCAGGGCTATGTCGTGTAGATGATGGCCTAACAGGAGGCTTTAAAATTTTCTTTCTAGTGTCCTTCGTTTGGGAGAAAAATGCAATGGTACAAGACAGCTTTTCCTTGCCAATATCTCTCTTTTGCAAAGAGCTACGCATTGGAAAATTCAGGGCTATGTCGTGTAGATGATGGCCTAACAGGAGGCTTTAAAATTTTCTTTCTAGTGTCCTTCGTTTGGGAGAAAAATGCAATGGTACAAGACAGCTTTTCCTTGCCAATATCTCTCTTTTGCAAAGAGCTGCGCATTGGAAAATTCAGGGCTATTTCGTGTAGATGATGGCCTAACAGGAGGCTTTAAAATTTTCTTTCTAGTGTCCTTCGTTTGGGAGAAAAATGCAAAGGTACAAGACAGCTTTTCCTTGCCAATATCTCTCTTTTGCAAAGAGCTACGCATTGGAAAATTCCGGGCTATGTCGTGTAGATGATGGCCTAACAGGAAGCTTTAAAATTTTCTTTCTAGTGACCTTCGTTTGGGAGAAAAATGCAATGGTACAAGACAGCTTTTCCTTGCCAATATCTCTCTTTTGCAAAGAGCTACGCATTGGAAAATTCAGGGCTATGTCGTGTAGATGATGGCCTAACAGGAGGCTTTAAAATTTTCTTTCTAGTGACCTTCGTTTGGGAGAAAAATGCAATGGTACAAGACAGCTTTTCCTTGCCAATATCTCTCTTTTGCAAAGAGCTGCGCATTGGAAAATTCAGGGCTATGTCGTGTAGATGATGGCCTAACAGGAGGCTTTAAAATGTTAATTCTAGTGTCCTTCGTTTGGGAGAAATATGCAATGGTACAAGACAGCTTTACCTTGCCAATATCTCTCTTTTGCAAAGAGCTACGCATTGGAAAATTCAGGGCTATGTCGTGTAGATGATGGCCTAACAGGAGGCTTTAAAATTTTCTTTCTAGTGTCCTTCGTTTGGGAGAAAAATGCAATGGTACAAGACAGCTTTTCCTTGCCAATATCTCTCTTTTGCAAAGAGCTACGCATTGGAAAATTCAGGGCTATTTCGTGTAGATGATGGCCTAACAGGAGGCTTTAAAATTTTCTTTCTAGTGTCCTTCGTTTGGGAGAAAAATGCAAAGGTACAAGACAGCTTTTCCTTGCCAATATCTCTCTTTTGCAAAGAGCTGCGCATTGGAAAATTCAGGGCTATGTCGTGTAGATGATGGCCTAACAGGAGGCTTTAAAATTTTCTTTCTAGTGTCCTTCGTTTGGGAGAAAAATGCAATGGTACAAGACAGCTTTTCCTTGCCAATATCTCTCTTTTGCAAAGAGCTACGCATTGGAAAATTCAGGGCTATGTCGTGTAGATGATGGCCTAACAGGAGGCTTTAAAATTTTAATTCTAGTGTCCTTCGTTTGGGAGAAAAATGCAAAGGTACAAGACAGCTTTTCCTTGCCAATATCTCTCTTTTGCAAAGAGCTGCGCATTGGAAAATTCAGGGCTATGTCGTGTAGATGATGGCCTAACAGGAGGCTTTAAAATTTTCTTCTAGTGTCCTTCGTTTGGGAGAAAAATGCAATGGTACAAGACAGCTTTTCCTTGCCAATATCTCTCTTTTGCAAAGAGCTACGCATTGGAAAATTCAGGGCTATGTCGTGTAGATGATGGCCTAACAGGAGGCTTTACAATTTTCTTTCTAGTGTCCTTCGTTTGGGAGAACAATGCAATGGTACAAGACAGCTTTTCCTTGCCAATATCTCTCTTTTGCAAAGAGCTGCGCATTGGAAAAATCAGGGCTATTTCGTGTAGATGATGGCCTAACAGGAGGCTTTAAAATTTTCTTTCTAGTGTCCTTCGTTTGGGAGAAAAATGCAAAGGTACAAGACAGCTTTTCCTTGCCAATATCTCTCTTTTGCAAAGAGCTGCGCATTGGAAAATTCAGGGCTATGTCGTGTAGATGATGGCCTAACAGGAGGCTTAAAAATTTTCTTTCTAGTGTCCTTCGTTTGGGAGAAAAATGCAATGGTACAAGACAGCTTTTCCTTGCCAATATCTCTCTTTTGCAAAGAGCTACGCATTGGAAAATTCAGGGCTATGTCGTGTAGATGATGGCCTAACAGGAGGCTTTAAAATTTTAATTCTAGTGTCCTTCGTTTGGGAGAAAAATGCAAAGGTACAAGACAGCTTTTCCTTGCCAATATCTCTCTTTTGCAAAGAGCTGCGCATTGGAAAATTCAGGGCTATGTCGTGTAGATGATGGCCTAACAGGGGGCTTTAAAATTTTCTTTCTAGTGTCCTTCGTTTGGGAGAAAAATGCAATGGTACAAGACAGCTTTTCCTTGCCAATATCTCTCTTTTGCAAAGAGCTGCGCATTGGAAAAATCAGGGCTATTTCGTGTAGATGATGGCCTAACAGGAGGCTTTAAAATTTTCTTTCTAGTGTCCTTCGTTTGGGAGAAAAATGCAAAGGTACAAGACAGCTTTTCCTTGCCAATATCTCTCTTTTGCAAAGAGCTGCGCATTGGAAAATTCAGGGCTATGTCGTGTAGATGATGGCCTAACAGGAGGCTTTAAAATTTTCTTTCTAGTGTCCTTCGTTTGGGAGAAAAATGCAATGGTACAAGACAGCTTTTCCTTGCCAATATCTCTCTTTTGCAAAGAGCTACGCATTGGAAAATTCAGGGCTATGTCGTGTAGATGATGGCCTAACAGGAGGCTTTAAAATTTTAATTCTAGTGTCCTTCGTTTGGGAGAAAAATGCAAAGGTACAAGACAGCTTTTCCTTGCCAATATCTCTCTTTTGCAAAGAGCTGCGCATTGGAAAATTCAGGGCTATGTCGTGTAGATGATGGCCTAACAGGAGGCTTTAAAATTTTCTTCTAGTGTCCTTCGTTTGGGAGAAAAATGCAATGGTACAAGACAGCTTTTCCTTGCCAATATCTCTCTTTTGCAAAGAGCTACGCATTGGAAAATTCAGGGCTATGTCGTGTAGATGATGGCCTAACAGGAGGCTTTAAAATTTTCTTTCTAGTGTCCTTCGTTTGGGAGAAAAATGCAATGGTACAAGACAGCTTTTCCTTGCCAATATCTCTCTTTTGCAAAGAGCTACGCATTGGAAAATTCAGGGCTATGTCGTGTAGATGATGGCCTAACAGGAGGCTTTAAAATTTTCTTTCTAGTGTCCTTCGTTTGGGAGAAAAATGCAATGGTACAAGACAGCTTTTCCTTGCCAATATCTCTCTTTTGCAAAGAGCTGCGCATTGGAAAATTCAGGGCTATGTCGTGTAGATGATGGCCTAACAGGAGGCTTTAAAATTTTCTTCTAGTGTCCTTCGTTTGGGAGAAAAATGCAATGGTACAAGACAGCTTTTCCTTGCCAATATCTCTCTTTTGCAAAGAGCTACGCATTAGAAAATTCAGGGCTATGTCGTGTAGATGATAGCCTAACAGGAGGCTTTAAAATTTTCTTTCTAGTGTCCTTCGTTTGGGAGAAATATGCAATGGTACAAGACAGCTTTTCCTTGCCAATATCTCTCTTTTGCAAAGAGCTGCGCATTGGAAAATTCAGGGCTATGTCGTGTAGATGATGGCCTAACAGGAGGCTTTAAAATTTTCTTCTAGTGTCCTTCGTTTGGGAGAAAAATGCAATGGTACAAGACAGCTTTTCCTTGCCAATATCTCTCTTTTGCAAAGAGCTACGCATTAGAAAATTCAGGGCTATGTCGTGTAGATGATGGCCTAACAGGAGGCTTTAAAATTTTAATTCTAGTGTCCTTCGTTTGGGAGAAAAATGCAAAGGTACAAGACAGCTTTTCCTTGCCAATATCTCTCTTTTGCAAAGAGCTGCGCATTGGAAAATTCAGGGCTATGTCGTGTAGATGATGGCCTAACAGGAGGCTTTAAAATTTTCTTCTAGTGTCCTTCGTTTGGGAGAAAAATGCAATGGTACAAGACAGCTTTTCCTTGCCAATATCTCTCTTTTGCAAAGAGCTACGCATTGGAAAATTCAGGGCTATGTCGTGTAGATGATGGCCTAACAGGAGGCTTTAAAATTTTCTTTCTAGTGTCCTTCGTTTGGGAGAAAAATGCAATGGTACAAGACAGCTTTTCCTTGCCAATATCTCTCTTTTGCAAAGAGCTACGCATTGGAAAATTCAGGGCTATGTCGTGTAGATGATGGCCTAACAGGAGGCTTTAAAATTTTCTTTCTAGTGTCCTTCGTTTGGGAGAAAAATGCAATGGTACAAGACAGCTTTTCCTTGCCAATATCTCTCTTTTGCAAAGAGCTGCGCATTGGAAAATTCAGGGCTATGTCGTGTAGATGATGGCCTAACAGGAGGCTTTAAAATTTTCTTTCTAGTGTCCTTCGTTTGGGAGAAAAATGCAATGGTACAAGACAGCTTTTCCTTGCCAATATCTCTCTTTTGCAAAGAGCTGCGCATTGGAAAATTCAGGGCTATGCCGTGTAGATGATGGTCTAACAGGAGGCTTTAAAATTTTCTTTCTAGTTTCCTTCGTTTGGGAGAAAAATGCAATGGTACAAGACAGCTTTTCCTTGCCAATATCTCTCTTTTGCAAAGAGCTGCGCATTGGAAAATTCAGGGCTATGTCGTGTAGATGATGGCCTAACAGGAGGCTTTAAAATTTTCTTTCTAGTGTCCTTCGTTTGGGAGAAAAATGCAAAGGTACAAGACAGCTTTTCCTTGCCAATATCTCTCTTTTGCAAAGAGCTACGCATTGGAAAATTCAGGGCTATGTCGTGTAGATGATAGCCTAACAGGAGGCTTTAAAATTTTCTTTCTAGTGACCTTCGTTTGGGAGAAAAATGCAAAGGTACAAGACAGCTTTTCCTTGCCAATATCTCTTTTGCAAAGAGCTGCGCATTGGAAAATTCAGGGCTATGTCGTGTAGATGATGGCCTAACAGGAGGCTTTAAAATTTTCTTTCTAGTGTCCTTCGTTTGGGAGAAAAATGCAAAGGTACAAGACAGCTTTTCCTTGCCAATATCTCTGTTTTGCAAAGAGCTGCGCATTGGAAAAATCAGGGCTATGTCGTGTAGATGATGGCCTAACAGGAGGCTTTAAAATTGTAATTCTAGTGTCCTTCGTTTGGGAGAAAAATGCAAAGGTACAAGACAGCTTTTCCTTGCCAATATCTCTCGTTTGCAAAGAGCTGCGTATTGGAAAATTCAGGGCTATGTCGTGTAGATGATGGCCTAACAGGAGGCTTTAAAATTTTCTTTCTAGTGACCTTCGTTTGGGAGAAAAATGCAAAGGTACAAGACAGCTTTTCCTTGCCAATATCTCTCTTTTGCAAAGAGCTGCGCATTGGAAAATTCAGGGCTATGTCGTGTAGATGATGGCTTAACAGGAGGCTTTAAAATTTTAATTCTAGTGTCCTTCGTTTGGGAGAAAAATGCAAAGGTGCAAGACAGCTTTTCCTTGCCAATATCTCTCTTTTGCAAAGAGCTGCGCATTGGAAAATTCATGGCTATGCCGTGTAGATGATGGTCTAACAGGAGGCTTTAAAATTTTCTTTCTAGTGTTCTTCGTTTGGGAGAAAAATGCAAAGGTACAAGACAGCTTTTCCTTGCCAATATCTCTCTTTTGCAAAGAGCTACGCATTGGAAAATTCAGGGCTATGTCGTGTAGATGATAGCCTAACAGGAGGCTTTAAAATTTTCGTTCTAGTGACCTTCGTTTGGGAGAAAAATGCAAAGGTACAAGACAGCTTTTCCTTGCCAATATCTCTTTTGCAAAGAGCTGCGCATTGGAAAATTCAGGGCTATGTCGTGTAGATGATGGCCTAACAGGAGGCTTTAAAATTTTCTTTCTAGTGTCCTTCGTTTGGGAGAAAAATGCAAAGGTACAAGACAGCTTTTCCTTGCCAATATCTCTCTTTTGCAAAGCGCTACGCATTGGAAAATTCAGGGCTATGTCGTGTAGATGATGGCCTAACAGGAGGCTTTAAAATTTTCTTTCTAGTGACCTTCGTTTGGGAGAAAAATGCAAAGGTACAAGACAGCTTTTCCTTGCCAATATCTCTCTTTTGCAAAGAGCTACGCATTGGAAAATTTAGGGCTATGTCGTGTAGATGATGGCCTAACAGGAGGCTTTAAAATTTTCTTTCTAGTGACCTTCGTTTGGGAGAAAAATGCAAAGGTACAAGACAGCTTTTCCTTGCCAATATCTCTCTTTTGCAAAGAGCTGCGCATTGGAAAAATCAGGGCTATGTCGTGTAGATGATGGCCTAACAGGAGGCTTTAAAATTGTAATTCTAGTGTCCTTCGTTTGGGAGAAAAATGCAAAGGTACAAGACAGCTTTTCCTTGCCAATATCTCTCTTTTGCAAAGAGCTACGCATTGGAAAATTCAAGGCTATGTCGTGTAGATGATGGCTTAACAGGAGGCTTTAAAATTTTCTTTCTAGTGTCCTTCGTTTGGGAGAAAAATACAATGGTACAAGACAGCTTTTCCTTGCCAATATCTCTCTTTTGCAAAGAGCTGCGCATTGGAAAATTCAGGGCTATGTCGTGTAGATGATGGTCTAACAGGAGGCTTTAAAATTTTCTTTCTAGTGTCTTTCGTTTGGGAGAAAAATGCAAAGGTACAAGACAGCTTTTCCTTGCCAATATCTCTCTTTTGCAAAGAGCTGCGCATTGGAAAATTCAGGGCTATGTCGTGTAGATAATGGCCTAACAGGAGGCTTTAAAATTTTCTTTCTAGTGTCCTTCGTTTGGGAGAAAAATGCAAAGGTACAAGACAGCTTTTCCTTGCCAATATCTCTCGTTTGCAAAGAGCTGCGTATTGGAAAATTCAGGGCTATGTCGTGTAGATGATGGCCTAACAGGAGGCTTTAAAATTTTCTTTCTAGTGACCTTCGTTTGGGAGAAAAATACAAAGGTACAAGACAGCTTTTCCTTGCCAATATCTCTCTTTTGCAAAGAGCTGCGCATTGGAAAATTCAGGGCTATGTCGTGCAGATGATGGCCTAACAGGAGGCTTTAAAATTTTAATTCTAGTGTCCTTCGTTTGGGAGAAAAATGCAAAGGTGCAAGACAGCTTTTCCTTGCCAATATCTCTCTTTTGCAAAGAGCTGCGCATTGGAAAATTCATGGCTATGCCGTGTAGATGATGGTCTAACAGGAGGCTTTAAAATTTTCTTTCTAGTGTCCTTCGTTTGGGAGAAAAATGCAAAGGTACAAGACAGCTTTACCTTGCCAATATCTCTCTTTTGCAAAGAGCTGCGCATTGGAAAAATCAGGGCTATGTCGTGTAGATGATGGCCTAACAGGAGGCTTTAAAATTGTAATTCTAGTGTCCTTCGTTTGGGAGAAAAATGCAAAGGTACAAGACAGCTTTTCCTTGCCAATATCTCTCTTTTGCAAAGAGCTACGCATTGGAAAATTCAGGGCTATGTCGTGTAGATGATGGCCTAACAGGAGGCTTTAAAATTTTCTTTCTAGTGAACTTCGTTTGGGAGAAAAATGCAAAGGTACAAGACAGCTTTTCCTTGCCAATATCTCTCTTTTGCAAAGAGCTGCGCATTGGAAAATTCAGGGCTATGTCGTGTAGATGATGGCCTAACAGGAGGCTATAAAATTTTCTTTCTAGTGTCCTTCGTTTGGGAGAAAAATGCAATGGTACAAGACAGCTTTTCCTTGCCAATATCTCTCTTTTGCAAAGAGCTGCGCATTGGAAAATTCAGGGCTATGTCGTGTAGATGATGGTCTAACAGGAGGCTTTAAAATTTTCTTTCTAGTGTCCTTCGTTTGGGAGAAAAATGCAAAGGTACAAGACAGCTTTTCCTTGCCAATATCTCTCTTTTGCAAAGAGCTGCGCATTGGAAAATTCAGGGCTATGTCGTGTAGATGATGGCCTAACAGGAGGCTTTAAAACTTTCTTTCTAGTGTCCTTCGTTTGGGAGAAAAATGGCAAAGGTACAAGACAGCTTTTCCTTGCCAATATTTCTCGTTTGCAAAGAGCTGCGTATTGGAAAATTCAGGGCTATGTCGTGTAGATGATGGCCTAACAGGAGGCTTTAAAATTTTCTTTCTAGTGACCTTCGTTTGGGAGAAAAATGCAAAGGTACAAGACAGCTTTTCCTTGCCAATATCTCTCTTTTGCAAAGAGCTACGCATTGGAAAATTCAGGGCTATGTCGTGTAGATGATGGCCTAACAGGAGGCTTTAAAATTTTCTTTCTAGTGACCTTCGTTTGGGAGAAAAATGCAAAGGTACAAGACAGCTTTTCCTTGCCAATATCTCTCTTTTGCAAAGAGCTGCGCATTGGAAAATTCAGGGCTATGTCGTGTAGATGATGGCTTAACAGGAGGCTTTAAAATTTTCTTTCTAGTGACCTTCGTTTGGGAGAAAAATGCAAAGGTACAAGACAGCTTTTCCTTGCCAATATCTCTCTTTTGCAAAGAGCTGCGCATTGGAAAATTCAGGGCTATATCGTGTAGATGATGGCCTAACAGGAGGCTTTAAAATTTCAATTCTAGTGTCCTTCGTTTGGGAGAAAAATGCAAAGGTACAAGACAGCTTTTCCTTGCCAATATCTCTCTTTTGCAAAGAGCTGCGCATTGGAAAATTCATGGCTATGCCGTGTAGATGATGGTCTAACAGGAGGCTTTAAAATTTTCTTTCTAGTGTCCTTCGTTTGGGAGAAAAATGCAATGGTACAAGACAGCTTTTCCTTGCCAATATCTCTCTTTTGCAAAGAGCTGCGCATTGGAAAATTCAGGGCTATGTCGTGTAGATGATGGTCTAACAGGAGGCTTTAAAATTTTCTTTCTAGTGTCCTTCGTTTGGGAGAAAAATGCAAAGGTACAAGACAGCTTTTCCTTGCCAATATCTCTCTTTTGCAAAGAGCTGCGCATTGGAAAATTCAGGGCTATGTCGTGTAGATGATGGCCTAACAGGAGGCTTTAAAACTTTCTTTCTAGTGTCCTTCGTTTGGGAGAAAAATGCAAAGGTACAAGACAGCTTTTCCTTGCCAATATTTCTCGTTTGCAAAGAGCTGCGTATTGGAAAATTCAGGGCTATGTCGTGTAGATGATGGCCTAACAGGAGGCTTTAAAATTTTCTTTCTAGTGACCTTCGTTTGGGAGAAAAATGCAAAGGTACAAGACAGCTTTTCCTTGCCAATATCTCTCTTTTGCAAAGAGCTACGCATTGGAAAATTCAGGGCTATGTCGTGTAGATGATGGCCTAACAGGAGGCTTTAAAATTTTCTTTCTAGTGACCTTCGTTTGGGAGAAAAATGCAAAGGTACAAGACAGCTTTTCCTTGCCAATATCTCTCTTTTGCAAAGAGCTGCGCATTGGAAAATTCAGGGCTATGTCGTGTAGATGATGGCTTAACAGGAGGCTTTAAAATTTTCTTTCTAGTGACCTTCGTTTGGGAGAAAAATGCAAAGGTACAAGACAGCTTTTCCTTGCCAATATCTCTCTTTTGCAAAGAGCTGCGCATTGGAAAATTCATGGCTATGCCGTGTAGATGATGGTCTAACAGGAGGCTTTAAAATTTTCTTTCTAGTGTCCTTCGTTTGGGAGAAAAATGCAATGGTACAAGACAGCTTTTCCTTGCCAATATCTCTCTTTTGCAAAGAGCTGCGCATTGGAAAATTCAGGGCTATGTCGTGTAGATGATGGCCTAACAGGAGGCTTTAAATTTTTCTTTCTAGTGTCCTTCGTTTGGGAAAAAAATGCAATGGTACAAGACAGCTTTTCCTTGCCAATATCTCTCTTTTGCAAAGAGCTGCGCATTGGAAAAATCAGGGCTATGTCGTGTAGATGATGGCCTAACAGGAGGCTTTAAAATTGTAATTCTAGTGTCCTTCGTTTGGGAGAAAAATGCAAAGGTACAAGACAGCTTTTCCTTGCCAATATCTCTCGTTTGCAAAGAGCTGCGTATTGGAAAATTCAGGGCTATGTCGTGTAGATGATGGCCTAACAGGAGGCTTTAAAATTTTCTTTCTAGTGACCTTCGTTTGGGAGAAAAATGCAAAGGTACAAGACAGCTTTTCCTTGCCAATATCTCTCTTTTGCAAAGAGCTGCGCATTGGAAAATTCAGGGCTATGTCGTGCAGATGATGGCCTAACAGGAGGCTTTAAAATTTTAATTCTAGTGTCCTTCGTTTGGGAGAAAAATGCAAAGGTGCAAGACAGCTTTTCCTTGCCAATATCTCTCTTTTGCAAAGAGCTGCGCATTGGAAAATTCATGGCTATGCCGTGTAGATGATGGTCTAACAGGAGGCTTTAAAATTTTCTTTCTAGTGTTCTTCGTTTGGGAGAAAAATGCAAAGGTACAAGACAGCTTTTCCTTGCCAATATCTCTCTTTTGCAAAGAGCTACGCATTGGAAAATTCAGGGCTATGTCGTGTAGATGATAGCCTAACAGGAGGCTTTAAAATTTTCTTTCTAGTGACCTTCGTTTGGGAGAAAAATGCAAAGGTACAAGACAGCTTTTCCTTGCCAATATCTCTTTTGCAAAGAGCTGCGCATTGGAAAATTCAGGGCTATGTCGTGTAGATGATGGCCTAACAGGAGGCTTTAAAATTTTCTTTCTAGTGTCCTTCGTTTGGGAGAAAAATGCAAAGGTACAAGACAGCTTTTCCTTGCCAATATCTCTCTTTTGCAAAGCGCTACGCATTGGAAAATTCAGGGCTATGTCGTGTAGATGATGGCCTAACAGGAGGCTTTAAAATTTTCTTTCTAGTGACCTTCGTTTGGGAGAAAAATGCAAAGGTACAAGACAGCTTTTCCTTGCCAATATCTCTCTTTTGCAAAGAGCTACGCATTGGAAAATTTAGGGCTATGTCGTGTAGATGATGGCCTAACAGGAGGCTTTAAAATTTTCTTTCTAGTGACCTTCGTTTGGGAGAAAAATGCAAAGGTACAAGACAGCTTTTCCTTGCCAATATCTCTCTTTTGCAAAGAGCTGCGCATTGGAAAAATCAGGGCTATGTCGTGTAGATGATGGCCTAACAGGAGGCTTTAAAATTGTAATTCTAGTGTCCTTCGTTTGGGAGAAAAATGCAAAGGTACAAGACAGCTTTTCCTTGCCAATATCTCTCTTTTGCAAAGAGCTACGCATTGGAAAATTCAAGGCTATGTCGTGTAGATGATGGCTTAACAGGAGGCTTTAAAATTTTCTTTCTAGTGTCCTTCGTTTGGGAGAAAAATACAATGGTACAAGACAGCTTTTCCTTGCCAATATCTCTCTTTTGCAAAGAGCTGCGCATTGGAAAATTCAGGGCTATGTCGTGTAGATGATGGTCTAACAGGAGGCTTTAAAATTTTCTTTCTAGTGTCTTTCGTTTGGGAGAAAAATGCAAAGGTACAAGACAGCTTTTCCTTGCCAATATCTCTCTTTTGCAAAGAGCTGCGCATTGGAAAATTCAGGGCTATGTCGTGTAGATAATGGCCTAACAGGAGGCTTTAAAATTTTCTTTCTAGTGTCCTTCGTTTGGGAGAAAAATGCAAAGGTACAAGACAGCTTTTCCTTGCCAATATCTCTCGTTTGCAAAGAGCTGCGTATTGGAAAATTCAGGGCTATGTCGTGTAGATGATGGCCTAACAGGAGGCTTTAAAATTTTCTTTCTAGTGACCTTCGTTTGGGAGAAAAATACAAAGGTACAAGACAGCTTTTCCTTGCCAATATCTCTCTTTTGCAAAGAGCTGCGCATTGGAAAATTCAGGGCTATGTCGTGCAGATGATGGCCTAACAGGAGGCTTTAAAATTTTAATTCTAGTGTCCTTCGTTTGGGAGAAAAATGCAAAGGTGCAAGACAGCTTTTCCTTGCCAATATCTCTCTTTTGCAAAGAGCTGCGCATTGGAAAATTCATGGCTATGCCGTGTAGATGATGGTCTAACAGGAGGCTTTAAAATTTTCTTTATAGTGTCCTTCGTTTGGGAGAAAAATGCAAAGGTACAAGACAGCTTTACCTTGCCAATATCTCTCTTTTGCAAAGAGCTGCGCATTGGAAAAATCAGGGCTATGTCGTGTAGATGATGGCCTAACAGGAGGCTTTAAAATTGTAATTCTAGTGTCCTTCGTTTGGGAGAAAAATGCAAAGGTACAAGACAGCTTTTCCTTGCCAATATCTCTCTTTTGCAAAGAGCTACGCATTGGAAAATTCAGGGCTATGTCGTGTAGATGATGGCCTAACAGGAGGCTTTAAAATTTTCTTTCTAGTGAACTTCGTTTGGGAGAAAAATGCAAAGGTACAAGACAGCTTTTCCTTGCCAATATCTCTCTTTTGCAAAGAGCTGCGCATTGGAAAATTCAGGGCTATGTCGTGTAGATGATGGCCTAACAGGAGGCTATAAAATTTTCTTTCTAGTGTCCTTCGTTTGGGAGAAAAATGCAATGGTACAAGACAGCTTTTCCTTGCCAATATCTCTCTTTTGCAAAGAGCTGCGCATTGGAAAATTCAGGGCTATGTCGTGTAGATGATGGTCTAACAGGAGGCTTTAAAATTTTCTTTCTAGTGTCCTTCGTTTGGGAGAAAAATGCAAAGGTACAAGACAGCTTTTCCTTGCCAATATCTCTCTTTTGCAAAGAGCTGCGCATTGGAAAATTCAGGGCTATGTCGTGTAGATGATGGCCTAACAGGAGGCTTTAAAACTTTCTTTCTAGTGTCCTTCGTTTGGGAGAAAAATGGCAAAGGTACAAGACAGCTTTTCCTTGCCAATATTTCTCGTTTGCAAAGAGCTGCGTATTGGAAAATTCAGGGCTATGTCGTGTAGATGATGGCCTAACAGGAGGCTTTAAAATTTTCTTTCTAGTGACCTTCGTTTGGGAGAAAAATGCAAAGGTACAAGACAGCTTTTCCTTGCCAATATCTCTCTTTTGCAAAGAGCTACGCATTGGAAAATTCAGGGCTATGTCGTGTAGATGATGGCCTAACAGGAGGCTTTAAAATTTTCTTTCTAGTGACCTTCGTTTGGGAGAAAAATGCAAAGGTACAAGACAGCTTTTCCTTGCCAATATCTCTCTTTTGCAAAGAGCTGCGCATTGGAAAATTCAGGGCTATGTCGTGTAGATGATGGCTTAACAGGAGGCTTTAAAATTTTCTTTCTAGTGACCTTCGTTTGGGAGAAAAATGCAAAGGTACAAGACAGCTTTTCCTTGCCAATATCTCTCTTTTGCAAAGAGCTGCGCATTGGAAAATTCAGGGCTATATCGTGTAGATGATGGCCTAACAGGAGGCTTTAAAATTTCAATTCTAGTGTCCTTCGTTTGGGAGAAAAATGCAAAGGTACAAGACAGCTTTTCCTTGCCAATATCTCTCTTTTGCAAAGAGCTGCGCATTGGAAAATTCATGGCTATGCCGTGTAGATGATGGTCTAACAGGAGGCTTTAAAATTTTCTTTCTAGTGTCCTTCGTTTGGGAGAAAAATGCAATGGTACAAGACAGCTTTTCCTTGCCAATATCTCTCTTTTGCAAAGAGCTGCGCATTGGAAAATTCAGGGCTATGTCGTGTAGATGATGGTCTAACAGGAGGCTTTAAAATTTTCTTTCTAGTGTCCTTCGTTTGGGAGAAAAATGCAAAGGTACAAGACAGCTTTTCCTTGCCAATATCTCTCTTTTGCAAAGAGCTGCGCATTGGAAAATTCAGGGCTATGTCGTGTAGATGATGGCCTAACAGGAGGCTTTAAAACTTTCTTTCTAGTGTCCTTCGTTTGGGAGAAAAATGCAAAGGTACAAGACAGCTTTTCCTTGCCAATATTTCTCGTTTGCAAAGAGCTGCGTATTGGAAAATTCAGGGCTATGTCGTGTAGATGATGGCCTAACAGGAGGCTTTAAAATTTTCTTTCTAGTGACCTTCGTTTGGGAGAAAAATGCAAAGGTACAAGACAGCTTTTCCTTGCCAATATCTCTCTTTTGCAAAGAGCTACGCATTGGAAAATTCAGGGCTATGTCGTGTAGATGATGGCCTAACAGGAGGCTTTAAAATTTTCTTTCTAGTGACCTTCGTTTGGGAGAAAAATGCAAAGGTACAAGACAGCTTTTCCTTGTCAATATCTCTCTTTTGCAAAGAGCTGCGCATTGGAAAATTCAGGGCTATGTCGTGTAGATGATGGCTTAACAGGAGGCTTTAAAATTTTCTTTCTAGTGACCTTCGTTTGGGAGAAAAATGCAAAGGTACAAGACAGCTTTTCCTTGCCAATATCTCTCTTTTGCAAAGAGCTGCGCATTGGAAAATTCATGGCTATGCCGTGTAGATGATGGTCTAACAGGAGGCTTTAAAATTTTCTTTCTAGTGTCCTTCGTTTGGGAGAAAAATGCAATGGTACAAGACAGCTTTTCCTTGCCAATATCTCTCTTTTGCAAAGAGCTGCGCATTGGAAAATTCAGGGCTATGTCGTGTAGATGATGGCCTAACAGGAGGCTTTAAATTTTTCTTTCTAGTGTCCTTCGTTTGGGAAAAAAATGCAATGGTACAAGACAGCTTTTCCTTGCCAATATCTCTCTTTTGCAAAGAGCTGCGCATTGGAAAATTCAGGGCTATGTCGTGTAGATGATGGTCTAACAGGAGGCTTTAAAATTTTCTTTCTAGTGTCCTTCGTTTGGGAGAAAAATGCAATGGTACAAGACAGCTTTTCCTTGCCAATATCTCTCTTTTGCAAAGAGCTGGGCTTTGGAAAATTCAGGGCTATGTCGTGTAGATGATGGCCTAACAGGAGGCTTTAAAATTTTCTTTCTAGTGTCCTTCGTTTGGGAGAAAAATGCAATGGTACAATACAGCTTTTCCTTGCCAATATCTCTCTTTTGCAAAGTGCTGCGCATTGGAAAATTCAGGGCTATGTCGTGTAGATGATGGCCTAACAGGAGGCTTTAAAATTTTCTTTCTAGTGTCCTTCGTTTGGGAGAAAAATGCAAAGGTACAAGACAGCTTTTCCTTGCCAATATCTCTCTTTTGCAAAGAGCTGCGCATTGGAAAATTCAGGGCTATATCGTGTAGATGATGGCCTAACAGGAGGCTATAAAATTTTAATTCTAGTGTCCTTCGTTTGGGAGAAAAATGCAAAGGTACAAGACAGCTTTTCCTTGCCAATATCTCTCTTTTGCAAAGAGCTGCGCTTTGGAAAATTCATGGCTAAGCCGTGTAGATGATTGTCTAACAGGAGGCTTTAAAATTTTCTTTCTAGTGTCCTTCGTTTGGGAGAAAAATGCAATGGTACAAGACAGCTTTTCCTTGCCAATATCTCTCTTTTGCAAAGAGCTGCGCATTGGAAAATCCAGGGCTATGTCGTGTTGATGATGGCCTAACAGGAGGCTTTAAAATTTTCTTTCTAGCGTCCTTCGTTTGGGAGAAAAATGCAAAGGTACAAGACAGCTTTTCCTTGCCAATATCTCTCTTTTGCAAAGAGCTACGCATTGGAAAATTCAGGGCTATGTCGTGTAGATGATGGCCTAACAGGAGGCTTTAAAATTTTCTTTCTAGTGACCTTCGTTTGGGAGAAAAATGCAAAGGTACAAGACAGCTTTTCCTTGCCAATATCTCTCTTTTGCATAGAGCTGCGCATTGGAAAATTCAGGGCTATGTCGTGTAGATAATGGCCTAACAGGAGGCTTTAAAATTTTAATTCTAGTGTCCTTCGTTTGGGAGAAAAATGCAAAGGTACAAGAAAGCTTTTCCTTGCCAATATCTCTCTTTTGCAAAGAGCTGCGCATTGGAAAATTCATGGCTATGCCGTGTAGATGATGGCCTAACAGGAGGCTTTAAAATTTTCTTTCTAGTGTCCTTCGTTTGGGAGAAAAATGCAATGGTACAAGACAGCTTTTCCTTGCCAATATCTCTCTTTTGCAAAGAGCTACGCATTGGAAAATTCAGGGATATGTCGTGTAGATGATGGCCTAACAGGAGGCTTTAAAATTTTCTTTCTAGTGACCTTCGTTTGGGAGAAAAATGCAAAGGTACAAGACAGCTTTTCCTTGCCAATATCTCTCTTTTGCAAAGAGCTACGCATTGGAAAATTCAGGGCTATGTCGTGTAGATGATAGCCTAACAGGAGGCTTTAAAATTTTCTTTCTAGTGACCTTCGTTTGGGAGAAAAATGCAAAGGTACAAGACAGCTTTTCCTTGCCAATATCTCTTTTGCAAAGAGCTGCGCATTGGAAAATTCAGGGCTATGTCGTGTAGATGATGGCCTAACAGGAGGCTTTAAAATTTTCTTTCTAGTGTCCTTCGTTTGGGAGAAAAATGCAAAGGTACAAGACAGCTTTTCCTTGCCAATATCTCTCTTTTGCAAAGCGCTACGCATTGGAAAATTCAGGGCTATGTCGTGTAGATGATGGCCTAACAGGAGGCTTTAAAATTTTCTTTCTAGTGACCTTCGTTTGGGAGAAAAATGCAAAGGTACAAGACAGCTTTTCCTTGCCAATATCTCTCTTTTGCAAAGAGCTACGCATTGGAAAATTTAGGGCTATGTCGTGTAGATGATGGCCTAACAGGAGGCTTTAAAATTTTCTTTCTAGTGACCTTCGTTTGGGAGAAAAATGCAAAGGTACAAGACAGCTTTTCCTTGCCAATATCTCTCTTTTGCAAAGAGCTGCGCATTGGAAAAATCAGGGCTATGTCGTGTAGATGATGGCCTAACAGGAGGCTTTAAAATTGTAATTCTAGTGTCCTTCGTTTGGGAGAAAAATGCAAAGGTACAAGACAGCTTTTCCTTGCCAATATCTCTCTTTTGCAAAGAGCTGCGCATTGGAAAATTCAGGGCTATATCGTGTAGATGATGGCCTAACAGGAGGCTATAAAATTTTAATTCTAGTGTCCTTCGTTTGGGAGAAAAATGCAAAGGTACAAGACAGCTTTTCCTTGCCAATATCTCTCTTTTGCAAAGAGCTGCGCTTTGGAAAATTCATGGCTAAGCCGTGTAGATGATTGTCTAACAGGAGGCTTTAAAATTTTCTTTCTAGTGTCCTTCGTTTGGGAGAAAAATGCAATGGTACAAGACAGCTTTTCCTTGCCAATATCTCTCTTTTGCAAAGAGCTGCGCATTGGAAAATCCAGGGCTATGTCGTGTTGATGATGGCCTAACAGGAGGCTTTAAAATTTTCTTTCTAGCGTCCTTCGTTTGGGAGAAAAATGCAAAGGTACAAGACAGCTTTTCCTTGCCAATATCTCTCTTTTGCAAAGAGCTACGCATTGGAAAATTCAGGGCTATGTCGTGTAGATGATGGCCTAACAGGAGGCTTTAAAATTTTCTTTCTAGCGTCCTTCGTTTGGGAGAAAAATGCAAAGGTACAAGACAGCTTTTCCTTGCCAATATCTCTCTTTTGCAAAGAGCTGCGCATTGGAAAAATCAGGGCTATGTCGTGTAGATGATGGCCTAACAGGAGGCTTTAAAATTGTAATTCTAGTGTCCTTCGTTTGGGAGAAAAATGCAAAGGTACAAGACAGCTTTTCCTTGCCAATATCTCTCTTTTGCAAAGAGCTACGCATTGGAAAATTCAGGGCTATGTCGTGTAGATGATGGCCTAACAGGAGGCTTTAAAATTTTCTTTCTAGTGACCTTCGTTTGGGAGAAAAATGCAAAGGTACAAGACAGCTTTTCCTTGCCAATATCTCTTTTGCAAAGAGCTGCGCATTGGAAAATTCAGGGCTATGTCGTGTAGATGATGGCCTAACAGGAGGCTTTAAAATTTTCTTTCTAGTGTCCTTCGTTTGGGAGAAAAATGCAAAGGTACAAGACAGCTTTTCCTTGCCAATATCTCTCTTTTGCAAAGCGATACGCATTGGAAAATTCAGGGCTATGTCGTGTAGATGATGGCCTAACAGGAGGCTTTAAAATTTTCTTTCTAGTGACCTTCGTTTGGGAGAAAAATGCAAAGGTACAAGACAGCTTTTCCTTGCCAATATCTCTCTTTTGCAAAGCGCTACGCATTGGAAAATTCAGGGCTATGTCGTGTAGATGATGGCCTAACAGGAGGCTTTAAAATTTTCTTTATAGTGACCTTCGTTTGGGAGAAAAATGCAAAGGTACAAGACAGCTTTTCCTTGCCAATATCTCTCTTTTGCAAAGAGCTACGCATTGGAAAATTTAGGGCTATGTCGTGTAGATGATGGCCTAACAGGAGGCTTTAAAATTTTCTTTCTAGTGACCTTCGTTTGGGAGAAAAATGCAAAGGTACAAGACAGCTTTTCCTTGCCAATATCTCTCTTTTGCAAAGAGCTGCGCATTGGAAAAATCAGGGCTATGTCGTGTAGATGATGGCCTAACAGGAGGCTTTAAAATTGTAATTCTAGTGTCCTTCGTTTGGGAGAAAAATGCAAAGGTACAAGACAGCTTTTCCTTGCCAATATCTCTCTTTTGCAAAGAGCTGCGCATTGGAAAATTCAGGGCTATATCGTGTAGATGATGGCCTAACAGGAGGCTATAAAATTTTAATTCTAGTGTCCTTCGTTTGGGAGAAAAATGCAAAGGTACAAGACAGCTTTTCCTTGCCAATATCTCTCTTTTGCAAAGAGCTGCGCTTTGGAAAATTCATGGCTAAGCCGTGTAGATGATTGTCTAACAGGAGGCTTTAAAATTTTCTTTCTAGTGTCCTTCGTTTGGGAGAAAAATGCAATGGTACAAGACAGCTTTTCCTTGCCAATATCTCTCTTTTGCAAAGAGCTGCGCATTGGAAAATCCAGGGCTATGTCGTGTTGATGATGGCCTAACAGGAGGCTTTAAAATTTTCTTTCTAGCGTCCTTCGTTTGGGAGAAAAATGCAAAGGTACAAGACAGCTTTTCCTTGCCAATATCTCTCTTTTGCAAAGAGCTACGCATTGGAAAATTCAGGGCTATGTCGTGTAGATGATGGCCTAACAGGAGGCTTTAAAATTTTCTTTCTAGTGACCTTCGTTTGGGAGAAAAATGCAAAGGTACAAGACAGCTTTTCCTTGCCAATATCTCTCTTTTGCATAGAGCTGCGCATTGGAAAATTCAGGGCTATGTCGTGTAGATAATGGCCTAACAGGAGGCTTTAAAATTTTAATTCTAGTGTCCTTCGTTTGGGAGAAAAATGCAAAGGTACAAGAAAGCTTTTCCTTGCCAATATCTCTCTTTTGCAAAGAGCTGCGCATTGGAAAATTCATGGCTATGCCGTGTAGATGATGGCCTAACAGGAGGCTTTAAAATTTTCTTTCTAGTGTCCTTCGTTTGGGAGAAAAATGCAATGGTACAAGACAGCTTTTCCTTGCCAATATCTCTCTTTTGCAAAGAGCTACGCATTGGAAAATTCAGGGATATGTCGTGTAGATGATGGCCTAACAGGAGGCTTTAAAATTTTCTTTCTAGTGACCTTCGTTTGGGAGAAAAATGCAAAGGTACAAGACAGCTTTTCCTTGCCAATATCTCTCTTTTGCAAAGAGCTACGCATTGGAAAATTCAGGGCTATGTCGTGTAGATGATAGCCTAACAGGAGGCTTTAAAATTTTCTTTCTAGTGACCTTCGTTTGGGAGAAAAATGCAAAGGTACAAGACAGCTTTTCCTTGCCAATATCTCTTTTGCAAAGAGCTGCGCATTGGAAAATTCAGGGCTATGTCGTGTAGATGATGGCCTAACAGGAGGCTTTAAAATTTTCTTTCTAGTGTCCTTCGTTTGGGAGAAAAATGCAAAGGTACAAGACAGCTTTTCCTTGCCAATATCTCTCTTTTGCAAAGCGATACGCATTGGAAAATTCAGGGCTATGTCGTGTAGATGATGGCCTAACAGGAGGCTTTAAAATTTTCTTTCTAGTGACCTTCGTTTGGGAGAAAAATGCAAAGGTACAAGACAGCTTTTCCTTGCCAATATCTCTCTTTTGCAAAGAGCTACGCATTGGAAAATTTAGGGCTATGTCGTGTAGATGATGGCCTAACAGGAGGCTTTAAAATTTTCTTTCTAGTGACCTTCGTTTGGGAGAAAAATGCAAAGGTACAAGACAGCTTTTCCTTGCCAATATCTCTCTTTTGCAAAGAGCTGCGCATTGGAAAAATCAGGGCTATGTCGTGTAGATGATGGCCTAACAGGAGGCTTTAAAATTGTAATTCTAGTGTCCTTCGTTTGGGAGAAAAATGCAAAGGTACAAGACAGCTTTTCCTTGCCAATATCTCTCTTTTGCAAAGAGCTACGCATTGGAAAATTCAAGGCTATGTCGTGTAGATGATGGCCTAACAGGAGGCTTTAAAATTTTCTTTCTAGTGTCCTTCGTTTGGGAGAAAATACAATGGTACAAGACAGCTTTTCCTTGCCAATATCTCTCTTTTGCAAAGAGCTGCGCATTGGAAAATTCAGGGCTATGTCGTGTAGATGATGGTCTAACAGGAGGCTTTAAAATTTTCTTTCTAGTGTCTTTCGTTTGGGAGAAAAATGCAAAGGTACAAGACAGCTTTTCCTTGCCAATATCTCTCGTTTGCAAAGAGCTGCGTATTGGAAAATTCAGGGCTATGTCGTGTAGATGATGGCCTAACAGGAGGCTTTAAAATTTTCTTTCTAGTGACCTTCGTTTGGGAGAAAAATACAAAGGTACAAGACAGCTTTTCCTTGCCAATATCTCTCTTTTGCAAAGAGCTGCGCATTGGAAAATTCAGGGCTATGTCGTGCAGATGATGGCCTAACAGGAGGCTTTAAAATTTTAATTCTAGTGTCCTTCGTTTGGGAGAAAAATGCAAAGGTGCAAGACAGCTTTTCCTTGCCAATATCTCTCTTTTGCAAAGAGCTGCGCATTGGAAAATTCATGGCTATGCCGTGTAGATGATGGTCTAACAGGAGGCTTTAAAATTTTCTTTCTAGTGTCCTTCGTTTGGGAGAAAAATGCAAAGGTACAAGACAGCTTTACCTTGCCAATATCTCTCTTTTGCAAAGAGCTGCGCATTGGAAAAATCAGGGCTATGTCGTGTAGATGATGGCCTAACAGGAGGCTTTAAAATTGTAATTCTAGTGTCCTTCGTTTGGGAGAAAAATGCAAAGGTACAAGACAGCTTTTCCTTGCCAATATCTCTCTTTTGCAAAGAGCTACGCATTGGAAAATTCAGGGCTATGTCGTGTAGATGATGGCCTAACAGGAGGCTTTAAAATTTTCTTTCTAGTGAACTTCGTTTGGGAGAAAAATGCAAAGGTACAAGACAGCTTTTCCTTGCCAATATCTCTCTTTTGCAAAGAGCTGCGCATTGGAAAATTCAGGGCTATGTCGTGTAGATGATGGCCTAACAGGAGGCTATAAAATTTTCTTTCTAGTGTCCTTCGTTTGGGAGAAAAATGCAATGGTACAAGACAGCTTTTCCTTGCCAATATCTCTCTTTTGCAAAGAGCTGCGCATTGGAAAATTCAGGGCTATGTCGTGTAGATGATGGTCTAACAGGAGGCTTTAAAATTTTCTTTCTAGTGTCCTTCGTTTGGGAGAAAAATGCAAAGGTACAAGACAGCTTTTCCTTGCCAATATCTCTCTTTTGCAAAGAGCTGCGCATTGGAAAATTCAGGGCTATGTCGTGTAGATGATGGCCTAACAGGAGGCTTTAAAACTTTCTTTCTAGTGTCCTTCGTTTGGGAGAAAAATGCAAAGGTACAAGACAGCTTTTCCTTGCCAATATTTCTCGTTTGCAAAGAGCTGCGTATTGGAAAATTCAGGGCTATGTCGTGTAGATGATGGCCTAACAGGAGGCTTTAAAATTTTCTTTCTAGTGACCTTCGTTTGGGAGAAAAATGCAAAGGTACAAGACAGCTTTTCCTTGCCAATATCTCTCTTTTGCAAAGAGCTACGCATTGGAAAATTCAGGGCTATGTCGTGTAGATGATGGCCTAACAGGAGGCTTTAAAATTTTCTTTCTAGTGACCTTCGTTTGGGAGAAAAATGCAAAGGTACAAGACAGCTTTTCCTTGCCAATATCTCTCTTTTGCAAAGAGCTGCGCATTGGAAAATTCAGGGCTATGTCGTGTAGATGATGGCTTAACAGGAGGCTTTAAAATTTTCTTTCTAGTGACCTTCGTTTTGGAGAAAAATGCAAAGGTACAAGACAGCTTTTCCTTGCCAATATCTCTCTTTTGCAAAGAGCTGCGCATTGGAAAATTCAGGGCTATATCGTGTAGATGATGGCCTAACAGGAGGCTTTAAAATTTCAATTCTAGTGTCCTTCGTTTGGGAGAAAAATGCAAAGGTACAAGACAGCTTTTCCTTGCCAATATCTCTCTTTTGCAAAGAGCTGCGCATTGGAAAATTCATGGCTATGCCGTGTAGATGATGGTCTAACAGGAGGCTTTAAAATTTTCTTTCTAGTGTCCTTCGTTTGGGAGAAAAATGCAATGGTACAAGACAGCTTTTCCTTGCCAATATCTCTCTTTTGCAAAGAGCTGCGCATTGGAAAATTCAGGGCTATGTCGTGTAGATGATGGCCTAACAGGAGGCTTTAAAATTTTCTTTCTAGTGTCCTTCGTTTGGGAAAAAAATGCAATGGTACAAGACAGCTTTTCCTTGCCAATATCTCTCTTTTGCAAAGAGCTGCGCATTGGAAAATTCAGGGCTATGTCGTGTAGATGATGGTCTAACAGGAGGCTTTAAAATTTTCTTTCTAGTGTCCTTCGTTTGGGAGAAAAATGCAATGGTACAAGACAGCTTTTCCTTGCCAATATCTCTCTTTTGCAAAGAGCTGGGCTTTGGAAAATTCAGGGCTATGTCGTGTAGATGATGGCCTAACAGGAGGCTTTAAAATTTTCTTTCTAGTGACCTTCGTTTGGGAGAAAAATGCAAAGGTACAAGACAGCTTTTCCTTGCCAATATCTCTCTTTTGCAAAGAGCTGCGCATTGGAAAATTCAGGGCTATGTCGTGTAGATGATGGCTTAACAGGAGGCTTTAAAATTTTCTTTCTAGTGACCTTCGTTTTGGAGAAAAATGCAAAGGTACAAGACAGCTTTTCCTTGCCAATATCTCTCTTTTGCAAAGAGCTGCGCATTGGAAAATTCAGGGCTATATCGTGTAGATGATGGCCTAACAGGAGGCTTTAAAATTTCAATTCTAGTGTCCTTCGTTTGGGAGAAAAATGCAAAGGTACAAGACAGCTTTTCCTTGCCAATATCTCTCTTTTGCAAAGAGCTGCGCATTGGAAAATTCATGGCTATGCCGTGTAGATGATGGTCTAACAGGAGGCTTTAAAATTTTCTTTCTAGTGTCCTTCGTTTGGGAGAAAAATGCAATGGTACAAGACAGCTTTTCCTTGCCAATATCTCTCTTTTGCAAAGAGCTGCGCATTGGAAAATTCAGGGCTATGTCGTGTAGATGATGGCCTAACAGGAGGCTTTAAAATTTTCTTTCTAGTGTCCTTCGTTTGGGAAAAAAATGCAATGGTACAAGACAGCTTTTCCTTGCCAATATCTCTCTTTTGCAAAGAGCTGCGCATTGGAAAATTCAGGGCTATGTCGTGTAGATGATGGTCTAACAGGAGGCTTTAAAATTTTCTTTCTAGTGTCCTTCGTTTGGGAGAAAAATGCAATGGTACAAGACAGCTTTTCCTTGCCAATATCTCTCTTTTGCAAAGAGCTGGGCTTTGGAAAATTCAGGGCTATGTCGTGTAGATGATGGCCTAACAGGAGGCTTTAAAATTTTCTTTCTAGTGTCCTTCGTTTGGGAGAAAAATGCAATGGTACAATACAGCTTTTCCTTGCCAATATCTCTCTTTTGCAAAGTGCTGCGCATTGGAAAATTCAGGGCTATGTCGTGTAGATGATGGCCTAACAGGAGGCTTTAAAATTTTCTTTCTAGTGTCCTTCGTTTGGGAGAAAAATGCAAAGGTACAAGACAGCTTTTCCTTGCCAATATCTCTCTTTTGCAAAGAGCTGCGCATTGGAAAAATCAGGGCTATGTCGTGTAGATGATGGCCTAACAGGAGGCTTTAAAATTGTAATTCTAGTGTCCTTCGTTTGGGAGAAAAATGCAAAGGTACAAGACAGCTTTTCCTTGCCAATATCTCTATTTTGCAAAGAGCTACGCATTGGAAAATTCAGGGCTATGTCGTGTAGATGATGGCCTAACAGGAGGCTTTAAAATTTTCTTTCTAGTGAACTTCGTTTGGGAGAAAAATGCAAAGGTACAAGACAGCTTTTCCTTGCCAATATCTCTCTTTTGCAAAGAGCTGCGCATTGGAAAATTCAGGGCTATGTCGTGTAGATGATGGCCTAACAGGAGGCTATAAAATTTTCTTTCTAGTGTCCTTCGTTTGGGAGAAAAATGCAATGGTACAAGACAGCTTTTCCTTGCCAATATCTCTCTTTTGCAAAGAGCTGCGCATTGGAAAATTCAGGGCTATGTCGTGTAGATGATGGTCTAACAGGAGGCTTTAAAATTTTCTTTCTAGTGTCCTTCGTTTGGGAGAAAAATGCAAAGGTACAAGACAGCTTTTCCTTGCCAATATCTCTCTTTTGCAAAGAGCTGCGCATTGGAAAATTCAGGGCTATGTCGTGTAGATGATGGCCTAACAGGAGGCTTTAAAACTTTCTTTCTAGTGTCCTTCGTTTGGGAGAAAAATGCAAAGGTACAAGACAGCTTTTCCTTGCCAATATTTCTCGTTTGCAAAGAGCTGCGTATTGGAAAATTCAGGGCTATGTCGTGTAGATGATGGCCTAACAGGAGGCTTTAAAATTTTCTTTCTAGTGACCTTCGTTTGGGAGAAAAATGCAAAGGTACAAGACAGCTTTTCCTTGCCAATATCTCTCTTTTGCAAAGAGCTACGCATTGGAAAATTCAGGGCTATGTCGTGTAGATGATGGCCTAACAGGAGGCTTTAAAATTTTCTTTCTAGTGACCTTCGTTTGGGAGAAAAATGCAAAGGTACAAGACAGCTTTTCCTTGCCAATATCTCTCTTTTGCAAAGAGCTGCGCATTGGAAAATTCAGGGCTATGTCGTGTAGATGATGGCTTAACAGGAGGCTTTAAAATTTTCTTTCTAGTGACCTTCGTTTTGGAGAAAAATGCAAAGGTACAAGACAGCTTTTCCTTGCCAATATCTCTCTTTTGCAAAGAGCTGCGCATTGGAAAATTCAGGGCTATATCGTGTAGATGATGGCCTAACAGGAGGCTTTAAAATTTCAATTCTAGTGTCCTTCGTTTGGGAGAAAAATGCAAAGGTACAAGACAGCTTTTCCTTGCCAATATCTCTCTTTTGCAAAGAGCTGCGCATTGGAAAATTCATGGCTATGCCGTGTAGATGATGGTCTAACAGGAGGCTTTAAAATTTTCTTTCTAGTGTCCTTCGTTTGGGAGAAAAATGCAATGGTACAAGACAGCTTTTCCTTGCCAATATCTCTCTTTTGCAAAGAGCTGCGCATTGGAAAATTCAGGGCTATGTCGTGTAGATGATGGCCTAACAGGAGGCTTTAAAATTTTCTTTCTAGTGTCCTTCGTTTGGGAAAAAAATGCAATGGTACAAGACAGCTTTTCCTTGCCAATATCTCTCTTTTGCAAAGAGCTGCGCATTGGAAAATTCAGGGCTATGTCGTGTAGATGATGGTCTAACAGGAGGCTTTAAAATTTTCTTTCTAGTGTCCTTCGTTTGGGAGAAAAATGCAATGGTACAAGACAGCTTTTCCTTGCCAATATCTCTCTTTTGCAAAGAGCTGGGCTTTGGAAAATTCAGGGCTATGTCGTGTAGATGATGGCCTAACAGGAGGCTTTAAAATTTTCTTTCTAGTGTCCTTCGTTTGGGAGAAAAATGCAATGGTACAATACAGCTTTTCCTTGCCAATATCTCTCTTTTGCAAAGTGCTGCGCATTGGAAAATTCAGGGCTATGTCGTGTAGATGATGGCCTAACAGGAGGCTTTAAAATTTTCTTTCTAGTGTCCTTCGTTTGGGAGAAAAATGCAAAGGTACAAGACAGCTTTTCCTTGCCAATATCTCTCTTTTGCAAAGAGCTGCGCATTGGAAAATTCAGGGCTATATCGTGTAGATGATGGCCTAACAGGAGGCTATAAAATTTTAATTCTAGTGTCCTTCGTTTGGGAGAAAAATGCAAAGGTACAAGACAGCTTTTCCTTGCCAATATCTCTCTTTTGCAAAGAGCTGCGCTTTGGAAAATTCATGGCTAAGCCGTGTAGATGATGGTCTAACAGGAGGCTTTAAAATTTTCTTTCTAGTGTCCTTCGTTTGGGAGAAAAATGCAATGGTACAAGACAGCTTTTCCTTGCCAATATCTCTCTTTTGCAAAGAGCTGCGCATTGGAAAATCCAGGGCTATGTCGTGTTGATGATGGCCTAACAGGAGGCTTTAAAATTTTCTTTCTAGTGTCCTTCGTTTGGGAGAAAAATGCAAAGGTACAAGACAGCTTTTCCTTGCCAATATCTCTCTTTTGCAAAGAGCTACGCATTGGAAAATTCAGGGCTATGTCGTGTAGATGATGGCCTAACAGGAGGCTTTAAAATTTTCTTTCTAGTGACCTTCGTTTGGGAGAAAAATGCAAAGGTACAAGACAGCTTTTCCTTGCCAATATCTCTCTTTTGCATAGAGCTGCGCATTGGAAAATTCAGGGCTATGTCGTGTAGATAATGGCCTAACAGGAGGCTTTAAAATTTTAATTCTAGTGTCCTTCGTTTGGGAGAAAAATGCAAAGGTACAAGAAAGCTTTTCCTTGCCAATATCTCTCTTTTGCAAAGAGCTGCGCATTGGAAAATTCATGGCTATGCCGTGTAGATGATGGCCTAACAGGAGGCTTTAAAATTTTCTTTCTAGTGTCCTTCGTTTGGGAGAAAAATGCAATGGTACAAGACAGCTTTTCCTTGCCAATATCTCTCTTTTGCAAAGAGCTACGCATTGGAAAATTCAGGGATATGTCGTGTAGATGATGGCCTAACAGGAGGCTTTAAAATTTTCTTTCTAGTGACCTTCGTTTGGGAGAAAAATGCAAAGGTACAAGACAGCTTTTCCTTGCCAATATCTCTCTTTTGCAAAGAGCTACGCATTGGAAAATTCAGGGCTATGTCGTGTAGATGATGGCCTAACAGGAGGCTTTGAAATTTTCTTTCTAGTGACCTTCGTTTGGGAGAAAAATGCAAAGGTACAAGACAGCTTGTCCTTGCCAATATCTCTCTTTTGCAAAGAGCTGCGCATTGGAAAATTCAGGGCTATGTCGTGTAGATGATGGCCTAACAGGAGGCTTTACAATTTTAATTCTAGTGTCCTTCGTTTGGGAGAAAAATGCAAAGGTACAAGACAGCTTTTCCTTGCCAATATCTCTCTTTTGCAAAGAGCTGCGCATTGGAAAATTCATGGCTATGCCGTGTAGATGATGGTCTAAACAGGAGGCTTTAAAATTTTCTTTCTAGTGTCCTTCGTTTGGGAGAAAAATGCAAAGGTACAAGACAGCTTTTCCTTGCCAATATCTCTCTTTTGCAAAGAGCTGCGCATTGGAAAATTCAGGGATATGTCGTGTAGATGATGGCCTAACAGGAGGCTTTAATATTTTCTTTCTAGTGACCTTCGTTTGGGAGAAAAATGCAAAGGTACAAGACAGCTTTTCCTTGCCAATATCTCTCTTTTGCAAAGAGCTGCGCATTGGAAAATTCAGGGCTATGTCGTGTAGATGATGGCCTAACAGGAGGCTTTAAAAATTTATTTCTAGTGTCCTTCGTTTGGGAGAAAAATGCAAAGGTACAAGACAGCTTTTCCTTGCCAATATCTCTCTTTTGCAAAGAGCTACGCATTGGAAAATTCAGGGCTATGTCGTGTAGATGATGGCTTAACAGGAGGCTTTAAAATTTTCTTTCTAGTGACCTTCGTTTGGGAGAAAAATGCAAAGGTACAAGACAGCTTTTCCTTGCCAATATCTCTCTTTTGCAAAGAGCTGCGCATTGAAAAATTCAGGGCTATATCGTGTAGATGATGGCCTAACAGGAGGCTTTAAAATTTCAATTCTAGTGTCCTTCGTTTGGGAGAAAAATGCAAAGGTACAAGACAGCTTTTCCTTGCCAATATCTCTCTTTTGCAAAGAGCTGCGCATTGGAAAATTCATGGCTATGCCGTGTAGATGATGGTCTAACAGGAGGCTTTAAAATTTTCTTTCTAGTGTCCTTCGTTTGGGAGAAAAATGCAATGGTACAAGACAGCTTTTCCTTGCCAATATCTCTCTTTTGCAAAGAGCTGCGCATTGGAAAATTCAGGGCTATGTCGTGTAGATGATGGCCTAACAGGAGGCTTTAAAATTTTCTTCTAGTGTCCTTCGTTTGGGAGAAAAATGCAATGGTACAAGACAGCTTTTCCTTGCCAATATCTCTCTTTTGCAAAGAGCTACGCATTGGAAAATTCAGGGCTATGTCGTGTAGATGATGGCCTAACAGGAGGCTTTAAAATTTTCTTTCTAGTGTCCTTCGTTTGGGAGAAAAATGCAATGGTACAAGACAGCTTTTCCTTGCCAATATCTCTCTTTTGCAAAGAGCTACGCATTGGAAAATTCAGGGCTATGTCGTGTAGATGATGGCCTAACAGGAGGCTTTAAAATTTTCTTTCTAGTGTCCTTCGTTTGGGAGAAAAATGCAATGGTACAAGAAAGCTTTTCCTTGCCAATATCTCTCTTTTGCAAAGAGCTGCGCATTGGAAAATTCAGGGCTATGTCGTGTAGATGATGGCCTAACAGGAGGCTTTAAAATTTTCTTTCTAGTGTCCTTCGTTTGGGAGAAAAATGCAATGGTACAAGACAGCTTTTCCTTGCCAATATCTCTCTTTTGCAAAGAGCTGCGCATTGGAAAATTCAGGGCTATGCCGTGTAGATGATGGTCTAACAGGAGGCTTTAAAATTTTCTTTCTAGTTTCCTTCGTTTGGGAGAAAAATGCAATGGTACAAGACAGCTTTTCCTTGCCAATATCTCTCTTTTGCAAAGAGCTGCGCATTGGAAAATTCAGGGCTATGTCGTGTAGATGATGGCCTAACAGGAGGCTTTAAAATTTTCTTTCTAGTGTCCTTCGTTTGGGAGAAAAATGCAAAGGTACAAGACAGCTTTTCCTTGCCAATATCTCTCTTTTGCAAAGAGCTACGCATTGGAAAATTCAGGGCTATGTCGTGTAGATGATAGCCTAACAGGAGGCTTTAAAATTTTCTTTCTAGTGACCTTCGTTTGGGAGAAAAATGCAAAGGTACAAGACAGCTTTTCCTTGCCAATATCTCTCTTTTGCAAAGAGCTGCGCATTGGAAAAATCAGGGCTATGTCGTGTAGATGATGGCCTAACAGGAGGCTTTAAAATTGTAATTCTAGTGTCCTTCGTTTGGGAGAAAAATGCAAAGGTACAAGACAGCTTTTCCTTGCCAATATCTCTCGTTTGCAAAGAGCTGCGTATTGGAAAATTCAGGGCTATGTCGTGCAGATGATGGCCTAACAGGAGGCTTTAAAATTTTAATTCTAGTGTCCTTCGTTTGGGAGAAAAATGCAAAGGTGCAAGACAGCTTTTCCTTGCCAATATCTCTCTTTTGCAAAGAGCTGCGCATTGGAAAATTCATGGCTATGCCGTGTAGATGATGGTCTAACAGGAGGCTTTAAAATTTTCTTTCTAGTGTCCTTCGTTTGGGAGAAAAATGCAAAGGTACAAGACAGCTTTTCCTTGCCAATATCTCTCTTTTGCAAAGAGCTACGCATTGGAAAATTCAGGGCTATGTCGTGTAGATGATAGCCTAACAGGAGGCTTTAAAATTTTCTTTCTAGTGACCTTCGTTTGGGAGAAAAATGCAAAGGTACAAGACAGCTTTTCCTTGCCAATATCTCTTTTGCAAAGAGCTGCGCATTGGAAAATTCAGGGCTATGTCGTGTAGATGATGGCCTAACAGGAGGCTTTAAAATTTTCTTTCTAGTGTCCTTCGTTTGGGAGAAAAATGCAAAGGTACAAGACAGCTTTTCCTTGCCAATATCTCTCTTTTGCAAAGCGCTACGCATTGGAAAATTCAGGGCTATGTCGTGTAGATGATGGCCTAACAGGAGGCTTTAAAATTTTCTTTCTAGTGACCTTCGTTTGGGAGAAAAATGCAAAGGTACCAGACAGCTTTTCCTTGCCAATATCTCTCTTTTGCAAAGAGCTACGCATTGGAAAATTTAGGGCTATGTCGTGTAGATGATGGCCTAACAGGAGGCTTTAAAATTTTCTTTCTAGTGACCTTCGTTTGGGAGAAAAATGCAAAGGTACAAGACAGCTTTTCCTTGCCAATATCTCTCTTTTGCAAAGAGCTGCGCATTGGAAAATTCAGGGCTATATCGTGTAGATGATGGCCTAACAGGAGGCTATAAAATTTTAATTCTAGTGTCCTTCGTTTGGGAGAAAAATGCAAAGGTACAAGACAGCTTTTCCTTGCCAATATCTCTCTTTTGCAAAGAGCTGCGCTTTGGAAAATTCATGGCTAAGCCGTGTAGATGATGGTCTAACAGGAGGCTTTAAAATTTTCTTTCTAGTGTCCTTCGTTTGGGAGAAAAATGCAATGGTACAAGACAGCTTTTCCTTGCCAATATCTCTCTTTTGCAAAGAGCTGCGCATTGGAAAATCCAGGGCTATGTCGTGTTGATGATGGCCTAACAGGAGGCTTTAAAATTTTCTTTCTAGTGTCCTTCGTTTGGGAGAAAAATGCAAAGGTACAAGACAGCTTTTCCTTGCCAATATCTCTCTTTTGCAAAGAGCTACGCATTGGAAAATTCAGGGCTATGTCGTGTAGATGATGGCCTAACAGGAGGCTTTAAAATTTTCTTTCTAGTGACCTTCGTTTGGGAGAAAAATGCAAAGGTACAAGACAGCTTTTCCTTGCCAATATCTCTCTTTTGCATAGAGCTGCGCATTGGAAAATTCAGGGCTATGTCGTGTAGATAATGGCCTAACAGGAGGCTTTAAAATTTTAATTCTAGTGTCCTTCGTTTGGGAGAAAAATGCAAAGGTACAAGAAAGCTTTTCCTTGCCAATATCTCTCTTTTGCAAAGAGCTGCGCATTGGAAAATTCATGGCTATGCCGTGTAGATGATGGCCTAACAGGAGGCTTTAAAATGTTCTTTCTAGTGTCCTTCGTTTGGGAGAAAAATGCAATGGTACAAGACAGCTTTTCCTTGCCAATATCTCTCTTTTGCAAAGAGCTACGCATTGGAAAATTCAGGGATATGTCGTGTAGATGATGGCCTAACAGGAGGCTTTAAAATTTTCTTTCTAGTGACCTTCGTTTGGGAGAAAAATGCAAAGGTACAAGACAGCTTTTCCTTGCCAATATCTCTCTTTTGCAAAGAGCTACGCATTGGAAAATTCAGGGCTATGTCGTGTAGATGATGGCCTAACAGGAGGCTTTGAAATTTTCTTTCTAGTGACCTTCGTTTGGGAGAAAAATGCAAAGGTACAAGACAGCTTGTCCTTGCCAATATCTCTCTTTTGCAAAGAGCTGCGCATTGAAAATTCAGGGCTATGTCGTGTAGATGATGGCCTAACAGGAGGCTTTACAATTTTAATTCTAGTGTCCTTCGTTTGGGAGAAAAATGCAAAGGTACAAGACAGCTTTTCCTTGCCAATATCTCTCTTTTGCAAAGAGCTGCGCATTGGAAAATTCATGGCTATGCCGTGTAGATGATGGTCTAAACAGGAGGCTTTAAAATTTTCTTTCTAGTGTCCTTCGTTTGGGAGAAAAATGCAAAGGTACAAGACAGCTTTTCCTTGCCAATATCTCTCTTTTGCAAAGAGCTGCGCATTGGAAAATTCAGGGATATGTCGTGTAGATGATGGCCTAACAGGAGGCTTTAATATTTTCTTTCTAGTGACCTTCGTTTGGGAGAAAAATGCAAAGGTACAAGACAGCTTTTCTTGCCAATATCTCTCTTTTGCAAAGAGCTGCGCATTGGAAAATTCAGGGCTATGTCGTGTAGATGATGGCCTAACAGGAGGCTTTAAAAATTTATTTTCTAGTGTCCTTCGTTTGGAGAAAAATGCAAAGGTACAAGACAGCTTTTCCTTGCCAATATCTCTCTTTTGCAAAGAGCTACGCATTGGAAAATTCAGGGCTATGTCGTTGTAGATGATGGCTTAACAGGAGGCTTTAAAATTTTCTTTCTAGTGACCTTCGTTTGGGAGAAAAATGCAAAGGTACAAGACAGCTTTTCCTTGCCAATATCTCTCTTTTGCAAAGAGCTGCGCATTGGAAAATTCAGGGCTATATCGTGTAGATGATGGCCTAACAGGAGGCTTTAAAATTTCAATTCTAGTGTCCCTTCGTTTGGGAGAAAAATGCAAAGGTACAAGACAGCTTTTCCTTGCCAATATCTCTCTTTTGCAAAGAGCTGCGCATTGGAAAATTCATGGCTATGCCGTGTAGATGATGGTCTAACAGGAGGCTTTAAAATTTTCTTTCTAGTGTCCTTCGTTTGGGAGAAAAATGCAATGGTACAAGACAGCTTTTCCTTGCCAATATCTCTCTTTTGCAAAGAGCTGCGCATTGGAAAATTCAGGGCTATGTCGTGTAGATGATGGCCTAACAGGAGGCTTTAAAATTTTCTTCTAGTGTCCTTCGTTTGGGAGAAAAATGCAATGGTACAAGACAGCTTTTTCCTTGCCAATATCTCTCTTTGCAAAGAGCTACGCATTGGAAATTCAGGGCTATGTCGTGTAGATGATGGCCTAACAGGAGGCTTTAAAATTTTCTTTCTAGTGTCCTTCGTTTGGGAGAAAAATGCAATGGTACAAGACAGCTTTTCCTTGCCAATATCTCTCTTTGCAAAGAGCTACGCATTGGAAAATTCAGGGCTATGTCGTGTAGATGATGGCCTAACAGGAGGCTTTAAAATTTTCTTTCTAGTGTCCTTCGTTTGGGAGAAAAAATGCAATGGTACAAGACAGCTTTTCCTTGCCAATATCTCTCTTTTGCAAAGAGCTGCGCATTGGAAAATTCAGGGCTATGTCGTGTAGATGATGGCCTAACAGGAGGCTTTAAAATTTTTCTTTCTAGTGTCCTTCGTTTGGGAGAAAAATGCAATGGTACAAAGACAGCTTTTCCTTGCCAATATCTCTCTTTTGCAAAGAGCTGCGCATTGGAAAATTCAGGGCTATGCCGTGTAGATGATGGTCTAACAGGAGGCTTTAAAATTTTCTTTCTAGTTTCCTTCGTTTGGGAGAAAAATGCAATGGTACAAGACAGCTTTTCCTTGCCAATATCTCTCTTTTGCAAAGAGCTGCGCATTGGAAAATTCAGGGCTATGTCGTGTAGATGATGGCCTAACAGGAGGCTTTAAAATTTTCTTTCTAGTGTCCTTCGTTTGGGAGAAAAAATGCAAAGGTACAAGACAGCTTTTCCTTGCCAATATCTCTCTTTTGCAAAGAGCTACGCATTGGAAAATTCAGGGCTATGTCGTGTAGATGATAGCCTAACAGGAGGCTTTAAAATTTTCTTTCTAGTGACCTTCGTTTGGGAGAAAAATGCAAAGGTACAAGACAGCTTTTCCTTGCCAATATCTCTCTTTTGCAAAGAGCTGCGCATTGGAAAAATCAGGGCTATGTCGTGTAGATGATGGCCTAACAGGAGGCTTTAAAATTGTAATTCTAGTGTCCTTCGTTTGGGAGAAAAATGCAAAGGTACAAGACAGCTTTTCCTTGCCAATATCTCTCGTTTGCAAAGAGCTGCGTATTGGAAAATTCAGGGCTATGTCGTGCAGATGATGGCCTAACAGGAGGCTTTAAAATTTTAATTCTAGTGTCCTTCGTTTGGGAGAAAAATGCAAAGGTGCAAGACAGCCTTTTCCTTGCCAATATCTCTCTTTGCAAAGAGCTGCGCATTGGAAAATTCATGGCTATGCCGTGTAGATGATGGTCTAACAGGAGGCTTTAAAATTTTCTTTCTAGTGTCCTTCGTTTGGGAGAAAAATGCAAAGGTACAAGACAAGCTTTTCCTTGCCAATATCTCTCTTTTGCAAAGAGCTACGCATTGGAAAATTCAGGGCTATGTCGTGTAGATGATAGCCTAACAGGAGGCTTTAAAATTTTCTTTCTAGTGACCTTCGTTTGGGAGAAAAATGCAAAGGTACAAGACAGCTTTTTCCTTGCCAATATCTCTTTTGCAAAGAGCTGCGCATTGGAAAATTCAGGGCTATGTCGTGTAGATGATGGCCTAACAGGAGGCTTAAAATTTTCTTTCTAGTGTCCTTCGTTTGGGAGAAAAATGCAAAGGTACAAGACAGCTTTTCCTTGCCAATATCTCTCTTTTGCAAAGCGCTACGCATTGGAAAATTCAGGGCTATGTCGTGTAGATGATGGCCTAACAGGAGGCTTTAAAATTTTCTTCTAGTGACCTTCGTTTGGGAGAAAAATGCAAAGGTACCAGACAGCTTTTCCTTGCCAATATCTCTCTTTTGCAAAGAGCTACGCATTGGAAAATTTAGGGCTATGTCGTGTAGATGATGGCCTAACAGGAGGCTTTAAAATTTTCTTTCTAGTGACCTTCGTTTGGGAGAAAAATGCAAAGGTACAAGACAGCTTTTCCTTGCCAATATCTCTCTTTTGCAAAGAGCTGCGCATTGGAAAAATCAGGGCTATGTCGTGTAGATGATGGCCTAACAGGAGGCTTTAAAATTGTAATTCTAGTGTCCTTCGTTTGGGAGAAAAATGCAAAGGTACAAGACAGCTTTTCCTTGCCAATATCTCTCTTTTGCAAAGAGCTACGCATTGGAAAATTCAAGGCTATGTCGTGTAGATGATGGCCTAACAGGAGGCTTTAAAATTTTCTTTCTAGTGTCCTTCGTTTGGGAGAAAAATACAATGGTACAAGACAGCTTTTCCTTGCCAATATCTCTCTTTTGCAAAGAGCTGCGCATTGGAAAATTCAGGGCTATGTCGTGTAGATGATGGTCTAACAGGAGGCTTTAAAATTTTCTTTCTAGTGTCTTTCGTTTGGGAGAAAAATGCAAAGGTACAAGACAGCTTTTCCTTGCCAATATCTCTCTTTTGCAAAGAGCTGCGCATTGGAAAATTCAGGGCTATGTCGTGTAGATAATGGCCTAACAGGAGGCTTTAAAATTTTCTTTCTAGTGTCCTTCGTTTGGGAGAAAAATGCAAAGGTACAAGACAGCTTTTCCTTGCCAATATCTCTCGTTTGCAAAGAGCTGCGTATTGGAAAATTCAGGGCTATGTCGTGTAGATGATGGCCTAACAGGAGGCTTTAAAATTTTCTTTCTAGTGACCTTCGTTTGGGAGAAAAATACAAAGGTACAAGACAGCTTTTCCTTGCCAATATCTCTCTTTTGCAAAGAGCTGCGCATTGGAAAATTCAGGGCTATGTCGTGCAGATGATGGCCTAACAGGAGGCTTTAAAATTTTAATTCTAGTGTCCTTCGTTTGGGAGAAAAATGCAAAGGTGCAAGACAGCTTTTCCTTGCCAATATCTCTCTTTTGCAAAGAGCTGCGCATTGGAAAATTCATGGCTATGCCGTGTAGATGATGGTCTAACAGGAGGCTTTAAAATTTTCTTTCTAGTGTCCTTCGTTTGGGAGAAAAATGCAAAGGTACAAGACAGCTTTTCCTTGCCAATATCTCTCTTTTGCAAAGAGCTGCGCATTGGAAAATTCAGGGCTATGTCGTGTAGATGATGGCCTAACAGGAGGCTTTAAAACTTTCTTTCTAGTGTCCTTCGTTTGGGAGAAAAATGCAAAGGTACAAGACAGCTTTTCCTTGCCAATATTTCTCGTTTGCAAAGAGCTGCGTATTGGAAAATTCAGGGCTATGTCGTGTAGATGATGGCCTAACAGGAGGCTTTAAAATTTTCTTTCTAGTGACCTTCGTTTGGGAGAAAAATGCAAAGGTACAAGACAGCTTTTCCTTGCCAATATCTCTCTTTTGCAAAGAGCTACGCATTGGAAAATTCAGGACTATGTCGTGTAGATGATGGCCTAACAGGAGGCTTTAAAATTTTCTTTCTAGTGACCTTCGTTTGGGAGAAAAATGCAAAGGTACAAGACAGCTTTTCCTTGCCAATATCTCTCTTTTGCAAAGAGCTGCGCATTGGAAAATTCAGGGCTATGTCGTGTAGATGATGGCTTAACAGGAGGCTTTAAAATTTTCTTTCTAGTGACCTTCGTTTGGGAGAAAAATGCAAAGGTACAAGACAGCTTTTCCTTGCCAATATCTCTCTTTTGCAAAGAGCTGCGCATTGGAAAATTCAGGGCTATATCGTGTAGATGATGGCCTAACAGGAGGCTTTAAAATTTCAATTCTAGTGTCCTTCGTTTGGGAGAAAAATGCAAAGGTACAAGACAGCTTTTCCTTGCCAATATCTCTCTTTTGCAAAGAGCTGCGCATTGGAAAATTCATGGCTATGCCGTGTAGATGATGGTCTAACAGGAGGCTTTAAAATTTTCTTTCTAGTGTCCTTCGTTTGGGAGAAAAATGCAATGGTACAAGACAGCTTTTCCTTGCCAATATCTCTCTTTTGCAAAGAGCTGCGCATTGGAAAATTCAGGGCTATGTCGTGTAGATGATGGTCTAACAGGAGGCTTTAAAATTTTCTTTCTAGTGTCCTTCGTTTGGGAGAAAAATGCAAAGGTACAAGACAGCTTTTCCTTGCCAATATCTCTCTTTTGCAAAGAGCTGCGCATTGGAAAATTCAGGGCTATGTCGTGTAGATGATGGCCTAACAGGAGGCTTTAAAACTTTCTTTCTAGTGTCCTTCGTTTGGGAGAAAAATGCAAAGGTACAAGACAGCTTTTCCTTGCCATTATTTCTCGTTTGCAAAGAGCTGCGTATTGGAAAATTCAGGGCTATGTCGTGTAGATGATGGCCTAACAGGAGGCTTTAAAATTTTCTTTCTAGTGACCTTCGTTTGGGAGAAAAATGCAAAGGTACAAGACAGCTTTTCCTTGCCAATATCTCTCTTTTGCAAAGAGCTACGCATTGGAAAATTCAGGGCTATGTCGTGTAGATGATGGCCTAACAGGAGGCTTTAAAATTTTCTTTCTAGTGACCTTCGTTTGGGAGAAAAATGCAAAGGTACAAGACAGCTTTTCCTTGCCAATATCTCTCTTTTGCAAAGAGCTGCGCATTGGAAAATTCAGGGCTATGTCGTGTAGATGATGGCTTAACAGGAGGCTTTAAAATTTTCTTTCTAGTGACCTTCGTTTGGGAGAAAAATGCAAAGGTACAAGACAGCTTTTCCTTGCCAATATCTCTCTTTTGCAAAGAGCTGCGCATTGGAAAATTCAGGGCTATATCGTGTAGATGATGGCCTAACAGGAGGCTTTAAAATTTCAATTCTAGTGTCCTTCGTTTGGGAGAAAAATGCAAAGGTACAAGACAGCTTTTCCTTGCCAATATCTCTCTTTTGCAAAGAGCTGCGCATTGGAAAATTCATGGCTATGCCGTGTAGATGATGGTCTAACAGGAGGCTTTAAAATTTTCTTTCTAGTGTCCTTCGTTTGGGAGAAAAATGCAATGGTACAAGACAGCTTTTCCTTGCCAATATCTCTCTTTTGCAAAGAGCTGCGCATTGGAAAATTCAGGGCTATGTCGTGTAGATGATGGCCTAACAGGAGGCTTTAAAATTTTCTTTCTAGTGTCCTTCGTTTGGGAAAAAAATGCAATGGTACAAGACAGCTTTTCCTTGCCAATATCTCTCTTTTGCAAAGAGCTGCGCATTGGAAAATTCAGGGCTATGTCGTGTAGATGATGGTCTAACAGGAGGCTTTAAAATTTTCTTTCTAGTGTCCTTCGTTTGGGAGAAAAATGCAATGGTACAAGACAGCTTTTCCTTGCCAATATCTCTCTTTTGCAAAGAGCTGGGCTTTGGAAAATTCAGGGCTATGTCGTGTAGATGATGGCCTAACAGGAGGCTTTAAAATTTTCTTTCTAGTGTCCTTCGTTTGGGAGAAAAATGCAATGGTACAATACAGCTTTTCCTTGCCAATATCTCTCTTTTGCAAAGTGCTGCGCATTGGAAAATTCAGGGCTATGTCGTGTAGATGATGGCCTAACAGGAGGCTTTAAAATTTTCTTTCTAGTGTCCTTCGTTTGGGAGAAAAATGCAAAGGTACAAGACAGCTTTTCCTTGCCAATATCTCTCTTTTGCAAAGAGCTGCGCATTGGAAAATTCAGGGCTATATCGTGTAGATGATGGCCTAACAGGAGGCTATAAAATTTTAATTCTAGTGTCCTTCGTTTGGGAGAAAAATGCAAAGGTACAAGACAGCTTTTCCTTGCCAATATCTCTCTTTTGCAAAGAGCTGCGCTTTGGAAAATTCATGGCTAAGCCGTGTAGATGATTGTCTAACAGGAGGCTTTAAAATTTTCTTTCTAGTGTCCTTCGTTTGGGAGAAAAATGCAATGGTACAAGACAGCTTTTCCTTGCCAATATCTCTCTTTTGCAAAGAGCTGCGCATTGGAAAATCCAGGGCTATGTCGTGTTGATGATGGCCTAACAGGAGGCTTTAAAATTTTCTTTCTAGCGTCCTTCGTTTGGGAGAAAAATGCAAAGGTACAAGACAGCTTTTCCTTGCCAATATCTCTCTTTTGCATAGAGCTGCGCATTGGAAAATTCAGGGCTATGTCGTGTAGATAATGGCCTAACAGGAGGCTTTAAAATTTTAATTCTAGTGTCCTTCGTTTGGGAGAAAAATGCAAAGGTACAAGAAAGCTTTTCCTTGCCAATATCTCTCTTTTGCAAAGAGCTGCGCATTGGAAAATTCATGGCTATGCCGTGTAGATGATGGCCTAACAGGAGGCTTTAAAATTTTCTTTCTAGTGTCCTTCGTTTGGGAGAAAAATGCAATGGTACAAGACAGCTTTTCCTTGCCAATATCTCTCTTTTGCAAAGAGCTACGCATTGGAAAATTCAGGGATATGTCGTGTAGATGATGGCCTAACAGGAGGCTTTAAAATTTTCTTTCTAGTGACCTTCGTTTGGGAGAAAAATGCAAAGGTACAAGACAGCTTTTCCTTGCCAATATCTCTCTTTTGCAAAGAGCTACGCATTGGAAAATTCAGGGCTATGTCGTGTAGATGATAGCCTAACAGGAGGCTTTAAAATTTTCTTTCTAGTGACCTTCGTTTGGGAGAAAAATGCAAAGGTACAAGACAGCTTTTCCTTGCCAATATCTCTTTTGCAAAGAGCTGCGCATTGGAAAATTCAGGGCTATGTCGTGTAGATGATGGCCTAACAGGAGGCTTTAAAATTTTCTTTCTAGTGTCCTTCGTTTGGGAGAAAAATGCAAAGGTACAAGACAGCTTTTCCTTGCCAATATCTCTCTTTTGCAAAGCGCTACGCATTGGAAAATTCAGGGCTATGTCGTGTAGATGATGGCCTAACAGGAGGCTTTAAAATTTTCTTTCTAGTGACCTTCGTTTGGGAGAAAAATGCAAAGGTACAAGACAGCTTTTCCTTGCCAATATCTCTCTTTTGCAAAGAGCTACGCATTGGAAAATTTAGGGCTATGTCGTGTAGATGATGGCCTAACAGGAGGCTTTAAAATTTTCTTTCTAGTGACCTTCGTTTGGGAGAAAAATGCAAAGGTACAAGACAGCTTTTCCTTGCCAATATCTCTCTTTTGCAAAGAGCTGCGCATTGGAAAAATCAGGGCTATGTCGTGTAGATGATGGCCTAACAGGAGGCTTTAAAATTGTAATTCTAGTGTCCTTCGTTTGGGAGAAAAATGCAAAGGTACAAGACAGCTTTTCCTTGCCAATATCTCTCTTTTGCAAAGAGCTACGCATTGGAAAATTCAAGGCTATGTCGTGTAGATGATGGCCTAACAGGAGGCTTTAAAATTTTCTTTCTAGTGTCCTTCGTTTGGGAGAAAAATACAATGGTACAAGACAGCTTTTCCTTGCCAATATCTCTCTTTTGCAAAGAGCTGCGCATTGGAAAATTCAGGGCTATGTCGTGTAGATGATGGTCTAACAGGAGGCTTTAAAATTTTCTTTCTAGTGTCTTTCGTTTGGGAGAAAAATGCAAAGGTACAAGACAGCTTTTCCTTGCCAATATCTCTCTTTTGCAAAGAGCTGCGCATTGGAAAATTCAGGGCTATGTCGTGTAGATAATGGCCTAACCAGGAGGCTTTAAAATTTTCTTTCTAGTGTCCTTCGTTTGGGAGAAAAATGCAAAGGTACAAGACAGCTTTTCCTTGCCAATATCTCTCGTTTGCAAAGAGCTGCGTATTGGAAAATTCAGGGCTATGTCGTGTAGATGATGGCCTAACAGGAGGCTTTAAAATTTTCTTTCTAGTGACCTTCGTTTGGGAGAAAAATACAAAGGTACAAGACAGCTTTTCCTTGCCAATATCTCTCTTTTGCAAAGAGCTGCGCATTGGAAAATTCAGGGCTATGTCGTGCAGATGATGGCCTAACAGGAGGCTTTAAAATTTTAATTCTAGTGTCCTTCGTTTGGGAGAAAAATGCAAAGGTACAAGACAGCTTTTCCTTGCCAATATCTCTCTTTTGCAAAGAGCTGCGCATTGGAAAATTCAGGGCTATGTCGTGTAGATGATGGTCTAACAGGAGGCTTTAAAATTTTCTTTCTAGTGTCCTTCGTTTGGGAGAAAAATGCAAAGGTACAAGACAGCTTTTCCTTGCCAATATCTCTCTTTTGCAAAGAGCAGCGCATTGGAAAATTCAGGGCTATGTCGTGTAGATGATGGCCTAACAGGAGGCTTTAAAACTTTCTTTCTAGTGTCCTTCGTTTGGGAGAAAAATGCAAAGGTACAAGACAGCTTTTCCTTGCCAATATTTCTCGTTTGCAAAGAGCTGCGTATTGGAAAATTCAGGGCTATGTCGTGTAGATGATGGCCTAACAGGAGGCTTTAAAATTTTCTTTCTAGTGACCTTCGTTTGGGAGAAAAATGCAAAGGTACAAGACAGCTTTTCCTTGCCAATATCTCTCTTTTGCAAAGAGCTACGCATTGGAAAATTCAGGGCTATGTCGTGTAGATGATGGCCTAACAGGAGGCTTTAAAATTTTATTTCTAGTGACCTTCGTTTGGGAGAAAAATGCAAAGGTACAAGACAGCTTTTCCTTGCCAATATCTCTCTTTTGCAAAGAGCTGCGCATTGGAAAATTCAGGGCTATGTCGTGTAGATGATGGCTTAACAGGAGGCTTTAAAATTTTCTTTCTAGTGACCTTCGTTTGGGAGAAAAATGCAAAGGTACAAGACAGCTTTTCCTTGCCAATATCTCTCTTTTGCAAAGAGCTGCGCATTGGAAAATTCAGGGCTATATCGTGTAGATGATGGCCTAACAGGAGGCTTTAAAATTTCAATTCTAGTGTCCTTCGTTTGGGAGAAAAATGCAAAGGTACAAGACAGCTTTTCCTTGCCAATATCTCTCTTTTGCAAAGAGCTGCGCATTGGAAAATTCATGGCTATGCCGTGTAGATGATGGTCTAACAGGAGGCTTTAAAATTTTCTTTCTAGTGTCCTTCGTTTGGGAGAAAAATGCAATGGTACAAGACAGCTTTTCCTTGCCAATATCTCTCTTTTGCAAAGAGCTGCGCATTGGAAAATTCAGGGCTATGTCGTGTAGATGATGGTCTAACAGGAGGCTTTAAAATTTTCTTTCTAGTGTCCTTCGTTTGGGAGAAAAATGCAAAGGTACAAGACAGCTTTTCCTTGCCAATATCTCTCTTTTGCAAAGAGCTGCGCATTGGAAAATTCAGGGCTATGTCGTGTAGATGATGGCCTAACAGGAGGCTTTAAAACTTTCTTTCTAGTGTCCTTCGTTTGGGAGAAAAATGCAAAGGTACAAGACAGCTTTTCCTTGCCATTATTTCTCGTTTGCAAAGAGCTGCGTATTGGAAAATTCAGGGCTATGTCGTGTAGATGATGGCCTAACAGGAGGCTTTAAAATTTTCTTTCTAGTGACCTTCGTTTGGGAGAAAAATGCAAAGGTACAAGACAGCTTTTCCTTGCCAATATCTCTCTTTTGCAAAGAGCTACGCATTGGAAAATTCAGGGCTATGTCGTGTAGATGATGGCCTAACAGGAGGCTTTAAAATTTTCTTTCTAGTGACCTTCGTTTGGGAGAAAAATGCAAAGGTACAAGACAGCTTTTCCTTGCCAATATCTCTCTTTTGCAAAGAGCTGCGCATTGGAAAATTCAGGGCTATGTCGTGTAGATGATGGCTTAACAGGAGGCTTTAAAATTTTCTTTCTAGTGACCTTCGTTTGGGAGAAAAATGCAAAGGTACAAGACAGCTTTTCCTTGCCAATATCTCTCTTTTGCAAAGAGCTGCGCATTGGAAAATTCAGGGCTATATCGTGTAGATGATGGCCTAACAGGAGGCTTTAAAATTTCAATTCTAGTGTCCTTCGTTTGGGAGAAAAATGCAAAGGTACAAGACAGCTTTTCCTTGCCAATATCTCTCTTTTGCAAAGAGCTGCGCATTGGAAAATTCATGGCTATGCCGTGTAGATGATGGTCTAACAGGAGGCTTTAAAATTTTCTTTCTAGTGTCCTTCGTTTGGGAGAAAAATGCAATGGTACAAGACAGCTTTTCCTTGCCAATATCTCTCTTTTGCAAAGAGCTGCGCATTGGAAAATTCAGGGCTATGTCGTGTAGATGATGGCCTAACAGGAGGCTTTAAAATTTTCTTTCTAGTGTCCTTCGTTTGGGAAAAAAATGCAATGGTACAAGACAGCTTTTCCTTGCCAATATCTCTCTTTTGCAAAGAGCTGCGCATTGGAAAATTCAGGGCTATGTCGTGTAGATGATGGTCTAACAGGAGGCTTTAAAATTTTCTTTCTAGTGTCCTTCGTTTGGGAGAAAAATGCAATGGTACAAGACAGCTTTTCCTTGCCAATATCTCTCTTTTGCAAAGAGCTGGGCTTTGGAAAATTCAGGGCTATGTCGTGTAGATGATGGCCTAACAGGAGGCTTTAAAATTTTCTTTCTAGTGTCCTTCGTTTGGGAGAAAAATGCAATGGTACAATACAGCTTTTCCTTGCCAATATCTCTCTTTTGCAAAGTGCTGCGCATTGGAAAATTCAGGGCTATGTCGTGTAGATGATGGCCTAACAGGAGGCTTTAAAATTTTCTTTCTAGTGTCCTTCGTTTGGGAGAAAAATGCAAAGGTACAAGACAGCTTTTCCTTGCCAATATCTCTCTTTTGCAAAGAGCTGCGCATTGGAAAATTCAGGGCTATATCGTGTAGATGATGGCCTAACAGGAGGCTATAAAATTTTAATTCTAGTGTCCTTCGTTTGGGAGAAAAATGCAAAGGTACAAGACAGCTTTTCCTTGCCAATATCTCTCTTTTGCAAAGAGCTGCGCTTTGGAAAATTCATGGCTAAGCCGTGTAGATGATTGTCTAACAGGAGGCTTTAAAATTTTCTTTCTAGTGTCCTTCGTTTGGGAGAAAAATGCAATGGTACAAGACAGCTTTTCCTTGCCAATATCTCTCTTTTGCAAAGAGCTGCGCATTGGAAAATCCAGGGCTATGTCGTGTTGATGATGGCCTAACAGGAGGCTTTAAAATTTTCTTTCTAGCGTCCTTCGTTTGGGAGAAAAATGCAAAGGTACAAGACAGCTTTTCCTTGCCAATATCTCTCTTTTGCAAAGAGCTACGCATTGGAAAATTCAGGGCTATGTCGTGTAGATGATGGCCTAACAGGAGGCTTTAAAATTTTCTTTCTAGTGACCTTCATTTGGGAGAAAAATGCAAAGGTACAAGACAGCTTTTCCTTGCCAATATCTCTCTTTTGCATAGAGCTGCGCATTGGAAAATTCAGGGCTATGTCGTGTAGATAATGGCCTAACAGGAGGCTTTAAAATTTTAATTCTAGTGTCCTTCGTTTGGGAGAAAAATGCAAAGGTACAAGAAAGCTTTTCCTTGCCAATATCTCTCTTTTGCAAAGAGCTGCGCATTGGAAAATTCATGGCTATGCCGTGTAGATGATGGCCTAACAGGAGGCTTTAAAATTTTCTTTCTAGTGTCCTTCGTTTGGGAGAAAAATGCAATGGTACAAGACAGCTTTTCCTTGCCAATATCTCTCTTTTGCAAAGAGCTACGCATTGGAAAATTCAGGGATATGTCGTGTAGATGATGGCCTAACAGGAGGCTTTAAAATTTTCTTTCTAGTGACCTTCGTTTGGGAGAAAAATGCAAAGGTACAAGACAGCTTTTCCTTGCCAATATCTCTCTTTTGCAAAGAGCTACGCATTGGAAAATTCAGGGCTATGTCGTGTAGATGATAGCCTAACAGGAGGCTTTAAAATTTTCTTTCTAGTGACCTTCGTTTGGGAGAAAAATGCAAAGGTACAAGACAGCTTTTCCTTGCCAATATCTCTTTTGCAAAGAGCTGCGCATTGGAAAATTCAGGGCTATGTCGTGTAGATGATGGCCTAACAGGAGGCTTTAAAATTTTCTTTCTAGTGTCCTTCGTTTGGGAGAAAAATGCAAAGGTACAAGACAGCTTTTCCTTGCCAATATCTCTCTTTTGCAAAGCGCTACGCATTGGAAAATTCAGGGCTATGTCGTGTAGATGATGGCCTAACAGGAGGCTTTAAAATTTTCTTTCTAGTGACCTTCGTTTGGGAGAAAAATGCAAAGGTACAAGACAGCTTTTCCTTGCCAATATCTCTCTTTTGCAAAGAGCTACGCATTGGAAAATTTAGGGCTATGTCGTGTAGATGATGGCCTAACAGGAGGCTTTAAAATTTTCTTTCTAGTGACCTTCGTTTGGGAGAAAAATGCAAAGGTACAAGACAGCTTTTCCTTGCCAATATCTCTCTTTTGCAAAGAGCTGCGCATTGGAAAAATCAGGGCTATGTCGTGTAGATGATGGCCTAACAGGAGGCTTTAAAATTGTAATTCTAGTGTCCTTCGTTTGGGAGAAAAATGCAAAGGTACAAGACAGCTTTTCCTTGCCAATATCTCTCTTTTGCAAAGAGCTGCGCATTGGAAAATTCAGGGCTATATCGTGTAGATGATGGCCTAACAGGAGGCTATAAAATTTTAATTCTAGTGTCCTTCGTTTGGGAGAAAAATGCAAAGGTACAAGACAGCTTTTCCTTGCCAATATCTCTCTTTTGCAAAGAGCTGCGCTTTGGAAAATTCATGGCTAAGCCGTGTAGATGATTGTCTAACAGGAGGCTTTAAAATTTTCTTTCTAGTGTCCTTCGTTTGGGAGAAAAATGCAATGGTACAAGACAGCTTTTCCTTGCCAATATCTCTCTTTTGCAAAGAGCTACGCATTGGAATATTCAGGGCTATGTCGTGTAGATGATGGTCTCCCAAACGAAGGACACTAGAATTAAAATTTTAAAGCCTCCTGTTAGGCCATCATCTGCACGACATAGCCCTGAATTTTCCAATGCGCAGCTCTTTGCAAAAGAGAGATATTGGCAAGGAAAAGCTGTCTTGTACCTTTGCATTTTTCTCCCAAACGAAGGTCACTAGAAAGAAAATTTTAAAGCCTCCTGTTAGGCCATCATCTACACGACATAGCCCTGAATTTTCCAATACGCAGCTCTTTGCAAACGAGAGATATTGGCAAGGAAAAGCTGTCTTGTACCTTTGCATTTTTCTCCCAAACGAAGGACACTAGAAAGAAAATTTTAAAGCCTCCTGTTAGGCCATCATCTACACGACATAGCCCTGAATTTTCCAATGCGCAGCTCTTTGCAAAAGAGAGATATTGGCAAGGAAAAGCTGTCTTGTACCTTTGCATTTTTCTCCCAAACGAAGGACACTAGAAAGAAAATTTTAAAGCCTCCTGTTAGACCATCATCTACACAACATAGCCCTGAATTTTCCAATGCGCAGCTCTTTGCAAAAGAGAGATATTGGCAAGGAAAAGCATTCTTGTACCTTTGCATTTTTCTCCCAAACGAAGTTCACTAGAAAGAAATTTTTAAAGCCTCCTGTTAGGCCATCATCTTCACGACATAGCCCTGAATTTTCCAATGCGCAGCTCTTTGCAAAAGAGAGATATTGGCAAGGAAAAGCTGTCTTGTACCATTGCATTTTTCTCCCAAACGAAGGACACTAGAAAGAAAATTTTAAAGCCTCCTGTTAGACCATCATCTACACGGCATAGCCATGAATTTTCCAATGCGCAGCTCTTTGCAAAAGAGAGATATTGGCAAGGAAAAGCTGTCTTGTACCTTTGCATTTTTCTCCCAAACGAAGGACACTAGAATTGAAATTTTAAAGCCTCCTGTTAGGCCATCATCTACACGATATAGCCCTGAATTTTCCAATGCGCAGCTCTTTGCAAAAGAGAGATATTGGCAAGGAAAAGCTGTCTTGTACCTTTGCATTTTTCTCCCAAACGAAGGTCACTAGAAAGAAAATTTTAAAGCCTCCTGTTAAGCCATCATCTACACGACATAGCCCTGAATTTTCCAATGCGTAGCTCTTTGCAAAAGAGAGATATTGGCAAGGAAAAGCTGTCTTGTACCTTTGCATTTTTCTCCCAAACGAAGGACACTAGAAATAAATTTTTAAAGCCTCCTGTTAGGCCATCATCTACACGACATAGCCCTGAATTTTCCAATGCGCAGCTCTTTGCAAAAGAGAGATATTGGCAAGGAAAAGCTGTCTTGTACCTTTGCATTTTTCTCCCAAACGAAGGTCACTAGAAAGAAAATATTAAAGCCTCCTGTTAGGCCATCATCTACACGACATATCCCTGAATTTTCCAATGCGCAGCTCTTTGCAAAAGAGAGATATCGGCAAGGAAAAGCTGTCATGTACCTTTGCATTTTTCTCCCAAACGAAGGACACTAGAAAGAAAATTTTAAAGCCTCCTGTTTAGACCATCATCTACACGGCATAGCCATGAATTTTCCAATGCGCAGCTCTTTGCAAAAGAGAGATATTGGCAAGGACAAGCTGTCTTGTACCTTTGCATTTTTCTCCCAAACGAAGGTCACTAGAAAGAAAATTTCAAAGCCTCCTGTTAGGCCATCATCTACACGACATAGCCCTGAATTTTCCAATGCGTAGCTCTTTGCAAAAGAGAGATATTGGCAAGGAAAAGCTGTCTTGTACCTTTGCATTTTTCTCCCAAACGAAGGTCACTAGAAAGAAAAATTTAAAGCCTCCTGTTAGGCCATCATCTACACGACATATCCCTGAATTTTCCAATGCGTAGCTCTTTGCAAAAGAGAGATATTGGCAAGGAAAAGCTGTCTTGTACCATTGCATTTTTCTCCCAAACGAAGGACACTAGAAAGAAAATTTTAAAGCCTCCTGTTAGGCCATCATCTACACGGCATAGCCATGAATTTTCCAATGCGCAGCTCTTTGCAAAAGAGAGATATTGGCAAGGAAAAGCTTTCTTGTACCTTTGCATTTTTCTCCCAAACGAAGGACACTAGAATTAAAATTTTAAAGCCTCCTGTTAGGCCATTATCTACACGACATAGCCCTGAATTTTCCAATGCGCAGCTCTATGCAAAAGAGAGATATTGGCAAGGAAAAGCTGTCTTGTACCTTTGCATTTTTCTCCCAAACGAAGGTCACTAGAAAGAAAATTTTAAAGCCTCCTGTTAGGCCATCATCTACACGACATAGCCCTGAATTTTCCAATGCGTAGCTCTTTGCAAAAGAGAGATATTGGCAAGGAAAAGCTGTCCTGTACCTTTGCATTTTTCTCCCAAACGAAGGACACTAGAAAGAAAATTTTAAAGCCTCCTGTTAGGCCATCATCAACACGACATAGCCCTGGATTTTCCAATGCGCAGCTCTTTGCAAAAGAGATATTGGCAAGGAAAAGCTGTCTTGTACCATTGCATTTTTCTCCCAAACGAAGGACACTAGAAAGAAAATTTTAAAGCCTCCTGTTAGACCATCATCTACACGGCTTAGCCATGAATTTTCCAATGCGCAGCTCTTTGCAAAAGAGAGATATTGGCAAGGAAAAGCTGTCTTGTACCTTTGCATTTTTCTCCCAAACGAAGGTCACTAGAAAGAAAATATTAAAGCCTCCTGTTAGGCCATCATCTACACGACATATCCCTGAATTTTCCAATGCGCAGCTCTTTGCAAAAGAGAGATATTGGCAAGGAAAAGCTGTCTTGTACCTTTGCATTTTTCTCCCAAACGAAGGACACTAGAAAGAAAATTTTAAAGCCTCCTGTTTAGACCATCATCTACACGGCATAGCCATGAATTTTCCAATGCGCAGCTCTTTGCAAAAGAGAGATATTGGCAAGGAAAAGCTGTCTTGTACCTTTGCATTTTTCTCCCAAACGAAGGACACTAGAATTAAAATTGTAAAGCCTCCTGTTAGGCCATCATCTACACGACATAGCCCTGAATTTTCCAATGCGCAGCTCTTTGCAAAAGAGAGATATTGGCAAGGAAAAGCTGTCTTGTACCATTGCATTTTTCTCCCAAACGAAGGACACTAGAAAGAAAATTTTAAAGCCTCCTGTTAGACCATCATCTACACGGCATAGCCATGAATTTTCCAATGCGCAGCTCTTTGCAAAAGAGAGATATTGGCAAGGAAAAGCTGTCTTGTACCTTTGCATTTTTCTCCCAAACGAAGGACACTAGAATTGAAATTTTAAAGCCTCCTGTTAGGCCATCATCTACACGATATAGCCCTGAATTTTCCAATGCGCAGCTCTTTGCAAAAGAGAGATATTGGCAAGGAAAAGCTGTCTTGTACCTTTGCATTTTTCTCCCAAACGAAGGACACTAGAAAGAAAATTTTAAAGCCTCCTGTTAGACCATCATCTACACGGCATAGCCATGAATTTTCCAATGCGCAGCTCTTTGCAAAAGAGAGATATTGGCAAGGAAAAGCTGTCTTGTACCTTTGCATTTTTCTCCCAAACGAAGGACACTAGAATTGAAATTTTAAAGCCTCCTGTTAGGCCATCATCTACACGATATAGCCCTGAATTTTCCAATGCGCAGCTCTTTGCAAAAGAGAGATATTGGCAAGGACAAGCTGTCTTGTACCTATTTCTCCCAAACGAAGGACACTAGAAAGAAAATTTTAAAGCCTCCTGTTAGGCCATCATCTACACGACATAGCCCTGAATTTTCCAATGCGTAGCTCTTTGCAAAAGAGAGATATTGGCAAGGAAAAGCTGTCTTGTATCTTTGCATTTTTCTCCCAAACGAAGGACACTAGAATTAAAATTTTAAAGCCTCCTGTTAGGCCATCATCTACACGACATAGCCCTGAATTTTCCAATGCGCAGCTCTTTGCAAAAGAGAGATATTGGCAAGGAAAAGCTGTCTTGTACCATTACATTTTTCTGCCAAACGAAGGTCACTAGAAAGAAAATTTTAAAGCCTCCTGTTAGGCCATCATCTACACGACATAGCCCTGAATTTTCCAATGCGTAGCTCTTTGCAAAAGAGAGATATTGGCAAGGAAAAGCTGTCTTGTACCATTGCATTTTTCTCCCAAACGAAGGTCACTAGAAAGAAAATTTTAAAGCCTCCTGTTAGGCCATCATCTACACGACATAGCCCTGAATTTTCCAATGCGTAGCTCTTTGCAAAAGAGAGATATTGGCAAGGAAAAGCTGTCTTGTACCTTTGCATTTTTCTCCCAAACGAAGGACACTAGAAAGAAAATTTTAAAGCCTCCTGTTAGGCCATCATCTACACGAAATAGCCCTGAATTTTCCAATGCGCAGCTCTTTGCAAAAGAGAGATATTGGCAAGGAAAAGCTGTCTTGTACCATTGCATTTTTCTCCCAAACGAAGGACACTAGAAAGAAAATTTTAAAGCCTCCTGTTAGGCCATCATCTACACGACATAGCCCTGAATTTTCCAATGCGCAGCTCTTTGCAAAAGAGAGATATTGGCAAGGAAAAGCTATCTTGTACCTTTGCATTTTTCTCCCAAACGAAGGACACTAGAATTAAAATTTTAAAGCCTCCTGTTAGGCCATCATCTACACGACATAGCCCTGAATTTTCCAATGCGTAGCTATTTGCAAAAGAGATATATTGGCAAGGAAAAGCTGTCTTTTCCCTTTGCATTTTTCTCCCAAACGAAGGACACTAGAAAGAAAATTTTAAAGCCTCCTGTTAGGCCATCATCTACACGAAATAGCCCTGAATTTTCCAATGCGCAGCTCTTTGCAAAAGAGAGATATTGGCAAGGAAAAGCTGTCTTGTACCATTGCATTTTTCTCCCAAACGAAGGACACTAGAAAGAAAATTTTAAAGCCTCCTGTTAGGCCATCATCTACACGACATAGCCCTGAATTTTCCAATGCGTAGCTCTTTGCAAAAGAGAGATATTGGCAAGGAAAAGCTGTCTTGTACCTTTGCATTTTTCTCCCAAACGAAGGACACTAGAATTAAAATTTTAAAGCCTCCTGTTAGGCCATCATCTACACGACATAGCCCTGAATTTTCCAATGCGCAGCTCTTTGCAAAAGAGAGATATTGGCAAGGAAAAGCTGTCTTGTACCATTGCATTTTTCTCCCAAACGAAGGTCACTAGAAAGAAAATTTTAAAGCCTCCTGTTAGGCCATCATCTACCAGACATAGCCCTGAATTTTCCAATGCGTAGCTCTTTGCAAAAGAGAGATATTGGCAAGGAAAAGCTGTCTTGTACCATTGCATTTTTCTCCCAAACGAAGGTCACTAGAAAGAAAATTTTAAAGCCTCCTGTTAGGCCATCATCTACACGACATAGCCCTGAATTTTCCAATGCGTAGCTCTTTGCAAAAGAGAGATATTGGCAAGGAAAAGCTGTCTTGTACCTTTGCATTTTTCTCCCAAACGAAGGACACTAGAAAGAAAATTTTAAAGCCTCCTGTTAGGCCATCATCTACAAGAAATAGCCCTGAATTTTCCAATGCGCAGCTCTTTGCAAAAGAGAGATATTGGCAAGGAAAAGCTGTCTTGTACTATTGCATTTTTCTCCCAAACGAAGGACACTAGAAAGAAAATTTTAAAGCCTCCTGTTAGGCCATCATCTACACGACATAGCCCTGAATGTTCCAATGCGCAGCTCTTTGCAAAAGAGAGATATTGGCAAGGAAAAGCTATCTTGTACCTTTGCATTTTTCTCCCAAACGAAGGACACTAGAATTAAAATTTTAAAGCCTCCTGTTAGGCCATCATCTACATGACATAGCCCTGAATTTTCCAATGCGTAGCTCTTTGCAAAAGAGAGATATTGGCAAGGAAAAGCTGTCTTTTCCATTTGCATTTTTCTCCCAAACGAAGGACACTAGAAAGAAAATTTTAAAGCCTCCTGTTAGGCCATCATCTACACGACATAGCCCTGAATTTTCCAATGCGTAGCTCTTTGCAAAAGAGAGATATTGGCAAGGAAAAGCTGTCTTGTACCTTTGCATTTTTCTCCCAAACGAAGGACACTAGAAAGAAAATTTTAAAGCCTACTGTTAGGCCATCATCTACACGACATAGCCCTGAATTTTCCAATGCACAGCTCTTTGCAAAAGAGAGATATTGGCAAGGTAAAGCTGTCTTGTACCATTGCATTTTTCTCCCAAACGAAGGACACTAGAAAGAAAATTTTAAAGCCTCCTGTTAGACCATCATCTACACGAAATAGCCCTGAATTTTCCAATGCGCAGCTCTTTGCAAAAGAGAGATATTGGCAAGGAAAAGCTGTCTTGTACCTTTGCATTTTTCTCCCAAACGAAGGACACTAGAAAGAAAATTTTAAAGCCTACTGTTAGGCCATCATCTACACGACATAGCCCTGAATTTTCCAATGCGCAGCTCTTTGCAAAAGAGAGATATTGGCAAGGTAAAGCTGTCTTGTACCATTGCATTTTTCTCCCAAACGAAGGACACTAGAAAGAAAATTTTAAAGCCTCCTGTTAGACCATCATCTACACGGCATAGCCATGAATTTTCCAATGCGCAGTATGTATAAAGAAGAAAGAAAAAAAAAAACCACGGGTAGGTGGTATACAATTATGGACGGACTGCCGAGTGCCGACACAGAGGTAGCTACAGCCGTGGACTACCGTACTGTACTGTGTCTGCTGCTAATATAGACTGGTTGATAAAGAGATGTAGTATGTATGTATAAAGAAGAAAAAACCACGGGTAGGTGGTATACAATTATGGATGGACTGCCGAGTGCCGACACAGAGGTAGCTACAGCCGTGGACTACTGTACTGTGTCTGCTGCTAATATAGACTGGTTGATAAAGAGATGTAGTATGTATGTATAAAGAAGAAAGAAAAAAAAACCACGGGTAGGTGGTATACAATTATGGACGGACTGCCGAGTGCCGACACAGAGGTAGCTACAGCCGTGGACTACCGTACTGTACTGTGTCTGCTGCTAATATAGACTGGTTGATAAAGAGATGTAGTATGTATGTATAAAGAAGAAAGAAAAAAAAACCACGGGTAGGTGGTATACAATTATGGATGGACTGCCGAGTGCCGACACAGAGGTAGCTACAGCCGTGGACTACTGTACTGTGTCTGCTGCTAATATAGACTGGTTGATAAAGAGATGTAGTATGTATGTATAAAGAAGAAAGAAAAAAAAACCACGGGTAGGTGGTATACAATTATGGATGGACTGCCGAGTGCCGACACAGAGGTAGCTACAGCCGTGAACTACCGTACTGTGTCTGCTGCGACTGGATGATAAATAATGATATAAAAAATATATATATATCACTACTGCAGCCGGACAGGTATATATTATATAATGACGGACCTGCTGGACACTGTCTGTCAGCAGAATGAGTTTTTTATAGAATAAAAAAAAAAACACCACACAAGTCACACGACGAGTGTTTAACTTTTTCAGGCAATCACAATATAGTATACTACTAACTATACTGGTGGTCAGTGTGGTCAGGTCACTGGTCAGTCACACTGGCAGTGGCACTCCTGCAGCAAAAGTGTGCACTGTTTAATTTTAATAATATGTACTCCTGGCTCCTGCTATAACCTATAACTGGCACTGCTCCCCAGTCTCCCCCACAATTATAAGCTGTGTGAGCACAGTCAGATACAGATGTAGCCACCTTTATCTTGAGTGGCCGCGGCGGTTGTCCCGTTCGACCATACGCAGCGTACTGTGGCGTAGCGAGGCGCGCCTAGCCACAGAGAGGCTATCTAATCGCACGGAGACAGACATTTGACGTTTGGCGTTACCTTTACGTGTAATACCTGCGATCAGCCACCAGATGTCGCTTTTTACAATCACCACTGCGCATGCGTGTGGTCTCCCGTAAAATACAATACTGACATACATAATAAGGACTACTTTACTAAGGCGTCTCATTACGCTGCATACAGCAAATACTGTACTCATTACGCTGCATTATTTAATACAGTACTGTATATACAGTACGACACCGACGCAAATACAGTAGTACAGCATACAGTATATGATCCATCTACAATACTTTATGAATACTGTATGTGAGCGTCCAAGTCCCGCAGACAAAACACAGTACTGTAAAACCAGTAGTGTACACTGTCGCAAATGGATGTGTGTTACAAGTTCACTATTGCCTCTCAAGATTAGGAATTTTCTACAGTATGTTATCGTCCTAATCCCGTAGCCATTACAGCATAATCAAAACCAACGGATTTATACATTTGTCTGCGGCGAAGTGGTGAAGTGTTTCGCTTCCTATACTCAGAGTCCAGGGTTCGATTCCTTAAGTACGAATGCATGTTACTGTAGTTTTTTTCAGACACTTTATTATTTTTTTTATTCACATACTGTAAACCAGGGCATACAGTAGCTGCATGAGCGGTTCTATGCGATCGAGTCCGGTGTACCATAATGTGCAGGTTCTATGCAGGTTAAGGTACTATGCTCCGTACACAGTACACATACAATTCTGTAGCTGGGCAGACTGAATAGAAATGGCTACCACCTATGACTCCTTGCCCCACAGAGGCCCTAGGCTACGGAGCAAGTAATAGTCCAGATTGTACAGACTATGGGGCAATGCTGAAGGAGCGTCACAATCCCCTAGCTAAAATACACAGTATGCATATTATGGTACACCGGACTCGATGACATACTGTAGCACACTGGCAAAATGGCCGCCGCCCCTGAACCCTTGTGCAGGTTATGGGGCAATGCTGAAGGAGCGTCACAATCCCCTAGCCAAAATACACAGGGGAGGGATAAGCCACTGTAGGATTGCATACAGTATTACGGTACACCGGACTCAATCGCATAGCACACTGTCAAAACGACCACTACCCATGAACCCCCACCTCCTGAACCCCCACCTCGTGGCATGCAGCAGTTGGGTATGGAATGAGAAATGGCATAAGCTGTGCAGGCTACGGGGCGATGCTGAAGGAGCGTCACAATCCCCTAGCCAAAATACACAGAGATACTGTAAGCGAGGTCTATGCACATTACAGTACTGTACGTTACACCGGGCTCGGTCGCATAGCAAACTGACAAAACACAAGTTTTACAGTACATACAGTAAAGCAGGCCAAAGCTGCAGGAGAGTTTCTACTGTAAAGGTTCTATGCACCGTACGGTAATGTACACATACCTGTACAATTCTATAGCAGGGCAGACTCAATTGAAATGGCTACCGCCTGTGACTCCTACAGTAGCTCCTAGGAGGCACTCAGCTATGGAGCAAATAACAGCACAGATTTTGCAGGCTACGGGGCAATGCTGAAGGAGCGTCACAATCCCCTAGCTACAATACACAGGGGTGATAGAGATAATCGAGTGGCTGGAGGGGGGTCCCCTTGATTTAAGTGGCCCCCACTCCTCCAGGGTACTCCGGCCAGGTGTGACTAGTTGGGTATTTAATTCCATGGCCGCAGGGACCGGTATAAAAGTCTCCCCCGGCTGTGCATTATCTGTCCAGCTAGTGGAGCCCAGTGCTGATTCAAAAAATATGGGGAACCCCTACGCTTTTTTTGTCCCCCTTATTTTTTGCACCAGGACCAGGCGCAGAGCCCGGTGCTGGTTCTAAAAAGATGGGGGATCCCGTGTCCATTTTTTCCGTATTCCTTCCGGAATTCGACTGCAATTGCATATACAGTACTGTACCCCTTAATGTCACTGCTTACAGTATACAGTATTTAGACATGAGCTTGTGTACAGTATCTGTCATGAGGTGCTTTTTTCACTGACACTATAACTTTTTTCTATTGTGATATACTGTACAGAGGCGGCAAACTAGCCAAACGGGAATAATCAGCTTCTGCAGAATAAAATGAGATGCTACAGTACATGCCTATATTCTGTGAGTGACTGCGGCTCTATGAAATTAAATCAGAAAATTTAAATATGAAATGCATTACTAATGTGTGGCATTACTGTACTGTATGTGTATAAGGTGTACTACAATATTTTCTGGTGTAACATAAGGAAAGGGCACTACTGCATGGTCTAATGCAGTGGTTCTCAAACTTGGTCCTCAGGACCCCACACAGTGCATGTTTTGCAGGTAAACCAGCAAGTGCACAGATGTATTCATTACTAACTGACACATTTTAGAAGGTCCATACAGTAGGTGGAGCTAATTTTTTCACTTGTGATTCTGTGAGACCTGCAAAACCTGCACTGTGTGGGGTCCTGAGGACTGAGTTTGAGAACCTGTGGTCTAATGTAAATAAAGATGAATGTGGTGGGGTGTAATGTGAATAAGGGGCATTACTGTTAGGAGTAATGTGGTACTATGATATGATGTCATGAGAATAAGAGACACCACTGCATGATATAATGTGAATAAAGTTGCAGTACTGTGTTGTGTCATTTCATCTTCGGGTATTATTGTGTTACCATGCCCCTTCCCAGCAAGAACATACTGTACACTGTTTTGGGCTGGCACTAAATGTGCACATTGTTCTTATTTAGATTATAGGGGGTAGGAGCGCCAAAATGGGTGATGGTGCTGGGAAAGGGGTGCAGGGTTAGAGGCGGAACTACGTAGCATCTGTGCAAGAGGGCATCAGCCAAAATCTAGCCTAGGGCATCATGTTGGTCAGGTTTGGCTCTGATAATACTGTATACTGTACTCTTACTGTACTTTGCATTCAATACAGATACTGTTTGCACACAGGTTTTACATGAATCATTGGCAATGCTGCAGGAGTGTCTCATTAGGCAATCTAAAATATACCACGACTATGGGTGGGGATACAGTAGGGAAGTTCTGTCACCATAAGCTGTCTGCTGTGTATAGCATATTTCCATCTGAGATGCATTTGTGTGTTTGTAATAAGAAAAAAACATTTTACTGTACATTTAGTGGATACAGTATTTCTCCCCCATAATGACGTATCATACTGTACAGGTACCCTCATGTACTGTACCGTACCATACTGTAAAATTGAATATTTATTGGAAAAACATCAATATTAATGTAAAAATAAAGTATTACAACATCCGATTCCATGTACTGCACTGATCAAAATGTACAGTACTCTTATTCAGGACTTATAAAACTGAAAATAACTGTTCATACAGTACACATCAATAACATTACTACTGTATAATATTCTACATTAGTTTATGCAATAATCAGACAAAGGCAATTTTATCATTTTTTTTAATAATGCACCAATTTAAAATTTTAAACAGAAAATACAGAACTACATATTTGTGGCTTGACCATTTCTTTCAACTACAACAGGTAATACTTTATACAGGTGATTTATATAATTATTACAATGTTCAGGTGTGAGTACTTCTAGCCAACATTTCTTTATCCCATCCACCAGTTGCTGTTTTGTTGTTGGCTTTGCAACACTCCTAACGTACCTCTTCAATTGAGCCCACACTAATTCGATTGGGTTCATGTCTGGTGATCTATATAAAAATAAAAAAAAAGCGTATAGAAAAAATTAATTACATTACAGTAAATAGAGAAAATTAAACATACAATATTGTACTGTTTATTAAACAAAATTTTTTTTTACAGTACTAGAGTGCTATCCAAAATTTTACTTGTACACTGTTGAAAGAATACTCACTCTGGTGGTGTGCGTTCCCAATTCATACCTTTCTCTTCCATAAATTTGGCTGAGGCGGAGTGTTTAGGATCATTGTCTTGGAATATCCTATGGTGAGTTGGGTAATATTTATTCACAAATGGCACCATACATTTCTCTACTATTGTTTCTTGGAAATATTTCTTATCCATGATTCCTACAGAAATCAAAAAATGTTGTTCATTAATAAGCAACTCCTTTTATTGTGCAGTTACACGTACTCTACAGTACAACATGTATTTTTACAGAACACAGGCACAGAATAAAGTATAGTACTGTACCTTCGAAAAATAATAGGGGACCAGCTCCTAATCGTGATATGCCTCCCCATACATGGACTTTCAATGGATGCTTTGGGCGTGGTTTTAAAGAGATATGGTTACGTTTCCTGAATGACATTCTGGAGAACCGCTCAAGGGCAACAGACGATTCATCTGTGAAAATGACATCATCAAATGTTTCACCACTCTCAATCCATCGCCGTGCCTGTTCCACTCTCTTTTCTTTATTCACATCTCTTATCATTGGAGATATCCTGTGAAGAGCCAAAAATAATGAAATCAGATACAGTTATGAATTTACAGATTTACAGATTACTGTATATACAGTAGACTGTATGTGCAGTATACTGTATTATATACCTACTGTATACATTAAACTGTACATACAGTACATTAAGTTACATACAGAGTAATATATATATACATACTGTACATACACACAAACACACACACACAGTATACAGTATGTAATCATCACAATAAGCCGGCAATGCTTCATTGCTGTCTCTGAGTGCCTATACAGTAGGTATCTCTTTTGGGATAGAATATATACAGTATATACACACACACATACTGTATATAGTATAAAGTACACACTCTGTATAATGATTTATGGCATTATTATATCACGTATCAAGGGATTATTAACAGTGCATTTACTGTATGGTTTATACTGCTTTCAGTATTTTACCTTGTTGCGCCAAAGGTCCATCCCATTTTCCGTCGCATCCTTCTGATGCTGGTGGCCGATATGTCCAGGTCATACTTGGAATGGAGAATTCGTTTTATTTGCAGAGCAGTACGCTCATCATCCTCACGAGTTAGTTCCTCCACAATTTGTTGCACTCTCCTACAGTACAATACAGTATGAAAAATATGAATTCATGAACAGCACAATCACAGTTACAATTGATGAAGTTTTTATTTTATTTCAAAAAAATTGTTTATGGTATAAAGCAAGTCATTTAAACATTACAGTAGTGTACAGTACGTACCATGTGCATTTTGTAGGAAATACAAATCTGGGCGTTGTTCTCTCGAATGCATGATAGCGCACCGTTTCTAAAGTGACTATAATGCCACTTTCCTTGAGCCATGCATGGATCTCTTTGATGGTTTTATTTTCTTTTTTCATGTTGGCGATTATCTTGCTCATCGTTTTGTTGATAGTTACTGGCATGTTGTCCAACTATAATTCCTGTATGGAGAGAAAACATTTGTGAATACTGTAGTCTAAAATTTACACATCTGAAAATGCATAAGAGTTTTATGATAGAAGTTAATACTGTACATGTTTACTATCCAGTACCTGATGTTCAAATTTAAGTATTGTATACTGTACAGTACTGAAAATACAACTTCAGTGTTATGGACTGCAATTAGTTTCCTGTATGAAACAGATACAGTACAGTAAATAACCCTCCTTGGAAGTGCATGGGCCCTGTGAGACTTACAGTAGTGTACAGCATAAGGGTCGACTGACATGATGTACAAGCATTACATACAGTACATGTCAGTACTGTATGTAAATTCTTCAATTATTGCCTAACAACAATGCTGCTTACTGTATATTAAATACTGTAGGCCTAGAAATGTGCATCTCAATATAGTAGTTAAAAACACAGGGGCCTATGTGGATAAGCGAGTTCTATGCACACTAAAAATGGCCACCGACCGTGAACCCCCAGCACGTGGCAGCGCTCGTATATGTAGTGAGATACAGTATGGCATACATTTCACAGTTCAGGGGGCAATGCTGAAGGAGCGTCACAATCCCCTAGCTCAATTACATTGGGATAAGCGAGGTCTATGCACATTACGGTATACCGAGCTGGATCGCTTAGCAACCTGACAACATGGCCGCCGACCGTGAACTCCCAGCACGTGGCAGCGCTCGGATATGTAGTGAGATACAATATGGCATACATTTCACAGTTCAGGGGGCAATGCTGAAGGAGCGTCACAATCCCCTAGCTCAATTACATTGGGATAAGCGAGGTCTATGCACATTACGGTATACCGAGCTGGATCGCTTAGCAACCTGACAAAATGGCCGCCGACCGTGAACTCCCAGCACGTGGCAGCGCTCGGATATGTAGTGAGATACAATATGGCATACATTTCACAGTTCAGGGGGCAATGCTGAAGGAGCGTCACAATCCCCTAGCTCAATTACATTGGGATAAGCGAGGTCTATGCACATTACGGTATACCGAGCTGGATCGCTTAGCAACCTGACAACATGGCCGCCGACCGTGAACTCCCAGCACGTGGCAGCGCTCGGATATGTAGTGAGATACAATATGGCATACATTTCACAGTTCAGGGGGCAATGCTGAAGGAGCGTCACAATCCCCTAGCTCAATTACATTGGGATAAGCGAGGTCTATGCACATTACGGTATACCGAGCTGGATCGCTTAGCAACCTGACAAAATGGCCGCCGACCGTGAACTCCCAGCACGTGGCAGCGCTCGGATATGGAGTGAGAGATGGTATACATTTTAAAATACACCGGGATAAGTTGTATAGGCCATGGAGCAATGCACAGGGACATTCATCATTTACGTACAGTATATAAATAATTGTAAACCGTAAATGAAAGAATTACCGGTCAAATACTGTATGACGAAACTGTGTCAATGAGCTGGAACAGTATGGCCTGTGAAGAAGTTTTCGAAGGCAGAAACGGAGAGCAAATTATCAGGAGATTTCTGAAAGGTCGGAGAAGATCCACACAGCAAGTCTGCTTACGAGGAAACAGCTTTGCAAAGTGGGTAGCGGGGCGGTGACTGAGACGCTCTTTTATTCACATTCACACAAAAGGAATTCTTACCGCTGTGATTGGTGCCAATATAGGCGCATTCATCCTTACACCAATCACAGAGCATACTGTACTTTTGAATGTGAATAAAAGAGCGTCTCAGTCACCGCCCGCTACCCACTTTGCAAATCTGTTTCCTCGTAGGCAGACTTGCTGTGTGGATCTTCTCCGACCTTTCAGAAATCTCCTGATAATTTGCTCTCCGTTTCTGCCTTCGAAAACTTCTTCACAGGCCATACTGTTCCAGCGCATTGACACAGTTTCGTCATACAGTATTTGACCGGTAATTCTTTCATTTACGGTTTACAATTATTTATATACTGTACGTAAATGATGAATGTCCCTGTGCATTGCTCCATGGCCTGTACAACTTATCCCGGTGTATTTTAAAATGTATACCATCTCTCACTCCATATCCGAGCGCTGCCACGTGCTGGGAGTTCACGGTCGGCGGCCATTTTGTCAGGTTGCTAAGCGATCCAGCTCGGTATACCGTAATGTGCATAGACCTCGCTTATCCCAATGTAATTGAGCTAGGGGATTGTGACGCTCCTTCAGCATTGCCCCCTGAACTGTGAAATGTATGCCATATTGTATCTCACTACATATCCGAGCGCTGCCACGTGCTGGGAGTTCACGGTCGGCGGCCATTTTGTCAGGTTGCTAAGCGATCCAGCTCGGTATACCGTAATGTGCATAGACCTCGCTTATCCCAATGTAATTGAGCTAGGGGATTGTGACGCTCCTTCAGCATTGCCCCCTGAACTGTGAAATGTATGCCATATTGTATCTCACTCCATATCCGAGCGCTGCCACGTGCTGGGAGTTCACGGTCGGCGGCCATTTTGTCAGGTTGCTAAGCGATCCAGCTCGGTATACCGTAATGTGCATAGACCTCGCTTATCCCAATGTAATTGAGCTAGGGGATTGTGACGCTCCTTCAGCATTGCCCCCTGAACTGTGAAATGTATGCCATATTGTATCTCACTACATATCCGAGCGCTGCCACGTGCTGGGAGTTCACGGTCGGCGGCCATTTTGTCAGGTTGCTAAGCGATCCAGCTCGGTATACCGTAATGTGCATAGACCTCGCTTATCCCAATGTAATTGAGCTAGGGGATTGTGACGCTCCTTCAGCATTGCCCCCTGAACTGTGAAATGTATGCCATATTGTATCTCACTACATATCCGAGCGCTGCCACGTGCTGGGAGTTCACGGTCGGCGGCCATTTTGTCAGGTTGCTAAGCGATCCAGCTCGGTATACCGTAATGTGCATAGACCTCGCTTATCCCAATGTAATTGAGCTAGGGGATTGTGACGCTCCTTCAGCATTGCCCCCTGAACTGTGAAATGTATGCCATACTGTATCTCACTACATATACGAGCGCTGCCACGTGCTGGGGGTTCACGGTCGGTGGCCATTTTTAGTGTGCATAGAACTCGCTTATCCACATAGGCCCCTGTGTTTTTAACTACTATATTGAGATGCACATTTCTAGGCCTACAGTATTTAATATACAGTAAGCAGCATTGTTGTTAGGCAATAATTGAAGAATTTACATACAGTACTGACATGTACTGTATGTAATGCTTGTACATCATGTCAGTCGACCCTTATGCTGTACACTACTGTAAGTCTCACAGGGCCCATGCACTTCCAAGGAGGGTTATTTACTGTACTGTATCTGTTTCATACAGGAAACTAATTGCAGTCCATAACACTAATATTAAGCCCACTCCATTATCCACTCCTCCCCTGTGTATTAAACACCCCCTACCACCCTGGAAGTCATGTACCAGGGCCCCTTCATTCAGCACAATGCCCCCTTCTACAGTTTAGTGTTCTCCTTCCTGCCCCATCTGTGCAGTAAAGGAATAATTAGCAGAAATTATTTCTCCAGGTCCTACTGTACATACTGAGCGAAAGATAGAACCCCCCCTATCCCCCGCGGAGCATCAAAGCTGCCGCTGATAGCTCCCCCCACCCCTTCCGCTGGTGAGTGGGTAGGGGCCCCAGTGCATTGCTGTGTCCAGGGGCCCACACTGCTGTTAAGATGGCTCTAGTAATTGAGCTAGGGGATTGTGACGCTCCTTCAGCATTGCCCCTGGACTGTACCATACTGTATCTCACTCCATATCCAAGCGCTGCCACGTGCTGGGAGTTCACGGTCGGTGGCCATTTTGTCAGGTTGCTAAGCGATCCAGCTCGGTATAACGTAATGTACATAGACCTTGCTTATCCCGGTGTACTACAGGTATGTGCAGTAGTACTGAATGATTGCTATCACTTGTGGTGAAACACCTATCTTATCAAATACAGTAACTACTGTACAGTATAGTTGTTCGCACAGGTGATGGTAATCATACTGTATATTTAAACTGAAGTCCGTAACAGAGCATTCTGTCCCTCCTGCAGAGGTTCTTGTTGGGAGGCACAGGGAAAAAAGGCAAATACTGTACAGTATTTGCACTTTACTGTTGTGCACTTTATTTGAAAATGTACAGTTGTTTGCTATTTTTAGCATGCTGTGCTTTACATGTTTTCTTATTGTGGTTTTTATATTTTTAGACAAAAGACAAAGAATGCAGACTACCAGATTTTACGGGAGTGCCAAAACCCACCCATCAGTGGCACAGAAACTTGCTGCATTAGTCCCACAAAAGAAGAAGAAAACTGCCAAGGCGGCTCAGAAAGAAAATGTGGTGAAACCACGAAAAAATGCCAAGGCAAAGAATAATACGTTGGAGATGATATGTGGTGTGGCAAATGATGTAATTGTTCCATCTCCTGCAGATCACAGTGTTCAGCCAATGAATCTGGAAATACCGGTGCTAGAGGACGTGACAAACACGCTGCATCAGGAAGCTTCTTTTTTGGACCATGTAGCCACCCCTGGACAAGAAGACATGACACATTCACCACGAAGAAGGTTGCATTTCACAGATGTGAACACCAAAGTGCAGGACTGCCAGTGTACCTGTCCTGTTTTACTAAAGGAGCTACTCAGTAAGGTGACCAATATGGAGTCAGAAGTTGGTGGACAGGTCAATCAGCTGCAGACCGATGTGGCTGGCCTTAAAGAAGGCATAAAGGAACAGATGGTAGAAGCCATGAAGAAAGTCATTGAACAAACGAGGGAAGAATGGCAAGTTGGAGTTTGCCGCACCATCATTGCAACACACCACCAAGCGGTTCAAGTCAGCGGCCTGGACGACCGAGGCCTGGAGGACCGCAGAGGAGGCCTGGAGGACCGCAGAGGAGGCCTGGAGGACCGCAGCGGACTGGACGAAGTCAGCGGCATGGACGACCACAGAGGAGGCCTGGAGGACCGCAGAGAAGGCCTGGAGGACCGCAGAGGAGGCCTGGAGGACCGCAGAGGAGGCCTGGACGACCGCAGAGGAGGCCTGGACGACCGCAGAGGAGGCCTGGACGACCGCAGAGGAGGCCTGGGGGACCGCAGCAGCGGACTGGACGAAGTCAGCGACTTGGACGACCGCAGAGGAGGCCTGGAGGACCGCAGAGGAGGCCTGGAGGACCGCAGAGGAGGCCTGGATGACCGCAGAGGAGGCCTGGACGACCGCAGAGGAGGCCTGGACGACCGCAGAGGAGGCCTGGACGACCGCAGAGGAGGCCTGGGGGACCGCAGCAGCGGACTGGACGAAGTCAGCGACTTGGACGACCGCAGAGGAGGCCTGGAGGACCGCAGAAGAGACCTGGACGACCGCAGAGGAGGCCTGGACGACCGCAGAGGAGGCCTGGACGACCGCAGAGGAGGCCTGGACGACCGCAGAGGAGGCCTGGACGACCGCAGAGGAGGCCTGGACGACCGTAGAGGAGGCCTGGGGGACCGCAGCAGCGGACTGGACGAAGTCAGCGACTTGGACGACCGCAGAGGAGGCCTGGAGGACCGCAGAGGAGGCCTGGAGGACCGCAGAGGAGGCCTGGAGGACCGCAGAGGAGGCCTGGACGACCGCAGAGGAGGCCTGGACGACCGCAGAGGAGGCCTGGACGACCGCAGAGGAGGCCTGGGGGACCGTAGAGGAGGCCTGGGGGACCGCAGCAGCGGACTGGACGAAGTCAGCGACTTGGACGACCGCAGAGGAGGCCTGGAGGACCGCAGAGGCCTGGACCACAGCAGCGGACTGGGCGAAGTCAGCGACTTGGGCGACCGCAGAGGAGGCCTGGACGACTGCAGAGGAGGCCTGGACGACCGCAGAGGAGGCCTGGACGACCGCAGAGGAGGCCTGGACGACCGTAGAGGAGGCCTGGGGGACCGCAGCAGCGGACTGGACGAAGTCAGCGACTTGGACGACCGCAGAGGAGGCCTGGAGGACCGCAGAAGAGACCTGGAGGACCGCAGAGGCCTGGACCACAGCAGCGGACTGGACGAAGTCAGCGACTTGGGCGACCGCAGAGGAGGCCTGGACGACCACAGAGGCCTGGAGGACCGCAGAGGAAACCTGGAGGACCGCAGAGGAGGCCTGGAGGACCGCAGAGGAGGCCTGGAGGACCGCAGAAGAGACCTGGAGGACCGCAGAGGAGGCCTGGAGGACCGCAGAGGAGGCCTGGAGGACCGCAGAGGAGGCCTGGAGGACCGCAGAGGAGGCCTGGAGGACCGCAGAGGCGGCCTGGAGGACCGCAGAAGAGACCTGGAGGACCGCAGAGGAGGCCTGGAGGACCGCAGAGGAGGCCTGGAGGACCGCAGAGGAGGCCTGGAGGACCGCAGAGGAGGCCTGGACCACAGCAGCGGACTGGACGAAGTCAGCGACTTGGACGACCGCAGAGGAGGCCTGGAGGACCGCAGAAGAGACCTGGAGGACCGCAGAAGAGACCTGGAGGACCGCAGAAGAGACCTGGAGGACCGCAGAGGAGGCCTGGAGGACCGCAGAGGAGGCCTGGAGGACCGCAGAGGAGGCCTGGACGACCGCAGAGGGCTGGACGACCGCAGAGGCCTGGATTCAAGTGTGCTGTTGCCAGGAACACCAATGATGACCAGCACACCTGCTCACAGGCCACTTCGCAATACATTCGGAGGCTCTCTGAACAATATTGCCCTGGCTGTCATCTCAACTTCCCTGGACGACCATCTGTACAGAGCTTCAAATGGACATATTCAGAAATATGCATATTCTCTGTTCCAGCACCATGTACGGTACGACAAATACTTGACGTGGGCCAATCGTGTGAACTTTGATGGTTCCAAGGGCAAACTTCCGCTGCCCAAAAATCTGGTACATGACATCATGGCTAGGTGTGAACGCCGCGTGAGGATTGGTGATCCAGAAAAGAGGAAGATAAGGGATACCATAAACTCTGTGCTGAGAACGAAGAGGAAAATGACTTGGAAGCTCGACTATGATGAAACCAGATCATTACCTACCTCCTAGCTTCAGCACATCAGCTTCACACAGCTGAAGCTAAAAAATTGTGTCAATGTACCTGTATGACCTGTACATTTTCTGGGGCTGCATGCACTGTGCTGAATCCACTTGGAGCAGCTTGGTTACTCAAAGGGGAGTGCATGAACTTGGCTCACCACATTCCTGGTAATGTAAGGGCCTGTTACAAGTTGCCCCTTTTATTCCTGTTGATTTTTTGGGCGCTGCTGTATCTATCCAGTAGCAGCCGAGTCCATTGTGCTGTGTCCATCTGGGGCCTTGGGCTGCGTTTCCATCCAGGGGCTGCTGTTGTCAGTCCTCTATTCTGGTGTCCGTATGCGACAGTGTTAAAAAGCAAAAGACAAAAACGAAAAATAATTCAAAAAAGCAAAACCTAAAAATAAAGTACAAAAACCATTACCCCGCACCACCACCACAAAAAAATAAATTATAAAAATGTTAAAGTTGATATTGTTACTGTATTTGTGCTGTTACCTTTTGATTAAAGTACCGTACAGTATGTGTGATGTTGGCTTTATTACAATACAGTACAGTATGTGTGATGTTACATGTTCCAAATGATTTTGTCCGTAAATAAAGTGTTTCTTAAAATAAACATGACGTGGTTTCCAATGTTTGTATTCCCAACTTCCTGTACTGTATAAATTAGTACTACTGTACTGTATGATGGGAATTCAATTAAGAGTGGTATACTGTATGTAAAACAACTTGGTTAGGCATCTTGCATTTCATATTTTAATAAAAACCACAGGAAACTTCTATTTTTAAAAGTTTATTGAAGAAAAAAAAGGTGTTTTTTTTTAAATAAAGTTTGAAAGTTAATTAAAACAAAAAAGTAGTTTGTTCTTCGTTACATTCTTTTCTTGTGTATATAGATATCTGTGGGGGAAAAAAAAAAAAAGTATTAAAGTAAAGACACTCATGCTGGGCTGTGTGGTTCCACAAAAGGCATGCGGTCCAAAGTGAAATAGTGGTGTCAGTGGTCAGCACTTTGACACGCTAACATTTGTGGAACCACACAGCCCAGCAATAAGTCATGCTGGGCTGTGTGGTTCCACAAAAGGCATGCGGTCCAAAGTGAAATAGTGGTGTCAGTGGTCAGCACTTTGACACGCTAACATTTGTGGAACCACACAGCCCAGCAATAAGTCATGCTGGGCTGTGTGGTTCCACAAAAGGCATGCGGTCCAAAGTGAAATAGTGGTGTCAGTGGTCAGCACTTTGACACACTAACATTTGTGGAACCACACAGCAATGCCTGACACACATAAAATGCCTGACACACACAAAATGCCTGACACACACAAAATGCCTGACACACACATGCTGGAGGGAAAACACATGTTTGCCAAACAGTCGACAGCACATGTCGGCCAGATGGCCGACCAAACTTGCTCCAAATCACCCCAAACTGGACAGAAAGCACGCCAGCACACTCAGGAGGTACACCACAGCTAAATTACGAGAGAATTTCATTACAAACAGCCAGATCTTGCAGATTATCTGCCAGATAATTGTATGGTGTACAGTATGCCTATCTTATACAGTAGAAAAAGATACTATACAATAGAGTACAATAACAAACATTTATTAAAAAAAAAAAAAAAATTTAAAATGATCTTAACAACAAATTAAAAAAGTGGTCCACTAAGAGGTGGACCACCACCCGCAGGAGCAGAACGGCACGCTGCAACTGTTCTGTGGGAAAAAAAGGACAGTATTACAAAACAAATACTGAATACTTTACAGTGTAGTAATGGCAATACAGTACTTTACTCTATATTAGACAATCTTGTTATTTACAATGTACAGTACTGTATTGTCAGTACAGTAAATCAAACACTACTGTATGCTGTCGAGGTAATTTAAACATTGCTTTAGTTTACCTCTTGTATAAGTGGGCTGCTGCCTGCCCGCTTCTGGGCCAGCCCACCTATCTTGCCCCTGTCTGGGGCCCCCATAAATCATTGGCACTATATTGGAGAAAAAAAAACATTTAGTCACATTCAAATACTATACAATTATTACTGTATACTGTAGGTACAGTATTATACTGTATTGCTGGTATTCAAAATATAAAGTACTGTACAAGAGTTTAGCTTCAATAGGTCATAAACAAATTGTCAAAGGAATAAAACACCACAGTACAAATACTGTAGACATTTACTGTATGTATTAGCAGTCATGACATTTCATGACCGCTTCAGAAAAAAGAGGGTTACAGTACTGTAGGTGGTGTTGTAGGGAGTACTATCAATAATAGTGGACTGTACTCAGAGCCAGCCATAAATATTATGATTCCCTAGTCAAGTTTTTGGATGCTGCCCCCTTGCACAGACGCTATTTCCGCCTCTGATCCTGTACCCCTTTCCCAGCACCATCACCCCTCAACCATAGCAGTCCTCATTTTGGTGCTCCTCCAACCTACAGTACTGTATGTTTAAAATAGCAACAGTGTGCACATTCGGTGTGCATCCCAAAACGGTGCATGTTCTTGCTGGGAAGGGGCATGGACACACAGTAATTCCCCAATCTGAAATGACGCCACACAGTACTGCAACTTTATTCACAACATATCATGCAATAGTGTCTCTTATTCTCGTTATGCTTGCTTCGCTCGCCATGCGGTGGGCACGGTGCCTCGCTACGCTCTGCACACTATTATATCAGTAGTCAGGAAAGGCAGCATGCATTTGTGGAGTGAAGAGGGTGAAAAAAGAGAGAAAGTACAGTATGTACTGTAAGGTTATGTCAGAGGGTGTGAAGATGATCAGCTCAGTGTTATACATGTTACAGTAAGTTAGAATACAGTACAGTGCATTATGTATTTATATTTTATTACCAGGTGTCTCCTCCACTGGTTGGCGACGGACTGTAAAAAGATAAAATACAGTTAGTCATATCAGTTTGACTTAAAATAATGTTGGAGAAAAAAAATACTGTAATTACAGTACCAACTATTGCTACTGTACAGTATATTTACCAAAAATGTATTCTGGCTCGTCGTCTGTGGGTAAAAGAGAAGAATATTATAAGATACAGTATACAGTAAAAAGTATAGTAATAGTACACTAGTGTCCAGGCCCAGTGTCAGGTGGGTAAAAAAAGGTATGCTTGTGACAGGCATGGTGATTCCAAGGGACCCCACCGAGACCATCAGAAAATTTGTGAGTGACCCGTATGCCGGTGATTATGACTAGAATAAGGTAGCAACTCTTTTTTCTTTTGAATTATGTATACTGTACAGTACTGTATGTGCATATTGTACAGTACACTTAAAATATTTAGCAGTTACTGTAGTGGTAATTTTTGGGATGACAGTATTAGCATACTGTAAGCATCCAACTGAGGCCCCCAAACAGATGCCGCCACTAGGTACAGTACGTGCCTCTCGTGCCTAATGGGAAATTCATCACTGACAGTATCTAGAGAGATGAATGGAGAGACAGTGACAAGGGGTGAGAGAGAGAGAGAGAGAGAGAGAGAGAGAGAGAAATTGAGTAAGATGGGTGTTTTTTTTAGAACAGGATGTTGTCCATACAGTAGCAACCAATCAAATATTACCTACTGTACTGTATTATCGTCTGTAAGTGTAACTAGATACTGTAAATGTTAATGTGGGATGTGATCGGTTGCTACTGTATGGGCAATATCACCAGTTCAAACAAAAACAATTTTCATCCGATTTCTACGCATTTGCCAGAAAAATCTGATGAAAAGTGCTACTCTGATGGCATCAGATCAATGTCAGTAATAATTCTTACCACTAAATGCAGCAGCATCATCATCATCATCATCCTCCTCCTCCTCCATGGCCTGTTCCAGTGTAGGGCCTGTGAAAAAAAACATTAATGTGAAAAAAAAAAGGTTCATTCCAGGAAATACACATACCCTCCAACATGACCCGCCCCACTAGGTACAAAATGCTCTGGTTCTGGACTTCCCTCTTAATTTATTATTGCCATCACCTGTGAAGAAACAGCTTTCTTATCATATAACTAGTTCAACACAGGTGATGGAAATCATAAATTAAGAGGGAAGTCTAGAAACAGAGCAGTGCGGCGGGTCATGTTGGAGGGTCTGCATACAGAAACATAGAATTTGATGACAAATACTGTAAGAACCACTTTGGCCATCTAATCTGCCTCTTTTTTTTAACCTTTTTTTTACATCAAACCTTATTTGATCCTTATTTCTTTGTAAGGATATCCTTATGTATGTCTCTTCCATGCATGTTTAAATACTGTAGCTCTACTGTTTTAGGCTCTATCACCTCTGATGGGAGGCTATTCCACTTGTCCACTGCACTTTCTGTGAAGTAATTTTTCTTAAAATTCCCCCTGAACCTCGCCCCCCTCCAGTCTCCGTGCACATCCTCGTGTCCTATTGTGTTTGCTTTTGGATTCGGACTTGTTTTGGATCCTGGTGCTTTTTTTCAAAAACCTCTCAAAAACAGCTTAAATCGTAGAATTTGGGGGTATTTTTGATCCTACTGTATAGTGTTATTAACCTCAATGACCATAATTTCCACTCATTTCCAGTCTATTCTGAACACCTCACAATATTATTTGTAGTCCTAAAATTTTCACCGAGGTCACTGGATGACTAAGCTAAGCGACCCAAGTGGCCGGCACAAACACCTGGCCCATTTAGGAGTGGCAGTGCAGTGGCAGACAGGATGTCACTTATAACAATTTTCCCCAAACATCACATGATGCAAAGATAAATAAATAAAAAAAGAGGTGCAAGATGGAATTGTGATTGGGCCCTCCCAACCACCCTTATGTTATATAAACAGGGTCTGCCACACGACTGTGGCTGAAATGACTGGTTGGTTTGGGCCCCCACCAAAAAAAGAAGCAATCAATCTCTCCTTGCTCAAACTGGCTCTACAGAGGCAAGATGTACCGGACTGGACTTACTTAATGGGTGCAGTGAGGTGATGGACATAGAGTCCTCCGCCACCGCCTGTGACAGTGTAGGGCCTGTGAAAGCAAAAATTCCATGAAATATACTTTTGTATTCTGTGTTGAATACAGTAAAGCAAAAATTCAGTCAGGAATTGGAGGAGGAGAGTAGATTTCGCACACAGAGACGAGAATGTCGAGGCCAGAATCAGGGGGTAGTGGAGGAGGGTTAGGATACCGTACCTCACCCTGTTGGGATTGCTGCAATCAGGATGCATCAGGATCACCCTGCTGGTCATGCAAACCCAACCCATTGGTTTAACACAATGTACAGTACAGTACAATACTTTAGTTTACTTACCAAGTTGGGGAGAGGGCTTTTTCTCCCCTTCCTCATCACTGTCAATAATTACTGAGTGGAAAATAAAAAAATATTATAAACAAAATACAGTAGAGTACAGTTACTACAAAATTGCACAGTAGTACAGTGCTACAGGAGGCAGAGATATATTCATAATACAGTAGGAGCAGAATGACTGTCCAGTGGTAGGGGACATACAGTACTGTACTGTGCCTGTATTTAACTCGTGTTGGAGGAGAGGCGATTTCGCACACAGAGGCGAAAAGGGGTCTTCACAGTGAGGGAAATACTGTACAGTACATGTTTGGAATTCCCTGCCTGAAAAGTAATAAAAGTGGACTTGGTCAATACTTTTAAGAATGGGCTTGAGAAAATCCTACTGTACTTACTATACTGTGGCGGCTCCTCCGACGACTCAGAGTCCACGTAAGTGACATCTGTGTTGAATATAAAAAAAACAAAAAGAAAAGTCAATGGGATTTCTGCAATCAGGATACCGCTGTCGGTCACTTGACTGCTGGAATCCTGACCACTGGTCACGCAAACCCAAGCCATTGGTACTGTTAATAAATCAATGAATGTAGAATGTAGAGTACTGTACAGTAGATTACAATTCTTACCAGGCTGGCCTGAAGGCTCCCCCATTTCCTCCTCCTCGGTATCAATAACGAGGCGGTCTGTGTGTACAAGATAACAAGTATTGTAAAATAAAAAAATTACAGTAATACTGTAGGAAACTAGTGTGTCTGTAACAAAAATAATGATTACCACTTCCAGAGCTCTGCTGGTCAGACGGTGTTGTTGGTGGTGGTGGTGGTGGTGGTGGTACTGTGAGAAAAAACAACAGTGCTGTAAGTGAAGCTGTCAATTTGTAACATGTACTATACAGTATCCAGGACACATGTACAGTAGTGTAACAACGATGACAGTCACACCAGAATTCTCGTTACACAATACCTGGCAGCGCAGCAGGTGGTGGTGGTGGTGGTGGTGGTGTTGTTGGTACTGTGGGAAAAAAAATAACAGTACTGTAAGTGAAGCTGTCAATTGGAAACATGTACTGTACAGTATCCAGGACACATGTACAGTAGTGTAACGATGACAGTCACACCAGAATTCTCGTTACACAATACCTGGCAGCGCAGCAGGTGGTGGTGGTGGTGGTGGTGGTGGTGGTGTTGGTACTGTGGGAAAAAAAATAACAGTACTGTAAGTGAAGCTGTCAATTGGAAACATGTACTGTACAGTATCCAGGACACATGTACAGTAGTGTAACGATGACAGTCACACCAGAATTCTCGTTACACAATACCTGGCAGCGCAGCAGGTGGTGGTGGTGGTGGTGGTGGTGTTGTTGGTACTGTGGGAAAAAAAATAACAGTACTGTAAGTGAAGCTGTCAATTGGAAACATGTACTGTACAGTATCCAGGACACATGTACAGTAGTGTAACGATGACAGTCACACCAGAATTCTCGTTACACAATACCTGGCAGCGCAGCAGGTGGTGGTGGTGGTGGTGTTGTTGGTACTGTGGGAAAAAAAATAACAGTACTGTAAGTGAAGCTGTCAATTGGAAACATGTACTGTACAGTATCCAGGACACATGTACAGTAGTGTAACAACGATGACAGTAGCACCAGAATTCTCGTTACACAATACCTGGCAGCGCAGCAGGTGGTGGTGGTGGTGGTGGTGGTGGTGGTGTTGGTACTGTGGGAAAAAAAATAACAGTACTGTAAGTGAAGCTGTCAATTGGAAACATGTACTGTACAGTATCCAGGACACATGTACAGTAGTGTAACGATGACAGTCACACCAGAATTCTCGTTACACAATACCTGGCAGCGCAGCAGGTGGTGGTGGTGGTGGTGGTGGTGTTGTTGGTACTGTGGGAAAAAAAAGAACAGTACTGTAAGTGAAGCTGTCAATTTGAAACATGTACTGTACAGTATCCAGGACACATGTACAGTAGTGTAACAACGATGACAGTAGCACCAGAATTCTCGTTACACAATACCTGGCAGCGCAGCAGGTGGTGGTGGTGGTGGTGGTGGTGGTGGTGGTGGTGGTGGTGGTACTGTGGGAAAAAAAATAACAGTACTGTAAGTGAAGCTGTCAATTTGAAACATGTACTGTACAGTATCCAGGACCAAAAAGGGGTCCGGCCAATAAACAATCTGCATCAGAGAAGCAAGATACAGTATGCTTAAAGTATACAGTACTATATACTAGATCGCCAACAAACGTAAATTAACAAACAACTATCACTGGAATTTACCATCCTCATCCCGTAGCGAAGCACGGGTATTCAGCTATCTACAATGTTATTTATACTTTGTGTTTAATATTTACATTTAGTTTTGTAAACAGACATTCTTAACATTAACGGATTGCAGCGAGTTATCTGTGATGGTCAGGACAGGGGGTTGGGACTATAGAAATCACTATGTACTGTACACTACTGTATTTGACAATACTTACCAGCTTGGCGGCGCCTGTCCCGCCTCCTGTGACGTCGTGCTACCAGCCCTGTAAAAATATATATACAGTATAATGGCAGCATACTGTACAGCCAATGAAATTCAACATTGACAGCATCTTTATGACATCACAATAAATGGAATTGTTCATTCTAGTACCCTGCACCTAATCACTCAGGAGGGCATAGTGTACTGTACTGTCTTCAAAACTTAAGGGGCACATTTCTAAATGTGACATACAGTACACTTACAGTATCGCTACAGTACAGTAGGTCCAGGGTATTAGACAGAACACTACCTTTATACTGTAGACATTGTAACACACATAAGCATTGCCCTTATAAACATTATGACACACATCAGCATGCAGCCCTCCCACCCTTAACCATCTCAGTACTGTTCATTACATTACAAATTGATTTCATGACAGATGATGCAGTACTCACCTGAATTCATCTTATTCACGTCATGTCACAGTAGTGCAGTTTATTCACGTCACAGTACTGTCCTTGATTCACGTTGTGTCACACAGTAGAGCACCGTATTCACGTCACAGTACTGTCCTTGATTCACGTTGTGTCACACAGTAGAGCACCGTATTCACGTCACAGTACTGTCCTTGATTCACGTTGTGTCACACAGTAGAGCACCGTATTCACGTCACAGTACTGTCCTTGATTCACGTTGTGTCACACAGTAGAGCACCTTATTCACGTTACTGTACTGTACGTCACAGTAGTGCAGTAGTATATCCACATTACGTCACAAAGTAGAGATCTGCCAGTCATGAACCTTATGCAAGAGTAATGCACGTCAGAACACATTAGGCCACTGTAACATCCCTTAGAATAATTTCTGCCAAAGTAACATCCCTTAGAACACTGTACTATCTGAAACACAAATTTCGGCACACTGCACGACACACTGCAATTAAACCACACAATGCACTGCACGACTGCATAGTGTATGCACTGCGTGATATGACAAACTGCACATTTCCCTGCAAAATATGATACAATGTACACTACACAAAAAACTGCAATTACCACATGTGTATACAGTACACTGCACGACAGTGCTGGCCCTAGCCAGGTACAGATACAGCCGCAGTCACGCAAAATATAGGCATGCCGCATATCATTTTAATCAGCAGAAGCTGCTGGTGCCCCTAAGCATAGCAAATGCCCTAGGCATTTGCCTACTGTAGTTTGCCTATGCCTAAGGCCGGCTCTGCTGCACGATGTGATTCACTATGTATTACACTCACTGCACAATACCATATACTGAATGTACACTGCATGACACGCTGCAATTACGCAGCACGATACACTGTGATACATTGCATATACTGTACACTGCATGATACTGTACACTGCACAATCGTAGACCACCTGGATTGTAAAGAACTACTGTATATACACAAGTTTAAAAAAATAACAATTGTTTTTGTAAAACGCATGTCGATCTTTTTCCATGTCAACTTAACGACCATGTCAACCTACAGTAACTGGTGTCAACCAATTTCAAAAGCCGCACCATCTAGGTCGACGCAAAAAAACAAATTGACCTTTTGACCCGGGTTAATGTTTGGTCCTTGTTTAACCATTTGTTTACCACAAATACTGTACAGTGCTGTATAGACCGGATACCTGCTGCTACAGCAGCCCCTGCTATAATGTACTGTACCTGTAACTACAGTAACTTAAAGTACAGTAATCTACAGTAATGTACTGTACTTACAATCCCTTATGGCCTGCAGGCGTCGTGGGGTCCTCCTCACGAGGTCGCTCCATCTCCTCTGGAGAGACCTCACCGTTCTCCTCCGGTTGTAGGTCTGGAGGATAGCCCTACTTGCCCTCCTATATGCTCTAACTTTCTCCTCGTTGCTGGCGAGAGTTCTGTCCCGCCAGCGAACGAGGAGACGCAGCTCACCCAGAGCATAGGGACGGTCACGTACAGCAGCCATGCTTATGCTCAATGAGCGATCCAGACGTCGTGCGTCTCAGACGTCGTGCGTCTCAGACGTCGTGCGTCTCAGACGTCGTGCGTTCCAGGCATTCAACGTACAGTACTGTAGTTACTGTACTTTGTGACAGTTTCCCTTAGTTTTAAATATGCCCTTTCTTTGACCACAGTATTTTCCACTGTCTTGCCCTACGCCCTTCCCTCCTGGGAGCCTTCACAGGTCTTATGCTATACACAAATACCGAAGATGCACAGTCCGTCAGAATACACTCATTTCATTCACGCTGTTTGGGTGCATTTAGCGTAAAGAATCGCTCCTGCAGATGTACTTTGATTTATGTGAAACCTGTGTGCATCCTTCCATTGACTGTCTTACAATGTAAATAAAATAATACAGTGCATTATTACAGAAAAAAAAAAAAGAAAGAAAGAAAGCACATCATGTCTCGAACCCTGGACCCCCAGTGAGGGAGGTGGGAGCCTTCACCCCTAGCCCACGATGCCTCATGAGAGATTTCTAATTTCATGTGTGAAAGTACTGCAAACAGCGCCCGGCCCTCGCCCCATTGCTGTTGGTTTATGCCTTAGAGGACTCGGACGCTCGCATTTGTAAAGCACGGTGTTTTCCTCCGCCTCCTGCTAGCCTGTTGCCCTTCCCCCATGGGAGCCTGCACAGATCATGCAGTAGACAGGGAGGGAATGCAGGTCATGTGCAATACACAAACGCCCACTGTAGTACTATTTTGCTCACTTACAGTACCGTACTGTAGGTTGCATTTAGCGTAAAGAATCGCTCCTGCAGATGTACTTTGATTTATGTGAAACCTGTGTGCATCCTTCCATTGGATGTACTGTATTGGAGAGAAAAAAAAAATGTTAAAGTGAATGTCACGGGAACACATTAAAAATAAGGTTGGCACTTCCTTCCCATTGGTGTTGGTTTACAGTATGCCGTAGTGTACTCGGACGCTCATGTACTGTAATTGCATTTCAAAAGCACAGTATTTTCCATCGTCTCCCCCCTACCCCCATCGCCCTTCCCCCCTGGGGGCCTGCACAGGGAGGAAATTCAGGTCCTGTGCAATGCACAAACGCTGAAGATCTACAGTACTGTTTTGCTTAGTTGGTAGCGTCAGAATACACTCATTTCATTCACGCTGTTTGGGTGCATTTAGCGTAAAGAATCGCTCCTGCAGATGTACTTTGATTTATGTGAAACCTGTGTGCATCCTTCCATTGACTGTCTTACAATGTAAATAAAATAATACAGTGCATTATTACAGAAAAAAAAAAAAAAAAGAAAGAAAGCACATCATGTCTCGAACCCTGGACCCCCAGTGAGGTAGGTGGGAGCCTTCACCCCTAGCCCACGATGCCTCATGAGAGATTTCTAATTTCATGTGTGAAAGTACTGCAAACAGCGCCCGGCCCTCGCCCCATTGCTGTTGGTTTATGCCTTAGAGGACTCGGACGCTCGCATTTGTAAAGCACGGTGTTTTCCTCCGCCTCCTGCTAGCCTGTTGCCCTTCCCCCATGGGAGCCTGCACAGATCATGCAGTAGACAGGGAGGGAATGCAGGTCATGTGCAATACACAAACGCCCACTGTAGTACTATTTTGCTCACTTACAGTACCGTACTGTAGGTTGCATTTAGCGTAAAGAATCGCTCCTGCAGATGTACTTTGATTTATGTGAAACCTGTGTGCATCCTTCCATTGGATGTACTGTATTGGAGAGAAAAAAAAAATGTTAAAGTGAATGTCACGGGAACACATTAAAAATAAGGTTGGCACTTCCTTCCCATTGGTGTTGGTTTACAGTATGCCGTAGTGTACTCGGACGCTCATGTACTGTAATTGCATTTCAAAGGCACAGTATTTTCCATCGTCTCCCCCCTACCCCCATCGCCCTTCCCCCCTGGGGGCCTGCACAGGGAGGAAATTCAGGTCCTGTGCAATGCACAAACGCTGAAGATCTACAGTACTGTTTTGCTTAGTTGGTAGCGTCAGAATACACTCATTTCATTCACGCTGTTTGGGTGCATTTAGCGTAAAGAATCGCTCCTGCAGATGTACTTTGATTTATGTGAAACCTGTGTGCATCCTTCCATTGACTGTCTTACAATGTAAATAAAATAATACAGTGCATTATTACAGAAAAAAAAAAAAAAAAGAAAGAAAGCACATCATGTCTCGAACCCTGGACCCCCAGTGAGGGAGGTGGGAGCCTTCACCCCTAGCCCACGATGCCTCATGAGAGATTTCTAATTTCATGTGTGAAAGTACTGCAAACAGCGCCCGGCCCTCGCCCCATTGCTGTTGGTTTATGCCTTAGAGGACTCGGACGCTCGCATTTGTAAAGCACGGTGTTTTCCTCCGCCTCCTGCTAGCCTGTTGCCCTTCCCCCATGGGAGCCTGCACAGATCATGCAGTAGACAGGGAGGGAATGCAGGTCATGTGCAATACACAAACGCCCACTGTAGTACTATTTTGCTCACTTACAGTACCGTACTGTAGGTTGCATTTAGCGTAAAGAATCGCTCCTGCAGATGTACTTTGATTTATGTGAAACCTGTGTGCATCCTTCCATTGGATGTACTGTATTGGAGAGAAAAAAAAAATGTTAAAGTGAATGTCACGGGAACACATTAAAAATAAGGTTGGCACTTCCTTCCCATTGGTGTTGGTTTACAGTATGCCGTAGTGTACTCGGACGCTCATGTACTGTAATTGCATTTCAAAGGCACAGTATTTTCCATCGTCTCCCCCCTACCCCCATCGCCCTTCCCCCCTGGGGGCCTGCACAGGGAGGAAATTCAGGTCCTGTGCAATGCACAAACGCTGAAGATCTACAGTACTGTTTTGCTTAGTTGGTAGCGTCAGAATACACTCATTTCATTCACGCTGTTTGGGTGCATTTAGCGTAAAGAATCGCTCCTGCAGATGTACTTTGATTTATGTGAAACCTGTGTGCATCCTTCCATTGACTGTCTTACAATGTAAATAAAATAATACAGTGCATTATTACAGAAAAAAAAAAAAGAAAGAAAGAAAGCACATCATGTCTCGAACCCTGGACCCCCAGTGAGGGAGGTGGGAGCCTTCACCCCTAGCCCACGATGCCTCATGAGAGATTTCTAATTTCATGTGTGAAAGTACTGCAAACAGCGCCCGGCCCTCGCCCCATTGCTGTTGGTTTATGCCTTAGAGGACTCGGACGCTCGCATTTGTAAAGCACGGTGTTTTCCTCCGCCTCCTGCTAGCCTGTTGCCCTTCCCCCATGGGAGCCTGCACAGATCATGCAGTAGACAGGGAGGGAATGCAGGTCATGTGCAATACACAAACGCCCACTGTAGTACTATTTTGCTCACTTACAGTACCGTACTGTAGGTTGCATTTAGCGTAAAGAATCGCTCCTGCAGATGTACTTTGATTTATGTGAAACCTGTGTGCATCCTTCCATTGGATGTACTGTATTGGAGAGAAAAAAAAAATGTTAAAGTGAATGTCACGGGAACACATTAAAAATAAGGTTGGCACTTCCTTCCCATTGGTGTTGGTTTACAGTATGCCGTAGTGTACTCGGACGCTCATGTACTGTAATTGCATTTCAAAAGCACAGTATTTTCCATCGTCTCCCCCCTACCCCCATCGCCCTTCCCCCCTGGGGGCCTGCACAGGGAGGAAATTCAGGTCCTGTGCAATGCACAAACGCTGAAGATCTACAGTACTGTTTTGCTTAGTTGGTAGCGTCAGAATACACTCATTTCATTCACGCTGTTTGGGTGCATTTAGCGTAAAGAATCGCTCCTGCAGATGTACTTTGATTTATGTGAAACCTGTGTGCATCCTTCCATTGACTGTCTTACAATGTAAATAAAATAATACAGTGCATTATTACAGAAAAAAAAAAAAAAAAGAAAGAAAGCACATCATGTCTCGAACCCTGGACCCCCAGTGAGGTAGGTGGGAGCCTTCACCCCTAGCCCACGATGCCTCATGAGAGATTTCTAATTTCATGTGTGAAAGTACTGCAAACAGCGCCCGGCCCTCGCCCCATTGCTGTTGGTTTATGCCTTAGAGGACTCGGACGCTCGCATTTGTAAAGCACGGTGTTTTCCTCCGCCTCCTGCTAGCCTGTTGCCCTTCCCCCATGGGAGCCTGCACAGATCATGCAGTAGACAGGGAGGGAATGCAGGTCATGTGCAATACACAAACGCCCACTGTAGTACTATTTTGCTCACTTACAGTACCGTACTGTAGGTTGCATTTAGCGTAAAGAATCGCTCCTGCAGATGTACTTTGATTTATGTGAAACCTGTGTGCATCCTTCCATTGGATGTACTGTATTGGAGAGAAAAAAAAAATGTTAAAGTGAATGTCACGGGAACACATTAAAAATAAGGTTGGCACTTCCTTCCCATTGGTGTTGGTTTACAGTATGCCGTAGTGTACTCGGACGCTCATGTACTGTAATTGCATTTCAAAGGCACAGTATTTTCCATCGTCTCCCCCCTACCCCCATCGCCCTTCCCCCCTGGGGGCCTGCACAGGGAGGAAATTCAGGTCCTGTGCAATGCACAAACGCTGAAGATCTACAGTACTGTTTTGCTTAGTTGGTAGCGTCAGAATACACTCATTTCATTCACGCTGTTTGGGTGCATTTAGCGTAAAGAATCGCTCCTGCAGATGTACTTTGATTTATGTGAAACCTGTGTGCATCCTTCCATTGACTGTCTTACAATGTAAATAAAATAATACAGTGCATTATTACAGAAAAAAAAAAAAAAAGAAAGAAAGCACATCATGTCTCGAACCCTGGACCCCCAGTGAGGGAGGTGGGAGCCTTCACCCCTAGCCCACGATGCCTCATGAGAGATTTCTAATTTCATGTGTGAAAGTACTGCAAACAGCGCCCGGCCCTCGCCCCATTGCTGTTGGTTTATGCCTTAGAGGACTCGGACGCTCGCATTTGTAAAGCACGGTGTTTTCCTCCGCCTCCTGCTAGCCTGTTGCCCTTCCCCCATGGGAGCCTGCACAGATCATGCAGTAGACAGGGAGGGAATGCAGGTCATGTGCAATACACAAACGCCCACTGTAGTACTATTTTGCTCACTTACAGTACCGTACTGTAGGTTGCATTTAGCGTAAAGAATCGCTCCTGCAGATGTACTTTGATTTATGTGAAACCTGTGTGCATCCTTCCATTGGATGTACTGTATTGGAGAGAAAAAAAAAAAATGTTAAAGTGAATGTCACGGGAACACATTAAAAATAAGGTTGGCACTTCCTTCCCATTGGTGTTGGTTTACAGTATGCCGTAGTGTACTCGGACGCTCATGTACTGTAATTGCATTTCAAAGGCACAGTATTTTCCATCGTCTCCCCCCTACCCCCATCGCCCTTCCCCCCTGGGGGCCTGCACAGGGAGGAAATTCAGGTCCTGTGCAATGCACAAACGCTGAAGATCTACAGTACTGTTTTGCTTAGTTGGTAGCGTCAGAATACACTCATTTCATTCACGCTGTTTGGGTGCATTTAGCGTAAAGAATCGCTCCTGCAGATGTACTTTGATTTATGTGAAACCTGTGTGCATCCTTCCATTGACTGTCTTACAATGTAAATAAAATAATACAGTGCATTATTACAGAAAAAAAAAAAAAAAAGAAAGAAAGCACATCATGTCTCGAACCCTGGACCCCCAGTGAGGGAGGTGGGAGCCTTCACCCCTAGCCCACGATGCCTCATGAGAGATTTCTAATTTCATGTGTGAAAGTACTGCAAACAGCGCCCGGCCCTCGCCCCATTGCTGTTGGTTTATGCCTTAGAGGACTCGGACGCTCGCATTTGTAAAGCACGGTGTTTTCCTCCGCCTCCTGCTAGCCTGTTGCCCTTCCCCCATGGGAGCCTGCACAGATCATGCAGTAGACAGGGAGGGAATGCAGGTCATGTGCAATACACAAACGCCCACTGTAGTACTATTTTGCTCACTTACAGTACCGTACTGTAGGTTGCATTTAGCGTAAAGAATCGCTCCTGCAGATGTACTTTGATTTATGTGAAACCTGTGTGCATCCTTCCATTGGATGTACTGTATTGGAGAGAAAAAAAAAAATGTTAAAGTGAATGTCACGGGAACACATTAAAAATAAGGTTGGCACTTCCTTCCCATTGGTGTTGGTTTACAGTATGCCGTAGTGTACTCGGACGCTCATGTACTGTAATTGCATTTCAAAGGCACAGTATTTTCCATCGTCTCCCCCCTACCCCCATCGCCCTTCCCCCCTGGGGGCCTGCACAGGGAGGAAATTCAGGTCCTGTGCAATGCACAAACGCTGAAGATCTACAGTACTGTTTTGCTTAGTTGGTAGCGTCAGAATACACTCATTTCATTCACGCTGTTTGGGTGCATTTAGCGTAAAGAATCGCTCCTGCAGATGTACTTTGATTTATGTGAAACCTGTGTGCATCCTTCCATTGACTGTCTTACAATGTAAATAAAATAATACAGTGCATTATTACAGAAAAAAAAAAAGAAAGAAAGCACATCATGTCTCGAACCCTGGACCCCCAGTGAGGGAGGTGGGAGCCTTCACCCCTAGCCCACGATGCCTCATGAGAGATTTCTAATTTCATGTGTGAAAGTACTGCAAACAGCGCCCGGCCCTCGCCCCATTGCTGTTGGTTTATGCCTTAGAGGACTCGGACGCTCGCATTTGTAAAGCACGGTGTTTTCCTCCGCCTTCTGCTAGTCCTCCATTCCCATTATGCATTAGCGAACTCAGACGCTCATATATTTTAAAAGCACGGTGTTTATACATTGTACTGTACATTCTTCCTTTTACACAATTACTGTAGTTGCGTCTCCATACACATACAGTACTGTACTCCATACTTTTTCCACCGCCTCCCGTTACGCCTACAGTATTGCCAGAGCTGTAGATCAATCCGCCGCTATACTGTATGATCGAAAGTACTGGATTAGTGGAGCATTAGCCACACAGTGGTGGAGATGTGTAATGCATGATGAGTATCTAGATCAGGCCTGGCCAACCTGTGGCTCTCCAGATGTTGTGAAACTACACATCCCAGAATGCCCTGCCAGAGTTTTAGCATTCCCTAATAGAAAAACTGTGGCAAAGCATGATGGGACTTGTAGTTTTACAACAGCTGGAGAGCCACAGGTTGGCCAGGCCTGATCTAGATCGTCTCAACGCGCCTGCCTGTGATTAAACTCAGCTATCGCCTTAGCGTGGCTAAACGCCCGTCTCGGCGGAGAAACAGTCAAGATAAAGGTGGCTACATCTGTATATACATAGATGATGCAGCACACTGGGCTGAGCAGTGCACACAGATATGGTATGTGACTGAGTCACTGTGTATCGTTTTTTTCAGGCAGAGAACGGATTATATTAAATAAAACTGCACTGTCTGGTGGTCACTGTGGTCAGTCACTACTAAACTCTGCACTCTCTACAGTACTCCTAAGCTCCAGTAAATCAAGTGTCTCTGTCTCAAATCAATCTCACTCTCTCTCTTCTAATCTAAATGGAGAGGACGCCAGCCACGTCCTCTCCCTATCAATCTCAATGCACGTGTGAAAATGGCGGCGACGCGCGGCTCCTTATATAGAATCCGAGTCTCGCGAGAATCCGACAGCGTCATGATGACGTTCGGGCGCGCTCGGGTTAACCGAGCAAGGCGGGAAGTTCCGAGTCGCTCGGACCCGTGAAAAAAAACATGAAGTTCGGGCGGGTTCGGATTCCGAGGAACCGAACCCGCTCATCTCTACTACACACCCAGGCCGACGCAATTGCCGGTCTGAGTAAGGTACCTGAATGTGTATAAATGGACTTCAGGGTAATCTCCTGTTTGCGGTCAGCACACTCTTTGAGGGTAGCCGTATCCTGGGACGGGAGGGCTACCTTCTTGGATAAGCGTGTTAATGCTTTGTCCACCCTAGGGGAGCATTCCCATCGTAACCTATCCGTTGATGGGAAAGGATACGCCATAAGAATCCTTTTGGAAATCTGCAGTCTTTTATCTGGAGATTCCCAAGCTTTTTCACATAACTCGTTCAGCTCGTGTGAGGGGGGAAAGGTTACCTCAGGCTTCTTTCCCTTGTACATATGTACCCTCTTGTCAGCGACAGGGGGTTCCTCTGTGATGTGCAAAACATCTTTTATTGCCATAATCATAAATCGAATGGATTTTGCCAATTTTGGCTGTAACTTTGCATCATCGTAATCGACACTGGAGTCAGAATCCGTGTCGGTATCTGTGTCAACAATCTGGGATAGTGGGCGCTTATGAGACCCTGACAGTCCCTGCAACATAGGATCAGGCATGGGTTGAAACCCTGACTGTCCCAAAGCTTCTGCCTTGTCTAATCTTTTGTGCAATGAGTTTACACTAGCATTTAAAACATTCCACATATCCATCCAATCAGCTGTCGGCGGAGACACCACATTCATTTGCTCCCGCTCCTCTCTAATATAGCCTTCTTCCTCAGACATGTCGACACACGTGTACCGACACACTACACACACAGGGAATGCTTTTTCTGAAGACAGTTTCCCCACAAGGCCCTTTGGAGAGACAGAGAGAGAGTATGCCAGCACACCCCCCAGCGCTATATAACCCAGGAATAAAACAGTAACTTAATGTTTGCCCAGTAGTGCTGCTGTATGTAATTTGCGAATTATGTGCCCCCCCCACCCCTCTTTTCAACCCTCTTGTCTAACGTGGTATAAGCAGGGTAGAGTCCGGGGAGCTTCCTCTCAGCGGTGCTGTGGAGAAAAAATGGCGCTGGTGAGTGCTGAGGGAGAAGCCCCGCCCCCTCGGAGGCGGGCTTCTGTCCCGCTTAAACTGTAAAATTGGTGGGGGCTTATACATATATAAAGTGCCCAGCTGTATATATGTTATATTTTTGCGAAAGAGGTTTATATTGCTGCCCAGGGCGCCCCCCCTGCGCCCTGCACCCTTACAGTGACCGGAGTATGTGAGGTGTATGGGAGCAAAGGCGCACAGCTGCAGTGCTATGCGTTACCTTAGTGAAGATCATGAAGTCTTCTGCCGCCTCTGAAGTCTTCTTTTCTTCTCATACTCACCCGGCTTCTATCTTCCGGCTCTGCGAGGGGGACGGCGGCGCGGCTCTGGGACGGACGGCGAGGGTGAGATCCTGCGTACCAATCCCACTGGAGCTAATGGTGTCCAGTAGCCTAAGAAGCAGGACCTTGCAACTCAGAGAGCAGGGCTGCTTCTCTCCCCTCAGTCCCTCGATGAGGGAGTCTGTTGCCAGCAGTGCTCCCTGAAAATTAAAAACCTAACAAAATACTTTCTGTCAGAAAGCTCAGGAGAGCTCCTGAAAAGCACCCAGTCTCCACTGGGTACAGTATCAAACTGAGTTCTGGAGGAGGGGCATAGAGGGAGGAGCCAGTGCACACCCAGAACTAAAGTCTTTCTTAAAGTGCCCATGTCTCCTGCGGAGCCCGTCTATCCCCATGGTCCTTACGGAGTCCACAGCATCCTCTAGGACGTTAGAGAAAATAGGATTTTAATACCTACCGGTAAATCCTTTTCTCTTAGTCCGTAGAGGATGCTGGGCACCCGTCCCAGTGCGTACTGTGTCTGCAGTTATTAAATGGCCCTTAACTCCAGAACATTTATGTGGAGATGAAAACATCCAAGGAAGACTTGACCATCTTCCTTGGATGTTTTCCCCCTGTGTGACTGCTCTCCAGACTCGGAGGGTTGCATCCGTGGTCCCTAGGATCCCGTCCTGGATCCCGAACCATCGCCCCTCTAGGTGGTGAGAACTGTGCAGCCACCAATGGAGTGAGATTCTGGTCTTGGAAGACAGGATTATCCTCCGGTGCATGTGTAGGTGGGATCCGGACCACTTGTCCAACAGGTCCCACTGGAACACTCTGGCATGGAACCTGCCAAACTGAATGGCCTCGTAGGCCGCAACCATCTTCCCCAGCAACTGAATGCATTGATGGATTAACACTCTTGCTGGTTTCAGAATTTGTTTGACCAGACTCTGGATCTCCAGAGCCTTTCCACTAGAAGAAAACCTCTTCTGTGTCCAGTATCACTCCCAAAAACAACAACCGCGTCATTGGGACCAACTGCGATTTTGGCAAGTTTAGGAGCCAACCATGTTGTTGAAGAACTGTCAGGGAGAGTAGATGTTTTGCACCAACTGGTCCCTGGATCTCGCCTTTATCAGGAGATCATCCAAGTACGGGATAATTGTGACTCCTTGCTTGCGAAGGAGAACCATCATTTCCGCCATCACCCTGGTGAAAATCCTCGGAGCCGTGGACAGACCAAACGGCAACGTCTGAAATTGGTAATGACAATCCTGAATTGCAAACCTCAGGTAGCTTGATGCAGTGGCTAAATGGGAACATATAAGTAGGCATCCTTTATGTCTACCAAAACCATGAAATCTCCTTTATCCCCCGGACTGGAGATCACTACCCTGAGAGATTCCATCTTGAAATTGAATTTCTTTAGGTAGAAATTAAGGGATTTCAGATTTAAGATTGGTCTGACTGAGCCGTCCGGCTTCGGGACCACGAAGAGGCTTGAATAAAAACCTTCTCCCTGCTGACTAAGGCTGATTTGAACAATCGGTGAGGGGGAACGTCTTGAAACCCCAGTTTGTACCCTTGGGACACTATTTGTAAAACCCACGAGTCCAGGTCCAAATGAATCCAGAACTGACTGAAGAGTTTTAGACGTGCCCCCCACTGGTGCGGGCTCCTGCAAGAGAGCCCCAGCGTCATGCAGTGGATTTGGCAGAAGCAGAGGACGATCTCTGCTCCTGCGATCTTGAAGAGGCTACAGACCTCTTCCCTCTTTTCCTTCCTCTACCTGCAAAGAAAGGGGAATCTTAACTTCTTGCATATCTATTGGGCCGAAATGACTGCGTCAGATAATGATGCGTCTTCATCCGTTGAGAGGGAACATAGGGCAAGAAGGATGACTTACCTGCGGGAGCTGCCGAGATCAAATTAACTAGGCCGTCGCCAAACAAGGCTTCACCTTCATAGGGAAGAGACTCCCTTTCTTCTTGGAGTCAGCATCAGCATTCCCTTGGTGAATCCACAATGCCCTCCTATCCGAGACTGCCATGAAATTGGCCCGTGAGCACTTGTGCCCGGTGTAGGATTTTTAAATATGTGTAGTTTACTGTATGCAAGGGTTTAAAACCTTTTAGGAACTGAGCTCTAAGGTGTATTACATGTAGTTTAAAAAAAACAAAAAAGGTTTATTTTATGGCAGTAGTTTCCAAACTGGGGTTCTTGCACTGGTAGCATAGTTTGGTGGTCCAGGACCAATTAAAATTATTTATACTTTATTAAATTGGCAAAACCATTCCCTCACAACATAACTGAACCTGAGGATGACATGCTATAAACACAATTTACTTAATTTTATATTTTTTTCTGAATTTCTCAATAAAAAAAACTTTGGCCTAGGGGTGCCGTGAAACAAATTTTGATACTCTAGGGCAGGGGTGTCAAACCCATGGGCCGCATGCCGCCCCCAATGCATCCTTTTGTGGCCCACAGGCCGGGGTCCAACAGGGGTCCGACAGGGGTCCTTTTGTGGCCCGATCACCTTGCTTAGAGCGAGGGCAGGAGAGTGCAGCCAGAGTCTTTGCTTTCTATGTGCGGCACCATCTTCCCGAAGAGATCACCGGGAAGATAGTGCCCCTTCCACTGGCTACAGCACAGGTATACTGGGGTGGGGTAGCAAACTGGGGGCCCCAATGGGCCCCTCCAGCAGTCCCTCTACCAAAACACGTCTTTTGGTGGTTTTGCGGTGTTGTTATAACTACATGGTGACGATACTGTAGCACAGAGATTTTCAACCATTTACAACTCACGTCACACAGAACAAGATTTAAATATTGACAAGGCACACTGAAATATAATGGTGATGCATGGTGCAGTATCGTGTCCTAGGATGTCATGTCGCAGCTTCTCCATAGGTAACGCCTGAACAGGCCCGCTGACAGGGGGGACAAAGGGGACACTTGTTCAGGGCTCCAAGTATTAAGAACAGAAATAATGGGGCCACAGTGCCAATATTGCTTTTTAAAGTGTATCCACCAACTGCTCAATTTAAGCAGGAAAACAATTAACAGGCCAACTAAACCCTCCCCCCTCCTTTTACCCCATCACTTTGTCCAGTCCCTGTGGTCCATACTGTATTGCCATTATTATGCATGTTGCTGTGCTGGCCCTTTTCTGAATGTCCCTGCCACCGCCACCGAAGAGCTGGATAGCCCAGTATGAAAACCACCTGCCTGCCTCACTGACGGTCCGAGTCAAAGGCTCCATTTTTTTTTAAAGATCCCTCTGCCAAGTTAAGGGGGGGTTGAGGGGGCCCCAGAGATATCAGTGTACTGGGCCCCGAGATTTCTGTTGCTGGCCCTGACCCTCAGGGGCGTATCTACCCCTTGGCCAGGATGGCACTTGCCAGGGGCACCATCCAGCTGTGCCAACCGTGGCTAAGGGATAGAGTTCTGCAGTCTCGAAAGGGCGCTATGGCAATCAGCGTGGGACTGACCAATTAGACGGTGAGGGAAGGATACTGAAATTGTCCCAACCCTGTTACAGTTTGAAACGCCCCTCAACTGCTGTCCACTGCTTCACTCCTAGCTCTGCCCCTTTGAAATTATTAATCCCTACCCCCCGGTAGGCGGAGTTCTCCAGGCCCATACTCAGGAGTCACCACTGCTGTACATTATGTGCCAGTTGTAGAGGCAGAGCGGGGAACATCAGAGAACGCCACAAATTACACAGTGGGCAAGGAGATGGCTGGAGACAGCTGCACAGCCATGCCTTGCAAGTTCGAGAGAGCTGTTGAATTTCAGCACTTCAAGTCAGAGCCTGCCCCCTGCTGCCCAAGCAGTCCGTGACAGTTAGTGTCGAGGAGGGGGGGATTTGTGCATGTGTGCTATCAGTGTGTGTGTGTGGGGGGTGGGGGGGTGGAGGATGTGTGTGACTGTGAGGGAGCTGTCAGTGTCAGTGGGGAGAGGAGCAGGAGGGAGTTGTCAGTGTGTGGAAGTGATGAGAGTTGTCAGTACTGGGGAAATGTGTGTGTGTGTGTGTACTAGATTTAGGAGTGTGTGTTTGTGAGAGGTTTCAGTTGGGGAATTAGAGTTCATACAGTAATTAAATGTTTTCATATTGAGAACTACATCTCCCAGCATATACAGTGTGCTGGGGATGCTAACAAGCTTTATTTAAAAGTTTAAAAAACATTGCTTTTATAACTGCAATGGTTAAAAAGGGAGAGCTATAAATCAATTTATCAGTGAATGATCGCAGTTTGAGCTGTTACATTTTACTGAACCACCTATCCCTCCACACTCACTACCTGTCCTCAGGATACATTTACCATCCCGGCAGACGGTATACCGGCGGTCATTTGACCGATGTTGGAATCCTGACACCACTTGGGAGACTGGTGCCGGCACACAGACAGCCAACATCCCGAAGGCGAGTATTGGAGGGAGGGTTAGGACCGGGGGAGGGGGTGTTAGGGAAGGCACTAGGAGGGGGGGGGTTAGTCCTAGCTGCCACCCCCTGAGGGTTAGCCCTATCCGCCACCCCCCCCAGAGGATTAGGATTAGGATTAGGTATCATGTGACTGCTGGAATCCCGAGCGCCGGATGCCATACCCAACCCCCTTTACTTTTTCAGGCATTTCTATCTCTCCTCTCTCTATGGTGTTCCGATTGCCCACTTTCCCTTGTGCTTTTCTCTCTCTCTCCTTTGTTTAGAGCATCAGTTTCTGTAGTCCACTTTATCCTTATTTTTTCCAGTGTTTCACTATCTCTCTGATGTAATGAGGATGTATGGTCTAGAGGGATCAGTAATGCATTGTACTGTATAGAGGCGTCAGGGATGTAGCGTAGGGTATAGAGGCGTCAGGGATGTAGCGTAGGTTATAGAGGCATCAGGAATGTAGCGTAGGGAATAGAGGCGTCAGGGATTTAGCTTAGGGAATATAGGCATCAGGGATGTACTAGCAGGTATATAGAGGTCAGTGTACTGTATAGAGGGGTCAGTAATGCAGTGATGGTTATAGAAAGGTCAGTGATGTAGTGTAGGGTAGAGAGGGGTCAGTTATGTAGTGTGGGGTAAAGAGGGGTCAGTAAAGATACTAAGCTGAAGTACTTAGAACACTTCTTGAATTAAGACACAACCTGCAAGAAAAAGTATGCAATATGGGTGAAAAGGCAAATGTCAGAGGTCTGATACAAGTGACCAGCTCCACACCTTGCACCACATAGCATTATGTTAAACTGGGATATGTTCTTTTTTGGTGTGTGTGTGTGTGTGTGTGTATGTGTGTGTGTGTGTGTGGGGGGGGGGGGTGCCAAAGGAAATTTTTGCCATTGGCTCCTTTGGTCTAGAACCAGCCCTGATCACAAAATATTTTTGTCTGAGCAGACTGGACACTGATCAGCGTTGGCTCATTCTCAGCCCCCCGCCCAGCCTCTGCTGCCAACAGACTGCTTTTAGCTAGTTAACCTTCTGCCTTCCCTATCTATGACACAGACTGCTGCTAATGCTACCAGAATGTTCCCAGTGGCTTCACACCAACAGTGAATCCCAGCCGATGATGTAGGGCAGCGTGTGGGGGAGGGGGTCAGTTGCTGTGGCTCCAACATGGTAACCGCCAATGGACTGCAATGCTTTATCGAAAGGGGGGGCGCTAGTCCCTTACTTTGCCAGGGGCGCTTGGACCCCTAGCTACACCTCTGTTGACCCTAACCGATACCCCTAAACTAACCATAATTCCTGCAGTAAAAATCCATGTTTCTATGTATATAGGGGGTCATTCCGAGTTGATCGCTTGCTGCCGTTGTTCGCTGCGTAGCAATCAGTTGAAAAAAAATGGCTAATCTGTGCATGCGCATGCTCCGTAATGTGCATGCGCATCGTACGGGTACAAAGTCCATTGTGGTTTTGCACTAGTTCTAGCGATTATTCCAATCACAGAACAGGCCACAAGGAGATTGACAGAAAGAGGGCGTTTCTGGGTGTCAACTGACCGTTTTCAGGGAGTGCTTGGAAAAATGCAGGCGTGGCAGAAGAAATGCAGACGTGGCTGGGCATTCGCTGGATGGGTGTGTGACATCAAAAGCCGTCCCTCGGTTGTTAGAATCAACGCACACGAAGTGTAACTACAGTGCTGGTCTTATTTTGAAACGATTTTGCAGGCGCTCTGCTGCTCAAGTGTTCGCACTTCTCCAAAGTGAATATACACTCTCCAGTGGGCAGCGACAATGCGTTTGCATGGCTGCTAAAAACTGCTAGCGAGCAATCAACTCAGAATGAACCCCATAGTGTATTGCAAGAAAATATCTGTAAATCCAATGGTACCGTAAGTGCGGTATATACTCGCACTTCTTTGCGGGGTGAGAACATCTCCCCTAAGTGAAGTCAGCCCTATGAATAGAGTTTGTGTGATCCCTGTGCAGCAGTCACAGAAAGGGTTCATCTCTGCAGTTTGTCACTCAAATTACATTGCTGCATTTTTTCTAGAAGTGGATCTGAGAGCTGTTACCCGCAGACCAGCTACAATAATTATCCTGGGTACTCACTAGACCAGTGGTTCTCAAACTGCACCCTGGGGTGCCTCAGGACACTTGCAGGGGTGCCTTGGATTGGTGGTCCAGGACCAATTCAAAATATTTATAGTTAGTGTTATAGGCAAAACCAGTGCTGTTGGCTGGCAATCATAACATATGTGCACAAGCAGAAGCAAATCCTGTCCCCTACCAAAGGGCCAGTGCTAGGGTGTTTGGCGCCTCCCTGCAAACTATTAATTTGGGCCCTCTCTCCAATACTTAATAAAGGGACAGTGCGCTCCTTAAAAAAAGAAGGTGTGGTATCACAAGGAAGGGGCATGGCCACACAATAGCACCCCAAATCAAAATACGCCACACAGTAGCACTATCTTATTGTCATTACACCGCATGTAATAATAATAATAATAATAATAATAATACCCACAGTCGCAGTGCCCTTTATACACATAACCACCATATCAGTGCAGCTTACACACATAATGCCAACAGTAGCAGTGCCCCTTCTACACATGCCCACGGTGGCAATCCTTTACATGGCAAATATCAACCTGGTTTTGCCATGTAAAGGATTGCCACTTTAAAAAACAAACAATAAAAAAAAAAAAAAACAACAGGAAAAAACACAAAATCTCTCACTTTCTGATTCTCACACCCTATTACATTCCTCCCTATATATTTAAATGTTTCTATTACTGTATGTTCCCTCTTCCCTTCTCCAAACTATACACATAATCTTTTAGTATTTCCAGGTAAGTTTTGTGATGTAGGCCATGCACAATTTTAGTTGCCCTAATGTATTTACAGCCTTCTGGAGATATGGCTTCTGGAACTGAACACAGGATTCTAAATGTGGCTGTACCAAGGACCTATACAGTGGCATTACAGGTTGAGTATCCCTTATCCAAAATGCTTGGGACCAGAGGAATTTTGGATATCGGATTTTTCTGTATTTTGGAATAATTGCATACCATAACGAGATATTATGGTGATGGGACCTAAATCTAAGCACAGAATGCATTTATGTTTCATATACACCTTATACACACAGCCTGAAGGTCATTTTAGCCAATATTTTTTATAACTTTGTGCATTAAACAAAGTGTGTGTACATTCACAGAATTCATTCATGTGTCATATACACCTTATACACACAGTCTGAAGTTCATTTAATACAATATTTTTAATAACTTTGAGTATTAAACAAAGTTTGTGTACACTGAGCCATCAAAAAACAAAGGTTTCACTATCTCAGTCTCACTCAAAAAAGTCCGTATTTCGGAATATTCCGTATTTCAGAATATTTGCATATGGGATACTCAACCTGTATTACTTTTTTCTGCTACTGGTTCTTTAACCTATGCAAACAAGCATCTGACTTGCCTTTCCTATTGCTTTGTTACATTGCTCACCTGAAATAGTAATACTTAGATAGCTTTCCTCTTGCCATTATAATGCCCTTAATATTATAGTTAGCCTTTGCATTTTTGAGACGTGTATGATTTTGCATTTTTTGGCATTAAATGTTGCCATGTTCTTGACCATTCCTCTAGTCCAGGGGCAGAACTGCCAGAGACAACGGAGTCAGTTGCCGCCGGGCTCCAGCCCTGAAGGGGCTCCAGCCCTAAAGGGGCTTCCTCCATTGCCCCCCGGCTGTTACGTGCCCTTCCTACTAAATAGACAAAGGCGCTACCAGCAGGGTCTCGCAGTTTGTACATTCCATGCCGTAACACCCTTCTTTCCACCTTTTTCAAGACCCAGCCCAGCAGCCTCGCCGCTGCCACCACCGCTAGCTGCAGCACTGCCAGCGGTGGGGTGCCCCTGCTTCTTCTCACACCACAGATAGCTGGGCAGCACTGCAACTGCCTGCCTGATTGCTCCGCCCCCTTCCGGCTCCCAAGCACCTCTGCTGCCCAGTGATCCAGGAGCCTGCTGCTAGGAAGAAGTGGCCGAGCTTCAGCAAGCGAGTCTGGACACTGGCGGAGGAAGCCATGATAACCAGATAATGGGGAGTGGAGAGCCAGTTCCAAGGTAATACTTTATACAGCTGGTTGAGATCCTGGTCGGTGGATATGGATTCCAAGAAAACCCTGGAGGTGCTTCCTTTCAAGGGAGACACTCTCTTTGGAGAAGACCTCAATAAGATTGTAGCTGATCTGGCTACTGCTAAAACACCTTGCCTACCTCGTATGACTCCTACCACGCAGAAGGCTAAAAGTACTTTCCCTTGGCCCTTTCATCCCTCAGGTAAAGCGTACCCAAGGTCAGGCATACCCAAAGCAAGCTCATGCTTCCAGACCTGCCAAGCCCAGACTGAAGCAAGCCTGGGCTGCCCATCAGCCTGCTTCCAAAACGGACAAGCCTGCCGCATGACGGTGCAGGCCTCCCTCTGGGGGATCCCATGGTGGGGGGCCCGACTTCTAGGTTTGGCATAGAAAGGTATAATTCTAAGCTAGAGAATTCTGTTTGGAGCTCACCTTGTACTTTGTGAAGAAATAATCAGCATTGTGGCTGAGCAGATACATGTAGTGTGTGGCTGCAAACTGCATGGATCTGCTGCGTTGTAATGCTGATACTTTTTTTTTGCAAAGTACCAATAGCTTCATATAATGTTCACAATTTTTATGCAGGATCAAATAGCTCAATAGGTAGGGTGTTTGATTAGAATTCTAACAGGTTATAGGTTTGAATCCTGGGTATGGTAGTTTGAGATGTGTTATTTAATAAAGTATGTTGTTCTGACTGCTGGGATATCATACTAAATAAATGGAGTTGATCAATTTTTTTTTATTTTTTTTTTAAACTAGGGACAATTTCCAGATACTTTTCTTTATAACTGAGATTGCCCCCGGGAACTTCACATCAGTTGACAACTATGCATGAGTGGGCAGTGCTTGCTCTGGATCTGCCCACCCATTTATGTGCCGTCATAAAAGAAAGCACAACTGACAGTTATCCTGGGCGTACACTACACAATTATCTGTCAGGCTATCTATCCAGTCTGGATGGATGGAATGAAAATCTGATCTGGTAATGTATAGTAGCAAATGTCAATTAACCATTTGCTCCCAAACACTAGAAAAGTGGTCAAAAATGGTCATTACACAAATTGGTTAAACCCAAAATTTAACCAATTTGTTTAGGGGACCATGTTTGTCCATTTTCTAGTGTTTGAGAGTAAATCGTTGATAGTCATTTGCTCACATAGATAACCGGATTTCTATTCCAACCAGCCAGTGTTGGAGATATGGTCTGCCAGATTACATAATGCATACCAGAGCCATAACTAGACTTTTTGGTGCCCTGTGACAGAGAATTATATGCCCCCCCCCCCTCCCCTCCCCATTTTTGCAATATGGACAAAAGGCGCATGCCTTGTGGGGAAGGGGCATAACAAGATTGGTCTCAGAGAAAGCACATGAGATATGAAGATATATCTAGTATACTTGACACTCAATGGTTTGTGGTATTGCCGGGGTGCCCTCCTTAAATGCATATACAGTCACACATGGCGTGTTTGTGCAAATGGCATATCAGCAGTCAGCACTAACTGGTGACATGCCATTTGTACAAGTAAGCCATGTGTGACTAATATATAAACATACTTTATTAAATAACACCTCAAACTATCATACCCAGGATTCAAATCTATAACCTGTTGAATTCTAATCAAACACCCTACCCATTGAGCTACTTGATCCTGCATCTATTCTAACCTCCAAAAACAGATTCAGTTGCATTTTCCAGCGTGTTTTGTTTGCGCCTTTGCAAATGTCTTACATCGACAAACTTATTTAGTACTATTTTGCAAATAGGGTTACATTGTCGCAACATTGTGTTCCCTAATTGCTTGATTTTTTAAATGCAACAATTGATAAAGACACCTGATAATTGCTCTGTGGAGTGTTATTTTGTGTCTACTTCTTATCTACATTTAATTACCTACCTCTAATCAAGGCATTTTTAAATGCTGGGGGCTGCCAGGACGTGAGGCCTACCTAGACTTTAGATCGGAATTTGAATGTACTTGTGAACTAACTTAATTTCCTACTTCTAAATTCATTCCTAAATTCACTACTTACATTAATCCTGTAGTTGAGCATTTTGAGCCTTCAATTGTGGGTATTGTTTTGTGTCCAGACCAGCAGCTGGTGGTGTGCATTTGCTGGAAAGGCATCGAAGACCTCCGATATGCTGCATCTCCTGATGTGTGTCTCCCTCAAGTGGCTGTCAGCAAATGCATGCTAGACACCCCATTCCAAGCTGATTGTGACATCACGGAACATGCATCATAGAACAGGCATGCCAGAATATGGGTCTTCAACCTGCGACCCTCCAGCTGCTGTGGAACTACATATACCAGCATGCCCTGCCTCAGTTTTAGCATACCTTAATAGCAAAACTGTGGCAGGGCATGCTGGGATGTGTAGTTTCACAGCAGCTGGAGGGCCACAGGATGAAGACCCATGTGCTAGAGCCAAGCCGCAGGTACATTGAATGCTAGCAAGCTGAATGTTTAAATCCTTTTTGTTCCGCAGCATTCCAATGCGGAAGATTCCATGGAACCAGAGATTATTCCATTGAGAAGGACATGCTGCCTGGATGACTGCACTGTGCAAATTAAATCACGGAGCCAGTTGGCTTGTGGGTGGCTCTGGTGACTGGGTGGTTGGGTGGGCGGTGTGTCAGAGGTGGAGCACATGCAAATGAATGTGTATCATCATGCTAGTGAGAGTGAAAACTCATGCAGGAGTGTGCCTGCTTGTCAGTGGGTTATGCACCTTGCCAGGCGTCAAATCTACATGGAGCAGCTGGAGGGGACAAGAGCAGGTTTGCAAAATATAGATAGAAGAGCATATATGCTGGCGCATTCTCCATGATTGTGTCAGCTTATGTTTTGGTGCACTGCACTTTCCTCCACTAAGTTTTAGCCATTTTGGTTAAACGCAAGTGTAGTTGCTTCTCGCCCTTTTGGCTGTGATCTTGTATCGTGGTTGAAGAGTCTGCTGGAGGGATTGTTTTCTTCATTGACGAGAGACTGAAGATATTACAGGATGGAAGGCTTGGGAACACTATCTGTTTTTCAGTTGTGGAAGAGTTGAAAGACAGCTTTTACTTGCCAATATCTCTCTTTTGCAAAGAGCTACGCATTGGAAAATTCAGGGCTATACCGTGTAGATGAAGCACTAACAGGAGGCTTTAAAATTTTCATTCTAGTTTCCTTCGTTTGGGAGAAAAATGCAAAGGTACAAGACAGCTTTTCCTTGCCAATATCTCTCTTTTGCAAAGAGCTGCACATTGGAAAATTCAGGGCTATGCCGTGTAGATGATGGCCTAACAGGAGGCTTTAAAATTTTCTTTCTAGTGTCCTTCGTTTGGGAGAAAAATGCAAAGGTACAAGACAGCTTTTCCTTGCCAATATCTCTCTTTTGCAAAGAGCTACGCATTGGAAAATTCAGGGCTATGCCGTGTAGATGATGGCCTAACAGGAGGCTTTAAAATTTTCTTTCTAGTGTCCTTCGTTTGGGAGAAAAATGCAAAGGTACAAGACAGCTTTTCCTTGCCAATATCTCTCTTTTGCAAAGAGCTACGCATTGGAAAATTCAGGGCTATACCGTGTAGATGAAGCACTAACAGGAGGCTTTAAAATTTTCATTCTAGTGTCCTTCGTTTGGGAGAAAAATGCAAAGGTAGCTTGTGCCATCGCCACTCTGCTCCTTGTGCCGCCTTGGCGGTTTACATGAGCCACTGCGGTGACGTTGTCTGACTGGATCAGAACCGGTTGGTCGCAAAGTAAGGTCTCCGCTTGACGTAGGGCATTGTATATGGCCCCTAGTTTCAGGATGTTGATGTGAAGACAAGTCTCTTGACTTGACCAAAGACCTTGGAAATTTCTTCCCTGTGTGACTGCTCCCCAACCTTGGAGGCTTGCATCTGTGGTCACCAGGATCCAGTCCTGAATGCCAAATCTGCGTCACTCGAGAAGGTGAGCACTCTGCAGCCACCACAGGAGTGATACCCTGACCCTGGGGGACAGGGTGATCAACCAATGCATCTGTAAATGTGACCCAGACCACTTGTCCAGTAGGTCCCATTGGAAAGTATTCGCATGGAACCTGCCGAATGGAGTGGCTTTGTATGATGCCACCATCTTTCCCAGGACTCGAGTGCAGTGATGCACTGACACAAGTTTTGGTTTCAATAGGTTCCTGACAAGAGTCATGAGTTCCTGGGCCTTTTCTATCAGGAGATAAACCCTCTTCTGGTCTGTGTCCAGAATCATGCCCAAGAAAGACAGACGAGTCGTAGGAACCAACTGCGACTTTGGGATATTGAAAATCCAGCCGTGTTGCTGTAACACTTTCAGTGAAAGTGATACGCTGTTCAGCAACTGCTCTCTTGATCTCGCTTTTATGAGATCGCTCAAGTACGGGATAATTGTGACACCTTGCTTGCGCAGGAAAACCATCATTTCCACCATTACCTTGGTGAAAATTCTCTGGGCCGTGGAGAGACCAAACAGCAACGTCTGAAATTGGCAATGACAGTCCTGTACCGCAAATCTGAGGTACGACTGATGAGATGGATAAATTTGGACATGAAGGTATGCATCCTGTACACAAATGCGGACAACAGGTGTCAAGCCGTGTGTTGCCTTTGTCAAGCTGTAATAAGTAGGGGTAAGGACGTTAACCACCTCAGAACATCCTCCCTTATACGTCACCTGCAGCGCATTAATCATAAGTCAGTGACAAGTTCAAAAACTTTGGATGACAGCGGAAGCAGTCCACTGACCACTAAATCCCTTCCTCTTGTAACCAAGCTCCTGCAAACCACACCACCAACTCCCTCAGTGTCAATTTCCTCCTTAGACAGGAGAGCCAATAGTCCTGCAGGCCATGTCACTGGCAAGTCTGACGAGTCCTCTCCTGCCTGGGATTCCTCCGATGCATCCTTGAGTGTAACGCCTACTGCTGCTGGCGCTGCTGTTGTTGCTGCTGGGAGTCGATCGTCATCCCAGAGGGGAAGTCGGAAGACCACTTGTACTACTTCCAGTAGGCAATTGACTGTCCAACAGTCCTTTGCGAGGAAAATGAAATATCACAGCAGTCATCCTGCTGCAAAGCGGATAACTCAGGTCTTGTCAGCCTGGGTGGTGAGAAACGTGGTTCCGGTATCCATCGTTAATTCAGAGGCAACTAGAGACTTGATTGAGGTACTGTGTCCCCGGTACCAAATGCCATCTAGGTTCCATTTCTCTAGGCAGGCGATACCGAAAATGTACACAGACCTCAGAAAAAGAGTCACCAGTGTCCTAAAAAATGCAGTTGTACCCAATGTCCACTAGTCCACATGTCCGTGGTTAAGTGGAGCAGGGCAGACTCAGGACTATATGACTGTGACAGCCCACTGGGTAGATGTATTGCCTCCCGCAGCAAGGACAGCAGCGGCGGCACCAGTAGCAGCATCTTGCAAATGCCAACTCGTTCCTAGGCAGGCTACGCTTTGTATCACCGCTTTCCATAAGAGGCACACAGCTGACAACCTCTTACGGAAACTGAGGAACATCATCGCAGAATGGCTTACCCCAATTTGACTCTCCTGGGGATTTGTGACATCGGACAACGCCACCAATATTGTGCGTGCATTACATCTGGGCAAATTCCAGCACGTCCTATGTTTTGCACATACATTGAATTTGGTGGTGCAGAATTATTTAAAAAACGACAGGGGCATGCAAGAGATGCTGTCGGTGGCCCGAAGAATTGCGGGCCACTTTCTGCATTCAGACACCGCGTGCCGAAGACTGGAGCACCACCAAACATTCCTGAACCTGCCCTGCCATCCTCTGAAGCAAGAGGTGGTAACGAGGTGGAATTCAACCCTCTATATGCTTCAGAAGATGGAGGAGCAGCAAAAGGCCATTCAAGCCTATACATCTACCCACGATATAGGCAAAGGAGGGGGAATGCACCTGACTCAAGCGCAGTGGAGAATGATTTCAACGTTGTGCAAGGTTCTGCAATCCTTTGAACTTGCCACACGTGAAGTCAGTTCAGACACTGCCAGCCTGAGTCAGGTCATTCCCCTCATCAGGCTTTTGCAGAAGAAGCTGGAGACATTGAAGGAGGAGCTAAAACAGAGCGATTCCGCTAGGCATGTGGGACTTGTGGATGGAGCCCTTAATTCGCTTAACCAGGATTCAATCTGTTGAAATCAGAGCAATAAATTTTGGCCACCGTGCTCGATCCTAGATTTAAAACCTACATTGTATCTCTCTTTCCTGCAGACACAAGTCTGCAGAGGTTCAAAGACCTGCTGGTGAGAAAATTGTCAAGTCAAGCGGAACGTGACCCGTCAACAGCTCCTCCTTCACATTCTCCCGCAACTGGGGGTGCGAGGAAAAGGCTAAGAATTCCGAGCCCGCCCGCTGGCGGTGATGCAGGGCAGTCTGGAGTGAGTGCTGACATCTGGTCCGGACTGAAGGACCTGGCAACGATTACTGACATGTCGTCTACTGTCACTGCATATGATTCTGTCACCTTTGAAAGAATGGTGGAGGATTATATGAGTGACCGCATCCAGGTAGGCACGTATGTATACTGGCAGGAAAAAGAGGCAATTTGGAGGCCCTTGCACAAACTGGCTTTATTCTACCTAAGTTGCCCTCCCTCCAGTGTGTACTCCAAAAGAGTGTTTAGTGCAGCCGCTCACCTTGTCAGCAATCGGCGTACGAGGTTACTTCCAGAAAATGTGGAGAAGATGATGATCATCAAAATGAATTATAATCAATTCCTCCGTGGAGACATTCACCAGCAATTGCCTCCAGAAAGTACACAGGGATCTGAGATGGTGGATTCCAGTGGGGACGAATTAATAATCTGTGAGGAGGGCGATGTACACAGTGAAAGGGGTGAGGAATCGGAGGATGATGAGGTGGACATCTTGCCTCTGTAGAGCCAGTTTGTGCAAGGAGAGATTGATTGCTTCTTTTTTGGTGGGGGTCCAAACCAACCAGTCATTTCAGTCAGCCGTGTGGCAGACCCTGTTGCTGAAATGATGGGTTCGTCAATGTTTTTCTTTTCAATCTAAGCCCCTGCAGTTTTCTGTAAGAATCTGCTTCGCTATGATGATCAACAAGTCACAAGGGCAAACACTCAGGGCTGGAGGCGTAGATCTTAGGACCAGCTGCTACAAGCATGGCAAAGGTGTCACTATCATTGGTGACACCCAGAGAGGCAGCGAGGGAGATTGTAATGCAGTGCACGCAGATAAGCAGCGCAATGGTAAAATGGAGGCATGGTCTCATAGGTAGGGGTGTGGCCTGTTGGCCTGAATCTCCATTTTGTTGCTCCGGGTATCCCGGGGGTTGAGTGCTGCACCCGGGGACTAGTGTGTGAGTGGTGCTGGCTCCTGCACAGTGACAGAAACTGGGTGTTGCACGTAATGTCACAGTGAAACACCCATATTCTGTCACTGAAGAGGAGCCGGCACTTTGGTGTCACCCCCCTTGGCGGGTGACACTCGGGTGTGGGCCGCAACCCCGTTGTGATGCCACTGACCCATGGGAAGCTTTACGTGGCTTACCCATGTGTTAGTAGCCCCAAGCATCTTTTGTGTTAGTCCCTGAAGAAAAACTTCAAATATTTACAAATAAATTTTGTAATCAATGGGCCTAATTCAGTAAGGATTGAAAATTCTGCTAAGTAACAGAATTTGCAATCCTTTGGTTCGCATGCTGGGGCCACCCAGCATGCCGCCTCCCTTCTTGACCACGCTGAAATTGCAGTCGCAGTGCAGTTCAGCGTGATCATAAAAAATGGGTTAGCCTCCTGTTGGTGCAGACTGTATGTGTGCGCAGGAAGCCGCCACCATTTTTGTGATCGCAGCTGCTGCATGTGATGTCATGCAACCGCTCTGACCACGCCTCCTGTTTCTCCGTTGCCGAACCCATTTTGAAGCCCTGCCCACGCACCGCTCCATCTCCGACTTGGAAATGGAGTGTTGCTGACCCCCCCCCCAGCACCGATTGACAGTCAGAGGCGATTGCATTAACTGCGGGGTGCCGCAGAAAATGCAGGCGCATGCGTATGCTCTTAGCAATTTTTGCAGTTGGACTGCTTATTGCGATTGCAATCCAACCTGAATCAGGCTCTATTACCTATCACAATGCACTGCGGGTAGTACAAAATGGGGTTAATATAAGAGAAAACCCCCCAGAGCTGTGTTCCTTAACTGTCCCTGGTGGCTAGTGGAGCGGCTGCCCAGTAATCAGTGTCCACGCCAGTGCGCACATGGCCCGCCCCCTACAGCCACGCTGGATCACGGTATAGTGTGGGCACAGAAGTCCCTTACCTCCCTTTCATCAGCGGCCTCGTGATCCCGGAGGGCGGTGTGTGTGTGACTGACCTTAGGAAGAAACCGGAGCCTCCGCTGCAGTGACCCAGCAACCAGGGCGCGGGAGTATACTGCGCCGCTGGGAGTGATGGAGCTGCAGTAAAGATGTCTATTAGACCTAGCCTGCTGCAGCCCTTGTAGATTCTTATAAAAAAAAGTTCTTCTTTTCTTGTCAAAATTAATAGCTAAGAATAGGCTGCCTGAGGCAGCCCCCTCTTAAGTGGCCTGCTACTGAAGGCACCAACTACAAACTGAGCTCCCTGTTCATGGAAGCGAGGTTATAGAGGAGGGGGCGCTGAGCATCTTGGGAACAGTCAAAAGCTTTGAGCCTGTTGGTGCCTCAGATCAAGATCCTACTCTACACCCCAATGTGAATCCTTGTGGAGTCCAGTGTATCCCACAGAAGAAATTAATGTGTCACACCCATTGGCAGCAACATTAGAATAGCTGCTGATGGGCACAATTGAGAAAGGAAGGGGTGAAAACATTTGAATCCAGCACATATATGTAATTTGAATATGTAATTTGTACCTTCCTACTTTAAAATGTAATGGATGAACCTCACCCTGTGAGAACTATCTTCATGATCAAGAGATCTCATACGCAAGAAAAGCATGTGCTGGGATAGGGCTGTGGAGGGCGGCTGCTCGGGCACACACCCGTCAAGTTAAGGAGATTCAACTGAGGAAGCACAAGGGAACTGCAGGGAGACCACATATTTTCAGATGAACATGAGAGGGCGGAAGGCTGCCTAATACTGAAGCACCCTCAAACATCAAACCATATGCAACAACTAGTACAAGCATTCCTGGGGAAAGGTCTGCAGCAGACGGATTTGCATACGGTGATGTCATCCAAGCAATGGGCATAGTTGGCTGCAACCCTCGTCTGCATATGAAAAGAGAAAATGGTCACGCAGGGCATGGCGGCCTTTGTGGGGTTGCGCTTGGATGACCCCTAGATCGCTTTATACACCCCCATCAGTGTGGGGCTCATGTTGGCCATGCCCAAGCCCCTGAAGCATTCAAGCTGATTTCTTGCAGCAGCTGGACCCAGTAACAGCTCCAGAGTTGCTCTACAAGACAAGTAAAAGGGTGTGAGCCCTGCAGCACCACCTGTAGTTTGCATACACACATATATAGGACAGCATCTCTTATATGCCCCAGGGGCAATAAAATAGTAGCCTTATCTAGGGTATCCGTCCATGCCGCTACAGCACTACACACCCAGGCCGACGCAATTGCCGGTCTGAGTAAGGTACCTGAATGTGTATAAATGGACTTCAGGGTAATCTCCTGTTTGCGGTCAGCAGACTCTTTGAGGGTAGCCGTATCCTGGGATGGGAGGGCTACCTTCTTGGATAAGCGTGTTAATGCTTTGTCCACCCAAGGGGAGGATTCCCATCGTAACCTATCCGTTGATGGGAAAGGGGAATCCTTTTGGAAATCTGCAGGAGATTCCCAAGCTTTTTCACATAACTCGTTCAGCTCGTGTGAGGGGGGAAAGGTTACCTCAGGCTTCTTTCCCTTGTACATATGTACCCTCTTGTCAGGGATAGGGGGCTCCTCTGTGATGTGCAAAACATCTTTTATTGCCATAATCATATATCAAATGTATTTTGCCAATTTTGGCTGTAACTTTGCATCATCGTAATCGACACTGGAGTCAGAATCCGTGTCGGTATCTGTGTCAACAATCTGGATAGTGGGCGCTTATGAGACCCTGACAGTCCCTGCGACATAGGATTAGGCATTGGTTGAGACCCTGACTGTCCCAAAGCTTCTGCCTTGTCTAATCTTTTGTGCAATGAGTTTACACTAGCATTTAAAACATTCCACATATCCATCCAATCAGGTGTCGGCGGAGACACCACGTTCATTTGCTCCCGCTCCTCTCTAATATAGCCTTCTTCCTCAGACATGTCGACACACGCGTACCGACACACCACACACACAGGGAATACTTTTACTGAAGACATTTCCCCCACAAGGCCCTTTGGAGAGACAGAGAGAGAGTATGCCAGCACATACCCCAGCGCTATATAACCCAGGAATAGCACAGTAACTTAATGTTTGAACAATCGGTGAGGGGGAACATCTTGAAACCCCAGTTTGTACCCTTGGGACACTATTTGTAAAACACACGAGTCCATGTCCGAATGAATCCAGAACTGACTGAAGAGTTTTAGACGTGCCCCCACTGGTGCGGGCTCCTGCAAGAGAGCCCCAGCGTCATGCAGTGGATTTGGCAGAAGCAGAGGATGATCTCTGCTCCTGCGATCTTGAAGAGGATGCAGACCTCTTCTCTCTTCTCCTTCCTCTACCTGCAAAGAAAGGGGAATCTTAACTTCTTGCATATCTATTGGGCCGAAATGACTGCATCAGATAATGATGCGTCTTCATCCGTTGGGAGGGAACATAGGGCAAGAAGGTTGACTTACCTGCGGGAGCTGCCGAGATCAAATTAACTAGGCAGTCACCAAACAAGGCTTCACCTTCATAGGGAAGAGACTCCCTTTCTTCTTGGAGTCAGCATCAGCATTCTCTTGGTGAATCCACAATGCCCTCCTATCCGACACTGCCATGAAATTGGCCCGTGAACTCAAGAGTCCTATATCCCTTGCAGTCTCACGTAAGTATGCTGCAGTGTCCTTGATATGATACAACGTAAGGAGTATCCCATCTCTCCAGGGTATCTATATCGGATGACAAGGTATTCGACCAATTCTTGAATACTACTACTCACCCATGCACATGTAATGGCAGGTCTAAGTAATGTACCCGTGGTTACATAACTAGAAATAATGTAGCTTCCTGCATACGATCCGCTGGATTTGTGACAGGGCCCCGTGCAGAACAGGGGGTGACTCCCACTTTATTCTGTCCGCGGCGGGAAATGAATAAACAACCAGAATCCTTTTGGGGATTTGAAACCATCTTGTCGAGCTGGCCCAGACTTTCTCAAACAGAGATGGAGGAACGTTACATCAGCTTTCATTATATATCTATATATACATACATATAGACCCCTTTGTCAGGAACAGCAGGGTCTTCAGTGATTTTAATATGTCCTTAATATCCACAATCATGTACTGAATGCTCCTTGCCAATATTGGATCTAATCAGGAAACATTATGGTCGACATAAGTATCAGTATCCGTGTCAGTATCAGTGTGTAGTAACTGGGCAAAATAACATTTTTGCGACCCAGCGGGGCCTGAGGGAAAAGAAACATAGCCATGAATATCACATCTATTCTCTACGTCTGTGTCTGGGACACAGATTTATCCAACCTTACTCTGATATTACTGAAACATTTACCCAGTCAGTTATTGGTGGTGCCAACAGGGCCACCATCATATGTCTGCATTCCTAATATAGTTTCCTCTTGGGAAAAACATTCAGCCACCGACATGTTGACACACATATACCAAGTACCCACAGACACACCGGCTTATGGGGGACAGACCGTCAGTAAATCTGTCAGAGGGACACAGAGGATTTTTCAGCTCACAATCCAGCGCCAAAAGTACACAGTCTGGGAAATAATAAACTCTATAGTGATAGACTTGTAATGCTCTAAAGATGTTCTGGTGAGGTGAGGAAGAAGCCCCGCCGCTGTAATGGCGCATATCTGTCCCGCTCAGAAATAATTAATTACGCTAGCGGGGTAAGGACAGTGCCCAGGCACTAATGTCCACTTTTTCCAGCCTTTTGTGAGGAATTTATGCTGCCCAGGGTGCCCCCCCCCCGTGCCCTGCACCCTGCAGTGCCTGTGTTTGTGTGTGAGCATGGCGCGCAGCGTTCCGCTCGCTGCTCGGTACCTCAGAATGCCGTCACTGAAGAAGAAGTCTTCTGTTCTTCTGCTACTCACCTGTCTTCTGGCTCTGTAAGGGGGTGACGGCAGGCTGCGGGAGTGTGCATCTAGGCGTACCCAGCGATCAGCACCCTCAGGAGCTAATGGTGTCCTGTCAGCCTGAAGCAGAGCCATTGAACTCACTAGAAGTTGGTCATACTTCTCTCCCCTAAGTCCCACGAAGCAGGGAGACTGTTGCCAGCAGCCTCCCTGAAAATAAAAAAAACTAACAAGTCTTTTCAGAGAAACTCAGTAGAGCTCCCCTGTAGTGCATCCAGTATCACTGCGCACAATACTAAAACTGGAGTCTGGAGGAGGGGCATAGAGGGAGGAGACAGTTCACACCCTTTGAAAGTCTTAAAGTGCCCATGTCTCCTGCGGATCCCGTCTATACCCCATGGTTCTTAATGTGACCCCAGCATCCTCTAGGACGTATGAGAAAACAAATAACGCACACACGAGGAGGAGAGAACTAAGTAAGCTATAAGGAGAAGAGGGGAGGGAGGGGGGGTTGAAAGGTAAGGTAGTAAAGGCATATTGGATAAACTACAACCTTATACATATTCATTAATGTACCAGTAGTTAGAAGCAGAAGAGCTCTAACAGAAACCACAAAGCTTATCTAAAGCCACACCACACTGGATATGCCCAATCTCATTTGATTTTTGAAGCAAAGCAGTATTGGACTTTGTTAATACATGGATGGGAGACTGCTTGGTAGTATCAGATTCTTTAGGTGTTTTTAAACTACCAACACCATTTTCTTGGTACATTTAATTTTTACATGTATTCTTTTATGTACCAGAAGTTAGAAGTAGAAGAGCTGTAACAGAAACCACCAGCTCATCTACAGCCACAGCACACTGGATTTGCCCAATCTCTCCTGATCATGGAAGCTGAGCAGTGTTGGTCCTGGTTTTAGTACTTGGATGGGAGACCAAAAGGAAATACCAGGAGCTGTGTGTATTTTTACAATACTAACACCGTTCTCTTGATGCATTCCATTTTGAAACATTGGGGCAGATCTATTAAGCCTGGTGAACTGATAAAGTGCAAGGTGATAAAGTACCAGCCAGTCAGCTCCTAACTGTCATTTTTCAAACCCAGCCTGTGACATGGCAATTAGGAGCTGATTGGCTGGTACTTTATCACCATGCAAATTATCATTTCACCAGGTTTAATAAATCGGCTGCTTACTCATTTATGTACGAGTAGTTAGAAGTAGAAGAACTCTAACAGAAACCACAAGCTCATCTACAGCCACACCACACTGTATGTGCCCAATATCACCTGATTTTAGGCCTGGTTTGTTCTTGGATGTGAGACCACCTGGGAATACCAGGTGCTGTAGGTAGTTTTATACTACCAACACCGTTCTCTTGATGCATTATATTTTGAAACTTATTCATTGATGTACCAGTAGTTAGAAGTAGAAGTTAGAAACAGCAAAAATCATCTACAGCCGCATCACACTGGATATGTCCAATCTCATCTGATGTTGGAAGCTAAGCAGTGTTGTGCCTGGTTAGTTTTTGGATTTCAGGTCCTGCCTTCTGGTTTGGCCACGGCACCTCGGAAATTCACCAAGGTCATGGCCGTGATGACGACCCTTCACCATCGGTGGACCAGGGAGGAATCTCTCCTCCCGATAAACATTCTGGAATTGCGGGCAGTGTTCAATTCATTGACACTGGCCCTGCCTCTAGTACAGAACAGGCCTGTTCAAGTACAATCGGACAACGACACCACGGTAGTGTACACAAATCATCAAGGCGGCACTCGAAATTGCATGGCAAAGCTGGAAGTATCAAAAATCCTCAGTTGGGTAGAACGTCATCTGCCAGCAATATCGGCAGTGTTCATTCCCGGAGTCCTCAACTGGGAAGCGGATTTCCTCAGTCGTCAGTACGTTCACGCTGGAGAGTGGAGAGGCCGCAGCAGAAATGTCTGCACTGGTGTCAGTAGGTGACTGAGGCAGGGATGACTGGGAGATAGTGGGTGACTGAAGCATGTATGACTGGGAGATAGTGGGTGACTGAGGCCGGGGTGACTGGGAGATAGTCAGTGACTAAGGCAGGGGTGATAGGGATATAGTGGATGACTGTGGCAGGGGTGACAGGGACAGTAGGAGACTGAGGCAGGGGTGACAGGGATAGTGGGTGACTGAGGCAGGGGTGATAGGGTGACAGTGGGTGACTGAGGCAGAGGTGACAGGGATAGTGGGTGACTGAGGTAGGGGTGATATGGAGATAGTGGTTGACTGAGGCAGGGGTGACAGAGATAGTGGGTGACTAAAGCAGGGGTGACTGGTATAGTGGGTGACTGAGGCAGGGGTCGCAGGTATAGTGGTTAACTGAGGCAGCGGTGACTGGGAGATAGTGGGTAACTGGGGCAGGGGTGACAGGGAAAGTGTGTGACTCAGGCAGGGGTGATAGGGAGATAGTGGGCAGCAGATCACTGCCTCGCTGACAGCAGCACATCCCTGCTTCACTGACAGCAGCACATCCCTGCCTCATTGACAGCAGCACATACCTGCCTCACTTATAGCAGCACATCCCTGCCTCACTGGCAGCAGCAGATCCCTGCCTCACTGGCAGCAGCAGATCACTGCTTCACTGACAGCAGCACATCCCTGCCTCACTGGCAGCAGCAGATCCCTGCCTTACTGACAGCTGTATATAGGGCCTAATTCAGACCTGATCTCTGCTGTGCATATTCACACAACAGGAGATCAGGTCTGAAGTGTGTGTGTGTGTGTGTGTGTGTGCTGGTGCCGCAGTGCACCGGCACATGCCAGAGATGCGATCAGCATCTCTGCCCAGTGAGCGCCTCTGCCAACACATACTTATCTTGCATATGAGATCTCTTGATCATGAAGATAGTTCTCACAGGGTGAGGTTCATCCATTACATTTTAAAGTAGGAAGGTACAAATTACATATTCAAATTACATATATGTGCTGGATTCAAATGTTTTCCCCCCTTCCTTTCTCAATTGTGCCCATCAGCAGCTATTCTAATGTTGCTGCCAATGGGTGTGACACATTCATTTCTTCTGTGGGGTACACTGTACTCCACAAGGATTCACATTGTGGTGTAGAGTAGGATCTTGATCTGAGGCACCAACAGGCTCAAAGCTTTTGACTGTTCCCAAGATGCTCAGCGCCCCCTGCTCTATAACCTCGCTTCCATGAACAGGGAGCTCAGTTTGTAGTTGGTGCCTTCAGTAGCAGGACACTTAACAGGGGGCTGCCTCAGGCAGCCTATACTTAGCTATTAATTTTGACAAGAAAAGAAGAACTTTTTTTATAAGAATGTACAAGGGCTGCAGCAGGCTAGGTCTAATAGACATCTTTACTGCAGCTCCATCACTCCCAGCGGCGCAGTATACTCCCGTGCCCTGGTTGCTGGGTCACTGCAGCGGAGGCTCCGGTTTCTTCCTAAGGTCAGTCACACACACACCGCCCTCCGGGATCACGAGGCCGCTGATGAAAGGGAGGTAAGGGGCTTCTGTGCCCACACTATACCGTGATCCAGCATGGCTGTAGGGGGCGGGCCGTGTGCGCACTGGCGTGGACACTGATTACTGGGCAGCCGCTCCACTAGCCACCAGGAACAGTTAAGGAGCACAGCTCTGGGGGGTTTTCTCCTATATTAACCCCATTTTGTACTACCTGCAGTGCATTGTGATAGGTAATAGAGCCTGATTCAGGTTGGATTGCAATCACAATAAGCAATCCAACTGCAAAAATTGCTAAGAGCATACGCATGCGCCTGCATTTTCTGTGACTGTCAATCGGTGCGGGGGGGGGGGGGGGGTCAGCAACACTCCATTTCAAAGTCGGAGATGGAGCGGTGCGGGGGCAGGGCTTCAACGGAGAAACAGGAGGCGTGGTCAGAGCGGCTGCATGACATCACATGCAGCCGTTGCGATCACAAAAATGGTGGCGGCTTCCTGCGCACACGTACAGTCTGCACCAACAGGAGGCTAACCCATTTTTTATGATCACGCTGAACTGCACTGAGACTGCAATTTCAGCGTGGTCAAGAAGGGAGGCGGCATGCTGGGTGGCCATGCCCTGTGATGGGTGGCCCCAGCATGCGAACCAAAGGATTGCAAATTCTGTTACTTAGCAGAATTTGCAATCCTTACTGAATTAGGCCATTGATTACAAAATTGTAAACAATATTTGTAGTTTTTCTTCAGGGACTAACACAAAAGATGCTTGGGGCTACTAACACATGGGTTAGCCACGTAAAGCTTCCCATGGGTCAGTGGCATCACAACGGGGTTGCGGCACACACCCGAGTGTCACCCGCCAAGTGGGGTGACACCAAAGTGCCGGCTCTTCTTCAGTGACAGAATATGGGTGTTTCACTGTGACATTACGTGCAACACCCAGTTTCTGTCACTGTGCAGGAGCCAGCACCACTCACACACTAGTCCCCGGGTACAGCCCCCAACCCCCGGGATACCCGCAGCAACAAAATGGTGATTCAGGCCACGCCCCTACCTATGAGACCATGCCTCCTTTTTACCATTGCGCTGCTTATCTGCGCGCACTGCATTACAATCTCCCTCGCCGCCTCTCTGGGTGTCACCAGTGATAGTGACACCTCTGCCATGCTTGTAGCAGCTGGTCCTAAGATCTACGCCTCCAGCCCTGAGTGTTTTCCCTTGTGACTTGTTGATCATCATAGCGAAGCAGATGCTTACAGAAAACTGCAGGGGCTTAGATTGAAAAGAAAAACATTGACGAACCCATCATTTCAGCGACAGGGTCTGCCACACGACTGACTGAAATGACTGGTTGGTTTGGGCCCCCACCAAAAAAGAATCAATCAATCTCTCCTTGCACAAACTGGCTCTACAGAGGCAAGATGTCCACCTCATCATCCTCCGATTCCTCACCCCTTTCACTGTGTACATCCCCCTCCTCACAGATTATTAATTCGTCCCCACTGGAATCCACCATCTCAGATCCCTGTGTACTTTCTGGAGGCAATTGCTGGTGAATGTCTCCACGGAGGAATTGATTATAATTAATTTTGATGATCATCATCTTCTCCACATTTTCTGGAAGTAACCTTGTACGCCGATTGCTGACAAGGTGAGCGGCCGCACTAAACACTCTTTCGGAGTACACACTGGAGGGAGGGCAACTTAGGTAGAATAAAGCCAGTTTGTGCAAAGGCCTCCAAATTGCCTCTTTTTCTCCACCATTCTTTCAAAGGTGACAGAATCATATGCAGTGACAGTAGACGACATGTCAGTAATCGTTGCCAGGTCCTTCAGTCTGGACCAGATGTCAGCACTCACTCCAGACTGCCCTGCATCACCGCCAGCGGGTGGGCTCGGAATTCTTAGCCTTTTCCTCGCACCCCCAGTTGCTGGAGAATGTGAAGGAGGAGCTGTTGACGGGTCACGTTCCGCTTGACTTGACAATTTTCTCACCAGCAGGTCTTTGAACCTCTGCAGACTTGTGTCTGCCGGAAAGAGAGATACAATGTAGGTTTTAAATCTAGGATCGAGCACGGCGGCCAAAATGTAGTGCTCTGATTTCAACAGATTGAATCCTGGTTAAGCAAATTAAGGGCTCCATCCACAAGTCCCACATGCCTAGTTGAATCGCTCTGTTTTAGCTCCTCCTTCAATGTCTCCAGCTTCTTCTGCAAAAGCCTGATGAGGGGAATGACCTGAATCAGGCTGGCAGTGTCTGAACTGACTTCACGTGTGGAAAGTTCAAAGGGTTGCAGAACCTTGCACAACGTTGAAATCATTCTCCACTGCGCTTGAGTCAGGTGCATTCCCCCTCCTTTGCCTATATCGTGGGCAGATGTATAGGCTTGAATGGCCTTTTGCTGCTCCTCCATCCTCTGAAGCATATAGAGGGTTGAATTCCACCTCGTTACCACCTCTTGCTTCAGATGATGGCAGGGCAGGTTCAGGAATGTTTGGTGGTGCTCCAGTCTTCGGCATGCGGTGGCTGAAGGCAGAAAGTGGCCCGCAATTCTTCGGGCCACCGACAGCATCTCTTGCACGCCCCTGTCGTCTTTTAAATAATTCTGCACCACCAAGTTCAATGTATGTGCAAAACATGGGACGTGCTGGAATTTGCCCAGATGTAATGCACGCACAATATTGGTGGCGTTGTCCGATGTCACAAATCCCCAGGAGAGTTCAATTGGGGTAAGCCATTCTGCGATGATGTTCCTCAGTTTCCGTAAGAGGTTGTCAGCTGTGTGCCTCTTATGGAAAGCGGTGATACAAAGCGTAGCCTGCCTAGGAACGAGTTGGCAATTGCGAGATGCTGCTACTGGTGCCGCCGCTGCTGTTCTTGCTGCGGGAGGCAATACATCTACCCAGTGGGCTGTCACAGTCATATAGTCCTGAGTCTGCCCTGCTCCACTTAACCACAGACAAGTGGACATTGGGTACAACTGCATTTTTTAGGACACTGGTGACTCTTTTTCTGAGGTCTGTGTACATTTTCGGTATCGCCTGCCTAGAGAAATGGAACCTAGAGGGTATTTGGTACCGGGGACACAGTACCTCAATCAAGTCTCTAGTTGCCTCTAAATTAACGATGGATACCGGAACCACGTTTCTCACCACCCAGACCTGAGTTATCCGCTTTGCAGCAGGATGACTGCTGTGATATTTCATCTTCCTCGCAAAGGACTGTTGGACAGTCAATTGCTTACTGGAAGAAGTACAAGTGGTCTTCCGACTTCCCCTCTGGGATGATGATCGACGCCCAGCAGCAACAACAGCAGCGCCAGCAGCAGTAGGCGTTACACTCAAGGATGCATCGGAGGAATCCCAGGCAGGAGAGGACTCGTCAGACTTGCCAGTGACATGGCCTGCAGGACTATTGGCTCTCCTGTCTAAGGAGGAAATTGACACTGAGGGAGTTGGTGGTGTGGTTTGCAGGAGCTTGGTTACAAGAGGAAGGGATTTAGTGGTTAGTGGACTGCTTCCGCTGTCATCCAAAGTTTTTGAACTTGTCACTGACTTATGATGAATGCGCTGCAGGTGACGTATAAGGGAGGATGTTCCGAGGTGGTTAACGTCCTTATCCCTACTTATTACAGCTTGACAAAGGCAACACACGGCTTGACACCTGTTGTCCGCATTTGTGTACAGGATGCATACCTTCATGTCCCCATTTATCCACCTCATCAGGCGTAACTCAGATTTGCGGTACAGGACTGTCATTGCCAATTTCAGACGTTGCTGTTTGGTCTCTCCATGGCCCTGAGAATTTTCACCAAGGTAATGGCGGAAATGATGGTGCTCCTGTGCAAGCAAGGTGTCACAATTATCCCGTACTTGGGCGATCTCATAAAAGCGAGATCAAGAGAGCAGTTGCTGAACAGCGTATCACTTTCACTGAAAGTGTTACAGCAACACGGATGGATTCTCAATATCCCGAAGTCGCAGTTGATTCCTACTACTCGTCTGTCTTTCTTGGGCATGATTCTGGACACAGACCAGAAGAGGGTTTATCTCCTGATAGAAAAGGCCTAGGAACTCATGACTCTTGTCAGGAACCTATTGAAACCAAAACAGGTGTCAGTGCATCACTGCACTCGAGTCCTGGGAAAGATGGTGGCATCATACGAGGCCATTCCATTCGGCAGGTTCCATGCGAGGACTTTCCAATGGGACCTACTGGACAAGTGGTCCGGGTCACATTTACAGATGCATTGGTTGATCACCCTGTCCCCCAGGGTCAGGGTATCACTCTTGTGGTGGCTGCAGAGTGCTCACCTTCTCGAGGGACGCAGATTCAGCATTCAGGGCTGGATCCTGGTGACCACAGACGCAAGCCTCCAAGGTTGGGGAGCAGTCACACAGGGAAGAAATTTCCAAGGTCTTTGGTCAAGTTAAGAGACTTGTCTTCACATCAACATCCTGGAACTAAGGGCCATATGCAATGCCCTACGTCAAGCGGAGACCTTACTTTGCGACCAACCGGTTCTGATCCAGTCAGACAACGTCACCGCAGTGGCTCATGTAAACCGCCAAGGCGGCACAAGAAGCAGAGTGGCGATGGCACAAGCCACCAGAATTCTTCGCTGGGTGGAGAATCACGCAAGCGCACTGTCAGCAGTGTTCATTCCGGGAGTGGACAACTGGGAAGCAGACATCCTCAGCAGACACGACCTACATCCGGGAGAGTGGGGACTTCATCAGGAAGTCTTTGCACAGATTACAAGTCGGTGGGAACTGCCACAGATAGACATGATGCCGTCCCGGCTCAACAAAAAGCTACAGAGGTATTGCGCAAGGTCAAGAGACCCTCAGGCAGTAGCTGTAGACGCCCTAGTGACACCGTGGGTGTTCCGGTCGGTCTATGTATTTCCTCCTCTTCCTCTCATACCCAAGGTGTTGAGGATAATAAGACAAAGAGGAGTGAGAACAATCCTCATTGTTCCAGATTGGCCACGGAGGACCTGGTATCCGGATCTGCAGGAAATGCTCACAGAAGATCTGTGGCCTCTCCCTCTAAGACAGGACCTGTTGCATCAGGGGCCCTGTCTGTTCCAAGACTTACCGCGGCTGCGTTTGACGGCATGGCGGTTGAATGCCGGATCCTAGCATTCCGGTTGAGGTCATCCCTACGCTGATAAAGGCTAGGAAGGATGTAACGTTAAAACATTACACCGTATATGGCGAAATTATGTTTCTTGGTGTGAGGCCAGGAATGCTCCTACGGAAGAATTCCATCTGGGCCGTTTCCTTCACTTCCTACAAACTGGAGTGAATTTGGGCCTAAAATTAGGCTCTATTAAGGTCCAGATTTCGGCCTTATCCATTTTCTTTCAAAAAGAATTGGCTTCTCTTCCAGAAGTTCAGACTTTTGTAAAAGGAGTGCTGCATATTCAGCCTCCTTTTGTGCCTCCGGTGGCACCTTGGGACCTTAACGTGGTGTTAAGTTTTCTAAAATTACACTGGTTTGAACCACTTAAAACAGTGGAGTTAAAATATCTCACATGGAAGGTGGTCATGTTATTAGCCTTGGCTTCGGCTAGGCGAGTGTCGGAATTAGCGGCTTTGTCACATAAAAGCCCATATTTGGTATTCCATGTGGATAGAGCGGAATTGCAGACCCGTCCTCAATTCCTACCAAAAGTGGTCTCATCTTTTCATATGAACCAACCTATTGTGGTGCCTGTGGCTACGCGTGACTTGGAGGATTCCGAGTTACTTGATGTGGTTAGGGCTTTGAAAATTTACGTGGCCAGGACGGCTAGAGTCAGGAAAACTGAAGCGCTGTTTGTCCTGTATGCAACCAACAAGATTGGTGCCCCTGCTTCAAAGCAGGCTATTGCTCGCCGGATTTGTAACACGATTCAGCAAGCGCATTCTATGGCTGGATTGCAGTTACTGAAATCGGTCAAGGCCCATTCCACGAGGAAAGTGGGCTCTTCTTGGGCGGCTGCCCGAGGGGTCTCTGCACTACAACTGTGTCAAGCTGCTACTTGGTCGGGTTCACACACCTTTGCAAAATACTATAAGTTTGATACCCTGGCTGAGGAGGAACTCATGTTTGCTCAATCGGTGCTGCAGAGTCATCCGCACTCTCCCGCCCGTTTTGGAGCATTGGTATAATCCCCATGGTCCTTACGGAGTCCCCAGCATCCTCTAGGACGTTAGAGAAAATAAGATTTTAAACCTACTGGTAAATCTTTTTCTCGTAGTCCGTAGAGGATGCTGGGAGCCTGTCCCAAGTGCGGACTACTTCTGCAATACTTGTATATAGTTATTGCTTCAATAAGGGTTATGTTATAGTTGCATCGGTCCTGCACTGATGCTATGTTGTTTTTTCATACTGATAACTGGGTAGTTTATCACAAGTTATACGGTGTGATTGGTGTGGCTGGTATGAATCTTGCCCTGGATTAACAAAATCCTTTCCTCATACTGTCCGTCTCCTCTGGGCACAGTTTCTCTAACTGTGGCATAGAGGGAGGAGCCAGTGCACACCCAGAACTAAAGTCTTTCTTAAAGTGCCCATGTCTCCTGTGGAGCCCGTCTATCCCCATGGTCCTTACGGAGTCCCCAGCATCCTCTACGGACTACGAGAAAAAGATTTACCGGTAGGTTTAAAATCTTATTTTCTACTTTATTCTTTTCTATCCTAGTTTATTACAACCAACTCTCATCCAAGGAGTTTGATATTCTACTACCTGCATGCAATTTAAATTGCTTAAATTGTTTATATGGTTGATTTGTCCTTCACAATCCATAATCTGCAACTTGGATGTACTTGTGTCATTGAAAATCTTATAATAAAAATGTATATACAGATACTCAACCTGTATATTGAAAAAAAAAAAAGTTATAAGACATATGCATTCAATATTTGAAGAAACAAAATAAAATAAAGCTATCTATTGGGTTTCACTAACAAGCACATTGGAAGACTTGACTACTGTTAAAAGACATGCATTACATGGTATAGAGCCACAAACCACAATGTAGTAAAATAAAAACAAACTTACATGTGTATCAAACCTATATGAGGCTTACATTGATAGTGCAAGATCAACACTCTATCAACTGTGCAAACTAAGAAACAATATATGTATGAAAGCGCTACACTGAATAGTGTGTGTCGGTTATCCAACCCTCCTGGTCTTTATAAATTAATTCCTCCCAAAGATGGACTGCTGCCCTCAAATAATTGGGGTGTTGAATCCCAATAATTTATAGCACAAGAAACAGAAAATTGTATTGAAAGCGCTGTCCAAATTTCAAGAGTATTTTATTAAAATTAATTTTTTAAAAACAAAAGTAAATACATCCACATTAAATATTAATCCAAAAGGTGACACCTTTTGGATTAATATTTAATGTGGATGTATTTACTTTTGTTTTTTAAAAATTAATTTTAATAAAATACTCTTGAAATTTGGACAGCGCTTTCAATACAATTTTCTGTAACTGTGCAAACTAGACTGCACATAAATGCCATAAAATTTATCTGAGATTTTAGTAAATAAGGCCCGTTGCTGTCCGGGTCACGCAGCCGTCACGGCCCGCCCCCATACGGTCCGGTCATGTCTGCGTTGTCCTGACTGTGCCCCCAAAATGGCGGCACAACGCCGCTGGCCCGACTCCTCCTGCCCAGTGACCGCCTCTGCCTGTCAATCAGGCAGAGGCGCTCACTGGGCAGAGATGCTGATCGCATCTCTGGCATGTGCCGGTGCACTGCGGCACCAGCACACACGCACTTCAGACCGGATCTCCTGTTGTGTGAATATGCACAGCAGGGATCAGGTCTGAATTAGGCCCTATATACAGCTGTCAGTAAGGCAGGGATGTGCTGCTGCCAGTGAGGCAGGGATGTGCTGCTGGTAGTGAAGCAGTGATGTGCTGCTGTCAGCGAAGCAGTGCTGTGCTGCTGTCAGCGAGACAGGGATGTGCTGCTGTCAGCGAGGCAGGGATGTGCTGCTGTAAGCGAAGCAGGGATGTGCTGCTGTCAGCGAAGCAGGGATGTGCTGCTGTCAGCGAGGCAGGGATGTGCTGCTGTCAGCGAGGCAGGGATGTGCTGCTGTCAGCGAGGCAGGGATGTGCTGCTATAAGTGAGGTAGGGATGTGCTGCTGTCATTGAAGCAGGAATGTGCTGCTGCAGTGAGGCAGAGATATGCAGCCCACTATCTCCCTATCACCCCTGCCTGAGTCACACACTTTCCCTGTCACCCCTGCCTCAGTTACCCACTATCTCCCAGTTACCGCTGCCTCAGTCAACCACTATATCTGCGATCCCTGCCTCAGTCACCCACTATACCAGTCACCCCTGCTTTAGTCACCCACTGTCACCCTATCACCCCTGCTTCAGTCACCCACTATCCCTGTCAACCCTGCCTCAGTCACCCACTATCTCCCAGTCACCCCTGCCTCAGTCAGCCACTATCCCTGTCACCCCTGCCTCAGTCTCTTACTGTCCCTGTCACCCCTGCCACAGTCATCCACTATCTCCCTATCACCCCTGCCTTAGTCATTTATTATACCTGTCACCCACTTTCTTCCCATACTTACCCAACCCCTTCCTATCACCCCTCCCTCAGTAACCCACTATCTCCCTGTCACCCACTATCTCCCAGTCACCCCGGCCTCAGTCACCCACTATCTCCCACTCATACATGCTTCAGTCACCCACTATCTCCCAGTCATCCCTGCCTCAGTCACCTACTGACACCAGTGCAGACATTTCTGCTGCGGCCTCTCCACTCTCCAGCGTGAACGTCCTGACGACTGAGGAAATCTGCTTCCTAGTTGAGGACTCCGGGAATGAACACTGCCGATATTGCTGTCAGATGACTTTCTACCCAACGGAGGATTTTTGATACTTCCAGCTTTGCCATGCAGTTTCGAGTGCCGCCTTGATGATTTGTGTACACTACCGTGGTGGCGTTGTCAGATTGTACTTGAACAGGCCTGTTCTGTACTAGAGGCAGGGCCAGTGTCAATTAATTGAACACTGCCTGCAATTCCAGAATGTATATCAGGAGGAGAGATTCCTCCCTGGTCCACCGACCCTGGAGAAAGTGTTGCTCCAACACCATGGCCCAGCCCAAAAGACTGGCATCCATTGTCAGGAGGACACAGTTGGAGATCCAGAAGGGATGGCCCCTGCTCAACTGTTGGTCCTGTAGCCACCAGCTCAGTGTCAGACGAACCTCCGGAGTCAAGGAGATCATTTGAGACATCATCCGATGAGGCAGGCCGTCCCACTTGGAGAGGATTAACCTCTGCAGAGGGCGGTAATGAAATTGAGCGTACTCTATCATATCGAAAGCCGACACCATGAGGTCTAGTACTTGCATCGCTGTGTGTATCAACACTCTTGGGCGAGAGAGGACGATACTGTCCTGAATTTTCAGGACTTTCTCTGGAGACAGAAACAATTGTTGGCTGTGTGTGTCCAGCAGTGCCCCTAGGTGCACAATGTTCCGAGCAGGGACCAGCGAGGACTTTTTTCAGTTGATGAGCCACCCGTGGACTTTTAGGAATTGGACCGCCAGTTCCAGATAACTGTGGAGAACCTCTTGGGAGTTCACCAGGATCAGCAAGTCGTCCAGATTTGGCAGGATCCTGATTCTCTGATGGTGAAGGGTCGTCATCACGGCCATGACCTTGGTGAATATCCGAGGTGCCGTGGCCAAACCAGAAGGCAGGACTTGAAATCCAAAAACAAACCAGGCACAACACTGCTTAGCTTCCATCATCAGATGAGATTGGACCAGTGGCGTAACTACTGCCCCCGCAGTCCTCGCGGTGGCTTGGGGGCGAGGGGCTGCGGGGGCGCCACTGATTTACAGCAGACTGACATGCGGACGAGCGTCCGCATGTCAGTCTGCAGTCTCCTTCCCTCCGCCGCTTTTTGGAGGGACACGGAGGGCACACAGCGCGCCTCCCTGTGTCCCTCCTGCTGCATCATCTCCGGCGGCCGCGGGTCTAATAGGGGGAAGTGCCGTCCGTGAGCTCTAATTGGCTCACGAACCGGCACTTCCCCCTATTAGACCCGCGGCCGCCGGAGATGATGCAGCAGGAGGGACACAGGAGAGACGAGCTGTGCCCTCCGTGTCCCTCCAAAAAGCGACGGCGGGGGGGGGTAAATATCTGGCACTGGGGGCATATATGGCACGGGGGGGAGGGAGGAATATCTGGCACTGGGGCATTTCTGGCACTGGGGGGAATATCTGGCACTGGGGGCATATCTGGCACTGGGGGGGATATCTGGCACTGGGGCATATATGGCACTGGGGGGGAATATCTGGCACTGGGGGCATATATGGCACTGGGGGGGGTATCTGGCACTGGGGGCATATATGGCACGGGGGGCATATATGGCACTGGGGGGAATATCTGGCACTGGGGGCATATATGGCACTGGGGGGGAATATCTGGCACTGGGGGCATATGTGTACCTGGCACATGGGGGGGACGACTATATTTGGCACTGGGGCATGTAAGTACCTGGCACCGTGGGGGAATATCTGGCACTGGGGACATATGTGGCACTGGGAGCACAGCCCTAGCAACAAGGACTACCTCCTAGCAACGAGCATGACACCCAGTGCATGAAACATCTGGCAACGAGCATGACACCCAGTGCATGAAACACCTGGCAACGAGCATGACACCCAGTGCATGAAACCCCTGGCAACGAGCATGACACCCTGAGCATGAAAACCCCTGGCACCGTGCATGGAACCAAGAGCATGAAACCCCTGGCAACGAGCATGACACCCAGTGCATGAAACCCCTGACAACGAGCAGGTAATTGAAAAGTAATTAGAAGCCTTACTGTAGGACTTAATGTGTAATGGGCATTACGGTGTGTGGCATAATGTATCACGGACATTGTGGTGTGTGTCATAATGTGTCGCAGGCATTACGGTGTATGGTATACTATATCGCGGGCATTGTGATATGTGGTATAATGTCTCAGGGTCATTGCAGTGTGTGGCATAATGTATCACGGACATTGCGGTGTGTGTCATAATGTGTCAGGCATTACGGTGTGTGGTATACTATATCACAGGCATTGTGGTATGTGGTATAATGTCTCAGGGTCATTGCAGTGTGGCATAATACATAACGGGCATTGCGATGTGTGGCATAGGGTATAACGGGCAGGGCATTGCGGTATGTGTCACAGGCATTACGGTGTATGGTATACTATATCACGGGCATTGTGGTATAATGTCTCAAGGTCATTGCAGTGTGTGGCATAATGTGTCACAGGCATTGTATGTGCTATAATGTATCGGGCATTGCAGTGTGTGGCATAATGTATCACGGACATTGCGGTGTGTGTCATAATGTGTCACAGACATTGTATGTGCTATAATGTATCAGGGGCATTGCAGTGTGTAGCATAATGTATAACGGGCATTGCGATTCCTGTCATAATGTGTCACAGGCATTACGGTGTGTGGCATAATGTGTCACAGACATTACGGTGTGTGGCATAATGTGTCGGGGGCATTACAGTGTGTGCATATTGTGTCGTGCATTATTGTGTGCGGCATAATGTCTAAGGGCCATTGCAGTATGTGGCATAATGTATACTGGGCATTACTATAAGGAGGAAAAATGACAAATAATGTAAGGGGCATGAATCAGGATTATTTTTCTTTCCTGTGGTGGCCAACGTATGGGCGTGCAGGTTGCAAAACTGGGGTATAAGGTAGTCTTTTCCTGCAATGCCACGCCCCTTTATGCGAAACCACGCCCACTCCAACAAAACCACGCCCCTTTTTTTGACGCGCGCGCCTTAGGAGCATGAAGGGGGGGGGGGGGGCGCCGAAGAATTTTTTGGCTTGGGGGAGAAAAATTTCTAGTTACGCCACTGGATTGGACATATCCAGTGTGATGCTGGCTGTAGATGATTTTTGCTGTTTCTAACTTCTACATCAATGAATAAGTTTCAAAATAGAATGCATCAAGAGAACGGTGTTGGTAGTATAAAACTACCTACAGCACCTGGTATTCCCAGGTGGTCTCACATCCAAGAACAAACCAGGCCTAAGATCAGGTGATACTGGGCATATACAGTGTGGTGTGGCTGTAGATGAGCTTAGTGGTTTCTGTTAAAGTTCTTCTACTTCTAACTACTCGTACATAAATGAATAAGCGGACGATTTATTAAACCTGGTGAAATGATAATTTGCATGGTGATAAAGTACCAGCCAATCAGCTCCTAATTGCCATGTCACAGGCTGGGTTTGAAAAATGACAGTTAGGAGCTGACTGGCTGGTACTTTATCACCTTGCACTTTATCAGTTCACCAGGCTTAATAGATCTGCCCCAATGTTTCAAAATGGAATGCATCAAGAGAACGGTGTTGGTATTGTAAAAATACACACAGCTCCTGGTATTTCCTGGTGGTCTCCCATCCAAGTACTAAAACCAGGACCAACACTGCTCAGCTTCCATGATCAGGAGAGATTGGGCAAATCCAGTGTGCTGTGGCTGTAGATGAGCTCGTGGTTTCTGTTAGAGCTCTTCTACTTCTAACTTCTGGTACATAAAAGAATATGTGTAAAAATTAAATGTACAGTACCAAGAAAAGGGTGTTGGTAGTTTAAAAACACCTAAAGAATCTGATAATACATGGATGGGAGACTGCTTGGTAGTAACAAAGTCCAATACTGCTTTGCTTCAAAGATCAAATGAGATTGGGCATATCCAGTGTGGTGTGGCTTTAGATAAGCTTTGTGGTTTCTGTTAGAGCTCTTCTACTTCTAACTACTGGTACATTAATGAATATGTATAAGGTTGTAGTTTATCCAATATCCCTTTAATACCTTACCTCCCCCCCCCCTCCCCTCCCCTCCCCTCCCCTCCTTATAGCTTCCTTTGTTCTCTCCTCCTCGTGTGTGCATTATTTGTTTTCTCATACGTCCTAGAGGATGCTGGGATCACATTAAGAACCATGGGGTATAGACGGGATCCGCAGGAGACATGGGCACTTTAAGACTTTCAAAGGGTGTGAACTGTCTCCTCCCTCTATGCCCCTCCTCCAGACTCCAGTTTTAGAATTGTGCCCAGTGAGACTGGATGCACTACAGGGGAGCTCTACTGAGTTTCTCTGAAAAGACTTATGTTAGTTTTTCTTATTTTCAGGGAGGCTGCTGGCAACAGTCTCCCTGCTTCGTGGAACTTAGGGGAGAGAAGTATGACCAACTTCTAGTGAGTTCAATGGCTCTGCTTCTGGCTGACAGGACACCATTAGCTCCTGAGGGTGCTGATCGCTGGGTACGCCTAGATGCCCACTCCCGTAGCCTGCCATCACCCCCTTACAGAGCCAGAAGTCAGAAGACAGGCGAGTAGCAGAAGAACAGAAGACTTCTTCTCCAGTGACGGCATTCTGAGGTACCACGCAGCGAGCGGAATGCTGTGCGCCATGCTTCCACACAAACACAGGCACTGCAGGGTGCAGGGCATGTGGGTGGGGGGGGGGGCACCCTGGGCAGCATAAATTCCTCACAAAAGGCTGGAAAAAGTGGACATTAGTGCCTGGGCACTGTCCTTACCCCACCAGCGTAATTAATTATTTGTTTCTGAGCGGGACAGAAGCGTGCCATTACAGCGGCGGGGCTTCTTCCTCACCTCACCAGCACATCTATAGAGCGTTACAAGTCTATCACTATAGAGTTTATTATTTCCCAGACTGTGTACTTTTGGCGCTGGGTTGTGAGCTGAAAAATCCTCTCTGTCCCTCTGACAGATTTACTGTAGGTCTATCCCCCATAAGCCGATGTGTCTGTGGGTACTTGGTACATGTGTGTCAACATGTCGGTGGCTGAATGTTTTTCCCAAGAGGAAACTATATTAGGAATGCAGACATATGATGGTGGCCCTGTTGGCACCACCAATAACTGACTGGGTGAAAGTTTCAATAATATCAGAGTGAGGTTGGATAAATCTGTGTCCCAGACACAGACGTAGAGAATAGATGTGATGTTCATGGCTATGCTTATTTCCCTCAGGCCCGCAAAAATGTTACTACACACTGATACTGACTCGGATACTGATTCCTATGTCGACCATAATATTTCCTGATTAGATCCAATATTGGCAAGGAGCATTCAGTACATGATTGTGGATATTAAGGACATATTAACATCACTGAGGACCCTGCTGTTCCTTACAAAGGGGTCTATATGTATGTATATATAGATATATAATGAAAGCTGATGTAACGTTCCTCCATCTCTGTTTGAGAAAGTCTGGGCCAGCTCGACAAGATGGTTTCAAATCCCCAAAAGGTTTCCGATTGTTTATTCATTTCCTGCTGCGGACAGAATAAAGTGGGAGTCACCCCCTGTTCTGCACGGGGCCCTGTCACAAATCCAGCGGATCATATGCAGGAAGCTACATTATTTCTAGTTATGTAACCACGGGTACATTACTTAGACCTGCCATTACATGCGCATGGGTGAGTAGTAGTATTCAAGAATTGGTCGAATACCTTGTCTTCCGATATAGATATCTTGGAGAGATGGGATAATCCTTACGTTGGATCATATCAAGGACACTGCAGCATACTTACGACTGCAAGGGATATAGGACTCTTGAGTTCACGGGCCAATTTCATGGCAGTCTCGGATAGGAGGGCATTGTGGATTCACCAAGGGAATGCTGATGCTGACTCCAAGAAGAAAGGGAGTCTCTTCCCTATGAAGGTGAAGCCTTGTTTGGCAACGGCCTAGTTAATTTGATCTCGGCAGCTCCCGCAGGTAAGTCAACCTTCTTGCCCTATGTTCCCTCTCAACGGATGAAGACGCATCATTGTCTAACGCAGTCATTTTGTCGCAATAGATATGCAAGAAGTTAAGATTCCCCTTTCTTTGCAGGTAGAGGAAGGAGAAAAGGGAAGAGGTCTGTAGCCTCTTCAAGATCGCAGGAGCAGAGATCGTCCTCTGCTTCTGCCAAATCCACTGCATGACGCTGGGGCTCTCTTGCAGGAGCCCACACCAGTGGGGGCACGTCTAAAACACTTCAGTCAGTTCTGGATTAATTTGGACCTGGACTCGTGGGTTTTACAAATAGTGTCACAAGGGTACAAACTGGGGTTTCAAGACGTTCCCCCTCACCGATTGTTCAAATCGGCCTTAGTCAGCAGGGAGAAGGTTTTTATTCAAGCCTCTTCGTGCTCCCGAAGCCGGACGGCTCAGTCAGACCAATCTTAAATCTGAAATCCCTCAATATCTACCTAAAGAAATTCAATTTCAAGATGGAAACTCTCAGGGTAGGGATCTCCAGTCCGGAGGAAGGAGATTTCATGGTTTTGGTAGACATAAGGATGCCTAATTACATGTTCCCGTTTAGCCACTGCATCAAGCTACCTGAGGTTTGCAATTCAGGATTGTCATTACCAATTTCAGACGTTGCCGTTTGGTCTGTCCACGGCTCCGAGGATTTTCACCAGGGTGATGGTGGAAATGATGGTTCTCCTTTGCAAGCAAGGAGTCACAATTATGCCGTACTTGGATGATCTCCTGATAAAGGCGAGATCCAGGGACCAGTTGGTGCAAAACATCTACTCTCCCTGACAGTTCTTCAACAACATGGTTGGCTCCTAAACTTGCCAAAATCGCAGTTGGTCCCAATGACGCGGTTGTTGTTTCTGGGAGTCATACTGGACACAGAAGAGGCTTTCTTCCAGTGGAAAGGCTATGGAGTTCCAGAGTCTGGTCAAACAAATTCTGAAACCAGCAAGAGTGTTAATCCATCAATGCATTCTGTTGCTGGGGAAGATGGTTGCGGCCTACGAGGCCATTCAGTTTTGCAGGTTCCATGCCAGAGTGTTCCAGTGGGACCTGTTGGACAAGTGGTCCGGATCCCACCTACACATGCACCGGAGGATAATCCTGTCTTCCAAGACCAGAATCTTACTCCATTGGTGGCTGCACAGTTCTCACCTCCTAGAGGGGCGATGGTTCGGGATCCAGGACTGGATCCTAGGGACCATGGATGCAACCCTCCGAGGCTGGGGAGCAGTCACACAGGGGGAAAACATCCAAGGAAGATGGTCAAGTCAGGAAAGTTTTCTCCACATAAATGTTCTGGAGTTAAGGGCCATTTAATAACTGCAGACACAGTACGCACTGGGACGGGTGCCCAGCATCCTCTACGGACTAAGAGAAAAGGATTTACCGGTAGGTATTAAAATCCTATTTTCTCTAACGTCCTAGAGGATGCTGGGGACTCCGTAAGGACCATGGGGATAGATAGGCTCCGCAGGAGACATGGGTACTTTAAGAAAGACTTTAGTTCTGGGTGTGCACTGGCTCCTCCCTCTATGCCCCTCCTCCAGACCTCAGTTTGATACTGTGCCCAGTGGAGACTGGGTGCTTTTCAGGAGCTCTCCTGAGCTTTCTGACAGAAAGTATTTTGTTAGGTTTTTAATTTTCAGGGAGCACTGCTGGCAACAGACTCCCTCATCGAGGGACTGAGGGGAGAGAAGCAGTCCTACTCTCTGAGTTGCAAGGTCCTGCTTCTTAGGCTACTGGACACCATTAGCTCCAGAGGGATTGGTACGCAGGATCTCACCCTCGCCGTCCGTCCCAGAGCCGCGCCTCCGTCCCCCTTGCAGAGCCGGAAGATAGAAGCCGGGTGAGTATGAGAAGAAAAGAAGACTTCAGAGGCGGCAGAAGACTTCATGATCTTCACTGAAGTAACGCACAGCACTGCAGCTGTGCGCCATTGCTCCCATACACCTCACACACTCCGGTCACTGTAAGGGTGCAGGGTGCAGGGGGGGGGGCACCCTGGGCAGCAATATAAACCTCTTTTTGGCAAAAATATAACACATATACAGCGGGGCACTGTATATATGTATGAGCCCCCGCCAATTTTACAGTTTAAGCAGGACAGAAGCCTGCCGCCGAGGGTGCGGGGCTTCTCCCTCAGCACTCACCAGCGCCATTTTTTCTTCACAGCACCGCTGAGAGGAAGCTCCCCGGACTCTCCCCTGCTTATACCACGGTAGACAAGAGAGTTGAAAAGAGGGGGGGGGCACATAATTTGGCGCAAATTACATACAGCAGTACTACTGGGCAAACATTAAGTTACTGTGTATTCCTGGGTTATATAGCGCTGGGGTGTGTGCTGGCATACTCTCTCTCTGTCTCTCCAAAGGGCCTTGTGGGGAAACTGTCTTCAGAAAAAGCATTCCCTGTGTGTGTGGTGTGTCGGTACACGTGTGTCGACATGTCTGAGGAAGAAGGCTATATTAGAGAGGAGCAGGAGCAAATGAATGTGGTGTCTCCGCCGACAGCTGATTGGATGGATATGTGGAATGTTTTAAATGCTAGTGTAAACTCATTGCACAAAAGATTAGACAAGGCTGAAGCTTTGGGACAGTCAGGGTCTCAACCCATGCCTGATCCTATGTTGCAGGGACTGTCAGGGTCTCATAAGCGCCCACTATCCCAGATTGTTGACACAGATACAGACACGGATTCTGACTCCAGTGTCGATTACGATGATGCAAAGTTACAGCCAAAATTGGCAAAATCCATTCGATATATGATTATGGCAATAAAAGATGTTTTTGCACATCAGAGAGGAACCCCCTGTCCCTGAAAAGAGGGTACATATGTACAAGGTGAAAAAGCCTGAGGTAACCTTTGAGGGGGTCACACGAGCTGAACGAGTTATGTGAAAAAGCTTGGGAATCTCCAGATAAAAGACTGCAGATTTCCAAAAGGATTCTTATGGCGTATCCTTTCCCATCAATGGATAGGTTACGATGGGAATCCTCCCCTAGGGTGGACAAAGCATTAACACGCTTATCTAAGAAGGTAGCCCTCCCGTCCCAGTATACGGCTACCCTCAAAGAGTCTGCTGACCGCAAACAGGAGATTACCCTGAAGTCCATTTATACACATTCAGGTACCTTACTCAGACCGGCAATTGCGTCGGCCTGGGTGTGTAGTGCTGTAGCGGCATGGACGGATACCTTATCTGAGGGGATGGATACCCTAGATAAGGATACTATTTTATTGACCCTGGGGCATATAAGAGATGCTGTCCTATATATGTGTGTATGCAAACTACAGGTGGTGCTGCAGGGCTCACACCCTTTTACTTGTCTTGTAGAGCAACTCTGGAGCTGTTTCTGGGTCCAGCTGCTGCAAGAAATCAGCTTGAATGCTTCAGGGGCTGGGGCATGGCCAACATGAGCCCACACTGATGGGGGGTGGGGGTGTATAAAGCGATTTAGGGGTCATCCAAGCGCAACCCCACAAAGGCCGCCATGCCCTGCGTGACCCTTTTCTCTTTTCATATGCAGACGAGGGTTGCAGCGAACTATGCCCACTGCTTGGATGACATTACTATATGCAAATCCATCTGCTGCAGGCCTTCCCCCAGGAATGCTTGCAGTAGTTGTTGCATTTGGTTTGTTGTTTGGGGGTGCTTCAGTATTAGGCAGCCTTCTGCCCTCCCACATTCGTCTGAAAATGTGTTCTCCCTGCAGTTGTTGTTCCCAGATGAGAGTTCCCTTGTGCTTCCTCAGTTGAATCTCCTTAACTTGACAGGGGTGTGCCCGAGCAGCCGCCCTCCACAGCCCTATCCCAACACATACTTATCTTGCATATGAGATCTCTTGATCATGAAGATAGTTCTCACAGGGTGAGGTTCATCCATTACATTTTAAAGTAGGAAGGTACAAATTACATATTCAAATTACATATATGTGCTGGCTTCAAATGTTTTCCCCCTTTCCTTTCTCAATTGTGCCCATCAGCAGCTATTCTAATGTTGCTGCCAATGGGTGTGACGCATTCATTTCTTCTGTGGGGTACACTGGACTCCACAAGGATTCACATTGTATATGTACACCAGAGTAGGATCTTGATCTGAGGCACCAACAGGCTCAAAGCTTTTGACTGTTCCCAAGATGCTCAGCGCCCCCTGCTCTATAACCTCGCTTCCATGAACAGGGAGCTCAGTTTGTAGTTGGTGCCTTCAGTAGCAGGCCACTTAACAGGGGGCTGCCTCAGGCAGCCTATTCTTAGCTATTAATTTTGGCAAGAAAAGAAGAACTTTTTTATAAGAATCTACAAGGGCTGCAGCAGGCTAGGTCTAATAGACCTCTTTACTGCAGCTCCATCACTCCCAGTGGCGCAGTATACTCCCGTGCCCCGGTTGCTGGGTCACTGCAGCGGAGGCTCCGGTTTCTTCCTAAGGTCAGTCACACACACACCGCCCTCCGGGATCACGAGGCCGCTGATGGGGGCGGGCCGTGTGCGCACTGGCGTGGACACTGATTACTGGGCAGCCGCTCCACTAGCCACCAGGGACAGTTAAGGAGCACAGCTCTGGGGTTTTTTCTCCTATATTAACCCCATTTTGTACTACCCGCAGTGCATTGTGATAGGTAATGGGGCCTGATTCAGGTTGGATCGCAATCCAACTGCAAAAACTGCTAAGAGCATACGCATCCGCCTGCATTTTCTGCGGCACCCCGCAGATAATGCGATCACCTCTGCCTGTGAATCGGTGAAGGGGGGGGGGGAGGGGGGTCAACAACACTCCATTTCCAAGTCGGAGATGGAGCGGTGTGGGGGCACGGTTTCAAAATGGGGTCGGCAACGGAGAAACAGGAGGCGTGGTCAGAGCAGCTGCATGACATCACATGGGCCGGACTCTGCCAGTGGAGCCCCAGCGTCATGAGGTAGATTTTGTAGAGGCCGGGGAGGACTTCTGTTCCTGGGAACTAGCTGTGTTGTGCAGCTTTATTCCTCTGCCCCTACCTCTGGCAAGAAAGGACGCACCTTGCACTTTCTTGTTTCTTTGTGACCGAAAGGACTGCATTTGATAATGCGGAGCTTTCTTATGCTGTAAGGGAACATAAGGTAAAAAATTTGATTTTCCAACTGTAGCTGTGCGTGTTAATGCTTTGTCCATCCTACGGGAGGATTTCCATCGTAACCTATCCGTTGATGGAAAAGGATACGCCATAAGAATCCTTTTGGAAATCTGCAGTCTTTTATCTGGAGATTCCCAAGCTTTTTCACATAACTCGTTCAGCTCGTGTGACCCCCTCAAAGGTTACCTCAGGCTTCTTTCCCTTGTACATATGTACCCTCTTGTCAGGGACAGGGGGTTCCTCTGTGATGTGCAAAACATCTTTTATTGCCATAATCATATATCGAATGGATTTTGCCAATTTTGGCTGTAACTTTGCATCATCGTAATCGACACTGGAGTCAGAATCCGTGTCGGTATCTGTGTCAACAATCTGGGATAGTGGGCGCTTATGAGACCCTGACAGTCCCTGCAACATAGGATCAGGCATGGGTTGAGTCCCTGACTGTCCCAAAGCTTCAGCCTTGTCTAATCTTTTGTACAATGAGTTTACACTAGCATTTAAAACATTCCACATATCCATCCAATCAGGTGTCAGCGGAGACACCACATTCATTTGCTCCCGCTCCTCTCTAATATAGCCTTCTTCCTCAGACATGTCGACACACGTGTACCGACACACCACACACACAGGGAATACTTTTTCTGAAGACAGTTTCCCCACAAGGCCCTTTGGAGAGACAGAGAGAGAGTATGCCAGCACACTCACCAGCGCTATATAACCCAGGAATAACACAGTAACTTAATGTTTGTCCAGTAGCGCTGCTGTATGTAATTTGCGCCGAATTATGTGCCCCCCCTCTCTTTTCAACCCTCTTCTCTACCATGGTATAAGCAGGGGAGAGTCCGGGGAGCTTCCTCTCAGCGGTGCTGTGGAGAAAAAATGGCGCTGGTGAGTGCTGAGGGAGAAGCCCCGCCCCCTCGGCGGCGGGCTTCTGTCCCGCTTAAACTGTAAAATTGGCGGGGGCTCATACATATATACAGTGCCCAGCTGTATATATGTTATATTTTTGCCAAAAAGAGGTTTATATTGCTGCCCAGGGTGCCCCCCCCTGCGCCCTGCACCCTTACAGTGACCGGAGTATGTGAGGTGTATGGGAGCAATGGCGCACAGCTGCAGTGCTGTGCGCTACCTCAGTGAAGATCATGAACTCTGTGGAGCCCGTCTATCCCCATGGTCCTTACGGAGTCCCCAGCATCCTCTAGGACGTTAGAGAAACTAGGATTTTAATACCTACCGGTAAATCCTTTTCTCTTAGTCTGTTGAGGATGCTGGGCACCCGTCCCAGTGTGTACTGTGTCTGCAGTTATTAAATGGCCCTTAACTCCAGAACATTTATGTGGAGACAACTTTCCTGACTTGACCATCTTCCTTGGACGTTTTCCCCCTGTGTGACTGCTCCCCAGCCTCGGAGGGTTGCATCTGTGGTCCCTAGTATCCAGTCCTGGATCCCGAACCATCGCCCCTCTAGGAGGTGAGAACTGTGCAGCCACCAATGGAGTGAGATTCTGGTCTTGGAAGACAGGATTATCCTCCGGTGCATGTGTAGGTGGGATCCGGACCAATTGTCCAACAGGTCCCACTGGAACACTCTGGCATGGAACCTGCCAAACTGAATGGCCTCGTAGGCCACAACCATCTTCCCCAGCAACTGAATGCATTGATGGATTAACACTCTTGCTGGTTTCAGAATTTGTTTGACCAGACTCTGGATCTCCATAGCCTTTCCACTGGAAGAAAACCTCTTCTGTGTCCAGTATGTGTTATGATTCCAGCACTCTGGTCAGAGAAGATCTTATGGCAAGGACCGGAGCACTGGAACGGAATGCTGGGGAAGGGAGCAGGACAGGAAAATAGCCACTGGCGCCCTAACTCTGTTGTCTCACCCGTGTTGTCAGAAATCCCCTGCGAGACTATGGTTTCTTGAGCCCTTGGCAGCCGCGTTTGAAGGGCGGATTATGTCTGCCCAACTTTGATGCCCCCCGGTCTTAATGAGAGACAAAGGGAAACCCGAGACAGGGTGATAACAAGAGGCCCTCTAACTAAACAACCAGGCCAGGGGCTAAGCAAACTCAAAACTATAATATGTGCGGAGAAACCGCCAGGAAAAAGGACAACCAAAATATCCACTTGTCCAATTCTCCTACCCGGCACCGCCGAGTACCAGAGAGGACTTGTGGAAGCGGAACCCTCCGCAAATGCTCCAAACACAAAATATAAAAGGTAAAGCGGCTGAGCCGCAACACACGGCAGAGCCGCAACTCACGAACACCACTGGATATAAAACGGTGATCAGTCAGGACTCCAGGGAACCAAACGACCTCTTGGGATGAGATGACAACTCCCGAATACCGGACTTCTGCGGACTGGAATGACCGGATACAGCAGGACTGGAAACAGACTCTCAGCAAACAAAGGCAGCATGCAGGAAGCTATTACCGGCATCTGTGAGAAGCCCTGGGAGTGTATTTAACAAGGAGTCCTCCAATCAGCTGCTAATGGCTGATTAGAATAAATGCCGTGCAGCTGCCTTGCTGCACGGCCAGAGAGCAGGTGAATATCTTAATTCCCTAAAGCCTAGCAACGGGGAACGCGGTCCGCCAGTGGCGTCCCCGTTGCTAGGGTCCGTGCGGCTCAGCGCGCCCGGCGTCTAGCGTTGCTAGGGAGCCGGCGGCTGTACGTGCACGGCATCTCTAGTTGCTAGGCGCCGGGCCGCGCAGACCATCAAGCGGACCCCGGCGCCTAACAGTACCCCCCCTTGAGGAGGGGTCAAGGAACCCCTAAAGCCAGGTTTCTGAGGAAATTCCCGAAAAAATGCCCTCTTGAGCCTCGGGGCATGAAGATCCTTATCCAGGACCCAAGACCTTTCCTCCGGACCATAGCCTTTCCAGTGAACCAGAAAATACAGCCGATCCCGGGACAATTTGGAATCGAGAACCTTCTCTACCAAGAACTCCTGTTGTCCCTGTACATCCACTGGAGATCTACCCTGAGAGATCTTCCGAGGAAATCTACTGGAAGAAACGTATTGTTTCAACAGGGAACAATGAAACGTATTTCCAATCCTGAGAGATCTTGGTAAACGTAACCGAAAGGCAACTGGGATGACTCTTTTAATAATAAGAAATGGCCCAATAAATTTGGGTCCCAGTCTAGCTGAGGATTGTCGAAGCCTGATGTTGCGAGTCGACAACCACACCCTATCTCCCACCTTAAAAGTGCAAGGACGTCGGAGCCTGTCAGAAAATTTCTTCTCTCGAAAGGCCGCTTTTCTGAGAGCAAGGTGCACCTTTTTCCAAATGGCTCTGAGATGGGAGGTTAAGGTAAGCGAGGAGACTGAGGAATGATGAAAAAAAGAATTAGCTCTGGGGTGAAAACCAAAAACTGAAAAGAATGGAGACTCTTTAGTGGAGGAATGACAAGAATTATTGTAAGCAAATTCAGCCAACGGAAGAAACTCGGACCAATCATTCTGGAGTTTGGCTGAATACAAGCGCAAATATTGTTTCAATGATTGGTTAACTCGTTCGGTTTGCCCGTTGGATTGTGGGTGGTAACCGGATGTTAACGACAATTTCATCTTCAATGAGGCACAAAAACATTTCCAGAATTGTGCGATGAATTGTGGACCCCGATCAGAAACAATATCAGTAGGCAACCCATGAAGCCTGAATACATGGCGGAGAAACAAAACTGCCAACCCTTGGGCAAAAGGCAATCGGGGAAGAGCAATAAAATGAGCCATTTTACTAAAACGGTCCACTACCACCCATATGACTCGGAATCCGGCTGAAAGGGGAAGGTCAACCACAAAATCAATGGAAATATGAGACCACGGCCTGAGAGGAACATTTAAGGGCATAAGTTGCCTGATGGGCAAGGAACGGGGAACCTTATGCTGTGCACAAACCTGACATGAATAAACAAATTCCTTGACGTCTTTAGAAAGACCAGGCCACCATACTGAGCGAGAGACTAACTCCAATGTCTTAGAGACTCCTGGATGCCCTGAAACTTTGTTATCATGGAATTTCGTTAAAACAGTAACTCTCAAAAACTCAGGGACGTAAAGACGACCAGCAGGAGTAATTCTAGGAGCTTGGTGTTGAAGCTGTTTTAACTGGGTAAATAAATCTTGTGTGAGGCCCGCCCAGATGACCGAAGATGGAAGTATGGGGGTAACAGGATTGTTATTGTGAACCGGAAGAAAGCTATGTGACAGGGCATCAGCCTTAGTATTCTTGGAACCAGGCCTGAAAGTGATTATAAATTTGAAACGCGTAAAAAATAATGCCCAACGTGCCTGCCGGGCATTAAGCCGCTTAGCCGATTCAATGTATTGCAGGTTCTTATGGTCAGTCAATACCGAAATAGTATGTTTTGCTCCCTCCAGCCAATGCCTCCACTCCTCAAAAGCCCATTTTACCGCCAGTAACTCCCGATTACCAACGTCATAGTTGGATTCAGCGGAGGAGAATTTCCTGGACATAAAGGCACAAGGATGTAACTCCAGAGACTCCGGATCCTTTTGAGAAAGGATAGCCCCCACTCCAACCTCCGAGGCATCAACCTCCACCACAAAGGGCAATTCCGGATTAGAATGTCTGAGGACTGGAGCCGAGACAAAGGCTTGTTTCAAGGCCCGGAAGGACAACTCAGCTTCACGCGACCAGTTGGTAGGATCCGCTCCTTTCTTTGTCAGAGCTACAATGGGAGCAACCAGGTCAGAAAAAGAATGAATGAACCTCCTATAATAATTTGCAAACCCTAAAAAACGCTTAATTGCTTTTAAATTGGTGGGTTGCGCCCAACTAAGGATGGCCTGGAGTTTCTTTGGTTCCATGGAAAATCCCTGAGGGGAAATTATGTACCCTAAAAAAGATACTTCCGTGACATGAAACTCACACTTCTCCAGCTTGGCATATAAATGATTCTCACATAACTTTTGAAGAACCAGACGCACCTGGGTAACATGTTGTTCCATTGATTTAGAAAAAATCAGGATGTCGTCTAAGTAAACGACCACGAATTTCCCTAGGAAGTCACGGAGCACATCGTTAATGAGGTCTTGAAAAACTGCCGGAGCATTGGACAGGCCGAACGGCATCACCAGGTATTCGTAGTGACCCGACTGAGTACTGAAGGCCGTTTTCCACTCATCTCCAGATTTAATTCGGATGAGGTTGTACGCTCCTCTAAGGTCAATTTTAGAAAAAATCACAGCAGAACGTAACTGATCAAAGAGTACAGAAATCAATGGCAAAGGATAGGTGTTTTTAACTGAGATCTTATTCAGGGCTCTAAAATCAATGCAAGGTCTAAGCGAGCCATCCTTTTTCTCCACAAAGAAGAAGCCTGCACTTAAAGGAGATTTTGATGGTCTAATAAATCCTTTCTCAAGGCTCTCCTTTACATAATCATTCAAAGCCGCAGTTTCTGGCCCGAATAATGCATATAATCTTCCCTTTGGCAATGCGGCACCAGGAATTAACTCAATAGCACAATCATAAGGCCGATGGGGAGGCAGAATGTCTGCATTGCCTTTGGAGAAAACATCAGCAAACTCCTGGTATTCCACCGGAATGAGTTCTGGAATGATAGCTGCTACTCTGACTGGAAACGTGATACATTCCTTATCACAAAAAGTACCCCAATGTGAAATCTCCCCCGACCGCCAATCAATGGTGGGATTATGAAAGGCCAGCCAAGGGTGACCCAGAACAACTGGAACTGCTGGGCAATGTGTAAGAAAGAACTCGATTTTCTCGGAATGTAGAGCTCCTACTGTAAGTAGTACAGGGGGTGTACGGAGAGAAATAATCCCATTAGACAGCGGACTCCCATCTAAGCCATGCATGGTGACACACCTACCCAAAGGTAACTGAGGAATGCCTAAGGCCTTAGCCCAAGTTAAATCCATAAAGTTTCCTGCAGCTCCACTGTCAACAAAAGCCGACACCGAAGAACTGAGGCTGCCAAAGGAAACTTTAACTGGGACTAAAAGGGAGTTATTCGAGGAGATAAGCTGCAGACCTAGGTGAACCCCCTCACAATTCACCTGGTCAAAGCGTTTCCCGACTTGTTCGGACAATTACGAGCAAAATGTCCCTTACCCCCACAGTACAGACAAAGACCAGAATTTTGCCTTCTGGCTCTTTCTTCATTAGACAGCCGGGAGAGACCCATCTGCATGGTCTCCTCTACGTCTTCAGGAATGGAATATACACACGGACTTGACCTTACAGGTGCTCCTTTTTCAGCCCTCCGCTCTCTAAGACGACGATCAATCTTAATAGAAAGCGCCATGAGTTTATCGAGAGTCTCAGGAGCGGGGTACTGAAGGAGACTGTCTTTTATAGACTCTGATAAGCCGAGGCGAAACTGACTGCGCAGGGCTGGGTCATTCCAGCCACAGTCGTTCGACCAACGGCAAAACTCCGTACAATAAACCTCTGCAGGATTTCTACCCTGTCTGAGAGCGCGCAACTGACTTTCAGCGGACGCCTCTCTATCAGGGTCATCATACAAGAGCCCTAAAGACTCAAAAAAAGCGTCAACTGACAACAATGCCGGATCCTCTGCTCTTAAACCAAACGCCCAGGTCTGAGGATCCCCCTGGAGCAAAGAAATAATAAACCCGACCCGCTGAGATTCAGTACCCGAGGAAGTCGGTCTTAAACAAAAATAAAGTTTACAGGATTCTTTAAAATTAAAAAACTCTTTTCTATCACCAGAAAAACGGTCAGGCAAATGCATCTTTGGTTCAGGGACTACCCTTGGGGAAGCTCGCAAAAGATCTTCCTGCGACTTCACCCGAAGAGAAAGATCCTGAACCATCTGAGTAAGTTCTTGAATCTGGCTGACTAAGAGCTGACCAGGATTTGGCCCTAAACCTGTTGGATTCATGAGGCCGATAAACTCTCACAAAACTGAATGAGAAAAAATTAAACCCCGTTTAATTTTAAGTTTTGGTATGGCCGGTAATAATGTTATGATTCCAGCACTCTGGTCAGAGAAGATCTTATGGCAAGGACTGGAGCACTGGAACGGAATGCTGGGGAAGGGAGCAGGACAGGAAAATAGCCCCTGGCGCCCTAACTCTGTTGTCTCACCCGTGTTGTCAGAAATCCCCTGCGAGACTATGGTTTCTTGAGCCCTTGGCAGCCGCGTTTGAAGGGCGGATTATGTCTGCCCAACTTCGATGCCCCCCGGTCTTAATGAGAGACAAAGGGAATCCTGAGACAGGGTGATAACAAGAGGCCCTCTAACTAAACAACCAGGCCAGGGGCTAAGCAAACTCAAAACTATAATATGTGCAGAGAAACCGCCAGGAAAAAGGACAACCAAAATATCCACTTGTCCAATTCTCCTACCCGGCACCGCCAAGTACCAGAGAGGACTTGTGGAAGCGGAACCCTCCGCAAATGCTCCAAACACAAAATATAAAAGGTAAAGCGGCTGAGCCGCAACACACGGCAGAGCCGCAACTCACGAACACCACTGGATATAAAACGGTGATCAGTCAGGACTCCAGGGAACCAAACGACCTCTTGGGATGAGATGACAACTCCCGAATACCGGACTTCTGCGGACTGGAATGACCGGATACAGCAGGACTGGAAACAGACTCTCAGCAAACAAAGGCAGCATGCAGGAAGCTATTACCGGCGTCTGTGAGAAGCCCTGGGAGTGTATTTAACAAGGAGTCCTCCAATCAGCTGCTAAAGGCTGATTAGAATAAATGCCGTGCAGCTGCCTTGCTGCACGGCCAGAGAGCAGGTGAATATCTTAATTTCCTAAAGCCTAGCAACGGGGAACGCGGTCCGCCAGTGGCGTCCCCGTTGCTAGGGTCCGTGCGGCCCAGCGCGCCCGGCGTCTAGCGTTGCTAGGGAGCCGGCAGGTGTACGTGCACGGCGTCTCTAGTTGCTAGGCGCCGGGCCGCGCAGACCATCAAGCGGACCCCGGCGCCTAACAGTATGACTCCCAAAAACAACAACCGCGTCATTGGGACCAACTGCGATTTTGGCAAGTTTAGGAGCCAACCATGTTGTTGAAGAACTATCAGGGAGAGTGCAATGTTTTGCACCAACTGGTCCCTGGATCTCGCCTTTATCAGGAGATCATCCAAGTACGGGATAATTGTGACTCCTTGCTTGCGAAGGAGAACCATAATTTCCGCCATCACCCTGGTGAAAATCCTCGGAGCCGTAGACAGACCAAACGGCAATGTCTGAAATTGGTAATGACAATCCTGAATTGCAAACCTTAGGTAGCTTGAGGCAGTGGCTAAATGGGAACATGTAAGTAGGCATCCTTTATGTCTACCAAAACCATGAAATCTCCGTCCTCCGGACTGGAGATCACTGCCCTGAGAAATTCCATCTTGAAATTGAATTTCTTTAGGAAGAAATTGAGGGATTTCAGATTTAAGATTGGTCTGACTGAGCCGTCCGGCTTCGGGACCACGAAGAGGTTTGAATAAAAACCTTCTCCCTGCTGACTAAGGCCAATTTGAACAATCGGTGAGGGGGAACGTCTTGAAACCCCAGTTTGTACCCTTGGGACACTATTTGTAAAACCCACGAGTCCAGGTCCGAATGAATCCAGAACTGACTGAAGAGTTTTAGACGTGCCCCCACTGGTGTGGGCTCCTGCAAGAAAGCCCCAGTGTCATGCAGTGGATTTGGCAGAAGCAGAGGACAATCTCTGGTCCTGCGATCTTGAAGAGGCTACAGACCTCTTCCTTTTCCTTACTCTACCTGCAAAGAAAGGGGAATCTAAACTTCTTGCATATCTATTGGGCCAAAATGACTGCGGTAGATAATGATGCGTCTTCATCCGTTGACAGGGAACATAGGGCAAGAAGGTTGACTTACCATTGAAATGAGGATGCATCTTGCTGCCTTTCCAATGAAGCAAGTTTAATTTAGTAATAGGTGAAAAACCATCCTTACAAAGGTGTTAATCAGAGACTTGGCTTTGTGGACACTTTTCAGAGAACAAATTTGTTAGCATAAAAATAAAGCCAGAAAATGAAGAGCTGTTTAATCACTCAATTGGATTTTTCTGCCAGCATATTTTTTTTCTCTGCAACCCACTGCTAAATTGTGCTTCCTAGCTGTTTTTATAAAATCACTGAATCAAATCTAACTCTGATTACATCAGAGAAGGCCAGGTACCCTACACCATAACAGGGGGTTTGAAATTTTGACTTGTCTACTTAAAGATCACCAAAATCTGATAACAAGGTCAATTAGGTCCCTGGGTGGGATTGAACCACCAACCTTATGGTTAATAGCCGTACATACTAACTGATTGCGCCACAGAGACACTTTGCAAAAGTCCATACTGACAAAGGCTAATAAGCATTCATCTAAAACGTTTCCTAGAAAAACTTTAAAAAGTCAATAATCTGGAGAGTTTTTGTAAGATGTTTCTTCCATCAACCAACGAAGAAACACATTGGTACTTTCCCATGATGAGTGAGTGCTTCAGGATCTCTTGCACTTACATGTGCAGCAGAGTACTGCAATGGAAGCATGCTGGGCCCATAACCCAGAGGTAGGCAGATTGAAACTATCCTCTGCTATATGCATTTTTTTTTTGTTAATTAAAGTAATCCAAAACTGGGATTGATATTTTGTCTCTTTTATTTTTACTTAAAGTACAATAACTTTTACCATTTTAATTTGTTTTAATAGTATATTGACAGTATTGTTTTCTTTCAAAAATCCACTTCATTTTCTTTACCCTATTATTAAAATGGTAATTGACAAAAACAAACTACATTGTCACCAGAAGAGCAATACAAAATGTACAAGTGATATATTAAAATCATCTTTCCAGCTTGAATTTCAATGATGCATTGGGTCAACAATTTTGTGAGAAACATCTTCACCCTTAAATAAAGATTTTCTTAATTCCTTACCTGTGTGCTAATTAGATATCACCTTGTTTTCACATTAAACAGACTTCCACATGAGAAAGCAGCAAGGATGCAGTGGCGTTAATGTTTCCTGGTGTCAACCTGTATTATTTCAGTAGACATTGAAATGAGGATACATCTTGCTGCCTTTCCAATGAAGCAAGTTTAATTTAGTAATAGGTGAAAAACCATCCCTACAAAGGTGTTAATCAGAGACTTGGCTTTGTGGACACTTTTCAGAGAACAAATTTGTTAGCATAAAAATAAAGCCAGAAAATGAAGAGCTGTTTAATCACGCAATTTGATTTTTTTGCCAGCATATTTCTTTTTCTCTGCAACCCACTGCTAAATTGTGCTTCCTAGATGTTTTTATAAAATCACTGAATCAAATCTAACTCTGATTACATCAGAGAAGGCCAGGTACCCTACACCATAACAGGGGGTATGAAATTTGACTTGTCTACTTAAAGATCACCAAAATCTGATAACAAGGTCAATTACGTCCCTGGGTGGGATTGAACCACCAACCTTTTGGTTAATAGCCGTACACACTAACTGATTGCGCCACAGAGACACTTTGCAAAACAACATACTGACAAATGCTAATAAGCATTCATCTAAAACGTTTCCTAGAAAAACTTAAAAAAGTCAATAATCTGGAGAGTTTTTGTAAGATGTTTCTTCTATCAACCAACGAAGAAACACATTGGTACTTTCCCATGATGAGTGAGTGCTTCAGGATCTCTTGCACTTACATGTGCAGCAGAGTACAGCAATGGAAGCATGCTGGGCCCATAACCCAGAGGTAGGCAGATTGAAACTATCCTCTGCTATATGCATTTTTTTTTGTTAATTAAAGTAATCCAAAACTGGGATTGATATTTTGGCTCTTTTATTTTTACTTAAAGTACAATAACTTTTACAATTTTAATTTGTTTTAATAGTATATTGACAGTATTGTTTTCTTTCAAAAATCCACTTAATTTTCTTTACCCTATTATTAAAATGGTAATTGACAAAAACAAACTACATTGTCACCAGAAGAGCAATACAAAATGTACAAGTGATATATTAAAATCATCTTTCCAGCTTGAATTTCAATGATGCATTGGGGCAACGATTTTGTGAGAAACATCTTCACCCTTAAATAAAGATTTTCTTAATTCCTTACCTTTGTGCTAATTAGATATCACCTTGTTTTCATATTAAACAGACTTCCACATGAGAAAGCAGCAAGGATGCAGTGGCGTTAATGTTTCCTGGTGTCAACTTGTATTATTTCAGTAGACATTGAAATGAGGATGCATCTTGCTGCCTTTCCAATGAAGCAAGTTTAATTTAGTAATAGGTGAAAAACCATCCTTACAAAGGTGTTAATCAGAGACTTGGCTTTGTGGACACTTTTCAGAGAACAAATTTGTTAGCATAAAAATAAAGCCAGAAAATGAAGAGCTGTTTAATCACTCAATTGGATTTTTCTGCCAGCATATTTTTTTTCTCTGCAACCCACTGCTAAATTGTGCTTCCTAGCTGTTTTTATAAAATCACTGAATCAAATCTAACTCTGATTACATCAGAGAAGGCCAGGTACCCTACACCGTAACAGGGGGTTTGAAATTTTGACTTGTCTACTTAAAGATCACCAAAATCTGATAACAAGGGAAATTAGGTCCCTGGGTGGGATTGAACCACCAACCTTATGGTTAATAGCCGTACATACTAACTGATTGCGCCACAGAGACACTTTGCAAAAGTCCATACTGACAAAGGCTAATAAGCATTCATCTAAAACGTTTCCTAGAAAAACTTTAAAAAGTCAATAATCTGGAGAGTTTTTGTAAGATGTTTCTTCCATCAACCAACGAAGAAACACATTGGTACTTTCCCATGATGAGTGAGTGCTTCAGGATCTCTTGCACTTACATGTGCAGCAGAGTACTGCAATGGAAGCATGCTGGGCCCATAACCCAGAGGTAGGCAGATTGAAACTATCCTCTGCTATATGCATTTTTTTTGTTAATTAAAGTAATCCAAAACTGGGATTGATATTTTGTCTCTTTTATTTTTACTTAAAGTACAATAACGTTTACCATTTTAATTTGTTTTAATAGTATATTGACAGTATTGTTTTCTTTCAAAAATCCACTTCATTTTCTTTACCCTATTATTAAAATGGTAATTGACAAAAACAAACTACATTGTCACCAGAAGAGCAATACAAAATGTACAAGTGATATATTAAAATCATCTTTCCAGCTTGAATTTCAATGATGCATTGGGTCAACAATTTTGTGAGAAACATCTTCACCCTTAAATAAAGATTTTCTTAATTCCTTACCTGTGTGCTAATTAGATATCACCTTGTTTTCACATTAAACAGACTTCCACATGAGAAAGCAGCAAAGATGCAGTGGCGTTAATGTTTCCTGGTGTCAACCTGTATTATTTCAGTAGACATTGAAATGAGGATACATCTTGCTGCCTTTCCAATGAAGCAAGTTTAATTTAGTAATAGGTGAAAAACCATCCCTACAAAGGTGTTAATCAGAGACTTGGCTTTGTGGACACTTTTCAGAGAACAAATTTGTTAGCATAAAAATAAAGCCAGAAAATGAAGAGCTGTTTAATCACGCAATTTGATTTTTTTGCCAGCATATTTCTTTTTCTCTGCAACCCACTGCTAAATTGTGCTTCCTAGATGTTTTTATAAAATCACTGAATCAAATCTAACTCTGATTACATCAGAGAAGGCCAGGTACCCTACACCATAACAGGGGGTATGAAATTTGACTTGTCTACTTAAAGATCACCAAAATCTGATAACAAGGTCAATCACGTCCCTGGGTGGGATTGAACCACCAACCTTTTGGTTAATAGCCGTACACACTAACTGATTGCGCCACAGAGACACTTTGCAAAAGTCCATACTGACAAATGCTAATAAGCATTCATCTAAAACGTTTCCTAGAAAAACTTAAAAAAGTCAATAATCTGGAGCGTTTTTGTAAGATGTTTCTTCTATCAACCAACGAAGAAACACATTGGTACTTTCCCATGATGAGTGAGTGCTTCAGGATCTCTTGCACTTACATGTGCAGCAGAGTACAGCAATGGAAGCATGCTGGGCCCATAACCCAGAGGTAGGCAGATTGAAACTATCCTCTGCTATATGCATTTTTTTGTTTGTTAATTAAAGTAATCCAAAACTGGGATTGATATTTTGGCTCTTTTATTTTTACTTAAAGTACAATAACTTTTACCATTTTAATTTGTTTTAATAGTATATTGACAGTATTGTTTTCTTTCAAAAATCCACTTCATTTTCTTTACCCTATTATTAAAATGGTAATTATCAAAAACAAACTACATTGTCACCAGAAGAGCAATACAAAATGTACAAGTGATATATTAAAATCATCTTTCCAGCTTGAATTTCAATGATGCATTGGGGCAACGATTTTGTGAGAAACATCTTCACCCTTAAATAAAGATTTTCTTAATTCCTTACCTGTGTGCTAATTAGATATCACCTTGTTTTCACATTAAACAGACTTCCACATGAGAAAGCAGCAAGGATGCAGTGGCGTTAATGTTTCCTGGTGTCAACCTGTATTATTTCAGCAGACATTGAAATGAGGATGCATCTTGCTGCCTTTCCAATGAAGCAAGTTTAATTTAGTAATAGGTGAAAAACCATCCTTACAAAGGTGTTAATCAGAGACTTGGCTTTGTGGACACTTTTCAGAGAACAAATTTGTTAGCATAAAAATAAAGCCAGAAAATAAAGAGCTGTTTAATCACTCAATTGGATTTTTCTGCCAGCATATTTTTTTTCTCTGCAACCCACTGCTAAATTGTGCTTCCTAGCTGTTTTTATAAAATCACTGAATCAAATCTAACTCTGATTACATCAGAGAAGGCCAGGTACCCTACACCATAACAGGGGGTTTGAAATTTTGACTTGTCTACTTAAAGATCACCAAAATCTGATAACAAGGTCAATTAGGTCCCTGGGTGGGATTGAACCACCAACCTTTTGGTTAATAGCCGTACATACTAACTGATTGCGCCACAGAGACACTTTGCAAAAGTCCATACTGACAAAGGCTAATAAGCATTCATCTAAAACGTTTCCTAGAAAAACTTTAAAAAGTCAATAATCTGGAGAGTTTTTGTAAGATGTTTCTTCCATCAACCAACGAAGAAACACATTGGTACTTTCCCATGATGAGTGAGTGCTTCAGGATCTCTTGCACTTACATGTGCAGTAGAGTACTGCAATGGAAGCATGCTGGGCCCATAACCCAGAGGTAGGCAGATTGAAACTATCCTCTGCTATATGCATTTTTTTTGTTAATTAAAGTAATCCAAAACTGGGATTGATATTTTGTCTCTTTTATTTTTACTTAAAGTACAATAACTTTTACCATTTTAATTTGTTTTAATAGTATATTGACAGTATTGTTTTCTTTCAAAAATCCACTTCATTTTCTTTACCCTATTATTAAAATGGTAATTGACAAAAACAAACTACATTGTCACCAGAAGAGCAATACAAAATGTACAAGTGATATATTAAAATCATCTTTCCAGCTTGAATTTCAATGATGCATTGGGTCAACAAATTTGTGAGAAACATCTTCACCCTTAAATAAAGATTTTCTTAATTCCTTACCTGTGTGCTAATTAGATATCACCTTGTTTTCACATTAAACAGACTTCCACATGAGAAAGCAGCAAGGAAGCAGTGGCGTTAATGTTTCCTGGTGTCAACTTGTATTATTTCAGTAGACATTGAAATGAGGATGCATCTTGCTGCCTTTCCAATGAAGCAAGTTTAATTTAGTAATAGGTGAAAAAACATCCTTACAAAGGTGTTAATCAGAGACTTGGCTTTGTGGACACTTTTCAGAGAACAAATTTGTTAGCATAAAAATAAAGCCAGAAAATGAAGAGCTGTTTAATCACTCGATTGGATTTTTCTGCCAGCATATTTTTTTTCTCTGCAACCCACTGCTAAATTGTGCTTCCTAGCTGTTTTTTATAAAATCACTGAATCAAATCTAACTCTGATTACATCAGAGAAGGCCATGTACCCTACACCCTAAGAGGGGGTTTGAAATTTTGACTTGTCTACTTAAATATCACCAAAATCTGACCACAAGTTTAATTACGTCCCTGGGTGGGATTGAACCACCAACCTTTTGGTTAATAACCGAACACACTAACCGATTGCGCCACAGAGACACTTTGCAAAAAGTGCATACTGACAAAGGCTAATAAGCATACATCTAGAACGTTTCCTAGAAAAACATTAAAAAATCAATAATCTGGAGAGTTTTTGTAAGATGTTTCTTCCATCAACCAACGAATAAACACATTGGTACTTTCCCATGATGAGTGAGTGCTTCAGGATCTCTTGCACTTACATGTGCAGCAGAGTACTGCAATGGAAGCATGCTGGACCCATAACCCAGAGGTAGGCAGATTGAAACTATCCTTTGCTATATGCATTTTTTTTGTTAATTTAAGTAATCAAAACTGGGATTGATATTTTTGCTCTTTTATTTTTACTTAAAATACAATAACTTTTACCATTTTAATTTGTTTTAATAGTATATTGACAGTATAGTTTTCTTTCAAAAATCCACTTAATTTTCTTTACCCTGTTATTAAAATGGTAATTGACAAAAAAAACTACATTGTCACCAGAAGAGCAATACAAAATGTACAAGTGATATATTAAAATCATCTTTCCAGCTTGAATTTCAATGATGCATTGGGGCAACAATTTTGTGAGAAACATCTTCACCCTTAAATAAAGATTTTTGTAATTCCTTACCTGTGTGCTAATTAGATATCACCTTGTTTTCACATTAAACAGACTTCCACATGAGAAAGCAGCAAGGATGCAGTGGCGTTAATGTTTCCTGGTGTCAACCTGTATTATTTCAGTAGACATTGAAATGAGGATGCATCTTGCTGCCTTTCCAATGAAGCAAGTTTAATTTAGTAATAGGTGAAAAACCATCCTTACAAAGGTGTTAATCAGAGACTTGGCTTTGTGGACACTTTTCAGAGAACAAATTTGTTAGCATAAAAATAAAGCCAGAAAATGAAGAGCTGTTTAATCACTCAATTGGATTTTTTTTGCCAGCATATTTTTTTTCTCTGCAACCCACTGCTAAATTGTGCTTCCTAGCTGTTTTTTTTATAAAATCACTGAATCAAATCTAACTCTGATTACATCAGAGAAGGCCAGGTACCCTACACAATAAGAGGGGGTTTGAAATTTTGACTTGTCTACTTAAATATCACCAAAATCTGATCACAAGGTCAAATACGTTCCTGGGTGGGATTGAACCACCAACCTTTTGGTTAATAGCCTTACACACTAACCAATTGCACCACAGAGACACTTTGCAAAAAGTACATACTGACAAAGGCTAATAAGCATTCATCAAGAACGTTTCCTAGAAAAACTTTAAAAAGTCAATAATCTGGAGAGTTTTTGTAAGATGTTTCTTCCATCAACCAACGAAGAAACACATTGGTACTTTCCCATGATGAGTGAGTGCTTCAGGATCTCTTGCACTTACATGTGCAGCAGAGTACTGCAATGGAAGCATGCTGGGCCCATAACCCAGAGGTAGGCAGATTGAAACTATCCTCTGCTATATGCATTTTTTTTTGTTAATTAAAGTAATCCAAAACTGGGATTGATATTTTGTCTCTTTTATTTTTACTTAAAGTACAATAACTTTTACCATTTTAATTTGTTTTAATAGTATATTGACAGTATTGTTTTATTTCAAAAATCCACTTCATTTTCTTTACCCTATTATTAAAATGGTAATTGACAAAAACAAACTACATTGTCACCAGAAGAGCAATACAAAATGTACAAGTGATATATTAAATTCATCTTTCCAGCTTGAATTTCAATGATGCATTGGGTCAACAATTTTGTGAGAAACATCTTCACCCTTAAATAAAGATTTTCTTAATTCCTTACCTGTGTGCTAATTAGATATCACCTTGTTTTCACATTAAACAGACTTCCACATGAGAAAGCAGCAAGGATGCAGTGGCGTTAATGTTTCCTGGTGTCAACCTGTATTATTTCAGTAGACATTGAAATGAGGATGCATCTTGCTGCCTTTCCAATGAAGCAAGTTTAATTTAGTAATAGGTGAAAAACCATCCTTACAAAGGTGTTAATCAGAGACTTGGCTTTGTGGACACTTTTCAGAGAACAAATTTGTTAGCATAAAAATAAAGCCAGAAAATAAAGAGCTGTTTAATCACTCAATTGGATTTTTCTGCCAGCATATTTTTTTTCTCTGCAACCCACTGCTAAATTGTGCTTCCTAGCTGTTTTTATAAAATCACTGAATCAAATCTAACTCTGATTACATCAGAGAAGGCCAGGTACCCTACACCATAACAGGGGGTTTGAAATTTTGACTTGTCTACTTAAATATCACCAAAATCTGACCACAAGTTTAATTACGTCCCTGGGTGGGATTGAACCACCAACCTTTTGGTTAATAACCGAACACACTAACCGATTGCGCCACAGAGACACTTTGCAAAAAGTGCATACTGACAAAGGCTAATAAGCATACATCTAGAACGTTTCCTAGAAAAACATTAAAAAATCAATAATCTGGAGAGTTTTTGTAAGATGTTTCTTCCATCAACCAACGAATAAACACATTGGTACTTTCCCATGATGAGTGAGTGCTTCAGGATCTCTTGCACTTACATGTGCAGCAGAGTACTGCAATGGAAGCATGCTGGACCCATAACCCAGAGGTAGGCAGATTGAAACTATCCTTTGCTATATGCATTTTTTTTGTTAATTTAAGTAATCAAAACTGGGATTGATATTTTTGCTCTTTTATTTTTACTTAAAGTACAATAACTTTTACCATTTTAATTTGTTTTAATAGTATATTGACAGTATAGTTTTCTTTCAAAAATCCACTTCATTTTCTTTACCCTATTATTAAAATGGTAATTGACAAAAACAAACTACATTGTCACCAGAAGAGCAATACAAAATGTACAAGTGATATATTAAAATCATCTTTCCAGCTTGAATTTCAATGATGCATTGGGTCAACAAATTTGTGAGAAACATCTTCACCCTTAAATAAAGATTTTCTTAATTCCTTACCTGTGTGCTAATTAGATATCACCTTGTTTTCACATTAAACAGACTTCCACATGAGAAAGCAGCAAGGAAGCAGTGGCGTTAATGTTTCCTGGTGTCAACTTGTATTATTTCAGTAGACATTGAAATGAGGATGCATCTTGCTGCCTTTCCAATGAAGCAAGTTTAATTTAGTAATAGGTGAAAAAACATCCTTACAAAGGTGTTAATCAGAGACTTGGCTTTGTGGACACTTTTCAGAGAACAAATTTGTTAGCATAAAAATAAAGCCAGAAAATGAAGAGCTGTTTAATCACTCGATTGGATTTTTCTGCCAGCATATTTTTTTTCTCTGCAACCCACTGCTAAATTGTGCTTCCTAGCTGTTTTTTATAAAATCACTGAATCAAATCTAACTCTGATTACATCAGAGAAGGCCATGTACCCTACACCCTAAGAGGGGGTTTGAAATTTTGACTTGTCTACTTAAATATCACCAAAATCTGACCACAAGTTTAATTACGTCCCTGGGTGGGATTGAACCACCAACCTTTTGGTTAATAACCGAACACACTAACCGATTGCGCCACAGAGACACTTTGCAAAAAGTGCCTACTGACAAAGGCTAATAAGCATACATCTAGAACGTTTCCTAGAAAAACATTAAAAAATCAATAATCTGGAGAGTTTTTGAAAGATGTTTCTTCCATCAACCAACGAATAAACACATTGGTACTTTCCCATGATGAGTGAGTGCTTCAGGATCTCTTGCACTTACATGTGCAGCAGAGTACTGCAATGGAAGCATGCTGGACCCATAACCCAGAGGTAGGCAGATTGAAACTATCCTCTGCTATATGCATTTTTTTGTTTGTTAATTAAAGTAATCCAAAACTGGGATTGATATTTTGGCTCTTTTATTTTTACTTAAAGTACAATAACTTTTACCATTTTAATTTGTTTTAATAGTATATTGACAGTATTGTTTTCTTTCAAAAATCCACTTCATTTTCTTTACCCTATTATTAAAATGGTAATTGACAAAAACAAACTACATTGTCACCAGAAGAGCAATACAAAATGTACAAGTGATATATTAAATTCATCTTTCCAGCTTGAATTTCAATGATGCATTGGGTCAACAATTTTGTGAGAAACATCTTCACCCTTAAATAAAGATTTTCTTAATTCCTTACCTGTGTGCTAATTAGATATCACCTTGTTTTCACATTAAACAGACTTCCACATGAGAAAGCAGCAAGGATGCAGTGGCGTTAATGTTTCCTGGTGTCAACCTGTATTATTTCAGTAGACATTGAAATGAGGATGCATCTTGCTGCCTTTCCAATGAAGCAAGTTTAATTTAGTAATAGGTGAAAAACCATCCTTACAAAGGTGTTAATCAGAGACTTGGCTTTGTGGACACTTTTCAGAGAACAAATTTGTTAGCATAAAAATAAAGCCAGAAAATAAAGAGCTGTTTAATCACTCAATTGGATTTTTCTGCCAGCATATTTTTTTTCTCTGCAACCCACTGCTAAATTGTGCTTCCTAGCTGTTTTTATAAAATCACTGAATCAAATCTAACTCTGATTACATCAGAGAAGGCCAGGTACCCTACACCATAACAGGGGGTTTGAAATTTTGACTTGTCTACTTAAATATCACCAAAATCTGACCACAAGTTTAATTACGTCCCTGGGTGGGATTGAACCACCAACCTTTTGGTTAATAACCGAACACACTAACCGATTGCGCCACAGAGACACTTTGCAAAAAGTGCATACTGACAAAGGCTAATAAGCATACATCTAGAACGTTTCCTAGAAAAACATTAAAAAATCAATAATCTGGAGAGTTTTTGTAAGATGTTTCTTCCATCAACCAACGAATAAACACATTGGTACTTTCCCATGATGAGTGAGTGCTTCAGGATCTCTTGCACTTACATGTGCAGCAGAGTACTGCAATGGAAGCATGCTGGACCCATAACCCAGAGGTAGGCAGATTGAAACTATCCTTTGCTATATGCATTTTTTTTGTTAATTTAAGTAATCAAAACTGGGATTGATATTTTTGCTCTTTTATTTTTACTTAAAGTACAATAACTTTTACCATTTTAATTTGTTTTAATAGTATATTGACAGTATAGTTTTCTTTCAAAAATCCACTTCATTTTCTTTACCCTATTATTAAAATGGTAATTGACAAAAACAAACTACATTGTCACCAGAAGAGCAATACAAAATGTACAAGTGATATATTAAAATCATCTTTCCAGCTTGAATTTCAATGATGCATTGGGTCAACAAATTTGTGAGAAACATCTTCACCCTTAAATAAAGATTTTCTTAATTCCTTACCTGTGTGCTAATTAGATATCACCTTGTTTTCACATTAAACAGACTTCCACATGAGAAAGCAGCAAGGAAGCAGTGGCGTTAATGTTTCCTGGTGTCAACTTGTATTATTTCAGTAGACATTGAAATGAGGATGCATCTTGCTGCCTTTCCAATGAAGCAAGTTTAATTTAGTAATAGGTGAAAAAACATCCTTACAAAGGTGTTAATCAGAGACTTGGCTTTGTGGACACTTTTCAGAGAACAAATTTGTTAGCATAAAAATAAAGCCAGAAAATGAAGAGCTGTTTAATCACTCGATTGGATTTTTCTGCCAGCATATTTTTTTTCTCTGCAACCCACTGCTAAATTGTGCTTCCTAGCTGTTTTTTATAAAATCACTGAATCAAATCTAACTCTGATTACATCAGAGAAGGCCATGTACCCTACACCCTAAGAGGGGGTTTGAAATTTTGACTTGTCTACTTAAATATCACCAAAATCTGACCACAAGTTTAATTACGTCCCTGGGTGGGATTGAACCACCAACCTTTTGGTTAATAACCGAACACACTAACCGATTGCGCCACAGAGACACTTTGCAAAAAGTGCATACTGACAAAGGCTAATAAGCATACATCTAGAACGTTTCCTAGAAAAACATTAAAAAATCAATAATCTGGAGAGTTTTTGTAAGATGTTTCTTCCATCAACCAACGAATAAACACATTGGTACTTTCCCATGATGAGTGAGTGCTTCAGGATCTCTTGCACTTACATGTGCAGCAGAGTACTGCAATGGAAGCATGCTGGACCCATAACCCAGAGGTAGGCAGATTGAAACTATCCTTTGCTATATGCATTTTTTTTGTTAATTTAAGTAATCAAAACTGGGATTGATATTTTTGCTCTTTTATTTTTACTTAAAGTACAATAACTTTTACCATTTTAATTTGTTTTAATAGTATATTGACAGTATAGTTTTCTTTCAAAAATCCACTTAATTTTCTTTACCCTGTTATTAAAATGGTAATTGACAAAAAAAACTACATTGTCACCAGAAGAGCAATACAAAATGTACAAGTGATATATTAAAATCATCTTTCCAGCTTGAATTTCAATGATGCATTGGGGCAACAATTTTGTGAGAAACATCTTCACCCTTAAATAAAGATTTTTGTAATTCCTTACCTGTGTGCTAATTAGATATCACCTTGTTTTCACATTAAACAGACTTCCACATGAGAAAGCAGCAAGGATGCAGTGGCGTTAATGTTTCCTGGTGTCAACCTGTATTATTTCAGTAGACATTGAAATGAGGATGCATCTTGCTGCCTTTCCAATGAAGCAAGTTTAATTTAGTAATAGGTGAAAAACCATCCTTACAAAGGTGTTAATCAGAGACTTGGCTTTGTGGACACTTTTCAGAGAACAAATTTGTTAGCATAAAAATAAAGCCAGAAAATGAAGAGCTGTTTAATCACTCAATTGGATTTTTTTTGCCAGCATATTTTTTTTCTCTGCAACCCACTGCTAAATTGTGCTTCCTAGCTGTTTTTTTATAAAATCACTGAATCAAATCTAACTCTGATTACATCAGAGAAGGCCAGGTACCCTACACAATAAGAGGGGGTTTGAAATTTTGACTTGTCTACTTAAATATCACCAAAATCTGATCACAAGGTCAAATACGTTCCTGGGTGGGATTGAACCACCAACCTTTTGGTTAATAGCCGTACACACTAACTGATTGCGCCACAGAGACACTTTGCAAAAGTACATACTGACAAATGCTAATAAGCATTCATCTAAAACGTTTCCTAGAAAAACTTAAAAAAGTCAATAATCTGGAGAGTTTTTGTAAGATGTTTCTTCTATCAACCAACGAAGAAACACATTGATACTTTCCCATGATGAGTGAGTGCTTCAGGATCTCTTGCACTTACATGTGCAGCAGAGTACAGCAATGGAAGCATGCTGGGCCCATAACCCAGAGGTAGGCAGATTGAAACTATCCTCTGCTATATGCATTTTTTTTTGTTAATTAAAGTAATCCAAAACTGGGATTGATATTTTGGCTCTTTTATTTTTACTTAAAGTACAATAACTTTTACCATTTTAATTTGTTTTAATAGTATATTGACAGTATTGTTTTCTTTCAAAAATCCACTTCATTTTCTTTACCCTATTATTAAAATGGTAATTGACAAAAACAAACTACATTGTCACCAGAAGAGCAATACAAAATGTACAAGTGATATATTAAAATCATCTTTCCAGCTTGAATTTCAATGATGCATTGGGGCAACGATTTTGTGAGAAACATCTTCACCCTTAAATAAAGATTTTCTTAATTCCTTACCTGTGTGCTAATTAGATATCACCTTGTTTTCACATTAAACAGACTTCCACATGAGAAAGCAGCAAGGATGCAGTGGCGTTAATGTTTCCTGGTGTCAACCTGTATTATTTCAGTAGACATTGAAATGAGGATGCATCTTGCTGCCTTTCCAATGAAGCAAGTTTAATTTAGTAATAGGTGAAAAACCATCCCTACAAAGGTGTTAATCAGAGACTTTGCTTTGTGGACACTTTTCAGAGAACAAATTTGTTAGCATAAAAATAAAGCCAGAAAATGAAGAGCTGTTTAAACACTCAATTGGATTTTTCTGCCAGCATATTTCTTTTTCTCTGCAACCCACTGCTAAATTGTGCTTCCTAGCTGTTTTTATAAAATCACTGAATCAAATCTAACTCTGATTACATCAGAGAAGGCCAGGTACCCTACACCATAACAGGGGGTTTGAAATTTTGACTTGTCTACTTAAAGATCACCAAAATCTGATAACAATGTCAATTACGTACCTGGGTGGGATTGAACCACCAACCTTTTGGTTAATAGCCGTACACACTAACTGATTGCGCACAGAGACACATTGCAAAAGTATATACTGACAAGGGCTAATAAGCATTCATCTAAAACGTTTCCTAGAAAAACTTTAAAAAGTCAATAATCAGGAGAGTTTTTGTAAGATGTTTCTTCCATCAACCAACGAAGAAACACATTGGTACTTTCCCATGATGAGTGAGTGCTTCAGGATCTCTTGCACTTACATGTGCAGCAGAGTACTGCAATGGAAGCATGCTGGGCCCATAACCCAGAGGTAGGCAGATTGAAACTATCCTCTGCTATATGCATTTTTTTTTGTTAATTAAAGTAATCCAAAACTGGGATTGATATTTTGGCTCTTTTATTTTTACTTAAAGTACAATAACTTTTACCATTTTAATTTGTTTTAATAGTATATTGACAGTATTGTTTTCTTTCAAAAATCCACTTAATTTTCTTTACCCTATTATTAAAATGGTAATTGACAAAAACAAACTACATTGTCACCAGAAGAGCAATACAAAATGTACAAGTGATATATTAAAATCATCTTTCCAGCTTGAATTTCAATGATGCATTGGGGCAACGATTTTGTGAGAAACATCTTCACCCTTAAATAAAGATTTTCTTAATTCCTTACCTGTGTGCTAATTAGATATCACCTTGTTTTCGCATTAAACAGACTTCCACATGAGAAAGCAGCAAGGATGCAGTGGCGTTAATGTTTCCTGGTGTCAACTTGTATTATTTCAGTAGACATTGAAATGAGGATGCATCTTGCTGCCTTTCCAATGAAGCAAGTTTAATTTAGTAATAGGTGAAAAACCATCCCTACAAAGGTGTTAATCAGAGACTTGGCTTTGTGGACACTTTTCAGAGAACAAATTTGTTAGCATAAAAATAAAGCCAGAAAATGAAGAGCTGTTTAATCACTCAATTGGATTTTTTTTGCCAGCATATTTTTTTTCTCTACAACCCACTGCTAAATTGTGCTTCCTAGCTGTTTTTTTATAAAATCACTGAATCAAATCTAACTCTGATTACATCAGAGAAGGCCAGGTACCCTACACAATAAGAGGGGGTTTGAAATTTTGACTTGTCTACTTAAATATCACCAAAATCTGATCACAAGGTCAAATACGTTCCTGGGTGGGATTGAACCACCAACCTTTTGGTTAATAGCCTTACACACTAACCAATTGCACCACAGAGACACTTTGCAAAAAGTACATACTGACAAAGGCTAATAAGCATTCATCAAGAACGTTTCCTAGAAAAACTTTAAAAAGTCAATAATCTGGAGAGTTTTTGTAAGATGTTTCTTCCATCAACCAATGAAGAAACACATTGGTACTTTCCCATGATGAGTGAGTGCTTCAGGATCTCTTGCACTTACATGTGCAGCAGAGTACTGCAATGGAAGCATGCTGGGCCCATAACCCAGAGATAGGCAGATTGAAACTATCCTTTGCTATATGCATTTTTTTTTGTTAATTAAAGTAATCCAAAACTGGGATTGATATTTTGGCTCTTTTATTTTTACTTAAAGTACAATAACTTTTACCATTTTAATTTGTTTTAATAGTATATTGACAGTATTGTTTTCTTTCAAAAATCCACTTCATTTTCTTTACCCTATTATTAAAATGGTAATTGACAAAAACAAACTACATTGTCACCAGAAGAGCAATACAAAATGTACAAGTGATATATTAAAATCATCTTTCCAGCTTGAATTTCAATGATGCATTGGGGCAACGATTTTGTGAGAAACATCTTCACCCTTAAATAAAGATTTTCTTAATTCCTTACCTGTGTGCTAATTAGATATCACCTTGTTTTCACATTAAACAGACTTCCACATGAGAAAGCAGCAAGGATGCAGTGGCGTTAATGTTTCCTGGTGTCAACCTGTATTATTTCAGTAGACATTGAAATGAGGATGCATCTTGCTGCCTTTCCAATGAAGCAAGTTTAATTTAGTAATAGGTGAAAAACCATCCCTACAAAGGTGTTAATCAGAGACTTTGCTTTGTGGACACTTTTCAGAGAACAAATTTGTTAGCATAAAAATAAAGCCAGAAAATGAAGAGCTGTTTAAACACTCAATTGGATTTTTCTGCCAGCATATTTCTTTTTCTCTGCAACCCACTGCTAAATTGTGCTTCCTAGCTGTTTTTATAAAATCACTGAATCAAATCTAACTCTGATTACATCAGAGAAGGCCAGGTACCCTACACCATAACAGGGGGTTTGAAATTTTGACTTGTCTACTTAAAGATCACCAAAATCTGATAACAATGTCAATTACGTACCTGGGTGGGATTGAACCACCAACCTTTTGGTTAATAGCCGTACACACTAACTGATTGCGCACAGAGACACATTGCAAAAGTATATACTGACAAGGGCTAATAAGCATTCATCTAAAACGTTTCCTAGAAAAACTTTAAAAAGTCAATAATCAGGAGAGTTTTTGTAAGATGTTTCTTCCATCAACCAACGAAGAAACACATTGGTACTTTCCCATGATGAGTGAGTGCTTCAGGATCTCTTGCACTTACATGTGCAGCAGAGTACTGCAATGGAAGCATGCTGGGCCCATAACCCAGAGGTAGGCAGATTGAAACTATCCTCTGCTATATGCATTTTTTTTTGTTAATTAAAGTAATCCAAAACTGGGATTGATATTTTGGCTCTTTTATTTTTACTTAAAGTACAATAACTTTTACCATTTTAATTTGTTTTAATAGTATATTGACAGTATTGTTTTCTTTCAAAAATCCACTTAATTTTCTTTACCCTATTATTAAAATGGTAATTGACAAAAACAAACTACATTGTCACCAGAAGAGCAATACAAAATGTACAAGTGATATATTAAAATCATCTTTCCAGCTTGAATTTCAATGATGCATTGGGGCAACGATTTTGTGAGAAACATCTTCACCCTTAAATAAAGATTTTCTTAATTCCTTACCTGTGTGCTAATTAGATATCACCTTGTTTTCGCATTAAACAGACTTCCACATGAGAAAGCAGCAAGGATGCAGTGGCGTTAATGTTTCCTGGTGTCAACTTGTATTATTTCAGTAGACATTGAAATGAGGATGCATCTTGCTGCCTTTCCAATGAAGCAAGTTTAATTTAGTAATAGGTGAAAAACCATCCCTACAAAGGTGTTAATCAGAGACTTGGCTTTGTGGACACTTTTCAGAGAACAAATTTGTTAGCATAAAAATAAAGCCAGAAAATGAAGAGCTGTTTAATCACTCAATTGGATTTTTTTTGCCAGCATATTTTTTTTCTCTACAACCCACTGCTAAATTGTGCTTCCTAGCTGTTTTTTTATAAAATCACTGAATCAAATCTAACTCTGATTACATCAGAGAAGGCCAGGTACCCTACACAATAAGAGGGGGTTTGAAATTTTGACTTGTCTACTTAAATATCACCAAAATCTGATCACAAGGTCAAATACGTTCCTGGGTGGGATTGAACCACCAACCTTTTGGTTAATAGCCTTACACACTAACCAATTGCACCACAGAGACACTTTGCAAAAAGTACATACTGACAAAGGCTAATAAGCATTCATCAAGAACGTTTCCTAGAAAAACTTTAAAAAGTCAATAATCTGGAGAGTTTTTGTAAGATGTTTCTTCCATCAACCAATGAAGAAACACATTGGTACTTTCCCATGATGAGTGAGTGCTTCAGGATCTCTTGCACTTACATGTGCAGCAGAGTACTGCAATGGAAGCATGCTGGGCCCATAACCCAGAGATAGGCAGATTGAAACTATCCTTTGCTATATGCATTTTTTTTGTTAATTAAAGTAATCCAAAACTGGGATTGATATTTTTGCTCTTTTATTTTTACTTAAAGTACAATAACTTTTACCATTTTAATTTGTTTTAATAGTATATTGACAGTATTGTTTTCTTTCAAAAATCCACTTCATTTTCTTTACCCTATTATTAAAATGGTAATTGACAAAAACAAACTACATTGTCACCAGAAGAGCAATACAAAATGTACAAGTGATATATTAAAATCATCTTTCCAGCTTGAATTTCAATGATGCATTGGGGCAACGATTTTGTGAGAAACATCTTCACCCTTAAATAAAGATTTTCTTAATTCCTTACCTGTGTGCTAATTAGATATCACCTTGTTTTCACATTAAACAGACTTCCACATGAGAAAGCAGCAAGGATGCAGTGGCGTTAATGTTTCCTGGTGTCAACCTGTATTATTTCAGTAGACATTGAAATGAGGATGCATCTTGCTGCCTTTCCAATGAAGCAAGTTTAATTTAGTAATAGGTGAAAAACCATCCCTACAAAGGTGTTAATCAGAGACTTTGCTTTGTGGACACTTTTCAGAGAACAAATTTGTTAGCATAAAAATAAAGCCAGAAAATGAAGAGCTGTTTAATCACTCAATTGGATTTTTCTGCCAGCATATTTCTTTTTCTCTGCAACCCACTGCTAAATTGTGCTTCCTAGCTGTTTTTATAAAATCACTGAATCAAATCTAACTCTGATTACATCAGAGAAGGCCAGGTACCCTACACCATAAGAGGGGGTTTGAAATTTTGACTTGTCTACTTAAAGATCACCAAAATCTGATAACAAGGTCAATTACGTACCTGGGTGGGTTTGAACCACCAACCTTTTGGTTAATAGCCGTACACACTAACTAATTGCGCCACAGAGACACATTGCAAAAGTATATACTGACAAGGGCTAATAAGCATTCATCTAAAACGTTTCCTAGAAAAACTTTAAAAAGTCAATAATCTGGAGAGTTTTTGTAAGATGTTTCTTCCATCAACCAACGAAGAAACACATTGGTACTTTCCCATGATGAGTGAGTGCTTCAGGATCTCTTGCACTTACATGTGCAGCAGAGTACAGCAATGGAAGCATGCTGGGCCCATAACCCAGAGGTAGGCAGATTGAAACTATCCTTTGCTATATGCATTTTTTTTTTTGTTAATTAAAGTAATCCAAAACTGGGATTGATATTTTGGCTCTTTTATTTTTACTTAAAGTACAATAACTTTTACCATTTTAATTTGTTTTAATAGTATATTGACAGTATTGTTTTCTTTCAAAAATCCACTTAATTTTCTTTACCCTATTATTAAAATGGTAATTGACAAAAACAAACTACATTGTCACCAGAAGAGCAATACAAAATGTACAAGTGATATATTAAAATCATCTTTCCAGCTTGAATTTCAATGATGCATTGGGGCAACGATTTTGTGAGAAACATCTTCACCCTTAAATAAAGATTTTCTTAATTCCTTACCTGTGTGCTAATTAGATATCACCTTGTTTTCGCATTAAACAGACTTCCACATGAGAAAGCAGCAAGGATGCAGTGGCGTTAATGTTTCCTGGTGTCAACTTGTATTATTTCAGTAGACATTGAAATGAGGATGCATCTTGCTGCCTTTCCAATGAAGCAAGTTTAATTTAGTAATAGGTGAAAAACCATCCCTACAAAGGTGTTAATCAGAGACTTGGCTTTGTGGACACTTTTCAGAGAACAAATTTGTTAGCATAAAAATAAAGCCAGAAAATGAAGAGCTGTTTAATCACTCAATTGGATTTTTTTTGCCAGCATATTTTTTTTCTCTGCAACCCACTGCTAAATTGTGCTTCCTAGCTGTTTTTTATAAAATCACTGAATCAAATCTAACTCTGATTACATCAGAGAAGGCCAGGTACCCTACACAATAAGAGGGGGTTTGAAATTTTGACTTGTCTACTTAAATATCACCAAAATCTGATCACAAGGTCAATTACGTCCCTGGGTGGGATTGAACCACCAACCTTTTGGTTAATAGCCAAACACACTAACCGATTGCGCCACAGAGACACTTTGCAAAAAGTACATACTGACAAAGGCTAATAAGCATACATCTAGAACATTTCCTAGAAAAACATTAAAAAATCAATAATCTGGAGAGTTTTTGTAAGATGTTTCTTCCATCAACCAACGAATAAACACATTGGTACTTTCCCATGATGAGTGAGTGCTTCAGGATCTCTTGCACTTACATGTGCAGCAGAGTACAGCAATGGAAGCATGCTGGGCCCATAACCCAGAGGTAGGCAGATTGAAACTATCCTCTGCTATATGCATTTTTTTGTTTGTTAATTAAAGTAATCCAAAACTGGGATTGATATTTTGGCTCTTTTATTTTTACTTAAAGTACAATAACTTTTACCATTTTAATTTGTTTTAATAGTATATTGACAGTATTGTTTTCTTTCAAAAATCCACTTCATTTTCTTTACCCTATTATTAAAATGGTAATTGACAAAAACAAACTACATTGTCACCAGAAGAGCAATACAAAATGTACAAGTGATATATTAAAATCATCTTTCCAGCTTGAATTTCAATGATGCATTGGGGCAACGATTTTGTGAGAAACATCTTCACCCTTAAATAAAGATTTTCTTAATTCCTTACCTGTGTGCTAATTAGATATCACCTTGTTTTCACATTAAACAGACTTCCACATGTGAAAGCAGCAAGGATGCAGTGGCGTTAATGTTTCCTGGTGTCAACCTGTAATATTTCAGTAGACATTGAAATGAGGATGCATCTTGCTGCCTTTCCAATGAAGCAAGTTTAATTTAGTAATAGGTGAAAAACCATCCCTACAAAGGTGTTAATCAGAGACTTTGCTTTGTGGACACTTTTCAGAGAACAAATTTGTTAGCATAAAAATAAAGCCAGAAAATGAAGAGCTGTTTAATCACTCAATTGGATTTTTCTGCCAGCATATTTCTTTTTCTCTGCAACCCACTGCTAAATTGTGCTTCCTAGCTGTTTTTATAAAATCACTGAATCAAATCTAACTCTGATTACATCAGAGAAGGCCAGGTACCCTACACCATAACAGGGGGTTTGAAATTTTGACTTGTCTACTTAAAGATCACCAAAATCTGATAACAAGGTCAATTACGTACCTGGGTGGGATTGAACCACCAACCTTTTGGTTAATAGCCGTACACACTAACTAATTGCGCCACAGAGACACATTGCAAAAGTATATACCGACAAGGGCTAATAAGCATTCATCTAAAACGTTTCCTAGAAAAACTTTAAAAAGTCAATAATCTGGAGAGTTTTTGTAAGATGTTTCTTCCATCAACCAACGAAGAAACACATTGGTACTTTCCCATGATGAGTGAGTGCTTCAGGATCTCTTGCACTTACATGTGCAGCAGAGTACTGCAATGGAAGCATGCTGGGCCCATAACCCAGAGGTAGGCAGATTGAAACTATCCTCTGCTATATGCATTTTTTTTTGTTAATTAAAGTAATCCAAAACTGGGATTGATATTTTGGCTCTTTTATTTTTACTTAAAGTACAATAACTTTTACCATTTTAATTTGTTTTAATAGTATATTGACAGTATTGTTTTCTTTCAAAAATCCACTTCATTTTCTTTACCCTATTATTAAAATGGTAATTGACAAAAACAAACTACATTGTCACCAGAAGAGCAATACAAAATGTACAAGTGATATATTAAAATCATCTTTCCAGCTTGAATTTCAATGATGCATTGGGGCAACGATTTTGTGAGAAACATCTTCACCCTTAAATAAAGATTTTCTTAATTCCTTACCTGTGTGCTAATTAGATATCACCTTGTTTTCACATTAAACAGACTTCCACATGAGAAAGCAGCAAGGATGCAGTGGCGTTAATGTTTCCTGGTGTCAACCTGTATTATTTCAGTAGACATTGAAATGAGGATGCATCTTGCTGCCTTTCCAATGAAGCAAGTTTAATTTAGTAATAGGTGAAAAACCATCCTTACAAAGGTGTTAATCAGAGACTTGGCTTTGTGGACACCTTTCAGAGAACAAATTTGTTAGCATAAAAATAAAGCCAGAAAATAAAGAGCTGTTTAATCACTCAATTGGATTTTTCTGCCAGCATATTTTTTTTCTCTGCAACCCACTGCTAAATTGTGCTTCCTAGCTGTTTTTATAAAATCACTGAATCAAATCTAACTCTGATTACATCAGAGAAGGCCAGGTACCCTACACCATAACAGGGGGTTTGAAATTTTGACTTGTCTACTTAAAGATCACCAAAATCTGATAACAAGGTCAATTAGGTCCCTGGGTGGGATTGAACCACCAACCTTTTGGTTAATAGCCGTACATACTAACTGATTGCGCCACAGAGACACTTTGCGAAAGTACATACTGACAAAGGCTAATAAGCATTCATCTAAAACGTTTCCTAGAAAAAATTAATAAAGTCAATAATCTGGAGAGTTTTTGTAAGATGTTTCTTCTATCAACCAACGAAGAAACACATTGGTACTTTCCCATGATGAGTGAGTGCTTCAGGATCTCTTGCACTTACATGTGCAGCAGAGTACAGCAATGGAAGCATGCTGGGCCCATAACCCAGAGGTAGGCAGATTGAAACTATCCTCTGCTATATGCATTTTTTTGTTTGTTAATTAAAGTAATCCAAAACTGGGATTGATATTTTGTCTCTTTTATTTTTACTTAAAGTGCAATAACTTTTACCATTTTAATTTGTTTTAATAGTATATTGACAGTATTGTTTTCTTTCAAAAATCCACTTCATTTTCTTTACCCTATTATTAAAATGGTAATTGACAAAAACAAACTACATTGTCACCAGAAGAGCAATACAAAATGTACAAATGATATATTAAATTCATCTTTCCAGCTTGAATTTCAATGATGCATTGGGTCAACAATTTTGTGAGAAACATCTTCACCCTTAAATAAAGATTTTCTTAATTCCTTACCTGTGTGCTAATTAGATATCACCTTGTTTTCACATTAAACAGACTTCCACATGAGAAAGCAGCAAGGATGCAGTGGCGTTAATGTTTCCTGGTGTCAACTTGTATTATTTCAGTAGACATTGAAATGAGGATGCATCTTGCTGCCTTTCCAATGATGCAAGTTTAATTTAGTAATAGGTGAAAAACCATCCTTACAAAGGTGTTAATCAGAGACTTGGCTTTGTGGACACTTTTCAGAGAACAAATTTGTTAGCATAAAAATAAATCCAGAAAATGAAGAGCTGTTTAATCACTCAATTGGATTTTTCTGCCAGCATATTTTTTTTCTCTGCAACCCACTACTAAATTGTGCTTCCTAGCTGTTTTTTATAAAATCACTGAATCAAATCTAACTCTGATTACATCAGAGAAGGCCAGGTACCCTACACAATAAGAGGGGGTTTGAAATTTTGACTTGTCTACTTAAATATCACCAAAATCTGATCACAAGGTCAATTACGTCCCTGGGTGGGATTGAACCACCAACCTTTTGGTTAATAGCCGAACACACTAACCGATTGCGCCACAGAGACACTTTGCAAAAAGTACATACTGACAAAGGCTAATAAGCATACATCTAGAACATTTCCTAGAAAAACATTAAAAAATCAATAATCTGGAGAGTTTTTGTAAGATGTTTCTTCCATCAACCAACGAATAAACACATTGGTACTTTCCCATGATGAGTGAGTGCTTCAGGATCTCTTGCACTTACATGTGCAGCAGAGTACTGCAATGGAAGCATGCTGGACCCATAACCCAAAGGTAGGCAGATTGAAACTATCCTCTGCTATATGCATTTTTTTTTTGTTAATTAAAGTAATCCAAAACTGGGATTGATATTTTGGCTCTTTTATTTTTACTTAAAGTACAATAACTTTTACCATTTTAATTTGTTTTAATAGTATATTGACAGTATTGTTTTCTTTCAAAAATCCACTTCATTTTCTTTACCCTATTATTAAAATGGTAATTGACAAAAACAAACTACATTGTCACCAGAAGAGCAATACAAAATGTACAAGTGATATATTAAAATCATCTTTCCAGCTTGAATTTCAATGATGCATTGGGGCAACGATTTTGTGAGAAACATCTTCACCCTTAAATAAAGATTTTCTTAATTCCTTACCTGTGTGCTAATTAGATATCACCTTGTTTTCACATTAAACAGACTTCCACATGTGAAAGCAGCAAGGATGCAGTGGCGTTAATGTTTCCTGGTGTCAACCTGTAATATTTCAGTAGACATTGAAATGAGGATGCATCTTGCTGCCTTTCCAATGAAGCAAGTTTAATTTAGTAATAGGTGAAAAACCATCCCTACAAAGGTGTTAATCAGAGACTTTGCTTTGTGGACACTTTTCAGAGAACAAATTTGTTAGCATAAAAATAAAGCCAGAAAATGAAGAGCTGTTTAATCACTCAATTGGATTTTTCTGCCAGCATATTTCTTTTTCTCTGCAACCCACTGCTAAATTGTGCTTCCTAGCTGTTTTTATAAAATCACTGAATCAAATCTAACTCTGATTACATCAGAGAAGGCCAGGTACCCTACACCATAACAGGGGGTTTGAAATTTTGACTTGTCTACTTAAAGATCACCAAAATCTGATAACAAGGTCAATTACGTACCTGGGTGGGATTGAACCACCAACCTTTTGGTTAATAGCCGTACACACTAACTAATTGCGCCACAGAGACACATTGCAAAAGTATATACCGACAAGGGCTAATAAGCATTCATCTAAAACGTTTCCTAGAAAAACTTTAAAAAGTCAATAATCTGGAGAGTTTTTGTAAGATGTTTCTTCCATCAACCAACGAAGAAACACATTGGTACTTTCCCATGATGAGTGAGTGCTTCAGGATCTCTTGCACTTACATGTGCAGCAGAGTACTGCAATGGAAGCATGCTGGGCCCATAACCCAGAGGTAGGCAGATTGAAACTATCCTCTGCTATATGCATTTTTTTTTTGTTAATTAAAGTAATCCAAAACTGGGATTGATATTTTGGCTCTTTTATTTTTACTTAAAGTACAATAACTTTTACCATTTTAATTTGTTTTAATAGTATATTGACAGTATTGTTTTCTTTCAAAAATCCACTTCATTTTCTTTACCCTATTATTAAAATGGTAATTGACAAAAACAAACTACATTGTCACCAGAAGAGCAATACAAAATGTACAAGTGATATATTAAAATCATCTTTCCAGCTTGAATTTCAATGATGCATTGGGGCAACGATTTTGTGAGAAACATCTTCACCCTAAAATAAAGATTTTCTTAATTCCTTACCTGTGTGCTAATTAGATATCACCTTGTTTTCGCATTAAACAGACTTCCACATGAGAAAGCAGCAAGGATGCAGTGGCGTTAATGTTTCCTGGTGTCAACTTGTATTATTTCAGTAGACATTGAAATGAGGATGCATCTTGCTGCCTTTCCAATGAAGCAAGTTTAATTTAGTAATAGGTGAAAAACCATCCCTACAAAGGTGTTAATCAGAGACTTGGCTTTGTGGACACTTTTCAGAGAACAAATTTGTTAGCATAAAAATAAAGCCAGAAAATGAAGAGCTGTTTAATCACTCAATTGGATTTTTTTTGCCAGCATATTTTTTTTCTCTGCAACCCACTGCTAAATTGTGCTTCCTAGCTGTTTTTTTATAAAATCACTGAATCAAATCTAACTCTGATTACATCAGAGAAGGCCAGGTACCCTACACAATAAGAGGGGGTTTGAAATTTTGACTTGTCTACTTAAATATCACCAAAATCTGATCACAAGGTCAATTACGTTCCTGGGTGGGATTAAACCACCAACCTTTTGGTTAATAGCCTTACACACTAACCAATTGCACCACAGAGACACTTTGCAGAAAGTACATACTGACAAAGGCTAATAAGCATTCATCAAGAACGTTTCCTAGAAAAACTTTAAAAAGTCAATAATCTGGAGAGTTTTTGTAAGATGTTTCTTCCATCAACCAATGAAGAAACACATTGGTACTTTCCCATGATGAGTGAGTGCTTCAGGATCTCTTGCACTTACATGTGCAGCAGAGTACTGCAATGGAAGCATGCTGGGCCCATAACCCAGAGATAGGCAGATTGAAACTATCCTTTGCTATATGCATTTTTTTTGTTAATTAAAGTAATCCAAAACTGGGATTGATATTTTTGCTCTTTTATTTTTACTTAAAGTACAATAACTTTTACCATTTTAATTTGTTTTAATAGTATATTGACAGTATTGTTTTCTTTCAAAAATCCACTTCATTTTCTTTACCCTATTATTAAAATGGTAATTGACAAAAACAAACTACATTGTCACCAGAAGAGCAATACAAAATGTACAAGTGATATATTAAAATCATCTTTCCAGCTTGAATTTCAATGATGCATTGGGGCAACGATTTTGTGAGAAACATCTTCACCCTTAAATAAAGATTTTCTTAATTCCTTACCTGTGTGCTAATTAGATATCACCTTGTTTTCACATTAAACAGACTTCCACATGAGAAAGCAGCAAGGATGCAGTGGCGTTAATGTTTCCTGGTGTCAACCTGTATTATTTCAGTAGACATTGAAATGAGGATGCATCTTGCTGCCTTTCCAATGAAGCAAGTTTAATTTAGTAATAGGTGAAAAACCATCCCTACAAAGGTGTTAATCAGAGACTTTGCTTTGTGGACACTTTTCAGAGAACAAATTTGTTAGCATAAAAATAAAGCGAGAAAATGAAGAGCTGTTTAATCACTCAATTGGATTTTTCTGCCAGCATATTTCTTTTTCTCTGCAACCCACTGCTAAATTGTGCTTCCTAGCTGTTTTTATAAAATCACTGAATCAAATCTAACTCTGATTACATCAGAGAAGTCCAGGTACCCTACACCATAACAGGGGGTTTGAAATTTTGACTTGTCTACTTAAAGATCACCAAAATCTGATAACAAGGTCAATTACGTACCTGGGTGGGTTTGAACCACCAACCTTTTGGTTAATAGCCGTACACACTAACTAATTGCGCCACAGAGACACATTGCAAAAGTATATACTGACAAGGGCTAATAAGCATTCATCTAAAACGTTTCCTAGAAAAACTTTAAAAAGTCAATAATCTGGAGAGTTTTTGTAAGATGTTTCTTCCATCAACCAACGAAGAAACACATTGGTACTTTCCCATGATGAGTGAGTGCTTCAGGATCTCTTGCACTTACATGTGCAGCAGAGTACAGCAATGGAAGCATGCTGGGCCCATAACCCAGAGGTAGGCAGATTGAAACTATCCTTTGCTATATGCTTTTTTTTTGTTAATTAAAGTAATCCAAAACTGGGATTGATATTTTGGCTCTTTTATTTTTACTTAAAGTACAATAACTTTTACCATTTTAATTTGTTTTAATAGTATATTGACAGTATTGTTTTCTTTCAAAAATCCACTTAATTTTCTTTACCCTATTATTAAAATGGTAATTGACAAAAACAAACTACATTGTCACCAGAAGAGCAATACAAAATGTACAAGTGATATATTAAAATCATCTTTCCAGCTTGAATTTCAATGATGCATTGGGGCAACGATTTTGTGAGAAACATCTTCACCCTTAAATAAAGATTTTCTTAATTCCTTACCTGTGTGCTAATTAGATATCACCTTGTTTTCGCATTAAACAGACTTCCACATGAGAAAGCAGCAAGGATGCAGTGGCGTTAATGTTTCCTGGTGTCAACTTGTATTATTTCAGTAGACATTGAAATGAGGATGCATCTTGCTGCCTTTCCAATGAAGCAAGTTTAATTTAGTAATAGGTGAAAAACCATCCCTACAAAGGTGTTAATCAGAGACTTGGCTTTGTGGACACTTTTCAGAGAACAAATTTGTTAGCATAAAAATAAAGCCAGAAAATGAAGAGCTGTTTAATCACTCAATTGGATTTTTTTTGCCAGCATATTTTTTTTCTCTGCAACCCACTGCTAAATTGTGCTTCCTAGCTGTTTTTTATAAAATTACTGAATCAAATCTAACTCTGATTACATCAGAGAAGGCCATGTACCCTACACCATAAGAGGGGGTTTGAAATTTTGACTTGTCTACTTAAATATCACCAAAATCTGACCACAAGTTTAATTACGTCCCTGGGTGGGATTGAACCACCAACCTTTTGGTTAATAGCCGAACACACTAACCGATTGCGCCACAGAGACACTTTGCAAAAAGTGCATACTGACAAAGGCTAATAAGCATACATCTAGAACGTTTCCTAGAAAAACATTAAAAAATCAATAATCTGGAGAGTTTTTGTAAGATGTTTCTTCCATCAACCAACGAATAAACACATTGGTACTTTCCCATGATGAGTGAGTGCTTCAGGATCTCTTGCACTTACATGTGCAGCAGAGTACTGCAATGGAAGCATGCTGGACCCATAACCCAGAGGTAGGCAGATTGAAACTATCCTTTGCTATATGCATTTTTTTTGTTAATTTAAGTAATCAAAACTGGGATTGATATTTTTGCTCTTTTATTTTTACTTAAAGTACAATAACTTTTACCATTTTAATTTGTTTTAATAGTATATTGACAGTATAGTTTTCTTTCAAAAATCCACTTAATTTTCTTTACCCTGTTATTAAAATGGTAATTGACAAAAAAAACTACATTGTCACCAGAAGAGCAATACAAAATGTACAAGTGATATATTAAAATCATCTTTCCAGCTTGAATTTCAATGATGCATTGGGGCAACAATTTTGTGAGAAACATCTTCACCCTTAAATAAAGATTTTCGTAATTCCTTACCTGTGTGCTAATTAGATATCACCTTGTTTTCACATTAAACAGACTTCCACATGAGAAAGCAGCAAGGATGCAGTGGCGTTAATGTTTCCTGGTGTCAACCTGTATTATTTCAGTAGACATTGAAATGAGGATGCATCTTGCTGCCTTTCCAATGAAGCAAGTTTAATTTAGTAATAGGTGAAAAACCATCCCTACAAAGGTGTTAATCAGAGACTTGGCTTTGTGGACACTTTTCAGAGAACAAATTTGTTAGCATAAAAAATAAAGCAAGAAAATTAAGAGCTGTTTAATCACTCAATTGGATTTTTCTGCCAGCATATTTCTTTTTCTCTGCAACCCACTGCTAAATTGTGCTTCCTAGCTGTTTTTATAAAATCACTGAATCAAATCTAACTCTGATTACATCAGAGAAGGCCAGGTACCCTACACCATAACAGGGGGTTTGAAATTTTGACTTGTCTACTTAAAGATCACCAAAATCTGAAAACAATGTCAATTACGTACCTGGGTGGGATTGAACCACCAACCTTTTGGTTAATAGCCGTACACACTAACTGATTGCGCCACAGAGACACATTGCAAAAGTATATACTGACAAGGGCTAATAAGCATTCATCTAAAACGTTTCCTAGAAAAACTTTAAAAAGTCAATAATCTGGAGAGTTTTTGTAAGATGTTTCTTCCATCAACCAACAAAGAAACACATTGGTACTTTCCCATGATGAGTGAGTGCTTCAGGATCTCTTGCACTTACATGTGCAGCAGAGTACTGCAATGGAAGCATGCTGGGCCCATAACCCAGAGGTAGGCAGATTGAAACTATCCTCTGCTATATGCATTTTTTTTTGTTAATTAAAGTAATCCAAAACTGGGATTGATATTTTGGCTCTTTTATTTTTACTTAAAGTACAATAACTTTTACCATTTTAATTTGTTTTAATAGTATATTGACAGTATTGTTTTCTTTCAAAAATCCACTTAATTTTCTTTACCCTATTATTAAAATGGTAATTGACAAAAACAAACTACATTGTCACCAGAAGAGCAATACAAAATGTACAAGTGATATATTAAAATCATCTTTCCAGCTTGAATTTCAATGATGCATTGGGGCAACGATTTTGTGAGAAACATCTTCACCCTTAAATAAAGATTTTCTTAATTCCTTACCTGTGTGCTAATTAGATATCACCTTGTTTTCGCATTAAACAGACTTCCACATGAGAAAGCAGCAAGGATGCAGTGGCGTTAATGTTTCCTGGTGTCAACTTGTATTATTTCAGTAGACATTGAAATGAGGATGCATCTTGCTGCCTTTCCAATGAAGCAAGTTTAATTTAGTAATAGGTGAAAAACCATCCCTACAAAGGTGTTAATCAGAGACTTGGCTTTGTGGACACTTTTCAGAGAACAAATTTGTTAGCATAAAAATAAAGCCAGAAAATGAAGAGCTGTTTAATCACTCAATTGGATTTTTTTTGCCAGCATATTTTTTTTCTCTGCAACCCACTGCTAAATTGTGCTTCCTAGCTGTTTTTTTATAAAATCACTGAATCAAATCTAACTCTGATTACATCAGAGAAGGCCAGGTACCCTACACAATAAGAGGGGGTTTGAAATTTTGACTTGTCTACTTAAATATCACCAAAATCTGATCACAAGGTCAAATACGTTCCTGGGTGGGATTGAACCACCAACCTTTTGGTTAATAGCCTTACACACTAACCAATTGCACCACAGAGACACTTTGCAAAAAGTACATACTGACAAAGGCTAATAAGCATTCATCAAGAACGTTTCCTAGAAAAACTTTAAAAAGTCAATAATCTGGAGAGTTTTTGTAAGATGTTTCTTCCATCAACCAATGAAGAAACACATTGGTACTTTCCCATGATGAGTGAGTGCTTCAGGATCTCTTGCACTTACATGTGCAGCAGAGTACAGCAATGGAAGCATGCTGGGCCCATAACCCAGAGGTAGGCAGATTGAAACTATCCTTTGCTATATGCATTTTTTTTTTTGTTAATTAATGTAATCCAAAACTGGGATTGATATTTTGGCTCTTTTATTTTTACTTAAAGTACAATAACTTTTACCATTTTAATTTGTTTTAATAGTATATTGACAGTATTGTTTTCTTTCAAAAATCCACTTAATTTTCTTTACCCTATTATTAAAATGGTAATTGACAAAAACAAACTACATTGTCACCAGAAGAGCAATACAAAATGTACAAGTGATATATTAAAATCATCTTTCCAGCTTGAATTTCAATGATGCATTGGGGCAACGATTTTGTGAGAAACATCTTCACCCTTAAATAAAGATTTTCTTAATTCCTTACCTGTGTGCTAATTAGATATCACCTTGTTTTCGCATTAAACAGACTTCCACATGAGAAAGCAGCAAGGATGCAGTGGCGTTAATGTTTCCTGGTGTCAACTTGTATTATTTCAGTAGACATTGAAATGAGGATGCATCTTGCTGCCTTTCCAATGAAGCAAGTTTAATTTAGTAATAGGTGAAAAACCATCCCTACAAAGGTGTTAATCAGAGACTTGGCTTTGTGGACACTTTTCAGAGAACAAATTTGTTAGCATAAAAATAAAGCCAGAAAATGAAGAGCTGTTTAATCACTCAATTGGATTTTTTTTGCCAGCATATTTTTTTTCTCTGCAACCCACTGCTAAATTGTGCTTCCTAGCTGTTTTTTATATAATCACTGAATCAAATCTAACTCTGATTACATCAGAGAAGGCCATGTACCCTACACCATAAGAGGGGGTTTGAAATTTTGACTTGTCTACTTAAATATCACCAAAATCTGACCACAAGTTTAATTACGTCCCTGGGTGGGATTGAACCACCAACCTTTTGGTTAATAGCCGAACTCACTAACCGATTGCGCCACAGAGACACTTTGCAAAAAGTGCATACTGACAAAGGCTAATAAGCATACATCTAGAACGTTTCCTAGAAAAACATTAAAAAATCAATAATCTGGAGAGTTTTTGTAAGATGTTTCTTCCATCAACCAACGAATAAACACATTGGTACTTTCCCATGATGAGTGAGTGCTTCAGGATCTCTTGCACTTACATGTGCAGCAGAGTACTGCAATGGAAGCATGCTGGACCCATAACCCAGAGGTAGGCAGATTGAAACTATCCTTTGCTATATGCATTTTTTTTGTTAATTTAAGTAATCAAAACTGGGATTGATATTTTTGCTCTTTTATTTTTACTTAAAGTACAATAACTTTTACCATTTTAATTTGTTTTAATAGTATATTGACAGTATAGTTTTCTTTCAAAAATCCACTTAATTTTCTTTACCCTGTTATTAAAATGGTAATTGACAAAAAAAACTACATTGTCACCAGAAGAGCAATACAAAATGTACAAGTGATATATTAAAATCATCTTTCCAGCTTGAATTTCAATGATGCATTGGGGCAACAATTTTGTGAGAAACATCTTCACCCTTAAATAAAGATTTTCGTAATTCCTTACCTGTGTGCTAATTAGATATCACCTTGTTTTCACATTAAACAGACTTCCACATGAGAAAGCAGCAAGGATGCAGTGGCGTTAATGTTTCCTGGTGTCAACCTGTATTATTTCAGTAGACATTGAAATGAGGATGCATCTTGCTGCCTTTCCAATGAAGCAAGTTTAATTTAGTAATAGGTGAAAAACCATCCCTACAAAGGTGTTAATCAGAGACTTGGCTTTGTGGACACTTTTCAGAGAACAAATTTGTTAGCATAAAAAATAAAGCAAGAAAATTAAGAGCTGTTTAATCACTCAATTGGATTTTTCTGCCAGCATATTTCTTTTTCTCTGCAACCCACTGCTAAATTGTGCTTCCTAGCTGTTTTTATAAAATCACTGAATCAAATCTAACTCTGATTACATCAGAGAAGGCCAGGTACCCTACACCATAACAGGGGGTTTGAAATTTTGACTTGTCTACTTAAAGATCACCAAAATCTGATAACAATGTCAATTACGTACCTGGGTGGGATTGAACCACCAACCTTTTGGTTAATAGCCGTACACACTAACTGATTGCGCCACAGAGACACATTGCAAAAGTATATACTGACAAGGGCTAATAAGCATTCATCTAAAACGTTTCCTAGAAAAACTTTAAAAAGTCAATAATCTGGAGAGTTTTTGTAAGATGTTTCTTCCATCAACCAACAAAGAAACACATTGGTACTTTCCCATGATGAGTGAGTGCTTCAGGATCTCTTGCACTTACATGTGCAGCAGAGTACTGCAATGGAAGCATGCTGGGCCCATAACCCAGAGGTAGGCAGATTGAAACTATCCTCTGCTATATGCATTTTTTTTTGTTAATTAAAGTAATCCAAAACTGGGATTGATATTTTGGCTCTTTTATTTTTACTTAAAGTACAATAACTTTTACCATTTTAATTTGTTTTAATAGTATATTGACAGTATTGTTTTCTTTCAAAAATCCACTTAATTTTCTTTACCCTATTATTAAAATGGTAATTGACAAAAACAAACTACATTGTCACCAGAAGAGCAATACAAAATGTACAAGTGATATATTAAAATCATCTTTCCAGCTTGAATTTCAATGATGCATTGGGGCAACGATTTTGTGAGAAACATCTTCACCCTTAAATAAAGATTTTCTTAATTCCTTACCTGTGTGCTAATTAGATATCACCTTGTTTTCGCATTAAACAGACTTCCACATGAGAAAGCAGCAAGGATGCAGTGGCGTTAATGTTTCCTGGTGTCAACTTGTATTATTTCAGTAGACATTGAAATGAGGATGCATCTTGCTGCCTTTCCAATGAAGCAAGTTTAATTTAGTAATAGGTGAAAAACCATCCCTACAAAGGTGTTAATCAGAGACTTGGCTTTGTGGACACTTTTCAGAGAACAAATTTGTTAGCATAAAAATAAAGCCAGAAAATGAAGAGCTGTTTAATCACTCAATTGGATTTTTTTTGCCAGCATATTTTTTTTCTCTGCAACCCACTGCTAAATTGTGCTTCCTAGCTGTTTTTTTATAAAATCACTGAATCAAATCTAACTCTGATTACATCAGAGAAGGCCAGGTACCCTACACAATAAGAGGGGGTTTGAAATTTTGACTTGTCTACTTAAATATCACCAAAATCTGATCACAAGGTCAAATACGTTCCTGGGTGGGATTGAACCACCAACCTTTTGGTTAATAGCCTTACACACTAACCAATTGCACCACAGAGACACTTTGCAAAAAGTACATACTGACAAAGGCTAATAAGCATTCATCAAGAACGTTTCCTAGAAAAACTTTAAAAAGTCAATAATCTGGAGAGTTTTTGTAAGATGTTTCTTCCATCAACCAATGAAGAAACACATTGGTACTTTCCCATGATGAGTGAGTGCTTCAGGATCTCTTGCACTTACATGTGCAGCAGAGTACAGCAATGGAAGCATGCTGGGCCCATAACCCAGAGGTAGGCAGATTGAAACTATCCTTTGCTATATGCATTTTTTTTTTTGTTAATTAATGTAATCCAAAACTGGGATTGATATTTTGGCTCTTTTATTTTTACTTAAAGTACAATAACTTTTACCATTTTAATTTGTTTTAATAGTATATTGACAGTATTGTTTTCTTTCAAAAATCCACTTAATTTTCTTTACCCTATTATTAAAATGGTAATTGACAAAAACAAACTACATTGTCACCAGAAGAGCAATACAAAATGTACAAGTGATATATTAAAATCATCTTTCCAGCTTGAATTTCAATGATGCATTGGGGCAACGATTTTGTGAGAAACATCTTCACCCTTAAATAAAGATTTTCTTAATTCCTTACCTGTGTGCTAATTAGATATCACCTTGTTTTCGCATTAAACAGACTTCCACATGAGAAAGCAGCAAGGATGCAGTGGCGTTAATGTTTCCTGGTGTCAACTTGTATTATTTCAGTAGACATTGAAATGAGGATGCATCTTGCTGCCTTTCCAATGAAGCAAGTTTAATTTAGTAATAGGTGAAAAACCATCCCTACAAAGGTGTTAATCAGAGACTTGGCTTTGTGGACACTTTTCAGAGAACAAATTTGTTAGCATAAAAATAAAGCCAGAAAATGAAGAGCTGTTTAATCACTCAATTGGATTTTTTTTGCCAGCATATTTTTTTTCTCTGCAACCCACTGCTAAATTGTGCTTCCTAGCTGTTTTTTATATAATCACTGAATCAAATCTAACTCTGATTACATCAGAGAAGGCCATGTACCCTACACCATAAGAGGGGGTTTGAAATTTTGACTTGTCTACTTAAATATCACCAAAATCTGACCACAAGTTTAATTACGTCCCTGGGTGGGATTGAACCACCAACCTTTTGGTTAATAGCCGAACTCACAAACCGATTGCGCCACAGAGACACTTTGCAAAAAGTGCATACTGACAAAGGCTAATAAGCATACATCTAGAACGTTTCCTAGAAAAACATTAAAAAATCAATAATCTGGAGAGTTTTTGTAAGATGTTTCTTCCATCAACCAACGAATAAACACATTGGTACTTTCCCATGATGAGTGAGTGCTTCAGGATCTCTTGCACTTACATGTGCAGCAGAGTACTGCAATGGAAGCATGCTGGACCCATAACCCAGAGGTAGGCAGATTGAAACTATCCTTTGCTATATGCATTTTTTTTGTTAATTTAAGTAATCAAAACTGGGATTGATATTTTTGCTCTTTTATTTTTACTTAAAGTACAATAACTTTTACCATTTTAATTTGTTTTAATAGTATATTGACAGTATAGTTTTCTTTCAAAAATCCACTTAATTTTCTTTACCCTGTTATTAAAATGGTAATTGACAAAAAAAACTACATTGTCACCAGAAGAGCAATACAAAATGTACAAGTGATATATTAAAATCATCTTTCCAGCTTGAATTTCAATGATGCATTGGGGCAACAATTTTGTGAGAAACATCTTCACCCTTAAATAAAGATTTTCTTAATTCCTTACCGTGGCGTTAATGTTTCCTGGTGTCAACTTGTATTATTTCAGTAGACATTGAAATGAGGATGCATCTTGCTGCCTTTCCAATGAAGCAAGTTTAATTTAGTAATAGGTGAAAAACCATCCTTACAAAGGTGTTAATCAGAGACTTGGCTTTGTGGACACTTTTCAGAGAACAAATTTGTTAGCATAAAAATAAAGCCAGAAAATGAAGAGCTGTTTAATCACTCAATTGGATTTTTCTGCCAGCATTTTTTTTTCTCTGCAACCCACTGCTAAATTGTGCTTCCTAGCTGTTTTTTATAAAATCACTGAATCAAATCTAACTCTGATTACATCAGAGAAGGCCAGGTACCCTACACAATAAGAGGGGGTTTGAAATTTTGACTTGTCTACTTAAATATCACCAAAATCTGATCACAAGGTCAATTACGTCCCTGGGTGGGATTGAACCACCAACCTTTTGGTTAATAGCCAAACACACTAACCGATTGCGCCACAGAGACACTTTGCAAAAAGTACATACTGACAAAGGCTAATAAGCATACATCTAGAACATTTCCTAGAAAAACATTAAAAAATCAATAATCTGGAGAGTTTTTGTAAGATGTTTCTTCCATCAACCAACGAATAAACACATTGGTACTTTCCCATGATGAGTGAGTGCTTCAGGATCTCTTGCACTTACATGTGCAGCAGAGTACAGCAATGGAAGCATGCTGGGCCCATAACCCAGAGGTAGGCAGATTGAAACTATCCTCTGCTATATGCATTTTTTTGTTTGTTAATTAAAGTAATCCAAAACTGGGATTGATATTTTGGCTCTTTTATTTTTACTTAAAGTACAATAACTTTTACCATTTTTATTTGTTTTAATAGTATATTGACAGTATTGTTTTCTTTCAAAAATCCACTTAATTTTCTTTACCCTATTATTAAAATGGTAATTGACAAAAACAAACTACATTGTCACCAGAAGAGCAATACAAAATGTACAAGTGATATATTAAAATCATCTTTCCAGCTTGAATTTCAATGATGCATTGGGGCAACGATTTTGTGAGAAACATCTTCACCCTTAAATAAAGATTTTCTTAATTCCTTACCTGTGTGCTAATTAGATATCACCTTGTTTTCACATTAAACAGACTTCCACATGAGAAAGCAGCAAGGATGCAGTGGCGTTAATGTTTCCTGGTGTCAACCTGTATTATTTCAGTAGACATTGAAATGAGGATGCATCTTGCTGCCTTTCCAATGAAGCAAGTTTAATTTAGTAATAGGTGAAAAACCATCCTTACAAAGGTGTTAATCAGAGACTTGGCTTTGTGGACACCTTTCAGAGAACAAATTTGTTAGCATAAAAATAAAGCCAGAAAATAAAGAGCTGTTTAATCACTCAATTGGATTTTTCTGCCAGCATATTTTTTTTCTCTGCAACCCACTGCTAAATTGTGCTTCCTAGCTGTTTTTATAAAATCACTGAATCAAATCTAACTCTGATTACATCAGAGAAGGCCAGGTACCCTACACCATAACAGGGGGTTTGAAATTTTGACTTGTCTACTTAAAGATCACCAAAATCTGATAACAAGGTCAATTAGGTCCCTGGGTGGGATTGAACCACCAACCTTTTGGTTAATAGCCGTACATACTAACTGATTGCGCCACAGAGACACTTTGCAAAAGTACATACTGACAAAGGCTAATAAGCATTCATCTAAAACGTTTCCTAGAAAAAATTAATAAAGTCAATAATCTGGAGAGTTTTTGTAAGATGTTTCTTCTATCAACCAACGAAGAAACACATTGGTACTTTCCCATGATGAGTGAGTGCTTCAGGATCTCTTGCACTTACATGTGCAGCAGAGTACAGCAATGGAAGCATGCTGGGCCCATAACCCAGAGGTAGGCAGATTGAAACTATCCTCTGCTATATGCATTTTTTTTTTGTTAATTAAAGTAATCCAAAACTGGGATTGATATTTTGGCTCTTTTATTTTTACTTAAAGTACAATAACTTTTACCATTTTAATTTGTTTTAATAGTATATTGACAGTATTGTTTTCTTTCAAAAATCCACTTCATTTTCTTTACCCTATTATTAAAATGGTAATTGACAAAAACAAACTACATTGTCACCAGAAGAGCAATACAAAATGTACAAGTGATATATTAAAATCATCTTTCCAGCTTGAATTTCAATGATGCATTGGGGCAACGATTTTGTGAGAAACATCTTCACCCTTAAATAAAGATTTTCTTAATTCCTTACCTGTGTGCTAATTAGATATCACCTTGTTTTCACATTAAACAGACTTCCACATGTGAAAGCAGCAAGGATGCAGTGGCGTTAATGTTTCCTGGTGTCAACCTGTAATATTTCAGTAGACATTGAAATGAGGATGCATCTTGCTGCCTTTCCAATGAAGCAAGTTTAATTTAGTAATAGGTGAAAAACCATCCCTACAAAGGTGTTAATCAGAGACTTTGCTTTGTGGACACTTTTCAGAGAACAATTTTGTTAGCATAAAAATAAAGCCAGAAAATGAAGAGCTGTTTAATCACTCAATTGGATTTTTCTGCCAGCATATTTCTTTTTCTCTGCAACCCACTGCTAAATTGTGCTTCCTAGCTGTTTTTATAAAATCACTGAATCAAATCTAACTCTGATTACATCAGAGAAGGCCAGGTACCCTACACCATAACAGGGGGTTTGAAATTTTGACTTGTCTACTTAAAGATCACCAAAATCTGATAACAAGGTCAATTACGTACCTGGGTGGGATTGAACCACCAACCTTTTGGTTAATAGCCGTACACACTAACTAATTGCGCCACAGAGACACATTGCAAAAGTATATACCGACAAGGGCTAATAAGCATTCATCTAAAACGTTTCCTAGAAAAACTTTAAAAAGTCAATAATCTGGAGAGTTTTTGTAAGATGTTTCTTCCATCAACCAACGAAGAAACACATTGGTACTTTCCCATGATGAGTGAGTGCTTCAGGATCTCTTGCACTTACATGTGCAGCAGAGTACTGCAATGGAAGCATGCTGGGCCCATAACCCAGAGGTAGGCAGATTGAAACTATCCTCTGCTATATGCATTTTTTTTTTGTTAATTAAAGTAATCCAAAACTGGGATTGATATTTTGGCTCTTTTATTTTTACTTAAAGTACAATAACTTTTACCATTTTAATTTGTTTTAATAGTATATTGACAGTATTGTTTTCTTTCAAAAATCCACTTCATTTTCTTTACCCTATTATTAAAATGGTAATTGACAAAAACAAACTACATTGTCACCAGAAGAGCAATACAAAATGTACAAGTGATATATTAAAATCATCTTTCCAGCTTGAATTTCAATGATGCATTGGGGCAACGATTTTGTGAGAAACATCTTCACCCTAAAATAAAGATTTTCTTAATTCCTTACCTGTGTGCTAATTAGATATCACCTTGTTTTCGCATTAAACAGACTTCCACATGAGAAAGCAGCAAGGATGCAGTGGCGTTAATGTTTCCTGGTGTCAACTTGTATTATTTCAGTAGACATTGAAATGAGGATGCATCTTGCTGCCTTTCCAATGAAGCAAGTTTAATTTAGTAATAGGTGAAAAACCTTCCCTACAAAGGTGTTAATCAGAGACTTGGCTTTGTGGACACTTTTCAGAGAACAAATTTGTTAGCATAAAAATAAAGCCAGAAAATGAAGAGCTGTTTAATCACTCAATTGGATTTTTTTTGCCAGCATATTTTTTTTCTCTGCAACCCACTGCTAAATTGTGCTTCCTAGCTGTTTTTTTATAAAATCACTGAATCAAATCTAACTCTGATTACATCAGAGAAGGCCAGGTACCCTACACAATAAGAGGGGGTTTGAAATTTTGACTTGTCTACTTAAATATCACCAAAATCTGATCACAAGGTCAATTACGTTCCTGGGTGGGATTAAACCACCAACCTTTTGGTTAATAGCCTTACACACTAACCAATTGCACCACAGAGACACTTTGCAAAAAGTACATACTGACAAAGGCTAATAAGCATTCATCAAGAACGTTTCCTAGAAAAACTTTAAAAAGTCAATAATCTGGAGAGTTTTTGTAAGATGTTTCTTCCATCAACCAATGAAGAAACACATTGGTACTTTCCCATGATGAGTGAGTGCTTCAGGATCTCTTGCACTTACATGTGCAGCAGAGTACTGCAATGGAAGCATGCTGGGCCCATAACCCAGAGATAGGCAGATTGAAACTATCCTTTGCTATATGCATTTTTTTTGTTAATTAAAGTAATCCAAAACTGGGATTAATATTTTTGCTCTTTTATTTTTACTTAAAGTACAATAACTTTTACCATTTTAATTTGTTTTAATAGTATATTGACAGTATTGTTTTCTTTCAAAAATCCACTTAATTTTCTTTACCCTATTATTAAAATGGTAATTGACAAAAACAAACTACATTGTCACCAGAAGAGCAATACAAAATGTACAAGTGATATATTAAAATCATCTTTCCAGCTTGAATTTCAATGATGCATTGGGGCAACGATTTTGTGAGAAACATCTTCACCCTTAAATAAAGATTTTCGTAATTCCTTACCTGTGTGCTAATTAGATATCACCTTGTTTTCACATTAAACAGACTTCCACATGAGAAAGCAGCAAGGATGCAGTGGCGTTAATGTTTCCTGGTGTCAACCTGTATTATTTCAGTAGACATTGAAATGAGGATGCATCTTGCTGCCTTTCCAATGAAGCAAGTTTAATTTAGTAATAGGTGAAAAACCATCCCTACAAAGGTGTTAATCAGAGACTTGGCTTTGTGGACACTTTTCAGAGAACAAATTTGTTAGCATAAAAATAAACCAGAAAATGAAGAGCTGTTTAATCACTCAATTGGATTTTTTTGCCAGCATATTTTTTTTCTCTGCAACCCACTGCTAAATTGTGCTTCCTAGCTGTTTTTTTATAAAATCACTGAATCAAATCTAACTCAGATAACATCAGAGAAGGCCAGGTACCCTACACAATAAGAGGGGGTTTGAAATTTTGACTTGTCTACTTAAATATCACCAAAATCTGATCACAAGGTCAATTACGTCCCTGGGTGGGATTGAACCACCAACCTTTTGGTTAATAGCCTTACACACTAACCAATTGCACCACAGAGACACTTTGCGAAAGTACATACTGACAAAGGCTAATAAGCATTCATCTAGAACGTTTCCTAGAAAAACTTTAAAAAGTCAATAATCTGGAGAGTTTTTGTAAGATGTTTCTTCCATCAACCAATGAAGAAACACATTGGTACTTTCCCATGATGAGTGAGTGCTTCAGGATCTCTTGCACTTACATGTGCAGCAGAGTACTGCAATGGAAGCATGCTGGGCCCATAACCCAGAGGTAGGCAGATTGAAACTATCCTTTGCTATATGCATTTTTTTTTGTTAATTAAAGTAATCCAAAACTGGGATTGATATTTTTGCTCTTTTATTTTTACTTAAAAGTACAATAACTTTTACCATTTTAATTTGTTTTGATAGTATATTGACAGTATTGTTTTCTTTCAAAAATCCACTTAATTTTCTTTACCCTATTATTAAAATGGTAATTGACAAAAACAAACTACATTGTCACCAGAAGTGCAATACAAAATGTACAAGTGATATATTAAAATCATCTTTCCAGCTTGAATTTCAATGATGCATTGGGGCAACGATTTTGTGAGAAACATCTTCACCCTTAAATAAAGATTTTCTTAATTCCTTACCTGTGTGCTAATTAGATATCACCTTGTTTTCACATTAAACAGACTTCCACATGAGAAAGCAGCAAGGATGCAGTGGCGTTAATGTTTCCTGGTGTCAACCTGTATTATTTCAGTAGACATTGAAATGAGGATGCATCTTGCTGCCTTTCCAATGAAGCAAGTTTAATTTAGTAATAGGTGAAAAACCATCCCTACAAAGGTGTTAATCAGAGACTTGGCTTTGTGGACACTTTTCAGAGAACAAATTTGTTAGCATAAAAATAAAGCCAGAAAATGAAGAGCTGTTTAATCACTCAATTGGATTTTTTTGCCAGCATATTTCTTTTTCTCTGCAACCCACTGCTAAATTGTGCTTCCTAGCTGTTTTTATAAAATCACTGAATCAAATCTAACTCTGATTACATCAGAGAAGGCCAGGTACCCTACACCATAACAGGGGGTTTGAAATTTTGACTTGTCTACTTAAAGATCACCAAAATCTGATCACAAGGTCAATTACGTCCCTGGGTGTGATTGAATTACCAACCTTTTGGTTAGTAGCCGTACACACTAACTGATTGCGCCACAGAGACACTTTGCAGAAGTAAATACTGACAAAGGCTAATAAGCATTCATCTAAAACGTTTCCTAGAAAAACTTTAAAAAGTCAATAATCTGGAGAGTTTTTGTAAGATGTTTCTTCCATCAACCAACGAAGAAACACATTGGTACTTTCCCATGATGAGTGAGTGCTTCAGGATCTCTTGCACTTACATGTGCAGCAGAGTACAGCAATGGAAGCATGCTGGGCCCATAACCCAGAGGTAGGCAGATTGAAACTATCCTCTGCTATATGCATTTTTTTTTGTTAATTAAAGTAATCCAAAACTGGGATTGATATTTTGCCTCTTTTATTTTTACTTAAAGTACAATAACTTTTACCAATTAATTTGTTTTAATAGTATATTGACAGTATTGTTTTCTTTCAAAAATCCACTTAATTTCTTTACCCTATTATTAAAATGGTAATTGACAAAAACAAACTACATTGTCACCAGAAGAGCAATACAAAATGTACAAGTGATACATTAAAATCATCTTTCCAGCTTGAATTTCAATGATGCATTGGGGCAACGATTTTGTGAGAAACATCTTCACCCTTAAATAAAGATTTTCTTAATTCCTTGCTTGTGTGCTAATTAGATATCACCTTGTTTTCACATTAAACAGACTTCCACATGAGAAAGCAGCAAGGATGCAGTGGCGTTAATGTTTCCTGGTGTCAACTTGTATTATTTCAGTAGACATTGAAATGAGGATGCATCTTGCTGCCTTTCCAATGAAGCAAGTTTAATTTAGTAATATGTGAAAAACCATCCCTACAAAGGTGTTAAACAGAGACTTGGCTTTGTGGACACTTTTCAGAGAACAAATTTGTTAGCATAAAAATAAAGCCAGAAATGAAGAGCTGTTTAATCACTCAATTGGATTTTTTTGCCAGCATATTTCTTTTTCTCTGCAACCCACTGCTAAATTGTGCTTCCTATCTGTTTTTATAAAATCACTGAATCAAATCTAACTCTGATTACATCAGAGAAGGCCAGGTACCCACACCATAACAGGGGGTTTGAAATTTTGACTTGTCTACTTAAATATCACCAAAATCTGATCACAAGGTCAATTACATCCCTGGGTGGGATTGAACCACCTACCTTTTGGTTAATAGCTGAACACACTAACCGATTGCGCCACAGAGACACTTTGCAAAAAGGTCATACTGACAAAGGCTAATAAGCATTCATCTAGAACGTTTCCTAGAAAAACTTTAAAAAGTCAATAATCTGGAGAGTTTTTGTAAGATGTTTCTTCCATCAACCAACGAAGAAACACATTGGTACTTTCCCATGATGAGTGAGTGCTTCAGGATCTCTTGCACTTACATGTGCAGCAGAGTACAGCAATGGAAGCATGCTGGGCCGATAACCCAGAGGTAGGCAGATTGAAACTATCCTCTGCTATATGCATTTTTTTGTAATTAAAGTAATCCAAAATTGGGATTGATATTTTAGCTCTTTTATTTTTACTTAAAGTACAATAACTTTTACCATTTTAATTTGTTTAATAGTATATTGACAGTATTGTTTTCTTTCAAAAATCCACTTAATTTTCTTTACCCTATTATTAAAATGGTAATTGACAAAAACAAACTACATTGTCACCAGAAGAGCAATACAAAATGTACAAGTGATATATTAAAATCATCTTTCCAGCTTGAATTTCAATGATGCATTGGGGCAACGATTTTGTGAGAAACATCTTCACCCTTAAATAATGATTTTCTTAATTCCTTACCTGTGTGCTAATTAGATATCACCTTGTTTTCACATTAAACAGACTTCCACATGAGAAAGCAGCAAGGATGCAGTGGCGTTAATGTTTCCTGGTGTCAACCTGTATTATTTCAGTAGATATTGAAATGACGATGCATCTTGCTGCCTTTCCAATGAAGCAAGTTTAATTTAGTAATAGGTGAAAAACCATCCCTACAAAGGTGTTAAACAGAGACTTGGCTTTGTGGACACTTTTCAGAGAACAAATTTGTTAGCATAAAAATAAAGCCAGAAAATGAAGAGCTGTTTAATCACTCAATTGGATTTTTTTGCCAGCATATTTCTTTTTCTCTGCAACCCACTGCTAAATTGTGCTTCCTATCTGTTTTTATAAAATCACTGAATCAAATCTAACTCTGATTACATCAGAGAGGGCCAGGTACCCACACCATAACAGGGGGTTTGAAATTTTGACTTGTCTACTTAAATATCACCAAAATCTGATCACAAGGTCAATTACATCCCTGGGTGGGATTGAACCACCTACCTTTTGGTTAATAGCTGAACACACTAACCGATTGCGCCACAGAGACACTTTGCAAAAAGTTCATACTGACAAAGGCTAATAAGCATTCATCTAGAACGTTTCCTAGAAAAACTTTAAAAAGTCAATAATCTGGAGAGTTTTTGTAAGATGTTTCTTCCATCAACCAACGAAGAAACACATTGGTACTTTCCCATGATGAGTGAGTGCTTCAGGATCTCTTGCACTTACATGTGCAGCAGAGTACTGCAATGGAAGCATGCTGGGCCGATAACCCAGAGGTAGGCAGATTGAAACTATCCTCTGCTATATGCATTTTTTTTTAATTAAAGTAATCCAAAATTGGGATTGATATTTTAGCTCTTTTATTTTTACTTAAAGTACAATAACTTTTACCATTTTAATTTGTTTAATAGTATATTGACAGTATTGTTTTCTTTCAAAAATCCACTTAATTTTCTTTACCCTATTATTAAAATGGTAATTGACAAAAACAAACTACATTGTCACCAGAAGAGCAATACAAAATGTACAAGTGATATATTAAAATCATCTTTCCAGCTTGAATTTCAATGATGCATTGGGGCAACGATTTTGTGAGAAACATCTTCACCCTTAAATAAAGATTTTCTTAATTCCTTACCTGTGTGCTAATTAGATATCACCTTGTTTTCACATTAAACAGACTTCCACATGAGAAAGCAGCAAGGATGCAGTGGCGTTAATGTTTCCTGGTGTCAACCTGTATTATTTCAGTAGATATTGAAATGACGATGCATCTTGCTGCCTTTCCAATGAAGCAAGTTTAATTTAGTAATAGGTGAAAAACCATCCCTACAAAGGTGTTAATCAGATACTTGGCTTTGTGGACACTTTTCAGAGAACAAATTTGTTAGCATAAAAATAAAGCCAGAAAATGAAGAGCTGTTTAATCACTCAATTGGATTTTTTTGCCAGCATATTTCTTTTTCTCTGCAACCCACTGCTAAATTGTGCTTCCTAGCTGTTTTTTTTATAAAATCACTTAATCAAATCTAACTCTGAATACATCAGAGAAGGCCAGGTACCCTACACCACAAGAGGGGGTTTGAAATTTTGACTTGTCTACTTAAAGATCACCAAAATCTGATAACAAGGTAAATTACGTCCCTGGATGGGATTGAACCACCAACCTTTTGGATAATAACCGAACACACTAACTGATTGCGCCACAGTGACACTTTGCAAACGTACATTCTGACAAACGCTAATAAGCATTCATCTAGAACGTTTCCTAGAAAAACTTTAAAAAGTCAATAATCTGGAGAGTTTTTGTAAGATGTTTCTTCCATCAATCAACGAAGAACATTCAAGCTGATTTCTTGCAGCAGCTGGGCACTGTAACAGCTCCAGAGCTGCTCTGTAAGGCAACTAAAAGGGTGTGGGCCCTGCAGCACTACCTGTAGTTCGCATTGTGCGTTGGAAGGCACAAAGTAAGCAGACGGGAGAAGTCAGGATAGTGCGCAAGGGCATAGAAGGGAGCGGCTCAAGAAAAGAGAAGTGGAAACAGACAGCAAACTAGGCTGGAGAAAGACCTGAGACAAAGAGATCTGAATTATACGAGAGCCGACCAGGGGAAACACAAATTATGCAGTCGAGTTTCCCACATTTGGGGAAATCGCTGGAGCAGCACACACAGAGTGCAATGGGTGAGCCTTGCCCTGGGAGAAGCACCTTCATGATCATAGTATCTCACCTGGCAGGTAAGTAGGAGTTGGGCAAGAGCTAGGGAGGGTCGCTGCTCGGGCAACCCCCTGTCAAGTGAAGGAGATCCAACTGAGGCAGCACAAGAGAACTCTCGAAAGAAGAACAAGGCTAGAGGAAGATCTGAGACACAGAAATCTGGCTTTTACCAGAGCTGACCAGAGGAAAGCACAAACACAGTCCCCCACTACCACAAATAATGCAGTCGAGTTTCCCACATTTGGGGAAATCACAGGGGTCAGCATACCCAGAATGCAATGAATGAACCTCACCCTGGGAGAACAATCTTCATGACCATGGTATCTCCTATGCAAAATAAGTATGATTTGGGATAGGGCTGGGGAGGGCCGCTGCTCAGGCACATCTCTGTCAAGTAAAGGAGATTCAACTGAGGCAGCACAAGGGAACTCTCATCTGGGGACAACAACTGCAGGTAGAACACATATTTTCAGATGAACATGGGAGGGCAGAAGGCTGCCTAATACTGAAGCACCCCCAAACAACAAACCAAATGCAACAACTAGTACAAGCATTCCTGGGGGAAGGCCTGCAGCAGATGGATTTGCATATGGTGATGTCATCCAAGCAGTGGGTCAAAGTTGGCTTCAACCCTCGTCTGCATATGAAAAGAAAAAAGGGATGTGCAGGGCATGGCATCCTTTTGTGGCGCTTGGATGACCCTTAATTCGCATTAAACATCTCCACCCTCCTTCGGTGTGGGGCTCATGTTGGCTATGCCCCAGCCCCTGAAGCATTCAAGATGATTTCTTGCAGCAGCTGGGCACTGTAACAGCTCCAGAGCTGTTCTGTAAAGCATGTAAAAGGGTGTGGGCCCTGCAGCACTACCTGTAGTATGCACTGTGCGTTGGAAGGCACAAAGTAAGCAGACGGGAGAGGTCAGGATAGTGCGCAAGGGCATAGAAGGGAGCGGCTCAAGAAAAGAGAAGTGGAAACAGACAGCAAACTAGGCTGGAGAAAGACCTGAGACAAAGAGATCTGAATTATACGAGAGCCGACCAGAGGAAACACAAATTATGCAGTCAAGTTTCCCACATTTGGGGAAATCGCAGGAGCAGCACACCCAGAGTGCAATGGGTGAGCCTTTCCCTGGGAGAAGCACCTTCCTGATCATAGTATCTCACCTGGCAGGTAAGTAGGAGTTGGGCTAGAGCTAGGGAGGGTCGCTGCTCGGGCACCCCCCTGTCAAGTGAAGGAGATCCAACTGAGGCAGCACAAGGGAACTCTCGAAAGAAGAACAAGGCTAGAGGAAGATCTGAGACAAAGAAATCTGACTTTTACCAGAGCTGAGCAGAGGAAAGCACAAACACAGTCCCCCACTACCACAAATAATGCAGTCGAGTTTCCCACATTTGGGGAAATCACAGGGGTCAGCATACCCAGAATGCAATGAATGAACCTCACCCTGGGAGAACAATCTTCATGACCATGGTATCTCCTATGCAAAATAAGTATGATTTGGGATAGGGCTGGGGAGGGCCGCTGCTCAGGCACATCTCTGTCAAGTAAAGGAGATTCAACTGAGGCAGCACAAGGGAACTCTCATCTGGGGACAACAACTGCAGGGAGAACACATATTTTCAGATGAACATGGGAGGGCAGAAGGCTGCCTAATACTGAAGCACCCCCAAACAACAAACCAAATGCAACAACTAGTGCAAGCATTCCTGGGGGAAGGCCTGCAGCAGATTGATTTGCATATGGTAATGCCATCCAAGCAGTGGGTCAAAGTTGGCTTCAACCCTCGTCTGCATATGAAAAGAGAAAAGGGGCGTGCAGGGCATGGCGGCCTTTTGCGGCGCTTGGGTGACCCTTAGTTCGCATTAAACACCCCCACCCTCCTTCGGTGTGGGGCTCATGTTGGCAATGCCCCAGCCCCTGAAGCATTCAAGCTGATTTCTTGCAGCAGCTGGGCACTGTAACAGCTCCAGAGCTGCTCTGTGAGGCAAGTAAAAGGGTGTGGGCCCTGCAGCACTACCTGTAGTTTGCATTGTGTGTTGGAAGGCACAAAGTAAGCAGACGGGAGAAGTCAGGATAGTGCGCAAGGGCATAGAAGGGAGCGGCTCAAGAAAAGAGAAGTGGAAACAGACAGCAAACTAGGCTGGAGAGAGACCTGAGACAAAGAGATCTGAATTATACGAGAGCCGACCAGAGGAAACACAAATTATGCAGTCAAGTTTCCCACATTTGGGGAAATCACAGGGGCAGCACACCCAGAGTGCAATGGGTGAGCCTTGCCCTGGGAGAAGCACCTACATGATCATAGTATCTCACCTGGCAGGTAAGTAGGAGTTGGGCTAGAGCTGCGAAGGGTCGCTGCTCGGGTACCCCCCTGTCAAGTGAAGGAGATCCAACTGAGGCTGCACAAGGGAACTCTCGAAAGAGGAACAAGGCTAGAGGAAGATCTGAGACAAAGAAATCTGATTTTTACCAGAGTTGACCAGAAGAAAGCACAAACACAGTCCCCCACTACCACAAATAATGCAGTTGAGTTTCCCACATTTGGGGAAATCACAGGGGTCAGCATACCCAGAATGCAATGAATGAACCTCACCCTGGGAGAACAATCTTCATGACCATGGTATCTCCTATGCAAAATAAGTATGATTTGGGATAGGGCTGGGGAGGGCCGCTGCTCAGGCACATCTCTGTCAAGTAAAGGAGATTCAACTGAGGCAGCACAAGGGAACTCTCATCTGGGGACAACAACTGCAGGGAGAACACATATTTTCAGATGAACATGGGAGGGCAGAAGGCTGCCTAATACTGAAGCACCCCCAAACAACAAACCAAATGCAACAACTAGTGCAAGCATTCCTGGGGGAAGGCCTGCAGCAGATGGATTTGCATATGGTGATGTCATCCAAGCAGTGGGTCAAAGTTGGCTTCAACCCTCGTCTGCATATGAAAAGAAAAAAGGGATGTGCCGGGCATGGCGTCCTTTTGTGGCGCTTGGATGACCCCTAATTCGCATTAAACATCTCCACCCTCCTTCGGTGTGGGGCTCATGTTGGCTATGCCCCAGCCCCTGAAGCATTCAAGATGATTTCTTGCAGCAGCTGGGCACTGTAGCAGCTCCAGAGCTGCTCTGTAAAGCATGTAAAAGGGTGTGGGCCCTGCAGCACTACCTGTAGTATGCATTGTGCGTTGGAAGGCACAAAGTAAGCAGACGGGAGAGGTCAGGATAGTGCGCAAGGGCATAGAAGGGAGCGGCTCAAGAAAAGAGAAGTGGAAACAGACAGCAAACTAGGCTGGAGAAAGACCTGAGACAAAGAGATCTGAATTATATGAGAGCCGACCAGAGGAAACACAAATTATGCAGTCAAGTGTCCCACATTTGGGGAAATCGCAGGAGCAGCACACCCAGAGTGCAATGGGTGAGCCTTGCCCTGGGAGAAGCACCTTCCTGATCATAGTATCTCACCTGGCAGGTAAATAGGAGTTGGGCTAGAGCTGGGGAGGGTCGCTGCTCGTGCACCCCCCTGTCAAGTGAAGGAGATCCAACTGAGGCAGCACAAGGGAACTCTCGAAAGAAGAACAAGGCTAGAGGAAGATCTGAGACAAAGAAATCTGACTTTTACCAGAGCTGACCAGAGGAAAGCACAAACACAGTCCCCCACTACCACAAATAATGCAGTCGAGTTTCCCACATTTGGGGAAATCACAGGGGTCAGCATACCCAGAATGCAATGAATGAACCTCACCCTGGGAGAACAATCTTCATGACCATGGTATCTCCTATGCAAAATAAGTATGATTTGGGATAGGGCTGGGGAGGGCCGCTGCTCAGGCACATCTCTGTCAAGTAAAGGAGATTCAACTGAGGCAGCACAAGGGAACTCTCATCTGGGGACAACAACTGCAGGGAGAACACATATTTTCAGATGAACATGGGAGGGCAGAAGGCTGCCTAATACTGAAGCACCCCCAAACAACAAACCAAATGCAACAACTAGTGCAAGCATTCCTGGGGGAAGGCCTGCAGCAGATTGATTTGCATATGGTAATGCCATCCAAGCAGTGGGTCAAAGTTGGCTTCAACCCTCGTCTGCATATCAAAAAAGAGAAAAGGGGCGTGCAGGGCATGGCGGCCTTTTGCGGCGCTTGGATGACCCCTAGTTTGCATTAAACACCTCCACCCTCCTTCGGTGTGGGGCTCATGTTGGCTATGCCCCAGCCCCTGAAGCATTCAAGCTGATTTCTTGCAGCAGCTGGGCACTGTAACAGCTCAAGAGCTGCTCTGTAAGGCAAGTAAAAGGGTGTGGGCCCTGCAGCACTACCTGTAGTTTGCATTGTGCATTGGAAGGCACAAAGTAAGCAGACGGGAGAAGTCAGGATAGTGCGCAAGGGCATAGAAGGGAGCGGCTCAAGAAAAGAGAAGTGGAAACAGACAGCAAACTAGGTTGGAGAGAGACCTGAGACAAAGAGATCTGAATTATACGAGAGCCGACCAGGGGAAACACAAATTATGCAGTCAAGTGTCCCACATTTGGGGAAATTGCAGGAGCAGCACACCCAGAGTGCAATGGGTGAGCCTTGCCCTGGGAGTAGCACCTTCATGATCATAGTATCTCACCTGGCAGGTAAGTAGGAGTTGGGCTAGAGCTGGGGAGGGTCGCTGCTCGGGCACCCCCCTGTCAAGTGAAGGAGATCCAACTGAGGCAGCACAAGGGAACTCTTGAAAGAGGAACAAGGCTAGAGGAAGATCTAAGACAAAGAAATCTGACTTTTACCAGAGCTGACCAGAGGAAAGCACAAACACAGTCCCCCTCTACCACAAATAATGCAGTCGAGTTTCCCACATTTGGGGAAATCACAGGGGTCAGCATACCCAGAATGCAATGAATGAACCTCACCCTGGGAGAACAATCTTCATGACCATGGTATCTCCTATGCAAAATAAGTATGATTTGGGATAGGGCTGGGGAGGGCCGCTGCTCAGGCACATCTCTGTCAAGTAAAGGAGATTCAACTGAGGCAGCACAAGGGAACTCTCATCTGGGGACAACAACTGCAGGGAGAACACATATTTTCAGATGAACATGGGAGGGCAGAAGGCTGCCTAATACTGAAGCACCCCCAAACAACAAACCAAATGCAACAACTAGTACAAGCATTCCTGGGGGAAGGCCTGCAGCAGATGGATTTGTATAGGGTGATGTCATCCAAGCAGTGGGTCAAAGTTGGCTTCAACCCTCATCTGCATATGAAAAGAGAAAAGGGGCGTGCAGGGCATGGCGGCCTTTTGCGGCGCTTGGATGACCCCTAGTTCGCATTAAACACCTCCACCCTCATTCGGTGTGGGGCTCATGTTGGCTATGCCCCAGCCCCTGAAGCATTCAAGCTGATTTCTTGCAGCAGCTGGGCACTGTAACAGCTCCAGAGCTGCTCTGTAAGGCAAGTAAAAGGGTGTGGGCCCTGCAGCACTACCTGTAGTTCGCATTGTGCGTTGGAAGGCACAAAGTAAGCAGACGGGAGAAGTCAGGATAGTGCGCAAGGGCATAGAAGGGAGCGGCTCAAGAAAAGAGAAGTGGAAACAGACAGCAAACTAGGCTGGAGAGAGACCTGAGACAAAGAGATCTGAATTATATGAGAGCCGACCAGGGGAAACACAAATTATGCAGTCAAGTTTCCCACATTTGGGGAAATCAAAGGGGCAGCACACCCAGAGTGCAATAGGTGAGCCTTGCCCTGGGAGAAGCACCTACATGATCATAGTATCTCACCTGGCAGGTAAGTAGGAGTTGGGCTAGAGCTGGGGAGGGTCGCTGCTTGGGCACCCCCCTGTCAAGTGAAGGAGATCCAACTGAGGCAGCACAAGGGAACTCTCGAAAGAAGAACAAGGCTAGAGGAAGATCTGAGACAAAGAAATCTGACTTTTACCAGAGCTGACCAGAGGAAAGCACAAACACAGTCCCCCACTACCACAAATAATGCAGTCGAGTTTCCCACATTTGGGGAAATCACAGGGGTCATCATACCCAGAATGCAATGAATGAACCTCACCCTGGGAGAACAATCTTCATGACCATGATATCTCCTATGCAAAATAAGTATGATTTGGGATAGGGCTGGGGAGGGCCGCTGCTCAGGCACATCTCTGTCAAGTAAAGGCGATTCAACTGAGGCAGCACAAGGGAACTCTCATCTGGGGACAACAACTGCAGGGAGAACACATATTTTCAGATGAACATCGGAGGGCAGAAGGCTGCCTAATACTGAAGCACCCCCAAACAACAAACCAAATGCAATAACTAGTGCAAGCATTCCTGGGGGAAGGCCTGCAGCAGATGGATTTGCATATGGTGATGTCATCCAAGCAGTGGGTCAAAGTTGGCTTCAACCCTCGTCTGCATATGAAAAGAAAAAAGGGATGTGCAGGGCATGGCGGCCTTTTGCGGCGCTTGCATGACCCCTAATTCGCATTAAACACCTCCACCCTCCTTCGGTGTGGGGCTCATGTTGGCTATGCCCCAGCACCTGAAGCATTCAAGCTGATTTCTTGCAGCAGCTGGGCACTGTAACAGCTCCAGAGCTGCTCTGTAAGGCAACTAAAAGGGTGTGGGCCCTGCAGCACTACCTGTAGTTCGCATTGTGCGTTGGAAGGCACAAAGTAAGCAGACGGGAGAAGTCAGGATAGTGCGCAAGGGCATAGAAGGGAGCGGTTCAAGAAAAGAGAAGTGGAAACAGACAGCAAACTAGGCTGGAGAGAGACCTGAGACAAAGAGATCTGAATTATACGAGAGCCGACCAGAGGAAACACAAATTATGCAGTCAAGTGTCCCACATTTGGGGAAATCGCAGGAGCAGCACACCCAGAGTGCAATGGGTGAGCCTTGCCCTGGGAGAAGCACCTTCCTGATCATAGTATCTCACCTGGCAGGTAAGTAGGAGTTGAGCTAGAGCTGGGGAGGGTCGCTGCTCGGGCACCCCCCTGTCAAGTGAAGGAGATCCAACTGAGGCAGCACAAGGGAACTCTCGAAAGAAGAACAAGGCTAGAGGAAGATCTGAGACAAAGAAATCTGACTTTTGCCAGAGCTGACCAGAGGAAAGCACAAACACAGTCCCCCTCTACCACAAATAATGCAGTCGAGTTTCCCACATTTGGGGAAATCACAGGGGTCATCATACCCAGAATGCAATGAATGAACCTCACCCTGGGAGAACAATCTTCATGACCATGATATCTCCTATGCAAAATAAGTATGATTTGGGATAGGGCTGGGGAGGGCCGCTGCTCAGGCACATCTCTGTCAAGTAAAGGCGATTCAACTGAGGCAGCACAAGGGAACTCTCATCTTGGGACAACAACTGCAGGGAGAACACATATTTTCAGATGAACATGGGAGGGCAGAAGGCTGCCTAATACTGAAGCACCCCCAAACAACAAACCAAATGCAACAACTAGTACAAGCATTCCTGGGGGAAGGCCTGCAGCAGATGGATTTGCATATGGTGATGTCATCCAAGCAGTGGGTCAAAGTTGGCTTCAACCCTCGTCTGCATATGAAAAGAAAAAAGGGATGTGCAGGGCATGGCGGCCTTTTGCGGCGCTTGCATGACCCCTAATTCGCATTAAACACCCCCACCCTCCTTCGGTGTGGGGCTCATGTTGGCTATGCCCCAGCCCCTGAAGCATTCAAGATGATTTATTGCAGCAGCTGGGCACTGTAACAGCTCCAGAGCTGTTCTGTAAAGCATGTAAAAGGGTGTGGGCCCTGCAGCACTACCTGTAGTATGCATTGTGCGTTGGAAGGCACAAAGTAAGCAGACGGGAGAGGTCAGGATAGTGCGCAAGGGCATAGAAGGGAGCGGCTCAAGAAAAGAGAAGTGGAAACAGACAGCAAACTAGGCTGGAGAAAGACCTGAGACAAAGAGATCTGAATTATACGAGAGCCGACCAGAGGAAACACAAATTATGCAGTCAAGTTTCCCACATTTGGGGAAATCGCAGGAGCAGCACACCCAGAGTGCAATGGGTGAGCCTTGCCCTGGGAGAAGCACCTACATGATCATAGTATCTCACCTGGCAGGTAAGTAGGAGTTGGGCTAGAGCTGGGGAGGGTCACTGCTCGGGCACCCCCCTGTCAAGTGAAGGAGATCCAACTGAGGCAGCACAAGGGAACTCTCGAAAGAAGAACAAGGCTAGAGGAAGATCTGAGACAAAGAAATCTGACTTTTACCAGAGCTGAGCAGAGGAAAGCACAAACACAGTCCCCCACTACCACAAATAATGCAGTCGAGTTTCCCACATTTGGGGAAATCACAGGGGTCAGCATACCCAGAATGCAATGAATGAACCTCACCCTGGGAGAACAATCTTCATGACCATGGTATCTCCTATGCAAAATAAGTATGATTTGGGATAGGGCTGGGGAGGGCCGCTGCTCAGGCACATCTCTGTCAAGTAAAGGAGATTCAACTGAGGCAGCACAAGGGAACTCTCATCTGGGGACAACAACTGCAGGGAGAACACATATTTTCAGATGAACATGGGAGGGCAGAAGGCTGCCTAATACTGAAGCACCCCCAAACAACAAACCAAATGCAACAACTAGTGCAAGCATTCCTGGGGGAAGGCCTGCAGCAGATTGATTTGCATATGGTAATGCCATCCAAGCAGTGGGTCAAAGTTGGCTTCAACCCTCGTCTGCATATGAAAAGAGAAAATGGGCGTGCAGGGCATGGCGGCCTTTTGCGGCGCTTGGGTGACCCTTAGTTCGCATTAAACACCCCCACCCTCCTTCGGTGTGGGGCTCATGTTGGCAATGCCCCAGCCCCTGAAGCATTCAAGCTGATTTCTTGCAGCAGCTGGGTACTGTAACAGCTCCAGAGCTGCTCTGTGAGGCAAGTAAAAGGGTGTGGGCCCTGCAGCACTACCTGTAGTTTGCATTGTGTGTTGGAAGGCACAAAGTAAGCAGACGGGAGAAGTCAGGATAGTGCGCAAGGGCATAGAAGGGAGCGGCTCAAGAAAAGAGAAGTGGAAACAGACAGCAAACTAGGCTGGAGAGAGACCTGAGACAAAGAGATCTGAATTATACGAGAGACGACCAGGGGAAACACAAATTATGCAGTCAAGTTTCCCACATTTGGGGAAATCACAGGGGCAGCACACCCAGAGTGCAATGGGTGAGCCTTGCCCTGGGAGAAGCACCTACATGATCATAGTATCTCACCTGGCAGGTAAGTAGGAGTTGGGCTAGAGCTGGGGAGGGTCGCTGCTCGGGTACCCCCCTGTCAAGTGAAGGAGATCCAACTGAGGCAGCACAAGGGAACTCTCGAAAGAGGAACAAGGCTAGAGGAAGATCTGAGACAAAGAAATCTGATTTTTACCAGAGTTGACCAGAAGAAAGCACAAACACAGTCCCCCACTACCACAAATAATGCAGTCGAGTTTCCCACATTTGGGGAAATCACAGGGGTCAGCATACCCAGAATGCAATGAATGAACCTCACCCTGGGAGAACAATCTTCATGACCATGGTATCTCCTATGCAAAATAAGTATGATTTGGGATAGGGCTGGGGAGGGCCGCTGCTCAAGCACATCTCTGTCAAGTAAAGGAGATTCAACTGAGGCAGCACAAGGGAACTCTCATCTGGGGACAACAACTGCAGGGAGAACACATATTTTCAGACGAACATGGGAGGGCAGAAGGCTGCCTAATACTGAAGCACCCCCAAACAACAAACCAAATGCAACAACTAGTGCAAGCATTCCTGGGGGAAGGCCTGCAGCAGATGGATTTGTATATGGTGATGTCATCCAAGCAGTGGGTCAAAGTTGGCTTCAACCCTCGTCTGCATATGAAAAGAAAAAAGGGATGTGCAGGGCATGGTGTCCTTTTGTGGCGCTTGGATGACCCCTCCTTCGGTGTGGGGCTCATGTTGGCTATGCCCCAGCCCCTGAAGCATTCAAGATGATTTCTTGCAGCAGCTGGGAACTGTAACAGCTCCAGAGTTGCTCTGTAAAGCATGTAAAAGGGTGTGGGCCCTGCAGCACTACCTGTAGTATGCATTGTGCGTTGGAAGGCACAAAGTAAGCAGACGGGAGAGGTCAGGATAGTGCGCAACTGCATAGAAGGGAGCGGCTCAAGAAAAGAGAAGTGGAAACAGACAGCAAACTAGGCTGGAGAAAGACCTGAGACAAAGAGATCTGAATTATATGAGAGCCGACCAGAGGAAACACAAATTATGCAGTCAAGTGTCCCACATTTGGGGAAATCGCAGGAGCAGCACACCCAGAGTGCAATGGGTGAGCCTTGCCCTGGGAGAAGCACCTTCCTGATCATAGTATCTCACCTGGCAGGTAAATAGGAGTTGGGCTAGAGCTGGGGAGGGTCGCTGCTCGTGCACCCCCCTGTCAAGTGAAGGAGATCCAACTGAGGCAGCACAAGGGAACTCTCGAAAGAAGAACAAGGTTAGAGGAAGATCTGAGACAAAGAAATCTGACTTTTACCAGAGCTGACCAGAGGAAAGCACAAACACAGTCCCCCACTACCACAAATAATGCAGTCGAGTTTCCCACATTTGGGGAAATCACAGGGGTGAGCATACCCAGAATGCAATGAATGAACCTCACCCTGGGAGAACAATCTTCATGACCATGGTATCTCCTATGCAAAATAAGTATGATTTGAGATAGGGCTGGGGAGGGCCGCTGCTCAGGCACATCTCTGTCAAGTAAAGGAGATTCAACTGAGGCAGCACAAGGGAACTCTCATCTGGGGACAACAACTGCAGGGAGAACACATATTTTCAGATGAACATGGGAGGGCAGAAGGCTGCCTAATACTGAAGCACCCCCAAACAACAAACCAAATGCAACAACTAGTACAAGCATTCCTGGGGGAAGGCCTGCAGCAGATTGATTTGCATATGGTAATGCCATCCAAGCAGTGGGTCAAAGTTGGCTTCAACCCTCGTCTGCATATGAAAAGAGAAAAGGGGCGTGCAGGGCATGGCGGCCTTTTGCGGCGCTTGGATGACCCCTAGTTCACATTAAACACCTCCACCCTCCTTCGGTGTGGGGCTCATGTTGGCTATGCCCCAGCCCCTGAAGCATTCAAGCTGATTTCTTGCAGCAGCTGGGCACTGTAACAGCCCCAGAGCTGCTCTGTAAGGCAAGTAAAAGGGTGTGGGCCCTGCAGTACTACCTGTAGTTTGCATTGTGCATTGGAAAGCACAAAGTAAGCAGACGGGAGAAGTCAGGATAGTGCGCAAGGGCATAGAAGGGAGCGGCTCAAGAAAAGAGAAGTGGAAACAGACAGCAAACTAGGCTGGAGAGAGACCTGAGACAAAGAGATCTGAATTATACGAGAGCCGACCAGGGGAAACACAAATTATGCAGTCAAGTTTCCCACATTTGGGGAAATCGCAGGAGCAGCACACCCAGAGTGCAATGGGTGAGCCTTGCCCTGGGAGAAGCACCTTCATGATCATAGTATCTCACCTGGCAGGTAAGTAGGAGTTGGGCTAGAGCTGGGGAGGGTTGCTGCTCGGGTACCCCCCTGTCAAGTGAAGGAGATCCAACTGAGGCAGCACAAGGGAACTCTCATCTGGGGACAACAACTGCAGGGAGAACACATATTTTCAGATGAACATGGGAGGGCAGAAGGCTGCCTAATACTGAAGCACCCCCAAACAACAAACCAAATGCAACAACTAGTGCAAGCATTCCTGGGGGAAGGCCTGCAGCAGATGGATTTGCATATGGTGATGTCATCACATCAACCCTCGTCTGCATATGAAAAGAGAAAAGGGGCGTGCAGGGCATGGCGGCCTTTTGCGGCGCTTGGATGACCCCTAGTTCGCATTAAACACCTCCACCCTCCTTCGGTGTGGGGCTCATGTTGGCTATGCCCTAGCCGCTTAAGCATTCAAGCTGATTTCTTGCAGCAGCCGGGCACTGTAACAGCTCCAGAGCTGCTCTATAAGGCAAGTAAAAGGGTCTATGTGGCGCAATCAGTTAGTATGTACGGCTATTAACCAAAAGGTTGGTGGTTCAATCCCACCCAGGGACCTAATCGACCTTGTTATCAGATTTAGGTGATCTTTAAGTAGACAAGTCAAATTTCATACCCCCTGTTATGGTGTAGGGTACCTGGCCTTCTCTGATGTAATCAGAGTTAGATTTGATTCAGTGATTTTATAAAAACATGTAGGAAGCACTATTTAGCAGTGGGTTGCAGAGAAAAAGAAATATGCTGGCAAAAAAATCAAATTGCGTGATTAAACAGCTCTTCATTTTCTGGCTTTATTTTTATGCTAACAAATTTGTTCTCTGAAAAGTGTCCACAAAGCCAAGTCTCTGATTAACACCTTTGTAGGGATGGTTTTTCACCTATTACTAAATTAAACTTGCTTCATTGGAAAGGAAGCAAGATGCATCCTCATTTCAATGTCTACTGAAATAATACAGGTTGACACCAGGAAACATTAACACCACTGCATCCTTGCTGCTTTCTCATGTGGAAGTCTGTTTAATGTGAAAACAAGGTGATATCTAATTAGCACACAGGTAAGAAATTACAAAAATCTTTATTTAAGGGTGAAGATGTTTCTCACAAAATTGTTGCCCCAATGCATCATTGAAATTCAAGCTGGAAAGATGATTTTAATATATCACTTGTACATTTTGTATTGCTCTTCTGGTGACAATGTAGTTTTTTTTGTCAATTACCATTTTAATAATAGGGTAAAGAAAATTAAGTGGATTTTTGAAAGAAAAGTATACTGTCAATATACTATTAAAACAAATTAAAATGGTAAAAGTTATTGTACTTTAAGTAAAAATAAAAGAGCAAAAATATCAATCCCAGTTTTGATTACTTAAATTAACAAAAAAAAATGCATATAGCAAAGGATAGTTTCAATCTGCCTACCTCTGGGTTATGGGTCCAGCATGCTTCCATTGCAGTACTCTGCTGCACATGTAAGTGCAAGAGATCCTGAAGCACTCACTCATCATGGGAAAGTACCAATGTGTTTATTCATTGGTTGATGGAAGAAACATCTTACAAAAACTCTCCAGATTATTGATTTTTTAATGTTTTTCTAGGAAACGTTCTAGATGTATGCTTATTAGCCTTTGTCAGTATGTACTGTTTGCAAAGTGTCTCTGTGGCGCAATCGGTTAGTGTGTTCGGCTATTAACCAAAAGGTTGGTGGTTCAATCCCACCCAGGGACGTAATTGACCTTGTGATCAGATTTTGGTGATATTTAAGTAGACAAGTCAAAATTTCAAACCCCCTCTTATTGTGTAGGGTACCAGGCCTTCTCTGATGTAATCAGAGTTAGATTTGATTCAGTGATTTTATAAAAAACAGCTAGGAAGCACAATTTAGCAGTGGGTTGCAGAGAAAAAAAATATGCTGGCAGAAAAATCCAATTGAGTGATTAAACAGCTCTTCATTTTCTGGCTTTATTTTTATGCTAACAAATTTGTTCTCTGAAAAGTGTCCACAAAGCCAAGTCTCTGATTAACACCTTTGTAAGGATGGTTTTTCACCTATTACTAAATTAAACTTGCTTCATTGGAAAGGCAGCAAGATGCATCCTCATTTCAATGTCTACTGAAATAATACAAGTTGACACCAGGAAACATTAACGCCACTGCATCCTTGCTGCTTTCTCATGTGGAAGTCTGTTTAATGTGAAAACAAGGTGATATCTAATTAGCACACAGGTAAGGAATTAAGAAAATCTTTATTTAAGGGTGAAGATGTTTCTCACAAAATTGTTGACCCAATGCATCATTGAAATTCAAGCTGGAAAGATGAATTTAATATATCACTTGTACATTTTGTATTGCTCTTCTGGTGACAATGTAGTTTGTTTTTGTCAATTACCATTTTAATAATAGGGTAAAGAAAATGAAGTGGATTTTTGAAAGAAAACAATACTGTCAATATACTATTAAAACAAATTAAAATGGTAAACGTTATTGTACTTTAAGTAAAAATAAAAGAGACAAAATATCAATCCCAGTTTTGGATTACTTTAATTAACAAAAAAAATGCATATAGCAGAGGATAGTTTCAATCTGCCTACCTCTGGGTTATGGGCCCAGCATGCTTCCATTGCAGTACTCTGCTGCACATGTAAGTGCAAGAGATCCTGAAGCACTCACTCATCATGGGAAAGTACCAATGTGTTTCTTCGTTGGTTGATGGAAGAAACATCTTACAAAAACTCTCCAGTTTATTGACTTTTTAAAGTTTTGCTAGGAAACGTTTTAGATGAATGCTTATTAGCCTTTGTCAGTATGGACTTTTGCAAAGTGTCTCTGTGGCGCAATCAGTTAGTATGTACGGCTATTAACCAAAAGGTTGGTGGTTCAATCCCACCCAGGGACCTAATTGACCTTGTTATCAGATTTTGGTGATCTTTAAGTAGACAAGTCAAAATTTCAAACCCCCTGTTATGGTGTAGGGTACTTGGCCTTCTCTGATGTAATTAGAGTTAGATTTGATTCAGTGATTTTATAAAAACAGCTAGGAAGCACAATTTAGCAGTGGGTTGCAGAGAAAAAAAATATGCTGGCAGAAAAATCCAATTGAGTGATTAAACAGCTCTTTATTTTCTGGCTTTATTTTTATGCTAACAAATTTGTTCTCTGAAAAGTGTCCACAAAGCCAAGTCTCTGATTAACACCTTTGTAAGGATGGTTTTTCACCTATTACTAAATTAAACTTGCTTCATTGGAAAGGCAGCAAGATGCATCCTCATTTCAATGTCTACTGAAATAATACAGGTTGACACCAGGAAACATTAACGCCACTGCATCCTTGCTGCTTTCTCATGTGGAAGTCTGTTTAATATGAAAACAAGGTGATATCTAATTAGCACACAGGTAAGGAATTAAGAAAATCTTTATTTAAGGGTGAAGATGTTTCTCACAAAATCGTTGCCCCAATGCATCATTGAAATTCAAGCTGGAAAGATGATTTTAATATATCACTTGTACATTTTGTATTGCTCTTCTGGTGACAATGTAGTTTGTTTTTGTCAATTACCATTTTAATAATAGGGTAAAGAAAATGAAGTGGATTTTTGAAAGAAAACAATACTGTCAATATACTATTAAAACAAATTAAAATGGTAAAAGTTATTGTACTTTAAGTAAAAATAAAAGAGCCAAAATATCAATCCCAGTTTTGGATTACTTTAATTAACAAAAAAAAATGCATATAGCAGAGGATAGTTTCAATCTGCCTACCTCTGGGTTATGGGCCCAGCATGCTTCCATTGCAGTACTCTGCTGCACATGTAAGTGCAAGAGATCCTGAAGCACTCACTCATCATGGGAAAGTACCAATGTGTTTCTTCGTTGGTTGATGGAAGAAACATCTTACAAAAACTCTCCAGATTATTGACTTTTTAAAGTTTTTCTAGGAAACGTTTTAGATGAATGCTTATTAGCCTTTTTCAGTATGAACTTTTGCAAAGTGTCTCTGTGGCGCAATCAGTTAGTATGTATGGCTATTAACCAAAAGGTTGGTGGTTCAATCCCACCCAGGGACCTAATTGACCTTGTTATCAGATTTCGGTGATCTTTAAGTAGACAAGTCAAATTTCATACCCCCTGTTATGGTGTAGGGTACCTGGCCTTCTCTGATGTAATCAGAGTTAGATTTGATTCAGTGATTTTATAAAAACATATAGGAAGCACAATTTAGCAGTGGGTTGCAGAGAAAAAGAAATATGCTGGCAAAAAAATCAAATTGCGTGATTAAACAGCTCTTCATTTTCTGGCTTTATTTTTATGCTAACAAATTTGTTCTCTGAAAAGTGTCCACAAAGCCAAGTCTCTGATTAACACCTTTGTAGGGATGGTTTTTCACCTATTACTAAATTAAACTTGCTTCATTGGAAAGGCAGCAAGATGCATCCTCATTTCAATGTCTACTGAAATAATACAGGTTGACACCAGGAAACATTAACGCCACTGCATCCTTGCTGCTTTCTCATGTGGAAGTCTGTTTAATGTGAAAACAAGGTGATATCTAATTAGCACACAGGTAAGAAATTACGAAAATCTTTATTTAAGGGTGAAGATGTTTCTCACAAAATTGTTGCCCCAATGCATCATTGAAATTCAAGCTGGAAAGATGATTTTAATATATCACTTGTACATTTTGTATTGCTCTTCTGGTGACAATGTAGTTTTTTTTGTCAATTACCATTTTAATAATAGGGTAAAGAAAATTAAGTGGATTTTTGAAAGAAAACTATACTGTCAATATACTATTAAAACAAATTAAAATGGTAAAAGTTATTGTACTTTAAGTAAAAATAAAAGAGCAAAAATATCAATCCCAGTTTTGATTACTTAAATTAACAAAAAAAATGCATATAGCAAAGGATAGTTTCAATCTGCCTACCTCTGGGTTATGGGTCCAGCATGCTTCCATTGCAGTACTCTGCTGCACATGTAAGTGCAAGAGATCCTGAAGCACTCACTCATCATGGGAAAGTACCAATGTGTTTATTCGTTGGTTGATGGAAGAAACATCTTACAAAAACTCTCCAGATTATTGATTTTTTAATGTTTTTCTAGGAAACGTTCTAGATGTATGCTTATTAGCCTTTGTCAGTATGTACTTTTTGCAAAGTGTCTCTGTGGCGCAATCGGTTAGTGTGTTTGGCTATTAACCAAAAGGTTGGTGGTTCAATCCCACCCAGGGACGTAATTAACCTTGTGATCAGATTTTGGTGATCTTTAAGTAGACAAGTCAAAATTTCAAACCCCCTGTTATGGTGTAGGGTACCTGGCCTTCTCTGATGTAATCAGAGTTAGATTTGATTCAGTGATTTTATAAAAACAGCTATGAAGCACAATTTAGCAGTGGGTTGCAGAGAAAAAAAATATGCTGGCAGAAAAATCCAATTGAGTGATTAAACAGCTCTTTATTTTCTGGCTTTATTTTTATGCTAACAAATTTGTTCTCTGAAAAGTGTCCACAAAGCCAAGTCTCTGATTAACACCTTTGTAAGGATTTTTTTTCACCTATTACTAAATTAAACTTGCTTCATTGGAAAGGCAGCAAGATGCATCCTCATTTCAATGTCTACTGAAATAATACAAGTTGACACCAGGAAACATTAACGCCACTGCATCCTTGCTGCTTTCTCATGTGGAAGTCTGTTTAATGTGAAAACAAGGTGATATATAATTAGCACACAGGTAAGGAATTAAGAAAATCTTTATTTAAGGGTGAAGATGTTTCTCACAAAATTGTTGACCCAATGCATCATTGAAATTCAAGCTGGAAAGATGATTTTAATATATCACTTGTACATTTTGTATTGCTCTTCTGGTGACAATGTAGTTTGTTTTTGTCAATTACCATTTTAATAATAGGGTAAAGAAAATGAAGTGGATTTATGAAAGAAAACAATACTGTCAATATACTATTAAAACAAATTAAAATGGTAAAAGTTATTGTACTTTAAGTAAAAATAAAAGAGACAAAATATCAATCCCAGTTTTGGATTACTTTAATTAACAAAAAAAAAATGCATATAGCAGAGGATAGTTTCAATCTGCCTACCTCTGGGTTATGGGCCCAGCATGCTTCCATTGCTGTACTCTGCTGAACATGTAAGTTCAAGAGATCCTGAAGCACTCACTCATCATGGGAAAGTACCAATGTGTTTCTTCGTTGGTTGATGGAAGAAACATCTTACAAAAACTCTCCAGATTATTGACTTTTTAAAGTTTTTCTAGGAAACGTTTTAGTTAAATGCTTATTAGCCTTTGTCAGTATGGACTTTTGCCAAGTGTCTCTGTGGCGCAATCAGTTAGTATGTACGGCTATTAACCAAAGGGTTGGTGGTTCAATCCCACCCTGGGACCTAATTGACCTTGTTATCAGATTTTGGTGATCTTTAAGTAGACAAGTCAAAATTTCAAACCCCCTGTTATGGTGTAGGGTACCTGGCCTTCTCTGATGTAATCAGAGTTAGATTTGATTCAGTGATTTTATAAAAACAGCTAGGAAGCACAATTTAGCAGTGGGTTGCAGAGAAAAAAAATATGCTGGCAGAAAAATCCAATTGAGTGATTAAACAGCTCTTTATTTTCTGGCTTTATTTTTATGCTAACAAATTTGTTCTCTGAAAAGTGTCCACAAAGCCAAGTCTCTGATTAACACCTTTGTAAGGATGGTTTTTCACCTATTACTAAATTAAACTTGCTTCATTGGAAAGGCAGCAAGATGCATCCTCATTTCAATGTCTACTGAAATAATACAGGTTGACACCAGGAAACATTAACGCCACTGCATCCTTGCTGCTTTCTCATGTGGAAGTCTGTTTAATGTGAAAACAAGGTGATATCTAATTAGCACACAGGTAAGGAATTAACAAAATCTTTATTTAAGGGTGAAGATGTTTCTCACAAAATCGTTGCCCCAATGCATCATTGAAATTCAAGCTGGAAAGATGATTTTAATATATCACTTGTACATTTTGTATTGCTCTTCTGGTGACAATGTAGTTTGTTTTTGTCAATTACCATTTTAATAATAGGGTAAAGAAAATTAAGTGGATTTTTGAAAGAAAACAATACTGTCAATATACTATTAAAACAAATTAAAATGGTAAAAGTTATTGTACTTTAAGTAAAAATAAAAGAGCCAAAATATCAATCCCAGTTTTGGATTACTTTAATTAACAAACAAAAAAATGCATATAGCAGAGGATAGTTTCAATCTGCCTACCTCTGGGTTATGGGCCCAGCATGCTTCCATTGCTGTACTCTGCTGCACATGTAAGTGCAAGAGATCCTGAAGCACTCACTCATCATGGGAAAGTACCAATGTGTTTCTTCGTTGGTTGATGGAAGAAACATCTTACAAAAACTCTCCAGATTATTGACTTTTTTAAGTTTTTCTAGGAAACGTTTTAGATGAATGCTTATTAGCATTTGTCAGTATGTACTTTTGCAAAGTGTCTCTGTGGCGCAATCAGTTAGTGTGTACGGCTATTAACCAAAAGGTTGGTGGTTCAATCCCACCCAGGGACGTAATTGACCTTGTTATCAGATTTTGGTGATCTTTAAGTAGACAAGTCAAATTTCATACCCCCTGTTATGGTGTAGGGTACCTGGCCTTCTCTGATGTAATCAGAGTTAGATTTGATTCAGTGATTTTATAAAAACATCTAGGAAGCACAATTTAGCAGTGGGTTGCAGAGAAAAAGAAATATGCTGGCAAAAAAATCAAATTGCGTGATTAAACAGCTCTTCATTTTCTGGCTTTATTTTTATGCTAACAAATTTGTTCTCTGAAAAGTGTCCACAAAGCCAAGTCTCTGATTAATACCTTTGTAAGGATGGTTTTTCACCTATTACTAAATTAAACTTGCTTCATTGGAAAGGCAGCAAGATGCATCCTCATTTCAATGTCTACTGAAATAATACAGGTTGACACCAGGAAACATTAACGCCACTGCATCCTTGCTGCTTTCTCATGTGGAAGTCTGTTTAATGTGAAAACAAGGTGATATCTAATTAGCACACAGGTAAGGAATTAAGAAAATCTTTATTTAAGGGTGAAGATGTTTCTCACAAAATCGTTGCCCCAATGCATCATTGAAATTCAAGCTGGAAAGATGATTTTAATATATCACTTGTACATTTTGTATTGCTCTTCTGGTGACAATGTAGTTTGTTTTTGTCAATTACCATTTTAATAATAGGGTAAAGAAAATGAAGTGGATTTTTGAAAGAAAACAATACTGTCAATATACTATTAAAACAAATTAAAATGGTAAAAGTTATTGTACTTTAAGTAAAAATAAAAGAGACAAAATATCAATCCCAGTTTTGGATTACTTTAATTAACAAACAAAAAAATGCATATAGCAGAGGATAGTTTCAATCTGCCTACCTCTGGGTTATGGGCCCAGCATGCTTCCAGTGCTGTACTCTGCTGCACATGTAAGTGCAAGAGATCCTGAAGCACTCACTCATCATGGGAAAGTACCAATGTGTTTCTTCGTTGGTTGATAGAAGAAACATCTTACAAAAACTCTCCAGATTATTGACTTTTTTAAGTTTTTCTAGGAAACGTTTTAGATGAATGCTTATTAGCATTTGTCAGTATGTACTTTTGCAAAGTGTCTCTGTGGCGCAATCAGTTAGTGTGTACGGCTATTAACCAAAAGGTTGGTGGTTCAATCCCACCCAGGGACGTAATTGACCTTGTTATCAGATTTTGGTGATCTTTAAGTAGACAAGTCAAATTTCATACCCCCTGTTATGGTGTAGGGTACCTGGCCTTCTCTGATGTAATCAGAGTTAGATTTGATTCAGTGATTTTATAAAAACATCTAGGAAGCACAATTTAGCAGTGGGTTGCAGAGAAAAAGAAATATGCTGGCAAAAAAACCAAATTGCGTGATTAAACAGCTCTTCATTTTCTAGCTTTATTTTTATGCTAACAAATTTGTTCTCTGAAAAGTGTCCACAAAGCCAAGTCTCTGATTAACACCTTTGTAGGGATGGTTTTTCACCTATTACTAAATTAAACTTGCTTCATTGGAAAGGCAGCAAGATGTATCCTCATTTCAATGTCTACTGAAATAATACAGGTTGACACCAGGAAACATTAACGCCACTGCATCCTTGCTGCTTTCTCATGTGGAAGTCTGTTTAATGTGAAAACAAGGTGATATCTAATTAGCACACAGGTAAGGAATTAAGAAAATCTTTATTTAAGGGTGAAGATGTTTCTCACAAAATCGTTGCCCCAATGCATCATTGAAATTCAAGCTGGAAAGATGATTTTAATATATCACTTGTACATTTTGTATTGCTCTTCTGGTGACAATGTAGTTTGTTTTTGTCAATTACCATTTTAATAATAGGGTAAAGAAAATGAAGTGGATTTTTGAAAGAAAACAATACTGTCAATATACTATTAAAACAAATTAAAATGGTAAAAGTTATTGTACTTTAAGTAAAAATAAAAGAGCCAAAATATCAATCCCAGTTTTGGATTACTTTAATTAACAAACAAAAAAATGCATATAGCAGAGGATAGTTTCAATCTGCCTACCTCTGGGTTATGGGCCCAGCATGCTTCCATTGCTGTACTCTGCTGCACATGTAAGTGCAAGAGATCCTGAAGCACTCACTCATCATGGGAAAGTACCAATGTGTTTCTTCGTTGGTTGATGGAAGAAACATCTTACAAAAACTCTCCAGATTATTGACTTTTTTAAGTTTTTCTAGGAAACGTTTTAGATGAATGCTTATTAGCATTTGTCAGTATGTACTTTTGCAAAGTGTCTCTGTGGCGCAATCAGTTAGTTTGTACGGCTATTAACCAAAAGGTTGGTGGTTCAATCCCACCCAGGGACGTAATTGACCTTGTTATCAGATTTTGGTGATCTTTAAGTAGACAAGTCAAATTTCATACCCCCTGTTATGGTGTAGGGTACCTGGCCTTCTCTGATGTAATCAGAGTTAGATTTGATTCAGTGATTTTATAAAAACATCTAGGAAGCACAATTTAGCAGTGGGTTGCAGAGAAAAAGAAATATGCTGGCAAAAAAATCAAATTGCGTGATTAAACAGCTCTTCATTTTCTGGCTTTATTTTTATGCTAACAAATTTGTTCTCTGAAAAGTGTCCACAAAGCCAAGTCTCTGATTAACACCTTTGTAAGGATGGTTTTTCACCTATTACTAAATTAAACTTGCTTCATTGGAAAGGCAGCAAGATGCATCCTCATTTCAATGTCTACTGAAATAATACAGGTTGACACCAGGAAACATTAACGCCACTGCATCCTTGCTGCTTTCTCATGTGGAAGTCTGTTTAATGTGAAAACAAGGTGATATCTAATTAGCACACAGGTAAGGAATTAAGAAAATCTTTATTTAAGGGTGAAGATGTTTCTCACAAAATCGTTGCCCCAATGCATCAGTGAAATTCAAGCTGGAAAGATGATTTTAATATATCACTTGTACATTTTGTATTGCTCTTCTGGTGACAATGTAGTTTGTTTTTGTCAATTACCATTTTAATAATAGGGTAAAGAAAATGAAGTGGATTTTTGAAAGAAAACAATACTGTCAATATACTATTAAAACAAATTAAAATGGTAAAAGTTATTGTACTTTAAGTAAAAATAAAAGAGACAAAATATCAATCCCAGTTTTGGATTACTTTAATTAACAAACAAAAAAATGCATATAGCAGAGGATAGTTTCAATCTGCCTACCTCTGGGTTATGGGCCCAGCATGCTTCCATTGCTGTACTCTGCTGCACATGTAAGTGCAAGAGATCCTGAAGCACTCACTCATCATGGGAAAGTACCAATGTGTTTCTTCGTTGGTTGATAGAAGAAACATCTTACAAAAACTCTCCAGATTATTGACTTTTTTAAGTTTTTCTAGGAAACGTTTTAGATGAATGCTTATTAGCATTTGTCAGTATGTACTTTTTGCAAAGTGTCTCTGTGGCGCAATCAGTTAGTGTGTACGGCTATTAACCAAAAGGTTGGTGGTTCAATCCCACCCAGGGACGTAATTGACATTGTTATCAGATTTTGGTGATCTTTAAGTAGACAAGTCAAATTTCATACCCCCTGTTATGGTGTAGGGTACCTGGCCTTCTCTGATGTAATCAGAGTTAGATTTGATTCAGTGATTTTATAAAAACATCTAGGAAGCACAATTTAGCAGTGGGTTGCAGAGAAAAAGAAATATGCTGGCAAAAAAACCAAATTGCGTGATTAAACAGCTCTTCATTTTCTAGCTTTATTTTTATGCTAACAAATTTGTTCTCTGAAAAGTGTCCACAAAGCCAAGTCTCTGATTAACACCTTTGTAGGGATGGTTTTTCACCTATTACTAAATTAAACTTGCTTCATTGGAAAGGCAGCAAGATGTATCCTCATTTCAATGTCTACTGAAATAATACAGGTTGACACCAGGAAACATTAACGCCACTGCATCCTTGCTGCTTTCTCATGTGGAAGTCTGTTTAATGTGAAAACAAGGTGATATCTAATTAGCACACAGGTAAGGAATTAAGAAAATCTTTATTTAAGGGTGAAGATGTTTCTCACAAAATCGTTGCCCCAATGCATCATTGAAATTCAAGCTGGAAAGATGATTTTAATATATCACTTGTACATTTTGTATTGCTCTTCTGGTGACAATGTAGTTTGTTTTTGTCAATTACCATTTTAATAATAGGGTAAAGAAAATGAAGTGGATTTTTGAAAGAAAACAATACTGTCAATATACTATTAAAACAAATTAAAATGGTAAAAGTTATTGTACTTTAAGTAAAAATAAAAGAGCCAAAATATCAATCCCAGTTTTGGATTACTTTAATTAACAAACAAAAAAATGCATATAGCAGAGGATAGTTTCAATCTGCCTACCTCTGGGTTATGGGCCCAGCATGCTTCCATTGCTGTACTCTGCTGCACATGTAAGTGCAAGAGATCCTGAAGCACTCACTCATCATGGGAAAGTACCAATGTGTTTCTTCGTTGGTTGATGGAAGAAACATCTTACAAAAACTCTCCAGATTATTGACTTTTTTAAGTTTTTCTAGGAAACGTTTTAGATGAATGCTTATTAGCATTTGTCAGTATGTACTTTTGCAAAGTGTCTCTGTGGCGCAATCAGTTAGTTTGTACGGCTATTAACCAAAAGGTTGGTGGTTCAATCCCACCCAGGGACGTAATTGACCTTGTTATCAGATTTTGGTGATCTTTAAGTAGACAAGTCAAATTTCATACCCCCTGTTATGGTGTAGGGTACCTGGCCTTCTCTGATGTAATCAGAGTTAGATTTGATTCAGTGATTTTATAAAAACATCTAGGAAGCACAATTTAGCAGTGGGTTGCAGAGAAAAAGAAATATGCTGGCAAAAAAATCAAATTGCGTGATTAAACAGCTCTTCATTTTCTGGCTTTATTTTTATGCTAACAAATTTGTTCTCTGAAAAGTGTCCACAAAGCCAAGTCTCTGATTAACACCTTTGTAAGGATGGTTTTTCACCTATTACTAAATTAAACTTGCTTCATTGGAAAGGCAGCAAGATGCATCCTCATTTCAATGTCTACTGAAATAATACAGGTTGACACCAGGAAACATTAACGCCACTGCATCCTTGCTGCTTTCTCATGTGGAAGTCTGTTTAATGTGAAAACAAGGTGATATCTAATTAGCACACAGGTAAGGAATTAAGAAAATCTTTATTTAAGGGTGAAGATGTTTCTCACAAAATCGTTGCCCCAATGCATCAGTGAAATTCAAGCTGGAAAGATGATTTTAATATATCACTTGTACATTTTGTATTGCTCTTCTGGTGACAATGTAGTTTGTTTTTGTCAATTACCATTTTAATAATAGGGTAAAGAAAATGAAGTGGATTTTTGAAAGAAAACAATACTGTCAATATACTATTAAAACAAATTAAAATGGTAAAAGTTATTGTACTTTAAGTAAAAATAAAAGAGACAAAATATCAATCCCAGTTTTGGATTACTTTAATTAACAAACAAAAAAATGCATATAGCAGAGGATAGTTTCAATCTGCCTACCTCTGGGTTATGGGCCCAGCATGCTTCCATTGCTGTACTCTGCTGCACATGTAAGTGCAAGAGATCCTGAAGCACTCACTCATCATGGGAAAGTACCAATGTGTTTCTTCGTTGGTTGATAGAAGAAACATCTTACAAAAACTCTCCAGATTATTGACTTTTTTAAGTTTTTCTAGGAAACGTTTTAGATGAATGCTTATTAGCATTTGTCAGTATGTACTTTTTGCAAAGTGTCTCTGTGGCGCAATCAGTTAGTGTGTACGGCTATTAACCAAAAGGTTGGTGGTTCAATCCCACCCAGGGACGTAATTGACATTGTTATCAGATTTTGGTGATCTTTAAGTAGACAAGTCAAATTTCATACCCCCTGTTATGGTGTAGGGTACCTGGCCTTCTCTGATGTAATCAGAGTTAGATTTGATTCAGTGATTTTATAAAAACATCTAGGAAGCACAATTTAGCAGTGGGTTGCAGAGAAAAAGAAATATGCTGGCAAAAAAACCAAATTGCGTGATTAAACAGCTCTTCATTTTCTAGCTTTATTTTTATGCTAACAAATTTGTTCTCTGAAAAGTGTCCACAAAGCCAAGTCTCTGATTAACACCTTTGTAGGGATGGTTTTTCACCTATTACTAAATTAAACTTGCTTCATTGGAAAGGCAGCAAGATGTATCCTCATTTCAATGTCTACTGAAATAATACAGGTTGACACCAGGAAACATTAACGCCACTGCATCCTTGCTGCTTTCTCATGTGGAAGTCTGTTTAATGTGAAAACAAGGTGATATCTAATTAGCACACAGGTAAGGAATTAAGAAAATCTTTATTTAAGGGTGAAGATGTTTCTCACAAAATCGTTGCCCCAATGCATCATTGAAATTCAAGCTGGAAAGATGATTTTAATATATCACTTGTACATTTTGTATTGCTCTTCTGGTGACAATGTAGTTTGTTTTTGTCAATTACCATTTTAATAATAGGGTAAAGAAAATTAAGTGGATTTTTGAAAGAAAACAATACTGTCAATATACTATTAAAACAAATTAAAATGGTAAAAGTTATTGTACTTTAAGTAAAAATAAAAGAGCCAAAATATCAATCCCAGTTTTGGATTACTTTAATTAACAAACAAAAAAATGCATATAGCAGAGGATAGTTTCAATCTGCCTACCTCTGGGTTATGGGCCCAGCATGCTTCCATTGCTGTACTCTGCTGCACATGTAAGTGCAAGAGATCCTGAAGCACTCACTCATCATGGGAAAGTACCAATGTGTTTCTTCGTTGGTTGATGGAAGAAACATCTTACAAAAACTCTCCAGATTATTGACTTTTTTAAGTTTTTCTAGAAACGTTTTAGATGAATGCTTATTAGCATTTGTCAGTATGTACTTTTGCAAAGTGTCTCTGTGGCGCAATCAGTTAGTGTGTACGGCTATTAACCAAAAGGTTGGTGGTTCAATCCCACCCAGGGACGTAATTGACCTTGTTATCAGATTTTGGTGATCTTTAAGTAGACAAGTCAAATTTCATACCCCCTGTTATGGTGTAGGGTACCTGGCCTTCTCTGATGTAATCAGAGTTAGATTTGATTCAGTGATTTTATAAAAACATCTAGGAAGCACAATTTAGCAGTGGGTTGCAGAGAAAAAGAAATATGCTGGCAAAAAAATCAAATTGCGTGATTAAACAGCTCTTCATTTTCTGGCTTTATTTTTATGCTAACAAATTTGTTCTCTGAAAAGTGTCCACAAAGCCAAGCCTCTGATTAACACCTTTGTAAGGATGGTTTTTCACCTATTACTAAATTAAACTTGCTTCATTGGAAAGGCAGCAAGATGCATCCTCATTTCAATGTCTACTGAAATAATACAGGTTGACACCAGGAAACATTAACGCCACTGCATCCTTGCTGCTTTCTCATGTGGAAGTCTGTTTAATGTGAAAACAAGGTGATATCTAATTAGCACACAGGTAAGGAATTAAGAAAATCTTTATTTAAGGGTGAAGATGTTTCTCACAAAATCGTTGCCCCAATGCATCATTGAAATTCAAGCTGGAAAGATGATTTTAATATATCACTTGTACATTTTGTATTGCTCTTCTGGTGACAATGTAGTTTGTTTTTGTCAATTACCATTTTAATAATAGGGTAAAGAAAATGAAGTGGATTTTTGAAAGAAAACAATACTGTCAATATACTATTAAAACAAATTAAAATGGTAAAAGTTATTGTACTTTAAGTAAAAATAAAAGAGACAAAATATCAATCCCAGTTTTGGATTACTTTAATTAACAAACAAAAAAATGCATATAGCAGAGGATAGTTTCAATCTGCCTACCTCTGGGTTATGGGCCCAGCATGCTTCCATTGCTGTACTCTGCTGCACATGTAAGTGCAAGAGATCCTGAAGCACTCACTCATCATGGGAAAGTACCAATGTGTTTCTTCGTTGGTTGATAGAAGAAACATCTTACAAAAACTCTCCAGATTATTGACTTTTTTAAGTTTTTCTAGGAAACGTTTTAGATGAATGCTTATTAGCATTTGTCAGTATGTACTTTTTGCAAAGTGTCTCTGTGGCGCAATCAGTTAGTGTGTACGGCTATTAACCAAAAGGTTGGTGGTTCAATCCCACCCAGGGACGTAATTGACATTGTTATCAGATTTTGGTGATCTTTAAGTAGACAAGTCAAATTTCATACCCCCTGTTATGGTGTAGGGTACCTGGCCTTCTCTGATGTAATCAGAGTTAGATTTGATTCAGTGATTTTATAAAAACATCTAGGAAGCACAATTTAGCAGTGGGTTGCAGAGAAAAAGAAATATGCTGGCAAAAAAATCAAATTGCGTGATTAAACAGCTCTTCATTTTCTGGCTTTATTTTTATGCTAACAAATTTGTTCTCTGAAAAGTGTCCACAAAGCCAAGTCTCTGATTAACACCTTTGTAAGGATGGTTTTTCACCTATTACTAAATTAAACTTGCTTCATTGGAAAGGCAGCAAGATGCATCCTCATTTCAATGTCTACTGAAATAATACAGGTTGACACCAGGAAACATTAACGCCACTGCATCCTTGCTGCTTTCTCATGTGGAAGTCTGTTTAATGTGAAAACAAGGTGATATCTAATTAGCACACAGGTAAGGAATTAAGAAAATCTTTATTTAAGGGTGAAGATGTTTCTCACAAAATCGTTGCCCCAATGCATCATTGAAATTCAAGCTGGAAAGATGATTTTAATATATCACTTGTACATTTTGTATTGCTCTTCTGGTGACAATGTAGTTTGTTTTTGTCAATTACCATTTTAATAATAGGGTAAAGAAAATGAAGTGGATTTTTGAAAGAAAACAATACTGTCAATATACTATTAAAACAAATTAAAATGGTAAAAGTTATTGTACTTTAAGTAAAAATAAAAGAGACAAAATATCAATCCCAGTTTTGGATTACTTTAATTAACAAACAAAAAAATGCATATAGCAGAGGATAGTTTCAATCTGCCTACCTCTGGGTTATGGGCCCAGCATGCTTCCATTGCTGTACTCTGCTGCACATGTAAGTGCAAGAGATCCTGAAGCACTCACTCATCATGGGAAAGTACCAATGTGTTTCTTCGTTGGTTGATAGAAGAAACATCTTACAAAAACTCTCCAGATTATTGACTTTTTTAAGTTTTTCTAGGAAACGTTTTAGATGAATGCTTATTAGCATTTGTCAGTATGTACTTTTTGCAAAGTGTCTCTGTGGCGCAATCAGTTAGTGTGTACGGCTATTAACCAAAAGGTTGGTGGTTCAATCCCACCCAGGGACGTAATTGACATTGTTATCAGATTTTGGTGATCTTTAAGTAGACAAGTCAAATTTCATACCCCCTGTTATGGTGTAGGGTACCTGGCCTTCTCTGATGTAATCAGAGTTAGATTTGATTCAGTGATTTTATAAAAACATCTAGGAAGCACAATTTAGCAGTGGGTTGCAGAGAAAAAGAAATATGCTGGCAAAAAAACCAAATTGCGTGATTAAACAGCTCTTCATTTTCTAGCTTTATTTTTATGCTAACAAATTTGTTCTCTGAAAAGTGTCCACAAAGCCAAGTCTCTGATTAACACCTTTGTAGGGATGGTTTTTCACCTATTACTAAATTAAACTTGCTTCATTGGAAAGGCAGCAAGATGTATCCTCATTTCAATGTCTACTGAAATAATACAGGTTGACACCAGGAAACATTAACGCCACTGCATCCTTGCTGCTTTCTCATGTGGAAGTCTGTTTAATGTGAAAACAAGGTGATATCTAATTAGCACACAGGTAAGGAATTAAGAAAATCTTTATTTAAGGGTGAAGATGTTTCTCACAAAATCGTTGCCCCAATGCATCATTGAAATTCAAGCTGGAAAGATGATTTTAATATATCACTTGTACATTTTGTATTGCTCTTCTGGTGACAATGTAGTTTGTTTTTGTCAATTACCATTTTAATAATAGGGTAAAGAAAATTAAGTGGATTTTTGAAAGAAAACAATACTGTTAATATACTATTAAAACAAATTAAAATGGTAAAAGTTATTGTACTTTAAGTAAAAATAAAAGAGCCAAAATATCAATCCCAGTTTTGGATTACTTTAATTAACAAACAAAAAAATGCATATAGCAGAGGATAGTTTCAATCTGCCTACCTCTGGGTTATGGGCCCAGCATGCTTCCATTGCTGTACTCTGCTGCACATGTAAGTGCAAGAGATCCTGAAGCACTCACTCATCATGGGAAAGTACCAATGTGTTTCTTCGTTGGTTGATGGAAGAAACATCTTACAAAAACTCTCCAGATTATTGACTTTTTTAAGTTTTTCTAGGAAACGTTTTAGATGAATGCTTATTAGCATTTGTCAGTATGTACTTTTGCAAAGTGTCTCTGTGGCGCAATCAGTTAGTGTGTACGGCTATTAACCAAAAGGTTTGTGGTTCAATCCCACCCAGGGACGTAATTGACCTTGTTATCAGATTTTGGTGATCTTTAAGTAGACAAGTCAAATTTCATACCCCCTGTTATGGTGTAGGGTACCTGGCCTTCTCTGATGTAATCAGAGTTAGATTTGATTCAGTGATTTTATAAAAACATCTAGGAAGCACAATTTAGCAGTGGGTTGCAGAGAAAAAGAAATATGCTGGCAAAAAAATCAAATTGCGTGATTAAACAGCTCTTCATTTTCTGGCTTTATTTTTATGCTAACAAATTTGTTCTCTGAAAAGTGTCCACAAAGCCAAGTCTCTGATTAACACCTTTGTAAGGATGGTTTTTCACCTATTACTAAATTAAACTTGCTTCATTGGAAAGGCAGCAAGATGCATCCTCATTTCAATGTCTACTGAAATAATACAGGTTGACACCAGGAAACATTAACGCCACTGCATCCTTGCTGCTTTCTCATGTGGAAGTCTGTTTAATGTGAAAACAAGGTGATATCTAATTAGCACACAGGTAAGGAATTAAGAAAATCTTTATTTAAGGGTGAAGATGTTTCTCACAAAATCGTTGCCCCAATGCATCATTGAAATTCAAGCTGGAAAGATGATTTTAATATATCACTTGTACATTTTGTATTGCTCTTCTGGTGACAATGTAGTTTGTTTTTGTCAATTACCATTTTAATAATAGGGTAAAGAAAATGAAGTGGATTTTTGAAAGAAAACAATACTGTCAATATACTATTAAAACAAATTAAAATGGTAAAAGTTATTGTACTTTAAGTAAAAATAAAAGAGACAAAATATCAATCCCAGTTTTGGATTACTTTAATTAACAAACAAAAAAATGCATATAGCAGAGGATAGTTTCAATCTGCCTACCTCTGGGTTATGGGCCCAGCATGCTTCCATTGCTGTACTCTGCTGCACATGTAAGTGCAAGAGATCCTGAAGCACTCACTCATCATGGGAAAGTACCAATGTGTTTCTTCGTTGGTTGATAGAAGAAACATCTTACAAAAACTCTCCAGATTATTGACTTTTTTAAGTTTTTCTAGGAAACGTTTTAGATGAATGCTTATTAGCATTTGTCAGTATGTACTTTTTGCAAAGTGTCTCTGTGGCGCAATCAGTTAGTGTGTACGGCTATTAACCAAAAGGTTGGTGGTTCAATCCCACCCAGGGACGTAATTGACATTGTTATCAGATTTTGGTGATCTTTAAGTAGACAAGTCAAATTTCATACCCCCTGTTATGGTGTAGGGTACCTGGCCTTCTCTGATGTAATCAGAGTTAGATTTGATTCAGTGATTTTATAAAAACATCTAGGAAGCACAATTTAGCAGTGGGTTGCAGAGAAAAAGAAATATGCTGGCAAAAAAACCAAATTGCGTGATTAAACAGCTCTTCATTTTCTAGCTTTATTTTTATGCTAACAAATTTGTTCTCTGAAAAGTGTCCACAAAGCCAAGTCTCTGATTAACACCTTTGTAGGGATGGTTTTTCACCTATTACTAAATTAAACTTGCTTCATTGGAAAGGCAGCAAGATGTATCCTCATTTCAATGTCTACTGAAATAATACAGGTTGACACCAGGAAACATTAACGCCACTGCATCCTTGCTGCTTTCTCATGTGGAAGTCTGTTTAATGTGAAAACAAGGTGATATCTAATTAGCACACAGGTAAGGAATTAAGAAAATCTTTATTTAAGGGTGAAGATGTTTCTCACAAAATCGTTGCCCCAATGCATCATTGAAATTCAAGCTGGAAAGATGATTTTAATATATCACTTGTACATTTTGTATTGCTCTTCTGGTGACAATGTAGTTTGTTTTTGTCAATTACCATTTTAATAATAGGGTAAAGAAAATTAAGTGGATTTTTGAAAGAAAACAATACTGTTAATATACTATTAAAACAAATTAAAATGGTAAAAGTTATTGTACTTTAAGTAAAAATAAAAGAGCCAAAATATCAATCCCAGTTTTGGATTACTTTAATTAACAAACAAAAAAATGCATATAGCAGAGGATAGTTTCAATCTGCCTACCTCTGGGTTATGGGCCCAGCATGCTTCCATTGCTGTACTCTGCTGCACATGTAAGTGCAAGAGATCCTGAAGCACTCACTCATCATGGGAAAGTACCAATGTGTTTCTTCGTTGGTTGATGGAAGAAACATCTTACAAAAACTCTCCAGATTATTGACTTTTTTAAGTTTTTCTAGGAAACGTTTTAGATGAATGCTTATTAGCATTTGTCAGTATGTACTTTTGCAAAGTGTCTCTGTGGCGCAATCAGTTAGTGTGTACGGCTATTAACCAAAAGGTTTGTGGTTCAATCCCACCCAGGGACGTAATTGACCTTGTTATCAGATTTTGGTGATCTTTAAGTAGACAAGTCAAATTTCATACCCCCTGTTATGGTGTAGGGTACCTGGCCTTCTCTGATGTAATCAGAGTTAGATTTGATTCAGTGATTTTATAAAAACATCTAGGAAGCACAATTTAGCAGTGGGTTGCAGAGAAAAAGAAATATGCTGGCAAAAAAATCAAATTGCGTGATTAAACAGCTCTTCATTTTCTGGCTTTATTTTTATGCTAACAAATTTGTTCTCTGAAAAGTGTCCACAAAGCCAAGTCTCTGATTAACACCTTTGTAAGGATGGTTTTTCACCTATTACTAAATTAAACTTGCTTCATTGGAAAGGCAGCAAGATGCATCCTCATTTCAATGTCTACTGAAATAATACAGGTTGACACCAGGAAACATTAACGCCACTGCATCCTTGCTGCTTTCTCATGTGGAAGTCTGTTTAATGTGAAAACAAGGTGATATCTAATTAGCACACAGGTAAGGAATTAAGAAAATCTTTATTTAAGGGTGAAGATGTTTCTCACAAAATCGTTGCCCCAATGCATCATTGAAATTCAAGCTGGAAAGATGATTTTAATATATCACTTGTACATTTTGTATTGCTCTTCTGGTGACAATGTAGTTTGTTTTTGTCAATTACCATTTTAATAATAGGGTAAAGAAAATGAAGTGGATTTTTGAAAGAAAACAATACTGTCAATATACTATTAAAACAAATTAAAATGGTAAAAGTTATTGTACTTTAAGTAAAAATAAAAGAGACAAAATATCAATCCCAGTTTTGGATTACTTTAATTAACAAACAAAAAAATGCATATAGCAGAGGATAGTTTCAATCTGCCTACCTCTGGGTTATGGGCCCAGCATGCTTCCATTGCTGTACTCTGCTGCACATGTAAGTGCAAGAGATCCTGAAGCACTCACTCATCATGGGAAAGTACCAATGTGTTTCTTCGTTGGTTGATAGAAGAAACATCTTACAAAAACTCTCCAGATTATTGACTTTTTTAAGTTTTTCTAGGAAACGTTTTAGATGAATGCTTATTAGCATTTGTCAGTATGTACTTTTTGCAAAGTGTCTCTGTGGCGCAATCAGTTAGTGTGTACGGCTATTAACCAAAAGGTTGGTGGTTCAATCCCACCCAGGGACGTAATTGACATTGTTATCAGATTTTGGTGATCTTTAAGTAGACAAGTCAAATTTCATACCCCCTGTTATGGTGTAGGGTACCTGGCCTTCTCTGATGTAATCAGAGTTAGATTTGATTCAGTGATTTTATAAAAACATCTAGGAAGCACAATTTAGCAGTGGGTTGCAGAGAAAAAGAAATATGCTGGCAAAAAAACCAAATTGCGTGATTAAACAGCTCTTCATTTTCTAGCTTTATTTTTATGCTAACAAATTTGTTCTCTGAAAAGTGTCCACAAAGCCAAGTCTCTGATTAACACCTTTGTAGGGATGGTTTTTCACCTATTACTAAATTAAACTTGCTTCATTGGAAAGGCAGCAAGATGTATCCTCATTTCAATGTCTACTGAAATAATACAGGTTGACACCAGGAAACATTAACGCCACTGCATCCTTGCTGCTTTCTCATGTGGAAGTCTGTTTAATGTGAAAACAAGGTGATATCTAATTAGCACACAGGTAAGGAATTAAGAAAATCTTTATTTAAGGGTGAAGATGTTTCTCACAAAATCGTTGCCCCAATGCATCATTGAAATTCAAGCTGGAAAGATGATTTTAATATATCACTTGTACATTTTGTATTGCTCTTCTGGTGACAATGTAGTTTGTTTTTGTCAATTACCATTTTAATAATAGGGTAAAGAAAATTAAGTGGATTTTTGAAAGAAAACAATACTGTTAATATACTATTAAAACAAATTAAAATGGTAAAAGTTATTGTACTTTAAGTAAAAATAAAAGAGCCAAAATATCAATCCCAGTTTTGGATTACTTTAATTAACAAACAAAAAAATGCATATAGCAGAGGATAGTTTCAATCTGCCTACCTCTGGGTTATGGGCCCAGCATGCTTCCATTGCTGTACTCTGCTGCACATGTAAGTGCAAGAGATCCTGAAGCACTCACTCATCATGGGAAAGTACCAATGTGTTTCTTCGTTGGTTGATGGAAGAAACATCTTACAAAAACTCTCCAGATTATTGACTTTTTTAAGTTTTTCTAGGAAACGTTTTAGATGAATGCTTATTAGCATTTGTCAGTATGTACTTTTGCAAAGTGTCTCTGTGGCGCAATCAGTTAGTGTGTACGGCTATTAACCAAAAAGTTTGTGGTTCAATCCCACCCAGGGACGTAATTGACCTTGTTATCACATTTTGGTGATCTTTAAGTAGACAAGTCAAATTTCATACCCCCTGTTATGGTGTAGGGTACCTGGCCTTCTCTGATGTAATCAGAGTTAGATTTGATTCAGTGATTTTATAAAAACATCTAGGAAGCACAATTTAGCAGTGGGTTGCAGAGAAAAAGAAATATGCTGGCAAAAAAATCAAATTGCGTGATTAAACAGCTCTTCATTTTCTGGCTTTATTTTTATGCTAACAAATTTGTTCTCTGAAAAGTGTCCACAAAGCCAAGTCTCTGATTAACACCTTTGTAAGGATGGTTTTTCACCTATTACTAAATTAAACTTGCTTCATTGGAAAGGCAGCAAGATGCATCCTCATTTCAATGTCTACTGAAATAATACAGGTTGACACCAGGAAACATTAACGCCACTGCATCCTTGCTGCTTTCTCATGTGGAAGTCTGTTTAATGTGAAAACAAGGTGATATCTAATTAGCACACAGGTAAGGAATTAAGAAAATCTTTATTTAAGGGTGAAGATGTTTCTCACAAAATCGTTGCCCCAATGCATCATTGAAATTCAAGCTGGAAAGATGATTTTAATATATCACTTGTACATTTTGTATTGCTCTTCTGGTGACAATGTAGTTTGTTTTTGTCAATTACCATTTTAATAATAGGGTAAAGAAAATGAAGTGGATTTTTGAAAGAAAACAATACTGTCAATATACTATTAAAACAAATTAAAATGGTAAAAGTTATTGTACTTTAAGTAAAAATAAAAGAGACAAAATATCAATCCCAGTTTTGGATTACTTTAATTAACAAACAAAAAAATGCATATAGCAGAGGATAGTTTCAATCTGCCTACCTCTGGGTTATGGGCCCAGCATGCTTCCATTGCTGTACTCTGCTGCACATGTAAGTGCAAGAGATCCTGAAGCACTCACTCATCATGGGAAAGTACCAATGTGTTTCTTCGTTGGTTGATAGAAGAAACATCTTACAAAAACTCTCCAGATTATTGACTTTTTTAAGTTTTTCTAGGAAACGTTTTAGATGAATGCTTATTAGCATTTGTCAGTATGTACTTTTTGCAAAGTGTCTCTGTGGCGCAATCAGTTAGTGTGTACGGCTATTAACCAAAAGGTTGGTGGTTCAATCCCACCCAGGGACGTAATTGACATTGTTATCAGATTTTGGTGATCTTTAAGTAGACAAGTCAAATTTCATACCCCCTGTTATGGTGTAGGGTACCTGGCCTTCTCTGATGTAATCAGAGTTAGATTTGATTCAGTGATTTTATAAAAACATCTAGGAAGCACAATGTAGCAGTGGGTTGCAGAGAAAAAGAAATATGCTGGCAAAAAAACCAAATTGCGTGATTAAACAGCTCATCATTTTCTAGCTTTATTTTTATGCTAACAAATTTGTTCTCTGAAAAGTGTCCACAAAGCCAAGTCTCTGATTAACACCTTTGTAGGGATGGTTTTTCACCTATTACTAAATTAAACTTGCTTCATTGGAAAGGCAGCAAGATGTATCCTCATTTCAATGTCTACTGAAATAATACAGGTTGACACCAGGAAACATTAACGCCACTGCATCCTTGCTGCTTTCTCATGTGGAAGTCTGTTTAATGTGAAAACAAGGTGATATCTAATTAGCACACAGGTAAGGAATTAAGAAAATCTTTATTTAAGGGTGAAGATGTTTCTCACAAAATCGTTGCCCCAATGCATCATTGAAATTCAAGCTGGAAAGATGATTTTAATATATCACTTGTACATTTTGTATTGCTCTTCTGGTGACAATGTAGTTTGTTTTTGTCAATTACCATTTTAATAATAGGGTAAAGAAAATGAAGTGGATTTTTGAAAGAAAACAATACTGTCAATATACTATTAAAACAAATTAAAATGGTAAAAGTTATTGTACTTTAAGTAAAAATAAAAGAGACAAAATATCAATCCCAGTTTTGGATTACTTTAATTAACAAAAAAAAATGCATATAGCAGAGGATAGTTTCAATCTGCCTACCTCTGGGTTATGGGCCCAGCATGCTTCCATTGCAGTACTCTGCTGCACATGTAAGTGCAAGAGATCCTGAAGCACTCACTCATCATGGGAAAGTACCAATGTGTTTCTTCGTTGGTTGATGGAAGAAACATCTTACAAAAACTCTCCAGATTATTGACTTTTTAAAGTTTTTCTAGGAAACGTTTTAGATGAATGCTTATTAGCCTTTGTCAGTATGGACTTTTGCAAAGTGTCTCTGTGGCGCAATCAGTTAGTATGTACGGCTATTAACCAAAAGGTTGGTGGTTCAATCGCACCAAGGGACCTAATTGACCTTGTTATCAGATTTTGGTGATCTTTAAGTAGACAAGTCAAAATTTCAAACCCCCTGTTATGGTGTAGGGTACCTGGCCTTCTCTGATGTAATCAGAGTTAGATTTGATTCAGTGATTTTATAAAAACAGCTAGGAAGCACAATTTAGCAGTGGGTTGCAGAGAAAAAAAATATGCTGGCAGAAAAATCCAATTGAGTGATTAAACAGCTCTTTATTTTCTGGCTTTATTTTTATGCTAACAAATTTGTTCTCTGAAAAGTGTCCACAAAGCCAAGTCTCTGATTAACACCTTTGTAAGGATGGTTTTTCACCTATTACTAAATTAAACTTGCTTCATTGGAAAGGCAGCAAGATGCATCCTCATTTCAATGTCTACTGAAATAATACAGGTTGACACCAGGAAACATTAACGCCACTGCATCCTTGCTGCTTTCTCATGTGGAAGTCTGTTTAATGTGAAAACAAGGTGATATCTAATTAGCACACAGGTAAGGAATTAAGAAAATCTTTATTTAAGGGTGAAGATGTTTCTCACAAAATCGTTGCCCCAATGCATCATTGAAATTCAAGCTGGAAAGATGATTTTAATATATCACTTGTACATTTTGTATTGCTCTTCTGGTGACAATGTAGTTTGTTTTTGTCAATTACCATTTTAATAATAGGGTAAAGAAAATGAAGTGGATTTTTGAAAGAAAACAATACTGTCAATATACTATTAAAACAAATTAAAATGGTAAAAGTTATTGTACTTTAAGTAAAAATAAAAGAGCCAAAATATCAATCCCAGTTTTGGATTACTTTAATTAACAAAAAAAAATGCATATAGCAGAGGATAGTTTCAATCTGCCTACCTCTGGGTTATGGGCCCAGCATTCTTCCATTGCAGTACTCTGCTGCACATGTAAGTGCAAGAGATCCTGAAGCACTCACTCATCATGGGAAAGTACCAATGTGTTTCTTCGTTGGTTGATGGAAGAAACATCTTACAAAAACTCTCCAGATTATTGACTTTTTTAAGTTTTTCTAGGAAACGTTTTAGATGAATGCTTATTAGCATTTGTCAGTATGTACTTTTTGCAAAGTGTCTCTGTGGCGCAATCAGTTAGTGTGTACGGCTATTAACCAAAAGGTTGGTGGTTCAATCCCACCCAGGGACGTAATTGACATTGTTATCAGATTTTGGTGATCTTTAAGTAGACAAGTCAAATTTCATACCCCCTGTTATGGTGTAGGGTACCTGGCCTTCTCTGATGTAATCAGAGTTAGATTTGATTCAGTGATTTTATAAAAACATCTAGGAAGCACAATTTAGCAGTGGGTTGCAGAGAAAAAGAAATATGCTGGCAAAAAAACCAAATTGCGTGATTAAACAGCTCTTCATTTTCTAGCTTTATTTTTATGCTAACAAATTTGTTCTCTGAAAAGTGTCCACAAAGCCAAGTCTCTGATTAACACCTTTGTAGGGATGGTTTTTCACCTATTACTAAATTAAACTTGCTTCATTGGAAAGGCAGCAAGATGTATCCTCATTTCAATGTCTACTGAAATAATACAGGTTGACACCAGGAAACATTAACGCCACTGCATCCTTGCTGCTTTCTCATGTGGAAGTCTGTTTAATGTGAAAACAAGGTGATGTCTAATTAGCACACAGGTAAGGAATTAAGAAAATCTTTATTTAAGGGTGAAGATGTTTCTCACAAAATCGTTGCCCCAATGCATCATTGAAATTCAAGCTGGAAAGATGATTTTAATATATCACTTGTACATTTTGTATTGCTCTTCTGGTGACAATGTAGTTTGTTTTTGTCAATCACCATTTTAATAATAGGGTAAAGAAAATGAAGTGGATTTTTGAAAGAAAACAATACTGTCAATATACTATTAAAACAAATTAAAATGGTAAAAGTTATTGTACTTTAAGTAAAAATAAAAGAGACAAAATATCAATCCCAGTTTTGGATTACTTTAATTAACAAAAAAAAAATGCATATAGCAGAGGATAGTTTCAATCTGCCTACCTCTGGGTTATGGGCCCAGCATGCTTCCATTGCAGTACTCTGCTGCACATGTAAGTGCAGGAGATCCTGAAGCACTCACTCATCATGGGAAAGTACCAATGTGTTTCTTCGTTGGTTGATGGAAGAAACATCTTACAAAAACTCTCCAGATTATTGACTTTTTAAAGTTTTTCTAGGAAACGTTTTAGATGAATGCTTATTAGCCTTTGTCAGTATGGACTTTTGCAAAGTGTCTCTGTGGCGCAATCAGTTAGTATGTACGGCTATTAACCAAAAGGTTGGTGGTTCAATCGCACCAAGGGACCTAATTGACCTTGTTATCAGATTTTGGTGATCTTTAAGTAGACAAGTCAAAATTTCAAACCCCCTGTTATGGTGTAGGGTACCTGGCCTTCTCTGATGTAATCAGAGTTAGATTTGATTCAGTGATTTTATAAAAACAGCTAGGAAGCACAATTTAGCAGTGGGTTGCAGAGAAAAAAAATATGCTGGCAGAAAAATCCAATTGAGTGATTAAACAGCTCTTTATTTTCTGGCTTTATTTTTATGCTAACAAATTTGTTCTCTGAAAAGTGTCCACAAAGCCAAGTCTCTGATTAACACCTTTGTAAGGATGGTTTTTCACCTATTACTAAATTAAACTTGCTTCATTGGAAAGGCAGCAAGATGCATCCTCATTTCAATGTCTACTGAAATAATACAGGTTGACACCAGGAAACATTAACGCCACTGCATCCTTGCTGCTTTCTCATGTGGAAGTCTGTTTAATGTGAAAACAAGGTGATATCTAATTAGCACACAGGTAAGGAATTAAGAAAATCTTTATTTAAGGGTGAAGATGTTTCTCACAAAATCGTTGCCCCAATGCATCATTGAAATTCAAGCTGGAAAGATGATTTTAATATATCACTTGTACATTTTGTATTGCTCTTCTGGTGACAATGTAGTTTGTTTTTGTCAATTACCATTTTAATAATAGGGTAAAGAAAATGAAGTGGATTTTTGAAAGAAAACAATACTGTCAATATACTATTAAAACAAATTAAAATGGTAAAAGTTATTGTACTTTAAGTAAAAATAAAAGAGCCAAAATATCAATCCCAGTTTTGGATTACTTTAATTAACAAAAAAAAATGCATATAGCAGAGGATAGTTTCAATCTGCCTACCTCTGGGTTATGGGCCCAGCATTCTTCCATTGCAGTACTCTGCTGCACATGTAAGTGCAAGAGATCCTGAAGCACTCACTCATCATGGGAAAGTACCAATGTGTTTCTTCGTTGGTTGATGGAAGAAACATCTTACAAAAACTCTCCAGATTATTGACTTTTTTAAGTTTTTCTAGGAAACGTTTTAGATGAATGCTTATTAGCATTTGTCAGTATGTACTTTTTGCAAAGTGTCTCTGTGGCGCAATCAGTTAGTGTGTACGGCTATTAACCAAAAGGTTGGTGGTTCAATCCCACCCAGGGACGTAATTGACATTGTTATCAGATTTTGGTGATCTTTAAGTAGACAAGTCAAATTTCATACCCCCTGTTATGGTGTAGGGTACCTGGCCTTCTCTGATGTAATCAGAGTTAGATTTGATTCAGTGATTTTATAAAAACATCTAGGAAGCACAATTTAGCAGTGGGTTGCAGAGAAAAAGAAATATGCTGGCAAAAAAACCAAATTGCGTGATTAAACAGCTCTTCATTTTCTAGCTTTATTTTTATGCTAACAAATTTGTTCTCTGAAAAGTGTCCACAAAGCCAAGTCTCTGATTAACACCTTTGTAGGGATGGTTTTTCACCTATTACTAAATTAAACTTGCTTCATTGGAAAGGCAGCAAGATGTATCCTCATTTCAATGTCTACTGAAATAATACAGGTTGACACCAGGAAACATTAACGCCACTGCATCCTTGCTGCTTTCTCATGTGGAAGTCTGTTTAATGTGAAAACAAGGTGATATCTAATTAGCACACAGGTAAGGAATTAAGAAAATCTTTATTTAAGGGTGAAGATGTTTCTCACAAAATCGTTGCCCCAATGCATCATTGAAATTCAAGCTGGAAAGATGATTTTAATATATCACTTGTACATTTTGTATTGCTCTTCTGGTGACAATGTAGTTTGTTTTTGTCAATCACCATTTTAATAATAGGGTAAAGAAAATGAAGTGGATTTTTGAAAGAAAACAATACTGTCAATATACTATTAAAACAAATTAAAATGGTAAAAGTTATTGTACTTTAAGTAAAAATAAAAGAGACAAAATATCAATCCCAGTTTTGGATTACTTTAATTAACAAAAAAAAATGCATATAGCAGAGGATAGTTTCAATCTGCCTACCTCTGGGTTATGGGCCCAGCATGCTTCCATTGCAGTACTCTGCTGCACATGTAAGTGCAGGAGATCCTGAAGCACTCACTCATCATGGGAAAGTACCAATGTGTTTCTTCGTTGGTTGATGGAAGAAACATCTTACAAAAACTCTCCAGATTATTGACTTTTTAAAGTTTTTCTAGGAAACGTTTTAGATGAATGCTTATTAGCCTTTGTCAGTATGGACTTTCGCAAAGTGTCTCTGTGGCGCAATCGGTTAGTGTGTACGGCTATTAACCATAAGGTTGGTGGTTCAATCCCACCCAGGGACCTAATTGACCTTGTTATCAGATTTTGGTGATCTTTAAGTAGACAAGTCAAAATTTCAAACCCCCTGTTATGGTGTAGGGCACCTGGCCTTCTCTGATGTAATCAGAGTTAGATTTGATTCAGTGATTTTATAAAAACAGCTAGGAAGCACAATTTAGCAGTGGGTTGCAGAGAAAAAAAATATGCTGGCAGAAAAATCCAATTGAGTGATTAAACAGCTTTTCATTTTCTGGCTTTATTTTTATGCTAACAAATTTGTTCTCTGAAAAGTGTCCACAAAGCCAAGTCTCTGATTAACACCTTTGTAAGGATGGTTTTTCACCTATTACTAAATTAAACTTGATTCATTGGAAAGGCAGCAAGATGCATCCTCATTTCAATGTCTACTGAAATAATACAAGTTGACACCAGGAAACATTAACGCCACTGCATCCTTGCTGCTTTCTCATGTGGAAGTCTGTTTAATGTGAAAACAAGGTGATATCTAATTAGCACACAGGTAAGGAATTAAGAAAATCTTTATTTAAGGGTGAAGATGTTTCTCACAAAATCGTTGCCCCAATGCATCATTGAAATTCAAGCTGGAAATATGATTTTAATATATCACTTGTACATTTTGTATTGCTCTTCTGGTGACAATGTAGTTTGTTTTTGTCAATTACCATTTTAATAATAGGGTAAAGAAAATGAAGTGGATTTTTGAAAGAAAACAATACTGTCAATATACTATTAAAACAAATTAAAATGGTAAAAGTTATTGTACTTTAAGTAAAAATAAAAGAGACAAAATATCAATCCCAGTTTTGGATTACTTTAATTAACAAAAAAAAATGCATATAGCAGAGGATAGTTTCAATCTGCCTACCTCTGGGTTATGGGCCCAGCATGCTTCCATTGCAGTACTCTGCTGCACATGTAAGTGCAAGAGATCCTGAAGCACTCACTCATCATGGGAAAGTACCAATGTATTTCTTCGTTGGTTGATGGAAGAAACATCTTACAAAAACTCTCCAGATTATTGACTTTTTAAAGTTTTTCTAGGAAACGTTTTAGATGAATGCTTATTAGCCTTTGTCAGTATGGACTTTTGCAAAGTGTCTCTGTGGCGCAATCAGTTAGTATGTACGGCTATTAACCAAAAGGTTGGTGGTTCAATCGCACCCAGGGACCTAATTGACCTTGTTATCAGATTTTGGTGATCTTTAAGTAGACAAGTCAAAATTTCAAACCCCCTGTTATGGTGTAGGGTACCTGGCCTTCTCTGATGTAATCAGAGTTAGATTTGATTCAGTGATTTTATAAAAACAGCTAGGAAGCACAATTTAGCAGTGGGTTGCAGAGAAAAAAAATATGCTGGCAGAAAAATCCAATTGAGTGATTAAACAGCTCTTTATTTTCTGGCTTTATTTTTATGCTAACAAATTTGTTCTCTGAAAAGTGTCCACAAAGCCAAGTCTCTGATTAACACCTTTGTAAGGATGGTTTTTCACCTATTACTAAATTAAACTTGCTTCATTGGAAAGGCAGCAAGATGCATCCTCATTTCAATGTCTACTGAAATAATACAGGTTGACACCAGGAAACATTAACGCCACTGCATCCTTGCTGCTTTCTCATGTGGAAGTCTGTTTAATGTGAAAACAAGGTGATATCTAATTAGCACACAGGTAAGGAATTAAGAAAATCTTTATTTAAGGGTGAAGATGTTTCTCACAAAATCGTTGCCCCAATGCATCATTGAAATTCAAGCTGGAAAGATGATTTTAATATATCACTTGTACATTTTGTATTGCTCTTCTGGTGACAATGTAGTTTGTTTTTGTCAATTACCATTTTAATAATAGGGTAAAGAAAATGAAGTGGATTTTTGAAAGAAAACAATACTGTCAATATACTATTAAAACAAATTAAAATAGTAAAAGTTATTGTACTTTAAGTAAAAATAAAAGAGCCAAAATATCAATCCCAGTTTTGGATTACTTTAATTAACAAAAAAAAATGCATATAGCAGAGGATAGTTTCAATCTGCCTACCTCTGGGTTATGGGCCCAGCATGCTTCCATTGCAGTACTCTGCTGCACATGTAAGTGCAAGAGATCCTGAAGCACTCACTCATCATGGGAAAGTACCAATGTGTTTCTTCGTTGGTTGATGGAAGAAACATCTTACAAAAACTCTCCAGATTATTGACTTTTTAAAGTTTTTCTAGGAAACGTTTTAGATGAATGCTTATTAGCCTTTGTCAGTATGAACTTTTGCAAAGTGTCTCTGTGGCGCAATCAGTTAGTATGTATGGCTATTAACCAAAAGGTTGGTGGTTCAATCCCACCCAGGGACCTAATTGACCTTGTTATCAGATTTTGGTGATCTTTAAGTAGACAAGTCAAATTTCATACCCCCTGTTATGGTGTAGGGTACCTGGCCTTCTCTGATGTAATCAGAGTTAGATTTGATTCAGTGATTTTATAAAAACATCTAGGAAGCACAATTTAGCAGTGGGTTGCAGAGAAAAAGAAATATGCTGGCAAAAAAATCAAATTGCGTGATTAAACAGCTCTTCATTTTCTGGCTTTATTTTTATGCTAACAAATTTGTTCTCTGAAAAGTGTCCACAAAGCCAAGTCTCTGATTAACACCTTTGTAGGGATGGTTTTTCACCTATTACTAAATTAAACTTGCTTCATTGGAAAGGCAGCAAGATGCATCCTCATTTCAATGTCTACTGAAATAATACAGGTTGACACCAGGAAACATTAACGCCACTGCATCCTTGCTGCTTTCTCATGTGGAAGTCTGTTTAATGTGAAAACAAGGTGATATCTAATTAGCACACAGGTAAGAAATTACGAAAATCTTTATTTAAGGGTGAAGATGTTTCTCACAAAATTGTTGCCCCAATGCATCATTGAAATTCAAGCTGGAAAGATGATTTTAATATATCACTTGTACATTTTGTATTGCACTTCTGGTGACAATGTAGTTTTTTTTGTCAATTACCATTTTAATAATAGGGTAAAGAAAATTAAGTGGATTTTTGAAAGAAAACTATACTGTCAATATACTATTAAAACAAATTAAAATGGTAAAAGTTATTGTACTTTAAGTAAAAATAAAAGAGCAAAAATATCAATCCCAGTTTTGATTACTTAAATTAACAAAAAAAATGCATATAGCAAAGGATAGTTTCAATCTGCCTACCTCTGGGTTATGGGCCCAGCATGCTTCCATTGCAGTACTCTGCTGCACATGCAAGTGCAAGAGATCCTGAAGCACTCACTCATCATGGGAAAGTACCAATGTGTTTATTCATTGGTTGATGGAAGAAACATCTTACAAAAACTCTCCAGATTATTGATTTTTTAATGTTTTTCTAGGAAACGTTCTAGATGTATGCTTATTAGCCTTTGTCAGTATGTACTTTTTGCAAAGTGTCTCTGTGGCGCAATCGGTTAGTGTGTTCGGCTATTAACCAAAAGGTTGGTGGTTCAATCCCACCCAGGGACGTAATTGACCTTGTGATCAGATTTTGGTGATATTTAAGTAGACAAGTCAAAATTTCAAACCCCCTCTTATTGTGTAGGGTACCTGGCCTTCTCTGATGTAATCAGAGTTAGATTTGATTCAGTGATTTTATAAAAAACAGCTAGGAAGCACAATTTAGCAGTGGGTTGCAGAGAAAAAAAATATGCTGGCAGAAAAATCCAATCGAGTGATTAAACAGCTCTTCATTTTCTGGCTTTTTTTTTATGCTAACAAATTTGTTCTCTGAAAAGTGTCCACAAAGCCAAGTCTCTGATTAACACCTTTGTAAGGATGGTTTTTCACCTATTACTAAATTAAACTTGCTTCATTGGAAAGGCAGCAAGATGCATCCTCATTTCAATGTCTACTGAAATAATACAAGTTGACACCAGGAAACATTAACGCCACTGCATCCTTGCTGCTTTCTCATGTGGAAGTCTGTTTAATGTGAAAACAAGGTGATATCTAATTAGCACACAGGTAAGGAATTAAGAAAATCTTTATTTAAGGGTGAAGATGTTTCTCACAAAATTGTTGACCCAATGCATCATTGAAATTCAAGCTGGAAAGATGATTTTAATATATCACTTGTACATTTTGTATTGCTCTTCTGGTGACAATGTAGTTTGTTTTTGTCAATTACCATTTTAATAATAGGGTAAAGAAAATGAAGTGGATTTTTGAAAGAAAACAATACTGTCAATATACTATTAAAACAAATTAAAATGGTAAAAGTTATTGTACTTTAAGTAAAAATAAAAGAGACAAAATATCAATCCCAGTTTTGGATTACTTTAATTAACAAAAAAAAAATGCATATAGCAGAGGATAGTTTCAATCTGCCTACCTCTGGGTTATGGGCCCAGCATGCTTCCATTGCAGTACTCTGCTGCACATGTAAGTTCAAGAGATCCTGAAGCACTCACTCATCATGGGAAAGTACCAATGTGTTTCTTCGTTGGTTGATGGAAGAAACATCTTACAAAAACTCTCCAGATTATTGACTTTTTAAAGTTTTTCTAGGAAACGTTTTAGATGAATGCTTATTATCCTTTGTCAGTATGGACTTTTTCAAAGTGTCTCTGTGGCGCAATCAGTTAGTATGTATGGCTATTAACCAAAAGGTTGGTGGTTCAATCCCACCCAGAGACCTAATTGACCTTGTTATCAGATTTTGGTGATCTTTAAGTAGACAAGTCAAAATTTCAAACCCCCTGTTATGGTGTAGGGTACCTTGCCTTCTCTGATGTAATCAGAGTTAGATTTGATTCAGTGATTTTATAAAAACAGCTAGGAAGCACAATTTAGCAGTGGGTTGCAGAGAAAAAAAATATGCTGGCAGAAAAATCCAATTGAGTGATTAAACAGCTCTTTATTTTCTGGCTTTATTTTTATGCTAACAAATTTGTTCTCTGAAAAGTGTCCACAAAGCCAAGTCTCTGATTAACACCTTTGTAAGGATGGTTTTTCACCTATTACTAAATTAAACTTGCTTCATTGGAAAGGCAGCAAGATGCATCCTCATTTCAATGTCTACTGAAATAATACAGGTTGACACCAGGAAACATTAACGCCACTGCATCCTTGCTGCTTTCTCATGTGGAAGTCTGTTTAATGTGAAAACAAGGTGATATCTAATTAGCACACAGGTAAGGAATTAAGAAAATCTTTATTTAAGGGTGAAGATGTTTCTCACAAAATCGTTGCCCCAATGCATCATTGAAATTCAAGCTGGAAAGATGATTTTAATATATCACTTGTACATTTTGTATTGCTCTTCTGGTGACAATGTAGTTTGTTTTTGTCAATTACCATTTTAATAATAGGGTAAAGAAAATGAAGTGGATTTTTGAAAGAAAACAATACTGTCAATATACTATTAAAACAAATTAAAATGGTAAAAGTTATTGTACTTTAAGTAAAAATAAAAGAGCCAAAATATCAATCCCAGTTTTGGATTACTTTAATTAACAAAAAAAAATGCATATAGCAGAGGATAGTTTCAATCTGCCTACCTCTGGGTTATGGGCCCAGCATGCTTCCATTGCAGTACTCTGCTGCACATGTAAGTGCAAGAGATCCTGAAGCACTCACTCATCATGGGAAAGTACCAATGTGTTTCTTCGTTGGTTGATGGAAGAAACATCTTACAAAAACTCTCCAGATTATTGACTTTTTAAAGTTTTTCTAGGAAACGTTTTAGATGAATGCTTATTAGCCTTTGTCAGTATGGACTTTTGCAAAGTGTCTCTGTGGCGCAATCAGTTAGTATGTACGGCTATTAACCAAAAGGTTGGTGGTTCAATTGCACCCAGGGACCTAATTGACCTTGTTATCAGATTTTGGTGATCTTTAAGTAGACAAGTCAAAATTTCAAACCCCCTGTTATGGTGTAGGGTACCTGGCCTTCTCTGATGTAATCAGAGTTAGATTTGATTCAGTGATTTTATAAAAACAGCTAGGAAGCACAATTTAGCAGTGGGTTGCAGAGAAAAAAAATATGCTGGCAGAAAAATCCAATTGAGTGATTAAACAGCTCTTTATTTTCTGGCTTTATTTTTATGCTAACAAATTTGTTCTCTGAAAAGTGTCCACAAAGCCAAGTCTCTGATTAACACCTTTGTAAGGATGGTTTTTCACCTATTACTAAATTAAACTTGCTTCATTGGAAAGGCAGCAAGATGCATCCTCATTTCAATGTCTACTGAAATAATACAGGTTGACACCAGGAAACATTAACGCCACTGCATCCTTGCTGCTTTCTCATGTGGAAGTCTGTTTAATGTGAAAACAAGGTGATATCTAATTAGCACACAGGTAAGGAATTAAGAAAATCTTTATTTAAGGGTGAAGATGTTTCTCACAAAATCGTTGCCCCAATGCATCATTGAAATTCAAGCTGGAAAGATGATTTTAATATATCACTTGTACATTTTGTATTGCTCTTCTGGTGACAATGTAGTTTGTTTTTGTCAATTACCATTTTAATAATAGGGTAAAGAAAATGAAGTGGATTTTTGAAAGAAAACAATACTGTCAATATACTATTAAAACAAATTAAAATGGTAAAAGTTATTGTACTTTAAGTAAAAATAAAAGAGCCAAAATATCAATCCCAGTTTTGGATTACTTTAATTAACAAAAAAAAATGCATATAGCAGAGGATAGTTTCAATCTGCCTACCTCTGGGTTATGGGCCCAGCATGCTTCCATTGCAGTACTCTGCTGCACATGTAAGTGCAAGAGATCCTGAAGCACTCACTCATCATGGGAAAGTACCAATGTGTTTCTTCGTTGGTTGATGGAAGAAACATCTTACAAAAACTCTCCAGATTATTGACTTTTTAAAGTTTTTCTAGGAAACGTTTTAGATGAATGCTTATTAGCCTTTGTCAGTATGAACTTTCGCAAAGTGTCTCTGTGGCGCAATCAGTTAGTATGTATGGCTATTAACCAAAAGGTTGGTGGTTCAATCCCACCCAGGGACCTAATTGACCTTGTTATCAGATTTTGGTGATCTTTAAGTAGACAAGTCAAATTTCATACCCCCTGTTATGGTGTAGGGTACCTGGCCTTCTCTGATGTAATCAGAGTTAGATTTGATTCAGTGATTTTATAAAAACATCTAGGAAGCACAATTTAGCAGTGGGTTGCAGAGAAAAAGAAATATGCTGGCAAAAAAATCAAATTGCGTGATTAAACAGCTCTTCATTTTCTGGCTTTATTTTTATGCTAACAAATTTGTTCTCTGAAAAGTGTCCACAAAGCCAAGTCTCTGATTAACACCTTTGTAGGGATGGTTTTTCACCTATTACTAAATTAAACTTGCTTCATTGGAAAGGCAGCAAGATGCATCCTCATTTCAATGTCTACTGAAATAATACAGGTTGACACCAGGAAACATTAACGCCACTGCATCCTTGCTGCTTTCTCATGTGGAAGTCTGTTTAATGTGAAAACAAGGTGATATCTAATTAGCACACAGGTAAGAAATTACGAAAATCTTTATTTAAGGGTGAAGATGTTTCTCACAAAATTGTTGCCCCAATGCATCATTGAAATTCAAGCTGGAAAGATGATTTTAATATATCACTTGTACATTTTGTATTGCACTTCTGGTGACAATGTAGTTTTTTTTGTCAATTACCATTTTAATAATAGGGTAAAGAAAATTAAGTGGATTTTTGAAAGAAAACTATACTGTCAATATACTATTAAAACAAATTAAAATGGTAAAAGTTATTGTACTTTAAGTAAAAATAAAAGAGCAAAAATATCAATCCCAGTTTTGATTACTTAAATTAACAAAAAAAAATGCATATAGCAAAGGATAGTTTCAATCTGCCTACCTCTGGGTTATGGGTCCAGCATGCTTCCATTGCAGTACTCTGCTGCACATGTAAGTGCAAGAGATCCTGAAGCACTCACTCATCATGGGAAAGTACCAATGTGTTTATTCATTGGTTGATGGAAGAAACATCTTACAAAAACTCTCCAGATTATTGATTTTTTAATGTTTTTCTAGGAAACGTTCTAGATGTATGCTTATTAGCCTTTGTCAGTATGTACTTTTTGCAAAGTGTCTCTGTGGCGCAATCGGTTAGTGTGTTCGGCTATTAACCAAAAGGTTGGTGGTTCAATCCCACCCAGAGACCTAATTGACCTTGTTATCAGATTTTGGTGATCTTTAAGTAGACAAGTCAAAATTTCAAACCCCCTGTTATGGTGTAGGGTACCTGGCCTTCTCTGATGTAATCAGAGTTAGATTTGATTCAGTGATTTTATAAAAACAGCTAGGAAGCACAATTTAGCAGTGGGTTGCAGAGAAAAAAAATATGCTGGCAGAAAAATCCAATTGAGTGATTAAACAGCTCTTTATTTTCTGGCTTTATTTTTATGCTAACAAATTTGTTCTCTGAAAAGTGTCCACAAAGCCAAGTCTCTGATTAACACCTTTGTAAGGATGGTTTTTCACCTATTACTAAATTAAACTTGCTTCATTGGAAAGGCAGCAAGATGCATCCTCATTTCAATGTCTACTGAAATAATACAGGTTGACACCAGGAAACATTAACGCCACTGCATCCTTGCTGCTTTCTCATGTGGAAGTCTGTTTAATGTGAAAACAAGGTGATATCTAATTAGCACACAGGTAAGGAATTAAGAAAATCTTTATTTAAGGGTGAAGATGTTTCTCACAAAATCGTTGCCCCAATGCATCATTGAAATTCAAGCTGGAAAGATGATTTTAATATATCACTTGTACATTTTGTATTGCTCTTCTGGTGACAATGTAGTTTGTTTTTGTCAATTACCATTTTAATAATAGGGTAAAGAAAATGAAGTGGATTTTTGAAAGAAAACAATACTGTCAATATACTATTAAAACAAATTAAAATGGTAAAAGTTATTGTACTTTAAGTAAAAATAAAAGAGCCAAAATATCAATCCCAGTTTTGGATTACTTTAATTAACAAACAAAAAAATGCATATAGCAGAGGATAGTTTCAATCTGCCTACCTCTGGGTTATGGGCCCAGCATGCTTCCATTGCTGTACTCTGCTGCACATGTAAGTGCAAGAGATCCTGAAGCACTCACTCATCATGGGAAAGTACCAATGTGTTTCTTCGTTGGTTGATAGAAGAAACATTTTACAAAAACTCTCCAGATTATTGACTTTTTAAAGTTTTTCTAGGAAACGTTTTAGATGAATGCTTATTAGCCTTTGTCAGTATGAACTTTTGCAAAGCGTCTCTGTGGCGCAATCAGTTAGTATGTATGGCTATTAACCAAAAGGTTGGTGGTTCAATCCCACCCAGGGACCTAATTGACCTTGTTATCAGAGTTTGGTGATCTTTAAGTAGACAAGTCAAATTTCATACCCCCTGTTATGGTGTAGGGTACCTGGCCTTCTCTGATGTAATCAGAGTTAGATTTGATTCAGTGATTTTATAAAAACATCTAGGAAGCACAATTTAGCAGTGGGTTGCAGAGAAAAAGAAATATGCTGGCAAAAAAATCAAATTGCGTGATTAAACAGCTCTTCATTTTCTGGCTTTATTTTTATGCTAACAAATTTGTTCTCTGAAAAGTGTCCACAAAGCCAAGTCTCTGATTAACACCTTTGTAGGGGTGGTTTTTCACCTATTACTAAATTAAACTTGCTTCATTGGAAAGGCAGCAAGATGCATCCTCATTTCAATGTCTACTGAAATAATACAGGTTGACACCAGGAAACATTAACGCCACTGCATCCTTGCTGCTTTCTCATGTGGAAGTCTGTTTAATGTGAAAACAAGGTGATATCTAATTAGCACACAGGTAAGAAATTACGAAAATCTTTATTTAAGGGTGAAGATGTTTCTCACAAAATTGTTGCCCCAATGCATCATTGAAATTCAAGCTGGAAAGATGATTTTAATATATCACTTGTACATTTTGTATTGCACTTCTGGTGACAATGTAGTTTTTTTTGTCAATTACCATTTTAATAATAGGGTAAAGAAAATTAAGTGGATTTTTGAAAGAAAACTATACTGTCAATATACTATTAAAACAAATTAAAATGGTAAAAGTTATTGTACTTTAAGTAAAAATAAAAGAGCAAAAATATCAATCCCAGTTTTGATTACTTAAATTAACAAAAAAAATGCATATAGCAAAGGATAGTTTCAATCTGCCTACCTCTGGGTTATGGGTCCAGCATGCTTCCATTGCAGTACTCTGCTGCACATGTAAGTGCAAGAGATCCTGAAGCACTCACTCATCATGGGAAAGTACCAATGTGTTTATTCATTGGTTGATGGAAGAAACATCTTACAAAAACTCTCCAGATTATTGATTTTTTAATGTTTTTCTAGGAAACGTTCTAGATGTATGCTTATTAGCCTTTGTCAGTATGTACTTTTTGCAAAGTGTCTCTGTGGCGCAATCGGTTAGTGTGTTCGGCTATTAACCAAAAGGTTGGTGGTTCAATCCCACCCAGGGACGTAATTGACCTTGTGATCAGATTTTGGTGATATTTAAGTAGACAAGTCAAAATTTCAAACCCCCTCTTATTGTGTAGGGTACCTGGCCTTCTCTGATGTAATCAGAGTTAGATTTGATTCAGTGATTTTATAAAAAACAGCTAGGAAGCACAATTTAGCAGTGGGTTGCAGAGTAAAAAAATATGCTGGCAGAAAAATCCAATCGAGTGATTAAACAGCTCTTCATTTTCTGGCTTTTTTTTTATGCTAACAAATTTGTTCTCTGAAAAGTGTCCACAAAGCCAAGTCTCTGATTAACACCTTTGTAAGGATGGTTTTTCACCTATTACTAAATTAAACTTGCTTCATTGGAAAGGCAGCAAGATGCATCCTCATTTCAATGTCTACTGAAATAATTCAAGTTGACACCAGGAAACATTAACGCCACTGCATCCTTGCTGCTTTCTCATGTGGAAGTCTGTTTAATGTGAAAACAAGGTGATATCTAATTAGCACACAGGTAAGGAATTAAGAAAATCTTTATTTAAGGGTGAAGATGTTTCTCACAAAATTGTTGACCCAATGCATCATTGAAATTCAAGCTGGAAAGATGATTTTAATATATCACTTGTACATTTTGTATTGCTCTTCTGGTGACAATGTAGTTTGTTTTTGTCAATTACCATTTTAATAATAGGGTAAAGAAAATGAAGTGGATTTTTGAAAGAAAACAATACTGTCAATATACTATTAAAACAAATTAAAATGGTAAAAGTTATTGTACTTTAAGTAAAAATAAAAGAGACAAAATATCAATCCCAGTTTTGGATTACTTTAATTAACAAAAAAAAAATGCATATAGCAGAGGATAGTTTCAATCTGCCTACCTCTGGTTTATGGGCCCAGCATGCTTCCATTGCAGTACTCTGCTGCACATGTAAGTTCAAGAGATCCTGAAGCACTCACTCATCATGGGAAAGTACCAATGTGTTTCTTCGTTGGTTGATGGAAGAAACATCTTACAAAAACTCTACAGATTATTGACTTTTTAAAGTTTTTCTAGGAAACGTTTTAGATGAATGCTTATTATCCTTTGTCAGTATGGACTTTTGCAAAGTGTCTCTGTGGCGCAATCAGTTAGTATGTATGGCTATTAACCAAAAGGTTGGTGGTTCAATCCCACCCAGAGACCTAATTGACCTTGTTATCAGATTTTGGTGATCTTTAAGTAGACAAGTCAAAATTTCAAACCCCCTGTTATGGTGTAGGGTACCTGGCCTTCTCTGATGTAATCAGAGTTAGATTTGATTCAGTGATTTTATAAAAACAGCTAGGAAGCACAATTTAGCAGTGGGTTGCAGAGAAAAAAAATATGCTGGCAGAAAAATCCAATTGAGTGATTAAACAGCTCTTTATTTTCTGGCTTTATTTTTATGCTAACAAATTTGTTCTCTGAAAAGTGTCCACAAAGCCAAGTCTCTGATTAACACCTTTGTAAGGATGGTTTTTCACCTATTACTAAATTAAACTTGCTTCATTGGAAAGGCAGCAAGATGCATCCTCATTTCAATGTCTACTGAAATAATACAGGTTGACACCAGGAAACATTAACTCCACTGCATCCTTGCTGCTTTCTCATGTGGAAGTCTGTTTAATGTGAAAACAAGGTGATATCTAATTAGCACACAGGTAAGGAATTAAGAAAATCTTTATTTAAGGGTGAAGATGTTTCTCACAAAATCGTTGCCCCAATGCATCATTGAAATTCAAGCTGGAAAGATGATTTTAATATATCACTTGTACATTTTGTATTGCTCTTCTGGTGACAATGTAGTTTGTTTTTGTCAATTACCATTTTAATAATAGGGTAAAGAAAATGAAGTGGATTTTTGAAAGAAAACAATACTGTCAATATACTATTAAAACAAATTAAAATGGTAAAAGTTATTGTACTTTAAGTAAAAATAAAAGAGCCAAAATATCAATCCCAGTTTTGGATTACTTTAATTAACAAACAAAAAAATGCATATAGCAGAGGATAGTTTCAATCTGCCTACCTCTGGGTTATGGGCCCAGCATGCTTCCATTGCTGTACTCTGCTGCACATGTAAGTGCAAGAGATCCTGAAGCACTCACTCATCATGGGAAAGTACCAATGTGTTTCTTCGTTGGTTGATAGAAGAAACATTTTACAAAAACTCTCCAGATTATTGACTTTTTTAAGTTTTTCTAGGAAACGTTTTAGATGAACGCTTATTAGCCTTTGTCAGTATGAACTTTTGCAAAGTGTCTCTGTGGTGCAATCAGTTAGTATGTACGGCTATTAACCAAAAGGTTGGTGGTTCAATCCCACCCAGGGACCTAATTGACCTTGTTATCAGATTTTGGTGATCTTTAAGTAGACAAGTCAAATTTCATACCCCCTGTTATGGTGTAGGGTACCTGGCCTTCTCTGATGTAATCAGAGTTAGATTTGATTCAGTGATTTTATAAAAACATCTAGGAAGCACAATTTAGCAGTGGGTTGCAGAGAAAAAGAAATATGCTGGCAAAAAAATCAAATTGCGTGATTAAACAGCTCTTAATTTTCTGGCTTTATTTTTATGCTAACAAATTTGTTCTCTGAAAAGTGTCCACAAAGCCAAGTCTCTGATTAACACCTTTGTAGGGATGGTTTTTCACCTATTACTAAATTAAACTTGCTTCATTGGAAAGGCAGCAAGATGCATCCTCATTTCAATGTCTACTGAAATAATACAGGTTGACACCAGGAAACATTAACGCCACTGCATCCTTGCTGCTTTCTCATGTGGAAGTCTGTTTAATGTGAAAACAAGGTGATATCTAATTAGCACACAGGTAAGGAATTAAGAAAATCTTTATTTAAGGGTGAAGATGTTTCTCACAAAATCGTTGACCCAATGCATCATTGAAATTCAAGCTGGAAAGATGATTTTAATATATCACTTGTACATTTTGTATTGCTCTTCTGGTGACAATGTAGTTTGTTTTTGTCAATTACCATTTTAATAATAGGGTAAAGAAAATGAAGTGGATTTTTGAAAGAAAACAATACTGTCAATATACTATTAAAACAAATTAAAATGGTAAAAGTTATTGTACTTTAAGTAAAAATAAAAGAGACAAAATATCAATCCCAGTTTTGGATTACTTTAATTAACAAAAAAAATGCATATAGCAGAGGATAGTTTCAATCTGCCTACCTCTGGGTTATGGGCCCAGCATGCTTCCATTTCAGTACTCTGCTGCACATGTAAGTTCAAGAGATCCTGAAGCACTCACTCATCATGGGAAAGTACCAATGTGTTTCTTCGTTGGTTGATGGAAGAAACATCTTACAAAAACTCTCCAGATTATTGACTTTTTAAAGTTTTTCTAGGAAACGTTTTAGATGAATGCTTATTAGCCTTTGTCATTATGGACTTTTGCAAAGTGTCTCTGTGGCGCAATCAGTTAGTATGTACGGCTATTAACCAAAAGGTTGGTGGTTCAATCCCACCCAGGGACCTAATTGACCTTGTTATCAGATTTTGGTGATCTTTAAGTAGACAAGTCAAAATTTCAAACCCCCTGTTATGGTGTAGGGTACCTGGCCTTCTCTGATGTAATCAGAGTTAGATTTGATTCAGTGATTTTATAAAAACAGCTAGGAAGCACAATTTAGCAGTGGGTTGCAGAGAAAAAAAATATGCTGGCAGAAAAATCCAATTGAGTGATTAAACAGCTCTTTATTTTCTGGCTTTTTTTTTATGCTAACAAATTTGTTCTCTGAAAAGTGTCCACAAAGCCAAATCTCTGATTAACACCTTTGTAAGGATGGTTTTTCACCTATTACTAAATTAAACTTGCTTCATTGGAAAGGCAGCAAGATGCATCCTCATTTCAATGTCTACTGAAATAATACAGGTTGACACCAGGAAACATTAACGCCACTGCATCCTTGCTGCTTTCTCATGTGGAAGTCTGTTTAATGTGAAAACAAGGTGATATCTAATTAGCACACAGGTAAGGAATTAAGAAAATCTTTATTTAAGGGTGAAGATGTTTCTCACAAAATCGTTGCCCCAATGCATCATTGAAATTCAAGCTGGAAAGATGATTTTAATATATCACTTGTACATTTTGTATTGCTCTTCTGGTGACAATGTAGTTTGTTTTTGTCAATTACCATTTTAATAATAGGGTAAAGAAAATGAAGTGGATTTTTGAAAGAAAACAATACTGTCAATATACTATTAAAACAAATTAAAATGGTAAAAGTTATTGTACTTTAAGTAAAAATAAAAGAGACAAAATATCAATCCCAGTTTTGGATTACTTTAATTAACAAAAAAAAATGCATATAGCAGAGGATAGTTTCAATCTGCCTACCTCTGGGTTATGGGCCCAGCATGCTTCCATTTCAGTACTCTGCTGCACATGTAAGTTCAAGAGATCCTGAAGCACTCACTCATCATGGGAAAGTACCAATGTGTTTCTTCGTTGGTTGATGGAAGAAACATCTTACAAAAACTCTCCAGATTATTGACTTTTTAAAGTTTTTCTAGGAAACGTTTTAGATGAATGCTTATTAGCCTTTGTCATTATGGACTTTTGCAAAGTGTCTCTGTGGCGCAATCAGTTAGTATGTACGGCTATTAACCAAAAGGTTGGTGGTTCAATCCCACCCAGGGACCTAATTGACCTTGTTATCAGATTTTGGTGATCTTTAAGTAGACAAGTCAAAATTTCAAACCCCCTGTTATGGTGTAGGGTACCTGGCCTTCTCTGATGTAATCAGAGTTAGATTTGATTCAGTGATTTTATAAAAACAGCTAGGAAGCACAATTTAGCAGTGGGTTGCAGAGAAAAAAAATATGCTGGCAGAAAAATCCAATTGAGTGATTAAACAGCTCTTTATTTTCTGGCTTTTTTTTTTATGCTAACAAATTTGTTCTCTGAAAAGTGTCCACAAAGCCAAATCTCTGATTAACACCTTTGTAAGGATGGTTTTTCACCTATTACTAAATTAAACTTGCTTCATTGGAAAGGCAGCAAGATGCATCCTCATTTCAATGTCTACTGAAATAATACAGGTTGACACCAGGAAACATTAACGCCACTGCATCCTTGCTGCTTTCTCATGTGGAAGTCTGTTTAATGTGAAAACAAGGTGATATCTAATTAGCACACAGGTAAGGAATTAAGAAAATCTTTATTTAAGGGTGAAGATGTTTCTCACAAAATCGTTGCCCCAATGCATCATTGAAATTCAAGCTGGAAAGATGATTTTAATATATCACTTGTACATTTTGTATTGCTCTTCTGGTGACAATGTAGTTTGTTTTTGTCAATTACCATTTTAATAATAGGGTAAAGAAAATGAAGTGGATTTTTGAAAGAAAACAATACTGTCAATATACTATTAAAACAAATTAAAATGGTAAAAGTTATTGTACTTTAAGTAAAAATAAAAGAGACAAAATATCAATCCCAGTTTTGGATTACTTTAATTAACAAAAAAAAATGCATATAGCAGAGGATAGTTTCAATCTGCCTACCTCTGGGTTATGGGCCCAGCATGCTTCCATTTCAGTACTCTGCTGCACATGTAAGTTCAAGAGATCCTGAAGCACTCACTCATCATGGGAAAGTACCAATGTGTTTCTTCGTTGGTTGATGGAAGAAACATCTTACAAAAACTCTCCAGATTATTGACTTTTTAAAGTTTTTCTAGGAAACGTTTTAGATGAATGCTTATTAGCCTTTGTCATTATGGACTTTTGCAAAGTGTCTCTGTGGCGCAATCAGTTAGTATGTACGGCTATTAACCAAAAGGTTGGTGGTTCAATCCCACCCAGGGACCTAATTGACCTTGTTATCAGATTTTGGTGATCTTTAAGTAGACAAGTCAAAATTTCAAACCCCCTGTTATGGTGTAGGGTACCTGGCCTTCTCTGATGTAATCAGAGTTAGATTTGATTCAGTGATTTTATAAAAACAGCTAGGAAGCACAATTTAGCAGTGGGTTGCAGAGAAAAAAAATATGCTGGCAGAAAAATCCAATTGAGTGATTAAACAGCTCTTTATTTTCTGGCTTTTTTTTTATGCTAACAAATTTGTTCTCTGAAAAGTGTCCACAAAGCCAAATCTCTGATTAACACCTTTGTAAGGATGGTTTTTCACCTATTACTAAATTAAACTTGCTTCATTGGAAAGGCAGCAAGATGCATCCTCATTTCAATGTCTACTGAAATAATACAGGTTGACACCAGGAAACATTAACGCCACTGCATCCTTGCTGCTTTCTCATGTGGAAGTCTGTTTAATGTGAAAACAAGGTGATATCTAATTAGCACACAGGTAAGGAATTAAGAAAATCTTTATTTAAGGGTGAAGATGTTTCTCACAAAATCGTTGCCCCAATGCATCATTGAAATTCAAGCTGGAAATATGATTTTAATATATCACTTGTACATTTTGTATTGCTCTTCTGGTGACAATGTAGTTTGTTTTTGTCAATTACCATTTTAATAATAGGGTAAAGAAAATGAAGTGGATTTTTGAAAGAAAACAATACTGTCAATATACTATTAAAACAAATTAAAATGGTAAAAGTTATTGTACTTTAAGTAAAAATAAAAGAGACAAAATATCAATCCCAGTTTTGGATTACTTTAATTAACAAAAAAAAAATGCATATAGCAGAGGATAGTTTCAATCTGCCTACCTCTGGGTTATGGGCCCAGCATGCTTCCATTGCAGTACTCTGCTGCACATGTAAGTGCAAGAGATCCTGAAGCACTCACTCATCATGGGAAAGTACCAATGTGTTTCTTCGTTGGTTGATGGAAGAAACATCTTACAAAAACTCTCCAGATTATAAACTTTTTAAAGTTTTTCTAGGAAACGTTTTAGATGAATGCTTATTAGCCTTTGTCAGTATAGACTTTTGCAAAGTGTCTCTGTGGCGCAATCAGTTAGTATGTACGGCTATTAACCAAAAGGTTGGTGGTTCAATCCCACCCAGGGACCTAATTGACCTTGTTATCAGATTTTGGTGATCTTTAAGTAGACAAGTCAAAATTTCAAACCCCCTGTTATGGTGTAGGGTACCTGGCCTTCTCTGATGTAATCAGAGTTAGATTTGATTCAGTGATTTTATAAAAACAGCTAGGAAGCACAATTTAGCAGTGGGTTGCAGAGAAAAAAAATATGCTGGCAGAAAAATCCAATTGAGTGATTAAACAGCTCTTCATTTTCTGGCTTTATTTTTATGCTAACAAATTTGTTCTCTGAAAAGTGTCCACAAAGCCAAGACTCTGATTAACACCTTTGTAAGGATGGTTTTTCACCTATTACTAAATTAAACTTGCTTCATTGGAAAGGCAGCAAGATGCATCCTCATTTCAATGTCTACTGAAATAATACAAGTTGACACCAGGAAACATTAACGCCACTGCATCCTTGCTGCTTTCTCATGTGGAAGTCTGTTTAATGTGAAAACAAGGTGATATATAATTAGCACACAGGTAAGGAATTAAGAAAATCTTTATTTAAGGGTGAAGATGTTTCTCACAAAATTGTTGACCCAATGCATCATTGAAATTCAAGCTGGAAAGATGATTTTAATATATCACTTGTACATTTTGTATTGCTCTTCTGGTGACAATGTAGTTTGTTTTTGTCAATTACCATTTTAATAATAGGGTAAAGAAAATGAAGTGGATTTTTGAAAGAAAACAATACTGTCAATATACTATTAAAACAAATTAAAATGGTAAAAGTTATTGTACTTTAAGTAAAAATAAAAGAGACAAAATATCAATCCCAGTTTTGGATTACTTTAATTAACAAAAAAAAATGCATATAGCAGAGGATAGTTTCAATCTGCCTACCTCTGGGTTATGGGCCCAGCATGCTTCCATTGCAGTACTCTGCTGCACATGTAAGTTCAAGAGATCCTGAAGCACTCACTCATCATGGGAAAGTACCAATGTGTTTCTTCATTGGTTGATGGAAGAAACATCTTACAAAAACTCTCCAGATTATTGACTTTTTAAAGTTTTTCTAGGAAACGTTTTAGATGAATGCTTATTAGCCTTTGTCAGTATTGACTTTTGCAAAGTGTCTCTGTGGCGCAATCAGTTAGTATGTACGGCTATTAACCAAAAGGTTGGTGGTTCAATCCCACCCAGGGACCTAATTGACCTTGTTATCAGATTTTGGTGATCTTTAAGTAGACAAGTCAAAATTTCAAACCCCCTGTTATGGTGTAGGGTACCTGGCCTTCTCTGATGTAATCAGAGTTAGATTTGATTCAGTGATTTTATAAAAACAGCTAGGAAGCACAATTTAGCAGTGGGTTGCAGAGAAAAAAAATATGCTGGCAGAAAAATCCAATTGAGTGATTAAACAGCTCTTCATTTTCTGGCTTTATTTTTATGCTAACAAATTTGTTCTCTGAAAAGTGTCCACAAAGCCAAGTCTCTGATTAACACCTTTGTAAGGATGGTTTTTCACCTATTACTAAATTAAACTTGCTTCATTGGAAAGGCAGCAAGATGCATCCTCATTTCAATGTCTACTGAAATAATACAAGTTGACACCAGGAAACATTAACGCCACTGCATCCTTGCTGCTTTCTCATGTGGAAGTCTGTTTAATATGAAAACAAGGTGATATCTAATTAGCACACAGGTAAGGAATTAAAAAAATCTTTATTTAAGGGTGAAGATGTTTCTCACAAAATCGTTGCCCCAATGCATCATTGAAATTCAAGCTGGAAATATGATTTTAATATATCACTTGTACATTTTGTATTGCTCTTCTGGTGAAAATGTAGTTTGTTTTTGTCAATTACCATTTTAATAATAGGGTAAAGAAAATGAAGTGGATTTTTGAAAGAAAACAATACTGTCAATATACTACTAAAACAAATTAAAATGGTAAAAGTTATTGTACTTTAAGTAAAAATAAAAGAGACAAAATATCAATCCCAGTTTTGGATTACTTTAATTAACAAAAAAAAAATGCATATAGCAGAGGATAGTTTCAATCTGCCTACCTCTGGGTTATGGGCCCAGTATGCTTCCATTGCAGTACTCTGCTGCACATGTAAGTTCAAGAGATCCTGAAGCACTCACTCATCATGGGAAAGTACCAATGTGTTTCTTCATTGGTTGATGGAAGAAACATCTTACAAAAACTCTCCAGATTATTGACTTTTTAAAGTTTTTCTAGGAAACGTTTTAGATGAATGCTTATTAGCCTTTGTCAGTATGGACTTTTGCAAAGTGTCTCTGTGGCGCAATCAGTTAGTATGTACGGCTATTAACCAAAAGGTTGGTGGTTCAATCCCACCCAGGGACCTAATTGACCTTGTTATCAGATTTTGGTGATCTTTAAGTAGACAAGTCAAAATTTCAAACCCCCTGTTATGGTGTAGGGTACCTGGCCTTCTCTGATGTAATCAGAGTTAGATTTGATTCAGTGATTTTATAAAAACAGCTAGGAAGCACAATTTAGCAGTGGGTTGCAGAGAAAAAAAATATGCTGGCAGAAAAATCCAATTGAGTGATTAAACAGCTCTTCATTTTCTGGCTTTATTTTTATGCTAACAAATTTGTTCTCTGAAAAGTGTCCACAAAGCCAAGTCTCTGATTAACACCTTTGTAAGGATGGTTTTTCACCTATTACTAAATTAAACTTGCTTCATTGGAAAGGCAGCAAGATGCATCCTCATTTCAATGTCTACTGAAATAATACAAGTTGACACCAGGAAACATTAACGCCACTGCATCCTTGCTGCTTTCTCATGTGGAAGTCTGTTTAATATGAAAACAAGGTGATATCTAATTAGCACACAGGTAAGGAATTAAGAAAATCTTTATTTAAGGGTGAAGATGTTTCTCACAAAATCGTTGCCCCAATGCATCATTGAAATTCAAGCTGGAAATATGATTTTAATATATCACTTGTACATTTTGTATTGCTCTTCTGGTGACAATGTAGTTTGTTTTTGTCAATTACCATTTTAATAATAGGGTAAAGAAAATGAAGTGGATTTTTGAAAGAAAACAATACTGTCAATATACTACTAAAACAAATTAAAATGGTAAAAGTTATTGTACTTTAAGTAAAAATAAAAGAGACAAAATATCAATCCCAGTTTTGGATTACTTTAATTAACAAAAAAAAATGCATATAGCAGAGGATAGTTTCAATCTGCCTACCTCTGGGTTATGGGCCCAGTATGCTTCCATTGCAGTACTCTGCTGCACATGTAAGTTCAAGAGATCCTGAAGCACTCACTCATCATGGGAAAGTACCAATGTGTTTCTTCATTGGTTGATGGAAGAAACATCTTACAAAAACTCTCCAGATTATTGACTTTTTAAAGTTTTTCTAGGAAACGTTTTAGATGAATGCTTATTAGCCTTTGTCAGTATGGATTTTTGCAAAGTGTCTCTGTGGCGCAATCAGTTAGTATGTATGGCTATTAACCAAAAGGTTGGTGGTTCAATCCCACCCAGGGACCTAATTGACCTTGTTATCAGATTTTGGTGATCTTTAAGTAGACAAGTCAAAATTTCAAACCCCCTGTTATGGTGTAGGGTACCTGGCCTTCTCTGATGTAATCAGAGTTAGATTTGATTCAGTGATTTTATAAAAACAGCTAGGAAGCACAATTTAGCAGTGGGTTGCAGAAAAAAAAAATATGCTGGCAGAAAAATCCAATTGAGTGATTAAACAGCTCTTTATTTTCTGGCTTTATTTTTATGCTAACAAATTTGTTCTCTGAAAAGTGTCCACAAAGCCAAGTCTCTGATTAACACCTTTGTAAGGATGGTTTTTCACCTATTACTAAATTAAACTTGCTTCATTGGAAAGGCAGCAAGATGCATCCTCATTTCAATGTCTACTGAAATAATACAGGTTGACACCAGGAAACATTAACGCCACTGCATCCTTGCTGCTTTCTCATGTGGAAGTCTGTTTAATGTGAAAACAAGGTGATATCTAATTAGCACACAGGTAAGGAATTAAGAAAATCTTTATTTAAGGGTGAAGATGTTTCTCACAAAATCGTTGCCCCAATGCATCATTGAAATTCAAGCTGGAAAGATGATTTTAATATATCACTTGTACATTTTGTATTGCTCTTCTGGTGACAATGTAGTTTGTTTTTGTCAATTACCATTTTAATAATAGGGTAAAGAAAATTAAGTGGATTTTTGAAAGAAAACAATACTGTCAATATACTATTAAAACAAATTAAAATGGTAAAAGTTATTGTACTTTAAGTAAAAATAAAAGAGCCAAAATATCAATCCCAGTTTTGGATTACTTTAATTAACAAAAAAAAATGCATATAGCAGAGGATAGTTTCAATCTGCCTACCTCTGGGTTATGGGCCCAGCATGCTTCCATTGCTGTACTCTTCTGCACATGTAAGTGCAAGAGATCCTGAAGCACTCACTCATCATGGGAAAGTACCAATGTGTTTCTTCGTTGGTTGATAGAAGAAACATCTTACAAAAACTCTCCAGATTATTGATTTTTTTAAGTTTTTCTAGGAAACGTTTTAGATGAATGCTTATTAGCATTTGTCAGTATGTACTTTTGCAAAGTGTCTCTGTGGCGCAATCAGTTAGCGTGTACGGCTATTAACCAAAAGGTTGGTGGTTCAATCCCACCCAGGGACGTAATTGACCTTGTTATCAGATTTTGGTGATCTTTAAGTAGACAAGTCAAATTTCATACCCCCTGTTATGGTGTAGGGTACCTGGCCTTCTCTGATGTAATCAGAGTTAGATTTGATTCAGTGATTTTATAAAAACATCTAGGAAGCACAATTTAGCAGTGGGTTGCAGAGAAAAAGAAATATGCTGGCAAAAAAATCAAATTGCGTGATTAAACAGCTCTTCATTTTCTGGCTTTATTTTTATGCTAACAAATTTGTTCTCTGAAAAGTGTCCACAAAGCCAAGTCTCTGATTAACACCTTTGTAGGGATGGTTTTTCACCTATTACTAAATTAAACTTGCTTCATTGGAAAGGCAGCAAGATGTATCCTCATTTCAATGTCTACTGAAATAATACAGGTTGACACCAGGAAACATTAACGCCACTGCATCCTTGCTGCTTTCTCATGTGGAAGTCTGTTTAATGTGAAAACAAGGTGATATCTAATTAGCACACAGGTAAGGAATTAAGAAAATCTTTATTTAAGGGTGAAGATGTTTCTCACAAAATTGTTGACCCAATGCATCATTGAAATTCAAGCTGGAAAGATGATTTTAATATATCACTTGTACATTTTGTATTGCTCTTCTGGTGACAATGTAGTTTGTTTTTGTCAATTACCATTTTAATAATAGGGTAAAGAAAATGAAGTGGATTTTTGAAAGAAAACAATACTGTCAATATACTATTAAAACAAATTAAAATGGTAAAAGTTATTGTACTTTAAGTAAAAATAAAAGAGACACAATATCAATCCCAGTTTTGGATTACTTTAATTAACAAAAAAAATGCATATAGCAGAGGATAGTTTCAATCTGCCTACCTCTGGGTTATGGGCCCAGCATGCTTCCATTGCAGTACTCTGCTGCACATGTAAGTGCAAGAGATCCTGAAGCACTCACTCATCATGGGAAAGTACCAATGTGTTTCTTCGTTGGTTGATGGAAGAAACATCTTACAAAAACTCTCCAGATTATTGACTTTTTAAAGTTTTTCTAGGAAACGTTTTAGATGAATGCTTATTAGCCTTTGTCAGTATGGACTTTTGCAAAGTGTCTCTGTGGCGCAATCGGTTAGTGTGTTTGGCTATTAACCAAAAGGTTGGTGGTTCAATCCCACCCTGGGATGTAATTAACCTTGTGATCAGATTTTGGTGATATTTAAGGAGACAAGTCAAAATTTCAAACCTCCTCTTATGGTGTAGGGTACATGGCCTTCTCTGATGTAATCAGAGTTAGATTTGATTCAGTGATTTTATAAAAAACAGCTAGGAAGCACAATTTAGCAGTGGGTTGCAGAGAAAAAAAATATGCTGGCAGAAAAATCCCATCGAGTGATTAAACAGCTCTTCATTTTCTGGCTTTATTTTTATGCTAACAAATTTGTTCTCTGAAAAGTGTCCACAAAGCCAAGTCTCTGATTAACACCTTTGTAAGGATGGTTTTTCACCTATTACTAAATTAAACTTGATTCATTGGAAAGGCAGCAAGATGCATCCTCATTTCAATGTCTACTGAAATAATACAAGTTGACACCAGGAAACATTAACGCCACTGCATCCTTGCTGCTTTCTCATGTGGAAGTCTGTTTAATGTGAAAACAAGGTGATATCTAATTAGCACACAGGTAAGGAATTAAGAAAATCTTTATTTAAGGGTGAAGATGTTTCTCACAAAATTGTTGACCCAATGCAACATTGAAATTCAAGCTGGAAAGATGATTTTAATATATCACTTGTACATTTTGTATTGCTCTTCTGGTGACAATGTAGTTTGTTTTTGTCAATTACCATTTTAATAATAGGGTAAAGAAAATGAAGTGGATTTTTGAAAGAAAACAATACTGTCAATATACTATTAAAACAAATTAAAATGGTAAACGTTATTGTACTTTAAGTAAAAATAAAAGAGACAAAATATCAATCCCAGTTTTGGATTACTTTAACAAAAAAAAAATGCATATAGCAGAGGATAGTTTCAATCTGCCTACCTCTCGGTTATGAGCCCAGCATGCTTCCATTGCAGTACTCTGCTGCACATGTAAGTTCAAGAGATCCTGAAGCACTCACTCATCATGGGAAAGTACCAATGTGTTTCTTCGTTGGTTGATGGAAGAAACATCTTACAAAAACTCTCCAGATTATTGACTTTTTAAAGTTTTTCTAGGAAACGTTTTAGATGAATGCTTATTAGCCTTTGTCAGTATGGACTTTTGCAAAGTGTCTCTGTGGTGCAATCAGTTAGCGTGTACGGCTATTAACCAAAAGGTTGGTGGTTCAATCCCACCCAGGGACGTAATTGACCTTGTTATCAGATTTTGGTGATCTTTAAGTAGACAAGTCAAATTTCATACCCCCTGTTATGGTGTAGGGTACCTGGCCTTCTCTGATGTAATCAGAGTTAGATTTGATTCAGTGATTTTATAAAAACATCTAGGAAGCACAATTTAGCAGTGGGTTGCAGAGAAAAAGAAATATGCTGGCAAAAAAATCAAATTGCGTGATTAAACAGCTCTTCATTTTCTGGCTTTATTTTTATGCTAACAAATTTGTTCTCTGAAAAGTGTCCACAAAGCCAAGTCTCTGATTAACACCTTTGTAGGGATGGTTTTTCACCTATTACTAAATTAAACTTGCTTCATTGGAAAGGCAGCAAGATGTATCCTCATTTCAATGTCTTCTGAAATAATACAGGTTGACACCTGGAAACATTAACGCCACTGCATCCTTGCTGCTTTCTCATGTGGAAGTCTGTTTAATGTGAAAACAAGGTGATATCTAATTAGCACACAGGTAAGGAATTAAGAAAATCTTTATTTAAGGGTGAAGATGTTTCTCACAAAATTGTTGACCCAATGCATCATTGAAATTCAAGCTGGAAAGATGATTTTAATATATCACTTGTACATTTTGTATTGCTCTTCTGGTGACAATGTAGTTTGTTTTTGTCAATTACCATTTTAATAATAGGGTAAAGAAAATGAAGTGGATTTTTGAAAGAAAACAATACTGTCAATATACTATTAAAACAAATTAAAATGGTAAAAGTTATTGTACTTTAAGTAAAAATAAAAGAGACACAATATCAATCCCAGTTTTGGATTACTTTAATTAACAAAAAAAAATGCATATAGCAGAGGATAGTTTCAATCTGCCTACCTCTGGGTTATGGGCCCAGCATGCTTCCATTGCAGTACTCTGCTGCACATGTAAGTGCAAGAGATCCTGAAGCACTCACTCATCATGGGAAAGTACCAATGTGTTTCTTCGTTGGTTGATGGAAGAAACATCTTACAAAAACTCTCCAGATTATTGACTTTTTAAAGTTTTTCTAGGAAACGTTTTAGATGAATGCTTATTAGCCTTTGTCAGTATGGACTTTTGCAAAGTGTCTCTGTGGCGCAATCGGTTAGTGTGTTTGGCTATTAACCAAAAGGTTGGTGGTTCAATCCCACCCAGGGATGTAATTAACCTTGTGATCAGATTTTGGTGATATTTAAGGAGACAAGTCAAAATTTCAAACCTCCTCTTATGGTGTAGGGTACATGGCCTTCTCTGATGTAATCAGAGTTAGATTTGATTCAGTGATTTTATAAAAAACAGCTAGGAAGCACAATTTAGCAGTGGGTTGCAGAGAAAAAAAATATGCTGGCAGAAAAATCCAATCGAGTGATTAAACAGCTCTTCATTTTCTGGCTTTATTTTTATGCTAACAAATTTGTTCTCTGAAAAGTGTCCACAAAGCCAAGTCTCTGATTAACACCTTTGTAAGGATGGTTTTTCACCTATTACTAAATTAAACTTGCTTCATTGGAAAGGCAGCAAGATGCATCCTCATTTCAATGTCTACTGAAATAATACAAGTTGACACCAGGAAACATTAACGCCACTGCATCCTTGCTGCTTTCTCATGTGGAAGTCTGTTTAATGTGAAAACAAGGTGATATCTAATTAGCACACAGGTAAGGAATTAAGAAAATCTTTATTTAAGGGTGAAGATGTTTCTCACAAAATTGTTGACCCAATGCAACATTGAAATTCAAACTGGAAAGATGATTTTAATATATCACTTGTACATTTTGTATTGCTCTTCTGGTGACAATGTAGTTTGTTTTTGTCAATTACCATTTTAATAATAGGGTAAAGAAAATGAAGTGGATTTTTGAAAGAAAACAATACTGTCAATATACTATTAAAACAAATTAAAATGGTAAACGTTATTGTACTTTAAGTAAAAATAAAAGAGACAAAATATCAATCCCAGTTTTGGATTACTTTAACAAAAAAAAAAATGCATATAGCAGAGGATAGTTTCAATCTGCCTACCTCTCGGTTATGAGCCCAGCATGCTTCCATTGCAGTACTCTGCTGCACATGTAAGTTCAAGAGATCCTGAAGCACTCACTCATCATGGGAAAGTACCAATGTGTTTCTTCGTTGGTTGATGGAAGAAACATCTTACAAAAACTCTCCAGATTATTGACTTTTTAAAGTTTTTCTAGGAAACGTTTTAGATGAATGCTTATTAGCCTTTGTCAGTATGGACTTTCGCAAAGTGTCTCTGTGGCGCAATCAGTTAGTATGTACGGCTATTAACCAAAAGGTTGGTGGTTCAATCCCACCCAGGGACCTAATTGACCTTGTTATCAGATTTTGGTGATCTTTAAGTAGACAAGTCAAAATTTCAAACCCCCTGTTATGGTGTAGGGTACCTGGCCTTCTCTGATGTAATCAGAGTTAGATTTGATTCAGTGATTTTATAAAAACAGCTAGGAAGCACAATTTAGCAGTGGGTTGCAGAGAAAAAAAATATGCTGGCAGAAAAATCCAATTGCGTGATTAAACAGCTCTTTATTTTCTGGCTTTATTTTTATGCTAACAAATTTGTTCTCTGAAAAGTGTCCACAAAGCCAAGTCTCTGATTAACACCTTTGTAAGGATGGTTTTTCACCTATTACTAAATTAAACTTGCTTCATTGGAAAGGCAGCAAGATGCATCCTCATTTCAATGTCTACTGAAATAATACAGGTTGACACCAGGAAACATTAACGCCACTGCATCCTTGCTGCTTTCTCATGTGGAAGTCTGTTAAATGTGAAAACAAGGTGATATCTAATTAGCACACAGGTAAGGAATTAAGAAAATCTTTATTTAAGGGTGAAGATGTTTCTCACAAAATCGTTGCCCCAATGCATCATTGAAATTCAAGCTGGAAAGATGATTTTAATATATCACTTGTACATTTTGTTTTGCTCTTCTGGTGACAATGTAGTTTGTTTTTGTCAATTACCATTTTAATAATAGGGTAAAGAAAATGAAGTGGATATTTGAAAGAAAACAATACTGTCAATATACTATTAAAACAAATTAAAATGGTAAAAGTTATTGTACTTTAAGTAAAAATAAAAGAGCCAAAATATCAATCCCAGTTTTGGATTACTTTAATTAACAAACAAAAAAATGCATATAGCAGAGGATAGTTTCAATCTGCCTACCTCTGGGTTATGGGCCCAGCATGCTTCCATTGCTGTACTCTGCTGCACATGTAAGTGCAAGAGATCCTGAAGCACTCACTCATCATGGGAAAGTACCAATGTGTTTCTTCGTTGGTTGATAGAAGAAACATCTTACAAAAACTCTCCAGATTATTGACTTTTTTAAGTTTTTCTAGGAAACGTTTTAGATGAATGCTTATTAGCATTTGTCAGTATGTACTTTTTGCAAAGTGTCTCTGTGGCGCAATCAGTTAGTGTGTACGGCTATTAACCAAAAGGTTGGTGGTTCAATCCCACCCAGGGACGTAATTGACCTTGTTATCAGATTTTGGTGATCTTTAAGTAGACAAGTCAAATTTCATACCCCCTGTTATGGTGTAGGGTACCTGGCCTTCTCTGATGTAATCAGAGTTAGATTTGATTCAGTGATTTTATAAAAACATCTAGGAAGCACAATTTAGCAGTGGGTTGCAGAGAAAAAGAAATATGCTGGCAAATTGTAATTACCTGTAGGTGACAAGAAGAGAAGAAACGTCAATTCACAATTGATATCAGTTGAAGATAAATTAATGCTGATTGAACACTGCTGTTATGTGTCAATTTTATCACGCTTTGATAAAAATGCACGCTTAGATCAATTAATGCACAGCCAAACGGCTTTGCACAGCCTACACCATTGGACTTAAGTAGAAGACTATTACAAGTGAAACCAATAATTGAAATCTGTAACCACACCCCACCCCCTCAAATGCCAGGCAATAAATTACCTTAAAAACAACAACCAGGCATTCCACAAAGATTAAACTGGGTCTATATCATTCAAAACTTTAAAAAAGTACTTCAAAATCACATACTATGCAATAATGTTTCAATTTGCATAACCCAGCAGAATTAGCTTTGCATATATAGATATAGTGCAGCAGAATATATTGGTGGTTGTAGTCAATTGTAATTAACTGTAGGTGACAAGAAGAGAAGAAACGTCAATTCACAATCGATATCAGCTGAAGATAAATTAACGCTGATTGAACGCTGCTGTTATGTGTCAATTTTATGACGCTTTGATAAAAATGCACGCTTGGATCAATAAATGCGCAGCCAAACGGCTTTGCACAGCCTACACCATTGGACTTAAGTAGAAGACTATTACAAGTAAAACCAATAATTGAAATCTGTAACCAAACCCCCCCCACCTCAAATGCCAGGCAATAAATTACCTTAAAAACAACAACCAGGCATTCCACAAAGATTAAACTGGGTCTATATCATTCAAAACTTTAAAAAAGTACTTAAAAATCACATACTATGCAATAATGTTTCAATTTGCATTACCCAGCAGAATTAGCTTTGCATATATAGATATAGTGCAGCAGAATATATTGGTGGTTGTAGTCAATTGTAATTACTCAGCAGAATTAGCTTTGCATATATAGATATAGTGCAGCAGAATATATTGGTGGTTGTAGTCAATTGTAATTACCCAGCAGAATTAGCTTTGCAAATATAGATATAGTGCAGCAGAATATATTGGTGGTTGTAGTCAATTGTAATTACCCAGCAGAATTAGCTTTGCATATATATAGTGCAGCAGAATATATTGGTGGTTGTAGTAAATTGTAATTACCCAGCAGCAGCTCTACTGCACTCAACATCACCAGTGCTCACAATATATATAATGCTATATACTATGCCATAGTGGTGCTTACTATATAACACCTCCTACTGTGTTCCCCCTGGCAATGAGCATGACACCCAGAGAGTGAAACCCCTGGCAATGAGCATGACACCCAGCACGTGAAACTCTTGGCGTTGAGCAGTTTTTGTAAAAGTAATTAGAAGCTTTACTGTAGGGCATAGTGTATCACAGATATTGTGGTGAGTGACATAATATGTTCCAAAGGGCATTAATGTGTGGGGCTTAACATGGTGGAAATTACTGTACTTTTTTCCCTGTGGTGGCCGAGGTCTGTTGGTGCAGGGTCAAGAACTAGGGTGTAAGGTAGTCTTTGCCTGCAAGGCTACGCTCATTTTATGGAGACCATACCCATACATTTAAGTGTGGCATATACCTGCGCTTGCTCGCGGGGTGAGAACATCTCCCTAATTGAATTCAGCGATATGAATAGAGGTTGTGCAGCAGCCACAGAAAGGGTTAATCTCTGCAGCTTGTCACTAAATTACATTGTTGCAATTTTAGCTGGGAGCTGCAATAATTACTCTAATACATAACACAGCCAACACTTCTATATTCACACAATATACTGCATGGTTAATATAGAAGTGGTGCTTGCTAAACAGCACCTCCTACTGCATTCCACATCACCGCTGGTCACACTCATATCAGGCCCATAATGCTGTATACTATGCCATAGTGGTGCTTACTATATAACACCAGGTGCTGTGCAGTGGTCAAAACACACTAACTGGTCCCATGCTGTTGTTGAACTAAAGGCCTATACACACGATGAGATTCGGTCTATGCTAATAGGTTTAAAAAGGTTACATAAAAGCTACTTTATGTATTTATTCATTAAAGTTTTTAAGTTGTATTTTACAACCATACAATGATATGATATATAATGTATCGTATAATCATTACATAATGTTGATGGCATTGAATTGTCTCTGCCTTGACTAGTGGCAGCAGCTTCAGCACTAGGTGGAAGTGGATCTTGATCTTTCCCTATTTTACCCTCCACCTTTTTGTTCTCCATTTTTTAATGTGTGGAATTATATGCCAGTAATATATCTGGAATTAGACGGTGGTAATGTCTGGAATTAGATACCACTAGATAGATACCAGATATCACTGTGACTGGAATGATGACATATGCACAGTGACAGGACACTACCACAGCACCCTACAGCAGCCATATGCGGCACAAGACACTGGAGTATTAGTAATGTACTGTAGTATACTGAGCACCACAAGACAATGAGCAGTGATACGGAGCACTGATGAGATTACTAGAACTGACACTGAGCAGCCAGATGCAGCACTGGACTATTAGTAATGTTCTGTAGTATACTGAGCACCACAATGCAGCACAAGACAATGAGCAGTGATACTGAGCACTGATGAGGATACTAGAACTGACACTGAGCAGCAAGATGCAGCACTGGACTATTAGTAATGTACTCTAGTATACTGAGCACCACATTGCAGCACAAGACAATGAGCAGTGATACTGAGCACTGATGAGGATACTACTGAGAACTGACACTGAGCAGGAGAGACACACTACAATTTCATCTTGCGCCTCTTTTTTTATTTATCTTTGCATCATGTGCTGTTTGGGGCTATTTTTTTAAGTGCCATCCTGTCTGACACTGCAGTGCCACTCCTAGATGGGCCAGGTGTTTGTGCTGCCCACTTGGGTCGCTTAGCTTAGTCATCCAGGGACCTTGGTGCAAATTTTAGGACTAAAAATAATATTGGGAGGTGTGAGGTGTTCAGAATAGACTGGAAAGGAGTAGAAATTATGGTTATTGAGCTTAATACTATAGGATCAAAATTACCCCCAAATTCTATGATTTTAGCTGTTTGAGGTTTTAAAAAAAAATCACCCGAATACAAAACCCGAAAGGGTGGTTTTGCCAAAACGCGTCCGTATCCAAAACACAACTGCGGATCCGAAACCAAAACCAAAACATGAAACACGAAAAATGCCCGCTGCACAACTCTAGTTAGGGGAGAAGCATGTAGCCTTGTAGACTATGCACAGCTATATCTAGAAAAATATACGATCTAATCTTTAACCAACCAATGCGAGAAAGTATTTAATGTGAAAATACGAAACACTAGACTAATTGGAGGTGCGCCCTAAAGCAAATTACAATGTTAGGATTAGGGGGTTCGGAAAGACCTCTAGTGTAAACACTACTATATACATTTTAAGATAGGAAGGTACAAATTACATATTCACATTGCATCTATGGGCTGGATTCAAATGTCCCTTTCCTCCCTCAATCGTGCCCGTCAGCAGCTATTCTAATGTTGCTGCCAACGGGTGCGACATGTTTATTTCAGCTCGCTACCCCCAGGGGAAACAAGCTGAAATGTGTGCAAAGAGACCCATTTGGGCAACCAAACGGTGTCTTTTCATGATCGCGCCCATTACTTTATTCAGGTTTAGGTGCTTTGTGCACCTAAACCAGAGTGTAATGGGCGCAATAATTGAGGGCATTTGAATTTCCCTTATATGTGTGTGTGTGTGTGTGTGTGTGTGTGTGTGATATACACACAGACACACATACTGTATTTCTTTATATAATGGACACCTCAGTTTCTATTCATTCATGTCCTGCCCCCTACTCTGTCAGACCCCTTCCCCTCTACTTTTCTGACCCCAAACGCCACTCATTCTTGTTGAGTGCTGGTGGGCCCATTCAGAATTTTGCTATGGGGCCCACAAAGGTCTAGTTACGCCACTGGGCAGGGTTATAGAGGAGGCGGTGCAAGGCATCCTGGGAACAGTCAAAGCTTTAGCCTGTTGGTGCCTTGGATCAAGATCCAACTCTACACCCCGATGTTAGTGTAGTGCCTTTTGGGGTTAAGGTTTTACAGAAAGTTACAGGTTTTTTTAATTTAGTAAAATATGCCCCATTTTAAAGATAGGGCATTTACATTTGTTGCACCTGTGCAGTACATAGCAGCCTGCAGGGCATGTACAGTGGCTTCATTTGGGTGCACATACATTGCCGGCTCCTGGTCGCAAACTGAAATTATTGTGTGTAAGTGGAATTAGCGGTGTTTATGTCATACAGGGGGGTGGGGGAGGTTTGTGGTTGGTGGGGGGCACGCTGTGTGATTATTATCCTGCATCTATACATACATGCGCTAACACCTGGACATACACTGATGTACCCACACCTAATATCCATACATACACGCCCTGACACCTGGACATACACCAACATTCCCACACCTGCATCTATACATACACATGCTGACACCTGGACATACACCAACATACAAGCACCTGCATCTATATATACACGCGCTGACAAATGGACATACACCGACGTACCCACACTTGCATCTATACATACATGCACTGACATCTGGACATACAAGCACCTGCATCTATACATACACGCGCTGACACCTGAACCTACACTGACGTTCCCACACCTGCATCTATACATACACATTCTGACACCTGGACATACACAGACGTACCCACACCTGCATCTATACATACACACGTTGACACCTGGACGTACACTGACGTACACACACCTACATCTATATATGCATGGATGCAAATGTGGGTACGTCTGTATACGTCCAGGTGTTAGCATGTGTATGTATAGATGTTAGGTGTGGGTACATCAGTGTATGTCCAGGTGTCAGCACATGTATGTATAGATTCACATGTGGGTAAGCCGGTGTACGTCCACGTGTCAGCATGTGTAGGTATAGATGCAGGTGTGGGTACGTTGGTGTACGTTTAGGGGTCAGCGTGTTTATGTATAGATGTTGGTGTGTGTATGTCAGTGTACGTACAGATATAGGTGTGTGTATGTATGTATGTATGTATGTATGTATGTATGTATATGTATAGAGGAAGGTGTGATACATACATATAACACATACATGATAGATACATACATATATCACACACACGATAGATAGATAGATAGATAGATAGATAGATAGAACACATACATACATACAAGATAGATACATACATACATACATGATAGATACATATATATACACACACATACGATAGATAGATAGATAGATAGATAGATAGATAGATACATACATATATATATATATATATATCACAAACATATATGATTCATACATATATCACACACACATACATGATACATACATGAGAAAGACCTGGGATGGTGATGAGGCCAGGGCCCCCTGCTGATGTTGCGTTGAGGAAGGCAGTGTTCCAGGGCGGATGCCAGTCGGGGAGAGCGCCGCGCAGCCCGGGAAAAATACTGCTGAGGAGCTACATCTGGAAGAGCCCCTGGGAGGGAGAGTGCCACATGCCCCATCCTGCGTGGCAGACTCTGCAGGCCTGCACATGGGAAGGGAGGTCTCTGGCCACACATACTCACCCTTCTGCTGAAGCCCAGCTGCTGTCCCCATCAGCGCTCTCCAGCGGGGAGCGGGGCCAGGATGAACCTCAACCTGTGAGAACTATCTTCACGATCAAGAGATCTCATATGCAAGATAAGTATGTGTTGGGATAGGGCTGGGGAGGGCGGCTGCTCGGGCACACCCCCGTCAAGTTAAGGAGATTTAACTGAGGAAGCACAAGGGAACTCTCGTCTGGGGACAACAACTGCAGGGAGACCACATCTTTTCAGATGAACATGGGAGGGCGGAAGGCTGCCTAATACTGAAGCACCCTCAGACATTAAACCATATGCAACAACTATTGCAAGCATTCCTGGGGGAAGGTCTGCAGCAGACGGATTTGCATACGGTGATGTCATCCAAGCAGTGGGCCAAAGTTGGCTGGAACCCTCATCTGTATATGAAAAGAGAAAAGGGGCATGCAGGGCATGGCGGCCTTTTGCGGCGCTTGGATAACCCCAAGTTTGCATTAAACACCCCCACCCTCCTTCGGTGTGGGGCTCATGTTGGCCATGCCCAAGCCCCTGAAGCATTCAAGCTGATTTCTTGCAGCAGCTGGGCACTGTAACAGCTTCAGAGCTGCTCTACAAGACAAGTAAAAGGGTGTGGGCCCTGCAGCACCACCTGTAGTTTGCATACACACATATATAGGACAGCATCTCTTATATGCCCCAGGGTCAATAAAATAGTATCCTTGTCTAGGCTATCCATCCCCTCAGATAAGGTATTTGTCCATGCCGCTACAGCACTACACACCCAGGCCGACGCAATTGCCGGTCTGAGTAAGGTACCTGAATGTGTATAAATGGACTTCAGGGTAATCTCCTGTTTGCGGTCAGCACACTCTTTGAGGGTAGCCGTATCCTGGGACGGGAGGGCTACCTTCTTGGATAAGCGTGTTAATGCTTTGTCCACCCTAGGGGAGGATTCCCATCGTAACCTATCCGTTGATGGGAAAGGATACGCCATAAGAATCCTTTTGGAAATCTGCAGTCTTTTATCTGGAGATTCCCAAGCTTTTTCACATAACTCGTTCAGCTCGTGTGAGGGGGGAAAGGTTACCTCAGGCTTCTTTCCCTTGTACATATGTACCCTCTTGTCAGCGACAGGGGGTTCCTCTGTGATGTGCAAAACATCTTTTATTGCCATAATCATAAATCGAATGGATTTTGCCAATTTTGGCTGTAACTTTGCATCATCGTAATCGACACTGGAGTCAGAATCCGTGTCGGTATCTGTGTCAACAATCTGGGATAGTGGGCGCTTATGAGACCCTGACAGTCCCTGCAACATAGGATCAGGCATGGGTTGAAACCCTGACTGTCCCAAAGCTTCTGCCTTGTCTAATCTTTTGTGCAATGAGTTTACACTAGCATTTAAAACATTCCACATATCCATCCAATCAGCTGTCGGCGGAGACACCACATTCATTTGCTCCCGCTCCTCTCTAATATAGCCTTCTTCCTCAGACATGTCGACACACGTGTACCGACACACTACACACACAGGGAATGCTTTTTCTGAAGACAGTTTCCCCACAAGGCCCTTTGGAGAGACAGAGAGAGAGTATGCCAGCACACCCCCCAGCGCTATATAACCCAGGAATAAAACAGTAACTTAATGTTTGCCCAGTAGTGCTGCTGTATGTAATTTGCGAATTATGTGCCCCCCCCACCCCTCTTTTCAACCCTCTTGTCTAACGTGGTATAAGCAGGGTAGAGTCCGGGGAGCTTCCTCTCAGCGGTGCTGTGGAGAAAAAATGGCGCTGGTGAGTGCTGAGGGAGAAGCCCCGCCCCCTCGGAGGCGGGCGTCTGTCCCGCTTAAACTGTAAAATTGGTGGGGGCTTATACATATATAAAGTGCCCAGCTGTATATATGTTATATTTTTGCAAAAGAGGTTTATATTGCTGCCCAGGGCGCCCCCCCTGCGCCCTGCACCCTTACAGTGACCGGAGTATGTGAGGTGTATGGGAGCAAAGGCGCACAGCTGCAGTGCTGTGCGTTACCTCAGTGAAGATCATGAAGTCTTCTGCCGCCTCTGAAGTCTTCTTTTCTTCTCATACTCACCCGGCTTCTATCTTCCGGCTCTGCGAGGGGGACGGCGGCGCGGCTCTGGGACGGACGGCGAGGGTGAGATCCTGCGTACCAATCCCACTGGAGCTAATGGTGTCCAGTAGCCTAAGAAGCAGGACCTTGCAACTCAGAGAGTAGGGCTGCTTCTCTCCCCTCAGTCCCTCGATGAGGGAGTCTGTTGCCAGCAGTGCTCCCTGAAAATTAAAAACCTAACAAAATACTTTCTGTCAGAAAGCTCAGGAGAGCTCCTGAAAAGCACCCAGTCTCCACTGGGTACAGTATCAAACTGAGTTCTGGAGGAGGGGCATAGAGGGAGGAGCGAGTGCACACCCAGAACTAAAGTCTTTCTTAAAGTGCCCATGTCTCCTGCGGAGCCCGTCTATCCCCATGGTCCTTACGGAGTCCACAGCATCCTCTAGGACGTTAGAGAAAATAGGATTTTAATACCTACCGGTAAATCCTTTTCTCTTAGTCCGTAGAGGATGCTGGGCACCCGTCCCAGTGCGTACTGTGTCTGCAGTTATTAAATGGCCCTTAACTCCAGAACATTTATGTGGAGATGAAAACATCCAAGGAAGACTTGACCATCTTCCTTGGATGTTTTCCCCCTGTGTGACTGCTCTCCAGCCTCGGAGGGTTGCATCCGTGGTCCCTAGGATCCCGTCCTGGATCCCGAACCATCGCCCCTCTAGGTGGTGAGAACTGTGCAGCCACCAATGGAGTGAGATTCTGGTCTTGGAAGACAGGATTATCCTCCGGTGCATGTGTAGGTGGGATCCGGACCACTTGTCCAACAGGTCCCACTGGAACACTCTGGCATGGAACCTGCCAAACTGAATGGCCTCGTAGGCCGCAACCATCTTCCCCAGCAACTGAATGCATTGATGGATTAACACTCTTGCTGGTTTCAGAATTTGTTTGACCAGACTCTGGATCTCCAGAGCCTTTCCACTAGAAGAAAACCTCTTCTGTGTCCAGTATCACTCCCAAAAACAACAACCGCGTCATTGGGACCAACTGCGATTTTGGCAAGTTTAGGAGCCAACCATGTTGTTGAAGAACTGTCAGGGAGAGTAGATGTTTTGCACCAACTGGTCCCTGGATCTCGCCTTTATCAGGAGATCATCCAAGTACGGGATAATTGTGACTCCTTGCTTGCGAAGGAGAACCATCATTTCCGCCATCACCCTGGTGAAAATCCTCGGAGCCGTGGACAGACCAAACGGCAACGTCTGAAATTGGTAATGACAATCCTGAATTGCAAACCTCAGGTAGCTTGATGCAGTGGCTAAATGGGAACATATAAGTAGGCATCCTTTATGTCTACCAAAACCATGAAATCTCCTTTATCCCCCGGACTGGAGATCACTACCCTGAGAGATTCCATCTTGAAATTGAATTTCTTTAGGTAGAAATTAAGGGATTTCAGATTTAAGATTGGTCTGACTGAGCCGTCCGGCTTCGGGACCACGAAGAGGCTTGAATAAAAACCTTCTCCCTGCTAACTAAGGCTGATTTGAACAATCGGTGAGGGGGAACGTCTTGAAACCCCAGTTTGTACCCTTGGGACACTATTTGTAAAACCCACGAGTCCAGGTCCGAATGAATCCAGAACTGACTGAAGAGTTTTAGACGTGCCCCCCACTGGTGCGGGCTCCTGCAAGAGAGCCCCAGCGTCATGCAGTGGATTTGGCAGAAGCAGAGGACGATCTCTGCTCCTGCGATCTTGAAGAGGCTACAGACCTCTTCCCTCTTTTCCTTCCTCTACCTGCAAAGAAAGGGGAATCTTAACTTCTTGCATATCTATTGGGCCGAAATGACTGCGTCAGATAATGATGCGTCTTCATCTGTTGAGAGGGAACATAGGGCAAGAAGGATGACTTACCTGCGGGAGCTGCCGAGATCAAATTAACTAGGCCGTCGCCAAACAAGGCTTCACCTTCATAGGGAAGAGACTCCCTTTCTTCTTGGAGTCAGCATCAGCATTCCCTTGGTGAATCCACAATGCCCTCCTATCCGAGACTGCCATGAAATTGGCCCGTGAGCACTTGTGCCCAGTGTAGGATTTTTAAATATGTGTAGTTTACTGTATGCAAGGGTTTAAAACCTTTTAGGAACTGAGCTCTAAGGTGTATTACATGTAGTTTAAAAAAAACAAAAAAGGTTTATTTTATGGCAGTAGTTTCCAAACTGGGGTTCTTGCACTGGTAGCATAGTTTGGTGGTCCAGGACCAATTAAAATTATTTATACTTTATTAAATTGGCAAAACCATTCCCTCACAACATAACTGAACCTGAGGATGACATGCTATAAACACAATTTACTTAATTTTATATTTTTTTCTGAATTTCTCAATAAAAAAAACTTTGGCCTAGGGGTGCCGTGAAACAAATTTTGATACTCTAGGGCAGGGGTGTCAAACCCATGGGCCGCATGCCGCCCCCAATGCATCCTTTTGTGGCCCACAGGCCGGGGTCCGGCAGGGGTCCGACAGGGGTCCTTTTGTGGCCCGATCACCTTGCTTAGAGCGAGGGCAGGAGAGTGCAGCCAGAGTCTTTGCTTTCTATGTGCGGCACCATCTTCCCGAAGAGATCACCGGGAAGATAGTGCCCCTTCCACTGGCTACAGCACAGGTATACTGGGGTGGGGTAGCAAACTGGGGGCCCCAATGGGCCCCTCCAGCAGTCCCTCTACCAAAACACGTCTTTTGGTGGTTTTGCGGTGTTGTTATAACTACATGGTGACGATACTGTAGCACAGAGATTTTCAACCATTTACAACTCACGTCACACAGAACAAGATTTAAATATTGACAAGGCACACTGAAATATAATGGTGATGCATGGTGCAGTATCGTGTCCTAGGATGTCATGTCGCAGCTTCTCCATAGGTAACGCCTGAACAGGCCCGGTGACAGGGGGGACAAAGGGGACACTTGTTCAGGGCTCCAAGTATTAAGAACAGAAATAATGGGGCCACAGTGCCAATATTGCTTTTTAAAGTGTATCCACCAACTGCTCAATTTAAGCAGGAAAACAATTAACAGGCCAACTAAACCCTCCCCCCTCCTTTTACCCCATCACTTTGTCCAGTCCCTGTGGTCCATACTGTATTGCCATTATTATGCATGTTGCTGTGCTGGCCCTTTTCTGAATGTCCCTGCCACTGCCACCGAAGAGCTGGATAGCCCAGTATGAAAACCACCTGCCGGCCTCACTGACGGTCCGAGTCAAAGGCTCCATTTTTTTTTAAAGATCCCTCTGCCAAGTTAAGGGGGGGTTGAGGGGGCCCCAGAGATATCAGTGTACTGGGCCCCGAGATTTCTGTTTCTGGCCCTGACCCTCAGGGGCGTATCTACCCCTTGGCCAGGATGGCACTTGCCAGGGGCACCATCCAGCTGTGCCAACCGTGGCTAAGGGATAGAGTTCTGCAGTCTCAAAAGGGCGCTATGGCAATCAGCGTGGGACTGACCAATTAGACGGTGAGGGAAGGATACTGAAATTGTCCCAACCCTGTTACAGCTTGAAACGCCCCTCAACTGCTGTCCACTGCTTCACTCCTAGCTCTGCCCCTTTGAAATTATTAATCCCTACCCCCCGGTAGGCGGAGTTCTCCAGGCCCATACTCAGGAGTCACCACTGCTGTACATTATGTGCCGGTTGTAGAGGCAGAGCGGGGAACATCAGAGAACGCCACAAATTACACAGTGGGCAAGGAGATGGCTGGAGACAGCTGCACAGCCATGCCTTGCAAGTTCGAGAGAGCTGTTGAATTTCAGCACTTCAAGTCAGAGCCTGCCCCCTGCTGCCCAAGCAGTCCGTGACAGTTAGTGTCGAGGAGGGGGGGATTTGTGCATGTGTGCTATCAGTGTGTGTGTGGGGGGGGGGGGTGGGGGGGTGGAGGATGTGTGTGACTGTGAGGGAGCTGTCAGTGTCAGTGGGGAGAGGAGCAGGAGGGAGTTGTCAGTGTGTGGAAGTGATGAGAGTTGTCAGTACTGGGGAAATGTGTGTGTGTGTGTGTACTAGATTTAGGAGTGTGTGTTTGTGAGAGGTTTCAGTTGGGGAATTAGAGTTCATACAGTAATTAAATGTTTTCATATTGAGAACTACATCTCCCAGCATATACAGTGTGCTGGGGATGCTAACAAGCTTTATTTAAAAGTTTAAAAAACATTGCTTTTATGACTGCAATGGTTAAAAAGGGAGAGCTATAAATCAATTTATCAGTGAATGATCGCAGTTTGAGCTGTTACATTTTACTGAACCACCTATCCCTCCACACTCACTACCTGTCCTCAGGATACATTTACCATCCCGGCAGACGGTATACCGGCGGTCATTTGACCGATGTTGGAATCCTGACACCACTTGGGAGACTGGTGCCGGCACACAGACAGCCAACATCCCGAAGGCGAGTATTGGAGGGAGGGTTAGGACCGGGGGAGGGGGTGTTAGGGAAGGCACTAGGAGGGGGGGGGGTTAGTCCTAGCTGCCACCCCCTGAGGGTTAGCCCTATCCGCCCCCCCCCCCCCCCCGAGGGTTAGGATTAGGATTAGGTATCATGTGACTGCTGGAATCCCGAGCGCCGGATGCCATACCCAACCCCCTTTACTTTTTCAGGCATTTCTATCTCTCCTCTCTCTATGGTGTTCCGATTGCCCACTTTCCCTTGTGCTTTTCTCTCTCTCTCCTTTGTTTAGAGCATCAGTTTCTGTAGTCCACTTTATCCTTATTTTTTCCAGTGTTTCACTATCTCTCTGATGTAATGAGGATGTATGGTCTAGAGGGATCAGTAATGCATTGTACTGTATAGAGGCGTCAGGGATGTAGCGTAGGGTATAGAGGCGTCAGGGATGTAGCGTAGGTTATAGAGGCATCAGGAATGTAGCGTAGGGAATAGAGGCATCAGGGATGTAGCGTAGGGTATAGAGGCGTCAGGGATGTAGCATAGGGAATATAGGCGTCAGGGATGTAGCGTAGGGAATAGAGGCGTCAGGGATTTAGCTTAGGGAATATAGGCATCAGGGATGTACTAGCAGGTATATAGAGGTCAGTGTACTGTATAGAGGGGTCAGTAATGCAGTGATGGTTGTAGAAAGGTCAGTGATGTAGTGTAGGGTATAGAGGGGTCAGTTATGTAGTGTGGGGTAAAGAGGGGTCAGTAAAGATACTAAGCTGAAGTACTTAGAACACTTCTTGAATTAAGACACAACCTGCAAGAAAAAGTATGCAATATGGGTGAAAAGGCAAATGTCAGAGGTCTGATACAAGTGACCAGCTCCACACCTTGCACCACATAGCGTTATGTTAAACTGGGATATGTTCTTTTTTGGTGTGTGTGTGTGTGTGTGTGTGTGTATGTGTGTGTGTGTGTGGGGGGGGGGGTGCCAAAGGAAATTTTTGCCATTGGCTCCTTTGGTCTAGAACCAGCCCTGATCACAAAATATTTTTGTCTGAGCAGACTGGACACTGATCAGCGTTGGCTCATTCTCAGCCCCCCGCTCAGCCTCTGCTGCCAACAGACTGCTATTAGCTAGTTAACCTTCTGCCTTCCCTATCTATGACACAGACTGCTGCTAATGCTACCAGAATGTTCCCAGTGGCTTCACACCAACAGTGAATCCCAGCCGATGATGTAGGGCAGCGTGTGGGGGAGGGGGTCAGTTGCTGTGGCTCCAACATGGTAACCGCCAATGGACTGCAATGCTTTATCGAAAGGGGGGGCGCCAGTCCCTTACTTTGCCAGGGGCGCTTGGACCCCTAGCTACACCTCTGTTGACCCTAACCGATACCCCTAAACTAACCATAATTCCTGCAGTAAAAATCCATGTTTCTATGTATATAGGGGGTCATTCAGAGTTGATCGCTTGCTGCCGTTGTTCGCTGCGTAGCAATCAGTTGAAAAAAAATGGCTAATCTGTGCATGCGCATGCTCCGTAATGTGCATGCGCATCGTACGGGTACAAAGTCCATTGTGGTTTTGCACTAGTTCTAGCGATTATTCCAATCACAGAACAGGCCACAAGGAGATTGACAGAAAGAGGGAGTTTCTGGGTGTCAACTGACCGTTTTCAGGGAGTGCTTGGAAAAATGCAGGCGTGGCAGAAGAAATGCAGACGTGGCTGGGCATTCGCTGGATGGGTGTGTGACATCAAAAGCCGTCCCTCGGTTGTTAGAATCAACGCACACGAAGTGTAACTACAGTGCTGGTCTTATTTTGAAACGATTTTGCAGGCGCTCGGCTGCTCAAGTGTTCGCACTTCTCCAAAGTGAATATACACTCTCCAGTGGGCAGCGACAATGCGTTTGCATGGCTGCTAAAAACTGCTAGCGAGCAATCAACTCAGAATGACCCCCATAGTGTATTGCAAGAAAATATCTGTAAATCCAATGGTACCGTAAGTGCGGTATATACTCGCACTTCTTTGCGGGGTGAGAACATCTCCCCTAAGTGAAGTCAGCCCTATGAATAGAGTTTGTGTGATCCCTGTGCAGCAGTCACAGAAAGGGTTCATCTCTGCAGTTTGTCACTCAAATTACATTGCTGCATTTTTTCTAGAAGTGGATCTGAGAGCTGTTACCCGCAGACCAGCTACAATAATTATCCTGGGTACTCACTAGACCAGTGGTTCTCAAACTGCACCCTGGGGTGCCTCAGGACACTTGCAGGGGTGCCTTGGATTGGTGGTCCAGGACCAATTCAAAATATTTATAGTTAGTGTTATAGGCAAAACCAGTGCTGTTGGCTGGCAATCATAACATATGTGCACAAGCAGAAGCAAATCCTGTCCCCTACCAAAGGGCCAGTGCTAGGGTGTTTGGCGCCTCCCTGCAAACTATTAATTTGGGCCCTCTCTCCAATACTTAATAAAGGGACAGTGCGCTCCTTAAAAAAAGAAGGTGTGGTATCACAAGGAAGGGGCATGGCCACACAATAGCACCCCAAATCAAAATATGCCACACAGTAGCACTATCTTATTGTCATTACACCGCATGTAATAATAATAATAATAATAATAATAATACCCACAGTCGCAGTGCCCTTTATACACATAACCACCATATCAGTGCAGCTTACACACATAATGCCAACAGTAGCAGTGCCCCTTCTACACATGCCCACGGTGGCAATCCTTTACATGGCAAATATCAACCTGGTTTTGCCATGTAAAGGATTGCCACTTTAAAAAACAAACAATAAAAAAAAAAAACAACAGGAAAAAACACAAAATCTCTCACTTTCTGATTCTCACACCCTATTACATTCCTCCCTATATATTTAAATGTTTCTATTACTGTATGTTCCCTCTTCCCTTCTCCAAACTATACACATCAACATTTTTTAGTATTTCCAGGTAAGTTTTGTGATGTAGGCCATGCACAATTTTAGTTGCCCTAATGTATTTACAGCCTTCTGGAGATATGGCTTCTGGAACTGAACACAGGATTCTAAATGTGGCTGTACCAAGGACCTATACAGTGGCATTACAGGTTGAGTATCCCTTATCCAAAATGCTTGGGACCAGAGGAATTTTGGATATCGGATTTTTCTGTATTTTGGAATAATTGCATACCATAACGAGATATTATGGTGATGGGACCTAAATCTAAGCACAGAATGCATTTATGTTTCATATACACCTTATACACACAGCCTGAAGGTCATTTTAGCCAATATTTTTTATAACTTTGTGCATTAAACAAAGTGTGTGTACATTCACAGAATTCATTCATGTGTCATATACACCTTATACACACAGTCTGAAGTTCATTTAATACAATATTTTTAATAACTTTGAGTATTAAACAAAGTTTGTGTACACTGAGCCATCAAAAAACAAAGGTTTCACTATCTCAGTCTCACTCAAAAAAGTCCGTATTTCGGAATATTCCGTATTTCGGAATATTTGCATATGGGATACTCAACCTGTATTACTTTTTTCTGCTACTGGTTCTTTAACCTATGCAAACAAGCATCTGACTTGCCTTTCCTATTGCTTTGTTACATTGCTCACCTGAAATAGTAATACTTAGATAGCTTTCCTCTTGCCATTATAATGCCCTTAATATTATAGTTAGCCTTTGCATTTTTGAGACGTGTATGATTTTGCATTTTTTGGCATTAAATGTTGCCATGTTCTTGACCATTCCTCTAGTCCAGGGGCAGAACTGCCAGAGACAACGGAGTCAGTTGCCGCCGGGCTCCAGCCCTGAAGGGGCTCCAGCCCTAAAGGGGCTTCCTCCATTGCCCCCCGGCTGTTACGTGCCCTTCCTACTAAATAGACAAAGGCGCTACCAGCAGGGTCTCGCAGTTTGTACATTCCATGCCGTAAAACCCTTCTTTCCACCTTTTTCAAGACCCAGCCCAGCAGCCTCGCCGCTGCCACCACCGCTAGCTGCAGCACTGCCAGCGGTGGGGTGCCCCTGCTTCTTCTCACACCACAGATAGCTGGGCAGCACTGCAACTGCCTGCCTGATTGCTCCGCCCCCTTCCGGCTCCCAAGCACCTCTGCTGCCCAGTGATCCAGGAGCCTGCTGCTAGGAAGAAGTGGCCGAGCTTCAGCAAGCGAGTCTGGACACTGGCGGAGGAAGCCATGATAACCAGATAATGGGGAGTGGAGAGCCAGTTCCAAGGTAATACTTTATACAGCTGGTTGAGATCCTGGTCGGTGGATATGGATTCCAAGAAAACCCTGGAGGTGCTTCCTTTCAAGGGAGACACTCTCTTTGGAGAAGACCTCAATAAGATTGTAGCTGATCTGGCTACTGCTAAAACAGCTGGCCTACCTCGTATGACTCCTACCACGCAGAAGGCTAAAAGTACTTTCCCTTGGCCCTTTCATCCCTCAGGTAAAGCGTACCCAATGTCAGGCATACCCAAAGCAAGCTCATGCTTCCAGACCTGCCAAGCCCAGACTGAAGCAAGCCTGGGCTGCCCATCAGCCTGCTTCCAAAACGGACAAGCCTGCCGCATGACGGTGCAGGCCTCCCTCTGGGGGATCCCAGGGTGGGGGGCCCGACTTCTAGGTTTGGCATAGAAAGGTATAATTCTAAGCTAGAGAATTCTGTTTGGAGCTCACCTTGTACTTTGTGAAGAAATAATCAGCATTGTGGCTGAGCAGATACATGTAGTGTGTGACTGCAAACTGCATGGATCTGCTGCGTTGTAATGCTGATACTTTTTTTTGCAAAGTACCAATAGCTTCATATAATGTTCACAATTTTTATGCAGGATCAAATAGCTCAATAGGTAGGGTGTTTGATTAGAATTCAACAGGTTATAGGTTTGAATCCTGGGTATGGTAGTTTGAGATGTGTTATTTAATAAAGTATGTTGTTCTGACTGCTGGGATATCATACTAAATAAATGGAGTTGATCAATTTTTTTTTTAATTTTTTTTTAAACTAGGGACAATTTCCAGATACTTTTCTTTATAACTGAGATTGCCCCCTGGAACTTCACATCAGTTGACAACTATGCATGAGTGGGCAGTGCTTGCTCTGGATCTGCCCACCCATTTATGTGCCGTCATAAAAGAAAGCACAACTGACACAGTTATCCTGGGCATACACTACACAATTATCTGTCAGGCTATCTATCCAGTCTGGATGGGTGGAATGAAAATCTGGTAATGTATAGTAGCAAATGTCAATTAACCATTTGCTCCCAAACACTAGAAAAGTGGTCAAAAATGGTCATTACACAAATTGGTTAAACCCAAAATTTAACCAATTTGTTTAGGGGACCATGTTTGTCCATTTTCTAGTGTTTGAGAGTAAATCGTTGATGGTCATTTGCTCACATAGATAACCGGATTTCTATTCCAACCAGCCAGTGTTGGAGATATGGTCTGCCAGATTACATAATGCATACCAGAGCCATAACTAGACTTTTTGGTGCCCTGTGACAGAGAATTATATGCCCCCCCCCCCCTCCCCTCCCCATTTTTGCAATACGGACAAAAGGCGCATGCCTTGTGGGGAAGGGGCATAACAAGATTGGTCTCAGAGAAAGCACATGAGATATGAAGATATATCTAGTATACTTGACACTCAATGGTTTGTGGTATTGCCGGGGTGCCCTCCTTAAATGCATATACAGTCACACATGGGGTGTTTGTGCAAATGGCATATCAGCAGTCAGCACTAACTGGTGACATGCCATTTGTAAAAGTAAGCCATGTGTGACTAATATATAAACATACTTTATTAAATAACACCTCAAACTATCATACCCAGGATTCAAATCTATAACCTGTTGAATTCTAATCAAACACCCTACCCATTGAGCTACTTGATCCTGCATCTATTCTAACCTCCAAAAACAGATTCAGTTGCATTTTCCAGCGTGTTTTGTTTGCGCCTTTGCAAATGTCTTACATCGACAAACTTATTTAGTACTATTTTGCAAATAGGGTTACATTGTCGCAACATTGTGTTCCCTAATTGCTTGATTTTTTAAATGCAACAATTGATAAAGACACCTGATAATTGCTCTGTGGAGTGTTATTTTGTGTCTACTTCTTATCTACATTTAATTCCCTACCTCTAATCAAGGCATTTTTAAATGCTGGGGGCTGCCAGGACGTGAGGCCTACCTAGACTTTAGATCGGAATTTGAATGTACTTGTGAACTAACTTAATTTCCTACTTCTAAATTCATTCCTAAATTCACTACTTACATTAATCCTGTAGTTGGGCATTTTGAGCCTTCAATTGTGGGTATTGTTTTGTGTCCAGACCAGCAGCTGGTGGTGTGCATTTGCTGGAAAGGCATCGAAGACCTCCGATATGCTGCATCTCCTGATGTGTGTCTCCCTCAAGTGGCTGTCAGCAAATGCATGCTAGACACCCCATTCCAAGCTGATTGTGACATCACGGAACATGCATCATAGAACAGGCATGCTAGAATATGGGTCTTCAACCTGCGACCCTCCAGCTGCTGTGGAACTACATATACCAGCATGCCCTGCCTCAGTTTTAGCATACCTTAATAGCAAAACTGTGGCAGGGCATGCTGGGATGTGTAGTTTCACAGCAGCTGGAGGGCCACAGGATGAAGACCCATGTGCTAGAGCCAAGCCGCAGGTACATTGAATGCTAGCAAGCTGAATGTTTAAATCCTTTTTGTTCCGCAGCATTCCAATGCGGAAGATTCCATGGAACCAGAGATTATTCCATTGAGAAGGACATGCTGCCTGGATGACTGCACTGTGCAAATTAAATCACGGAGCCAGTTGGCTTGTGGGTGGCTCTGGTGACTGGGTGGTTGGGTGGGCGGTGTGTCAGAGGTGGAGCACATGCAAATGAATGTGTATCATCCTGCTAGTGAGAGTGAAAACTCATGCAGGAGTGTGCCTGCTTGTCAGTGGGTTATGCACCTTGCCAGGCGTCAAATCTACATGGAGCAGCTGGAGGGGACAAGAGCAGGTTTGCAAAATATAGATAGAAGAGCATATATGCTGGCGCATTCTCCATGATTGTGTCAGCTTATGTTTTGGTGCACTGCACTTTCCTCCACTAAATTTTAGCCATTTTGGTTAAACGCAAGTGTAGTTGCTTCTCGCCCTTTTGGCTGTGATCTTGTATCGTGGTTGAAGAGTCTGCTGGAGGGATTGTTTTCTTCATTGACGAGAGACTGAAGATATTACAGGATGGAAGGCTTGGGAACACTATCTGTTTTTCAGTTGTGGAAGAGTTGAAAGACAGCTTTTCCTTGCCAATATCTCTCTTTTGCAAAGAGCTACGCATTGGAAAATTCAGGGCTATACCGTGTAGATGAAGCACTAACAGGAGGCTTTAAAATTTTCATTCTAGTTTCCTTCGTTTGGGAGAAAAATGCAAAGGTACAAGACAGCTTTTCCTTGCCAATATCTCTCTTTTGCAAAGAGCTGCACATTGGAAAATTCAGGGCTATGCCGTGTAGATGATGGCCTAACAGGAGGCTTTAACATTTTCTTTCTAGTGTCCTTCGTTTGGGAGAAAAATGCAAAGGTACAAGACAGCTTTTCCTTGCCAATATCTCTCTTTTGCAAAGAGCTACGCATTGGAAAATTCAGGGCTATGCCGTGTAGATAAAGCACTAACAGGAGGCTTTAAAATTTTCATTCTAGTGTCCTTCGTTTGGGAGAAAAATGCAAAGGTAGCTTGTGCCATCGCCACTCTGCTCCTTGTGCCGCCTTGGCGGTTTACATGAGCCACTGCGGTGACGTTGTCTGACTGGATCAGAACCGGTTGGTCGCAAAGTAAGGTCTCTGCTTGACGTAGGGCATTGTATATGGCCCCTAGTTTCAGGATGTTGATGTGAAGACAAGTCTCTTGACTTGACCAAAGACCTTGGAAATTTCTTCCCTGTGTGACTGCTCCCCAACCTTGGAGGCTTGCATCTGTGGTCACCAGGATCCAGTCCTGAATGCCGAATCTGCGTCACTCGAGAAGGTGAGCACTCTGCAGCCACCACAGGAGTGATACCCTGACCCTGGGGGACAGGGTGATCAACCAATGCATCTGTAAATGTGACCCAGACCACTTGTCCAGTAGGTCCCATTGGAAAGTCCTCGCATGGAACCTGCCGAATGGAATGGCTTTGTATGATGCCACCATCTTTCCCAGGACTCGAGTGCAGTGATGCACTGACACAAGTTTTGGTTTCAATAGGTTACTGACAAGAGTCATGAGTTCCTGGGCCTTTTCTATCGGGAGATAAACCCTCTTCTGGTCTGTGTCCAGAATCATGCCCAATAAAGACAGACGAGTCGTAGGAACCAACTGCGACTTTGGGATATTGAAAATCCAGCCGTGTTGCTGTAACACTTTCAGTGAAAGTGATACGCTGTTCAGCAACTGCTCTCTTGATCTCGCTTTTATGAGATCGCTCAAGTACGGGATAATTGTGACACATTGCTTGCGCAGGAGAACCATCATTTCCACCATTACCTTGGTGAAAATTCTCTGGGCCGTGGAGAGACCAAACAGCAACGTCTGAAATTGGCAATGACAGTCCTGTACCGCAAATCTGAGGTACGACTGATGAGATGGATAAATTTGGACATGAAGGTATGCATCCTGTACACAAATGCGGACAACAGGTGTCAAGCCGTGTGTTGCCTTTGTCAAGCTGTAATAAGTAGGGGTAAGGACGTTAACCACCTCAGAACATCCTCCCTTATACGTCACCTGCAGCGCATTAATCATAAGTCAGTGACAAGTTCAAAAACTTTGGATGACAGCGGAAGCAGTCCACTGACCACTAAATCCCTTCCTTTTGTAACCAAGCTCCTGCAAACCACACCACCAACTCCCTCAGTGTCAATTTCCTCCTTAGACAGGAGAGCCAATAGTCCTGCAGGCCATGTCACTGGCAAGTCTGACGAGTCCTCTCCTGCCTGGGATTCCTCCGATGCATCCTTGAGTGTAACGCCTACTGCTGCTGGCGCTGCTGTTGTTGCTGCTGGGAGTCGATCGTCATCCCAGAGGGGAAGTCGGAAGACCACTTGTACTACTTCCAGTAGGCAATTGACTGTCCAACAGTCCTTTGCGAGGAAGATGAAATATCACAGCAGTCATCCTGCTGCAAAGCGGATAACTCAGGTCTTGTCAGCCTGGGTGGTGAGAAACGTGGTTCCGGTATCCATCGTTAATTCAGAGGCAACTAGAGACTTGATTGAGGTACTGTGTCCCCGGTACCAAATGCCATCTAGGTTCCATTTCTCTAGGCAGGCGATACCGAAAATGTACACAGACCTCAGAAAAAGAGTCACCAGTGTCCTAAAAAATGCAGTTTTACCCAATGTCCACTAGTCCACATGTCCGTGGTTAAGTGGAGCAGGGCAGACTCAGGACTATATGACTGTGACAGCCCACTGGGTAGATGTATTGCCTCCCGCAGCAAGAACAGCAGCGGCGGCACCAGTAGCAGCATCTCGCAAATGCCAACTCGTTCCTAGGCAGGCTACGCTTTGTATCACCGCTTTCCATAAGAGGCACACAGCTGACAACCTCTTACGGAAACTGAGGAACATCATCGCAGAATGGCTTACCCCAATTTGACTCTCCTGGGGATTTGTGACATCGGACAACGCCACCAATATTGTGCGTGCATTACATCTGGGCAAATTCCAGCACGTCCCATGTTTTGCACATACATTGAATTTGGTGGTGCAGAATTATTTAAAAAACGACAGGGGCGTGCAAGAGATGCTGTCGGTGGCCCGAAGAATTGCGGGCCACTTTCTGCATTCAGCCACCGCGTGCCGAAGACTGAAGCACCACCAAACATTCCTGAACCTGCCCTGCCATCCTCTGACGCAAGAGGTGGTAACAAGGTGGAATTCAACCCTCTATATGCTTCAGAGGATGGAGGAGCAGCAAAAGGCCATTCAAGCCTATACATCTACCCACGATATAGGCAAAGGAGGGGGAATGCACCTGACTCAAGCGCAGTGGAGAATGATTTCAACGTTGTGCAAGGTTCTGCAATCCTTTGAACTTGCCACACGTGAAGTCAGTTCAGACACTGCCAGCCTGAGTCAGGTCATTCCCCTCATCAGGCTTTTGCAGAAGAAGCTGGAGACATTGAAGGAGGAGCTAAAACAGAGCGATTCCGCTAGGCATGTGGGACTTGTGGATGGAGCCCTTAATTCGCTTAACCAGGATTCAATCTGTTGAAATCAGAGCAATAAATTTTGGCCACCGTGCTCGATCCTAGATTTAAAACCTACATTGTATCTCTCTTTCCTGCAGACACAAGTCTGCAGAGGTTCAAAGACCTGCTGGTGAGAAAATTGTCAAGTCGAACGTGACCCGTCAACAGCTCCTCCTTCACATTCTCCCGCAACTGGGGGTGCGAGGAAAAGGCTAAGAATTCCGAGCCCACCCGCTGGCGGTGATGCAGGGCAGTCTGGAGTGAGTGCTGACATCTGGTCCGGACTGAAGACCTGGCAACAATTACTGACATGTTGTCTACTGTCACTGCATATGATTCTGTCACCTTTGAAAGAATGGTGGAGGATTATATGAGTGACCGCATCCAGGTAGGCACGTCAGACAGTCCGTATGTATACTGGCAGGAAAAAGAGGCAATTTGGAGGCCCTTGCACAAACTGGCTTTATTCTACCTAAGTTGCCCTCCCTCCAGTGTGTACTCCAAAAGAGTGTTTAGTGCAGCCACTCACCTTGTCAGCAATCGGCGTACGAGGTTACTTCCAGAAAATGTGGAGAAGATGATGATCATCAAAATGAATTATAATCAATTCCTCCGTGGAGACATTCACCAGCAATTGCCTCCAGAAAGTACACAGGGATCTGAGATGGTGGATTCCAGTGGGGACGAATTAATAATCTGTGAGGAGGGCGATGTACACAGTGAAAGGGGTGAGGAATCGGAGGATGATGAGGTGGACATCTTGCCTCTGTAGAGCCAGTTTGTGCAAGGAGAGATTGATTGCTTCTTTTTTGGTGGGGGTCCAAACCAACCAGTCATTTCAGTCAGCCGTGTGGCAGACCCTGTTGCTGAAATGATGGGTTCGTCAATGTTTTTCTTTTCAATCTAAGCCCCTGCAGTTTTCTGTAAGAATCTGCTTCGCTATGACGATCAACAAGTCACAAGGGCAAACACTCAGGGCTGGAGGCGTAGATCTTAGGACCAGCTGCTACAAGCATGGCAAAGGTGTCACTATCATTGGTGACACCCAGAGAGGCAGCGAGGGAGATTGTAATGCAGTGCGCGCAGATAAGCAGCGCAATGGTAAAATGGAGGCATGGTCTCATAGGTAGGGGTGTGGCCTGTGGCCTGAATCTCCATTTTGTTGCTCCGGGTATCCCGGGGGTTGAGTGCTGCACCCGGGGACTAGTGTGTGAGTGGTGCTGGCTCCTCAACCCCCATAACAGGGGGTTTGAAATTTTGACTTGTCTACTTAAAGATCACCAAAATCTGATAACAAGGTCAATTAGGTCCCTGGGTGGGATTGAACCACCAACCGTATGGTTAATAGCCGTACATACTAACTGATTGCGCCACAGAGACACTTTGCAAAAGTCCATACTGACAAAGGCTAATAAGCATTCATCTAAAACGTTTCCTAGAAAAACTTTAAAAAGTCAATAATCTGGAGAGTTTTTGTAAGATGTTTCTTCCATCAACCAACGAAGAAACACATTGGTACTTTCCCATGATGAGTGAGTGCTTCAGGATCTCTTGCACTTACATGTGCAGCAGAGTACTGCAATGGAAGCATGCTGGGCCCATAACCCAGAGGTAGGCAGATTGAAACTATCCTCTGCTATATGCATTTTTTTTTGTTAATTAAAGTAATCCAAAACTGGGATTGATATTTTGTCTCTTTTATTTTTACTTAAAGTACAATAACTTTTACCATTTTAATTTGTTTTAATAGTATATTGACAGTATTGTTTTCTTTCAAAAATCCACTTCATTTTCTTTACCCTATTATTAAAATGGTAATTGACAAAAACAAACTACATTGTCACCAGAAGAGCAATACAAAATGTACAAGTGATATATTAAAATCATCTTTCCAGCTTGAATTTCAATGATGCATTGGGGCAACGATTTTGTGAGAAACATCTTCACCCTTAAATAAAGATTTTCTTAATTCCTTACCTGTGTGCTAATTAGATATCACCTTGTTTTCACATTAAACAGACTTCCACATGAGAAAGCAGCAAGGATGCAGTGGCGTTAATGTTTCCAGGTGTCAACCTGTATTATTTCAGTAGACATTGAAATGAGGATGCATCTTGCTGCCTTTCCAATGAAGCAAGTTTAATTTAGTAATAGGTGAAAAACCATCCTTACAAAGGTGTTAATCAGAGACTTGGCTTTGTGGACACTTTTCAGAGAACAAATTTGTTAGCATAAAAATAAAGCCAGAAAATAAAGAGCTGTTTAATCACTCAATTGGATTTTTCTGCCAGCATATTTTTTTTCTCTGCAACCCACTGCTAAATTGTGCTTCCTAGCTGTTTTTATAAAATCACTGAATCAAATCTAACTCTGATTACATCAGAGAAGGCCAGGTACCCTACACCATAACAGGGGGTTTGAAATTTTGACTTGTCTACTTAAAGATCACCAAAATCTGATAACAAGGTCAGTTAGGTCCCTGGGTGGGATTGAACCACCAACCTTTTGGTTAATAGCCGTACATACTAACTGATTGCACCACAGAGACACTTTGCAAAAGTCCATACTGACAAAGGCTAATAAGCATTCATCTAAAACGTTTCCTAGAAAAACTTTAAAAAGTCAATAATCTGGAGAGTTTTTGTAAGATGTTTCTTCCATCAACCAACGAAGAAACACATTGGTACTTTCCCATGATGAGTGAGTGCTTCAGGATCTCTTGAACTTACATGTGCAGCAGAGTACTGCAATGGAAGCATGCTGGGCTCATAACCGAGAGGTAGGCAGATTGAAACTATCCTCTGCTATATGCATTTTTTTTTTGTTAATTAAAGTAATCCAAAACTGGGATTGATATTTTGTCTCTTTTATTTTTACTTAAAGTACAATAACTTTTACCATTTTAATTTGTTTTAATAGTATATTGACAGTATTGTTTTCTTTCAAAAATCCACTTCATTTTCTTTACCCTATTATTAAAATGGTAATTGACAAAAACAAACTACATTGTCACCAGAAGAGCAATACAAAATGTACAAGTGATATATTAAAATCATCTTTCCAGCTTGAATTTCAATGTTGCATTGGGTCAACAATTTTGTGAGAAACATCTTCACCCTTAAATAAAGATTTTCTTAATTCCTTACCTGTGTGCTAATTAGATATCACCTTGTTTTCACATTAAACAGACTTCCACATGAGAAAGCAGCAAGGATGCAGTGGCGTTAATGTTTCCTGGTGTCAACTTGTATTATTTCAGTACACATTGAAATGAGGATGCATCTTGCTGCCTTTCCAATGAAGCAAGTTTAATTTAGTAATAGGTGAAAAACCATCCTTACAAAGGTGTTAATCAGAGACTTGGCTTTGTGGACACTTTTCAGAGAACAAATTTGTTAGCATAAAAATAAAGCCAGAAAATGAAGAGCTGTTTAATCACTCAATTGGATTTTTTTGCCAGCATATTTCTTTTTCTCTGCAACCCACTGCTAAATTGTGCTTCCTAGCTGTTTTTTATAAAATCACTGAATCAAATCTAACTCTGATTACATCAAAGAAGGCCATGTACCCTACACCATAAGAGGAGGTTTGAAATTTTGACTTGTCTACTTAAATATCACCAAAATCTGATCACAAGGTTAATTACGTCCCTGGGTGGGATTGAACCACCAACCTTTTGGTTAATAGCCAAACACACTAACCGATTGCGCCACAGAGACACTTTGCAAAAGTCCATACTGACAAAGGCTAATAAGCATTCATCTAAAACGTTTCCTAGAAAAACTTTAAAAAGTCAATAATCTGGAGAGTTTTTGTAAGATGTTTCTTCCATCAACCAACGAAGAAACACATTGGTACTTTCCCATGATGAGTGAGTGCTTCAGGATCTCTTGCACTTACATGTGCAGCAGAGTACTGCAATGGAAGCATGCTGGGCCCATAACCCAGAGGTAGGCAGATTGAAACTATCCTCTGCTATATGCATTTTTTTTGTTAATTAAAGTAATCCAAAACTGGGATTGATATTTTGTCTCTTTTATTTTTACTTAAAGTACAATAACTTTTACCATTTTAATTTGTTTTAATAGTATATTGACAGTATTGTTTTCTTTCAAAAATCCACTTCATTTTCTTTACCCTATTATTAAAATGGTAATTGACAAAAACAAACTACATTGTCACCAGAAGAGCAATACAAAATGTACAAGTGATATATTAAAATCATCTTTCCAGCTTGAATTTCAATGATGCATTGGGTCAACAATTTTGTGAGAAACATCTTCACCCTTAAATAAAGATTTTCTTAATTCCTTACCTGTGTGCTAATTAGATATCACCTTGTTTTCACATTAAACAGACTTCCACATGAGAAAGCAGCAAGGATGCAGTGGCGTTAATGTTTCCTGGTGTCAACCTGTATTATTTCAGTAGACATTGAAATGAGGATACATCTTGCTGCCTTTCCAATGAAGCAAGTTTAATTTAGTAATAGGTGAAAAACCATCCCTACAAAGGTGTTAATCAGAGACTTGGCTTTGTGGACACTTTTCAGAGAACAAATTTGTTAGCATAAAAATAAAACCAGAAAATGAAGAGCTGTTTAATCACGCAATTTGATTTTTTTGCCAGCATATTTCTTTTTCTCTGCAACCCAATGCTAAATTGTGCTTCCTAGATGTTTTTATAAAATCACTGAATCAAATCTAACTCTGATTACATCAGAGAAGGCCAGGTACCCTACACCATAACAGGGGGTATGAAATTTGACTTGTCTACTTAAAGATCACCAAAATCTGATAACAAGGTCAATTAGGTCCCTGGGTGGGATTGAACCACCAACCTTTTGGTTAATAGCCGTACATACTAACTGATTGCACCACAGAGACACTTTGCAAAAGTCCATACTGACAAAGGCTAATAAGCATTCATCTAAAACGTTTCCTAGAAAAACTTTAAAAAGTCAATAATCTGGAGAGTTTTTGTAAGATGTTTCTTCCATCAACCAACGAAGAAACACATTGGTACTTTCCCATGATGAGTGAGTGCTTCAGGATCTCTTGAACTTACATGTGCAGCAGAGTACTGCAATGGAAGCATGCTGGGCTCATAACCGAGAGGTAGGCAGATTGAAACTATCCTCTGCTATATGCATTTTTTTTTTGTTAATGAAAGTAATCCAAAACTGGGATTGATATTTTGTCTCTTTTATTTTTACTTAAAGTACAATAACTTTTACCATTTTAATTTGTTTTAATAGTATATTGACAGTATTGTTTTCTTTCAAAAATCCACTTCATTTTCTTTACCCTATTATTAAAATGGTAATTGACAAAAACAAACTACATTGTCACCAGAAGAGCAATACAAAATGTACAAGTGATATATTAAAATCATCTTTCCAGCTTGAATTTCAATGTTGCATTGGGTCAACAATTTTGTGAGAAACATCTTCACCCTTAAATAAAGATTTTCTTAATTCCTTACCTGTGTGCTAATTAGATATCACCTTGTTTTCACATTAAACAGACTTCCACATGAGAAAGCAGCAAGGATGCAGTGGCGTTAATGTTTCCTGGTGTCAACTTGTATTATTTCAGTACACATTGAAATGAGGATGCATCTTGCTGCCTTTCCAATGAAGCAAGTTTAATTTAGTAATAGGTGAAAAACCATCCTTACAAAGGTGTTAATCAGAGACTTGGCTTTGTGGACACTTTTCAGAGAACAAATTTGTTAGCATAAAAATAAAGCCAGAAAATGAAGAGCTGTTTAATCACTCAATTGGATTTTTTTGCCAGCATATTTCTTTTTCTCTGCAACCCACTGCTAAATTGTGCTTCCTAGCTGTTTTTTATAAAATCACTGAATCAAATCTAACTCTGATTACATCAAAGAAGGCCATGTACCCTACACCATAAGAGGAGGTTTGAAATTTTGACTTGTCTACTTAAATATCACCAAAATCTGATCACAAGGTTAATTACGTCCCTGGGTGGGATTGAACCACCAACCTTTTGGTTAATAGCCAAACACACTAACCGATTGCGCCACAGAGACACTTTGCAAAAGTCCATACTGACAAAGGCTAATAAGCATTCATCTAAAACGTTTCCTAGAAAAACTTTAAAAAGTCAATAATCTGGAGAGTTTTTGTAAGATGTTTCTTCCATCAACCAACGAAGAAACACATTGGTACTTTCCCATGATGAGTGAGTGCTTCAGGATCTCTTGCACTTACATGTGCAGCAGAGTACTGCAATGGAAGCATGCTGGGCCCATAACCCAGAGGTAGGCAGATTGAAACTATCCTCTGCTATATGCATTTTTTTTGTTAATTAAAGTAATCCAAAACTGGGATTGATATTTTGTCTCTTTTATTTTTACTTAAAGTACAATAACTTTTACCATTTTAATTTGTTTTAATAGTATATTGACAGTATTGTTTTCTTTCAAAAATCCACTTCATTTTCTTTACCCTATTATTAAAATGGTAATTGACAAAAACAAACTACATTGTCACCAGAAGAGCAATACAAAATGTACAAGTGATATATTAAAATCATCTTTCCAGCTTGAATTTCAATGATGCATTGGGGCAACGATTTTGTGAGAAACATCTTCACCCTTAAATAAAGATTTTCTTAATTCCTTACCTGTGTGCTAATTAGATATCACCTTGTTTTCACATTAAACAGACTTCCACATGAGAAAGCAGCAAGGATGCAGTGGCGTTAATGTTTCCTGGTGTCAACCTGTATTATTTCAGTAGACATTGAAATGAGGATGCATCTTGCTGCCTTTCCAATGAAGCAAGTTTAATTTAGTAATAGGTGAAAAACCATCCTTACAAAGGTGTTAATCAGAGACTTGGCTTTGTGGACACTTTTCAGAGAACAAATTTGTTAGCATAAAAATAAAGCCAGAAAATAAAGAGCTGTTTAATCACTCAATTGGATTTTTCTGCCAGCATATTTTTTTTCTCTGCAACCCACTGCTAAATTGTGCTTCCTAGCTGTTTTTATAAAATCACTGAATCAAATCTAACTCTGATTACATCAGAGAAGGCCAGGTACCCTACACCATAACAGGGGGTTTGACATTTTGACTTGTCTACTTAAAGATCACCAAAATCTGATAACAAGGTCAATTAGTTCCCTGGGTGCGATTGAACCACCAACCTTTTGGTTAATAGCCAAACACACTAACCGATTGCGCCACAGAGACACTTTGCAAAAGTCCATACTGACAAAGGCTAATAAGCATTCATCTAAAACGTTTCCTAGAAAAACTTTAAAAAGTCAATAATCTGGAGAGTTTTTGTAAGATGTTTCTTCCATCAACCAACGAAGAAACACATTGGTACTTTCCCATGATGAGTGAGTGCTTCAGGATCTCTTGCACTTACATGTGCAGCAGAGTACTGCAATGGAAGCATGCTGGGCCCATAACCCAGAGGTAGGCAGATTGAAACTATCCTCTGCTATATGCATTTTTTTTGTTAATTAAAGTAATCCAAAACTGGGATTGATATTTTGTCTCTTTTATTTTTACTTAAAGTACAATAACTTTTACCATTTTAATTTGTTTTAATAGTATATTGACAGTATTGTTTTCTTTCAAAAATCCACTTCATTTTCTTTACCCTATTATTAAAATGGTAATTGACAAATACAAACTACATTGTCACCAGAAGAGCAATACAAAATGTACAAGTGATATATTAAAATCATCTTTCCAGCTTGAATTTCAATGATGCATTGGGTCAACAATTTTGTGAGAAACATCTTCACCCTTAAATAAAGATTTTCTTAATTCCTTACCTGTGTGCTAATTAGATATCACCTTGTTTTCACATTAAACAGACTTCCACATGAGAAAGCAGCAAGGATGCAGTGGCGTTAATGTTTCCTGGTGTCAACCTGTATTATTTCAGTAGACATTGAAATGAGGATACATCTTGCTGCCTTTCCAATGAAGCAAGTTTAATTTAGTAATAGGTGAAAAACCATCCCTACAAAGGTGTTAATCAGAGACTTGGCTTTGTGGACACTTTTCAGAGAACAAATTTGTTAGCATAAAAATAAAGCCAGAAAATGAAGAGCTGTTTAATCACGCAATTTGATTTTTTTGCCAGCATATTTCTTTTTCTCTGCAACCCAATGCTAAATTGTGCTTCCTAGATGTTTTTATAAAATCACTGAATCAAATCTAACTCTGATTACATCAGAGAAGGCCAGGTACCCTACACCATAACAGGGGGTATGAAATTTGACTTGTCTACTTAAAGATCACCAAAATCTGATAACAAGGTCAATTACGTCCCTGGGTGGGATTGAACCACCAACCTTTTGGTTAATAGCCGTACACACTAACTGATTGCGCCACAGAGACACTTTGCAAAAGTACATACTGACAAATGCTAATAAGCATTCATCTAAAACGTTTCCTAGAAAAACTTAAAAAAGTCAATAATCTGGAGAGTTTTTGTAAGATGTTTCTTCTATCAACCAACGAAGAAACACATTGGTACTTTCCCATGATGAGTGAGTGCTTCAGGATCTCTTGCACTTACATGTGCAGCAGAGTACAGCAATGGAAGCATGCTGGGCCCATAACCCAGAGGTAGGCAGATTGAAACTATCCTCTGCTATATGCATTTTTTTGTTTGTTAATTAAAGTAATCCAAAACTGGGATTGATATTTTGGCTCTTTTATTTTTACTTAAAGTACAATAACTTTTACCATTTTAATTTGTTTTAATAGTATATTGACAGTATTGTTTTCTTTCAAAAATCCACTTCATTTTCTTTACCCTATTATTAAAATGGTAATTGACAAAAACAAACTACATTGTCACCAGAAGAGCAATACAAAATGTACAAGTGATATATTAAAATCATCTTTCCAGCTTGAATTTCAATGATGCATTGGGGCAACGATTTTGTGAGAAACATCTTCACCCTTAAATAAAGATTTTCTTAATTCCTTACCTGTGTGCTAATTAGATATCACCTTGTTTTCACATTAAACAGACTTCCACATGAGAAAGCAGCAAGGATGCAGTGGCGTTAATGTTTCCTGGTGTCAACCTGTATTATTTCAGTAGACATTGAAATGAGGATGCATCTTGCTGCCTTTCCAATGAAGCAAGTTTAATTTAGTAATAGGTGAAAAACCATCCTTACAAAGGTGTTAATCAGAGACTTGGCTTTGTGGACACTTTTCAGAGAACAAATTTGTTAGCATAAAAATAAAGCCAGAAAATAAAGAGCTGTTTAATCACTCAATTGGATTTTTCTGCCAGCATATTTTTTTTCTCTGCAACCCACTGCTAAATTGTGCTTCCTAGCTGTTTTTATAAAATCACTGAATCAAATCTAACTCTGATTACATCAGAGAAGGCCAGGTACCCTACACCATAACAGGGGGTTTGACATTTTGACTTGTCTACTTAAAGATCACCAAAATCTGATAACAAGGTCAATTAGGTCCCTGGGTGCGATTGAACCACCAACCTTTTGGTTAATAGCCGTACATACTAACTGATTGCGCCACAGAGACACTTTGTAAAAGTCCATACTGACAAAGGCTAATAAGCATTCATCTAAAACATTTCCTAGAAAAACTTTAAAAAGTCAATAATCTGGAGAGTTTTTGTAAGATGTTTCTTCCATTAACCAACGAAGAAACACATTGGTACTTTCCCATGATGAGTGAGTGCTTCAGGATCTCTTGAACTTACATGTGCAGCAGAGTACTGCAATGGAAGCATGCTGGGCCCATAACCCAGAGGTAGGCAGATTGAAACTATCCTCTGCTATATGCATTTTTTTGTTAATTAAAGTAATCCAAAACTGGGATTGATATTTTGTCTCTTTTATTTTTACTTAAAGTACAATAACTTTTACCATTTTAATTTGTTTTAATAGTATATTGACAGTATTGTTTTCTTTCAAAAATCCACTTCATTTTCTTTACCCTATTATTAAAATGGTAATTGACAAAAACAAACTACATTGTCACCAGAAGAGCAATACAAAATGTACAAGTGATATATTAAAATCATCTTTCCAGCTTGAATTTCAATGATGCATTGGGTCAACAATTTTGTGAGAAACATCTTCTCCCTTAAATAAAGATTTTCTTAATTCCTTACCTGTGTGCTAATTAGATATCACCTTGTTTTCACATTAAACAGACTTCCACATGAGAAAGCAGCAAGGATGCAGTGGCATTAATGTTTCCTGGTGTCAACTTGTATTATTTCAGTAGACATTGAAATGAGGATGCATCTTGCTGCCTTTCCAATGAAGCAAGTTTAATTTAGTAATAGGTGAAAAACCATCCTTACAAAGGTGTTAATCAGAGACTTGGCTTTGTGGACACTTTTCAGAGAACAAATTTGTTAGCATAAAAATAAAGCCAGAAAATAAAGAGCTGTTTAATCACTCAATTGGATTTTTCTGCCAGCATATTTTTTTTCTCTGCAACCCACTGCTAAATTGTGCTTCCTAGCTGTTTTTATAAAATCACTGAATCAAATCTAACTCTGATTACATCAGAGAAGGCCAGGTACCCTACACCATAACAGGGGGTTTGAAATTTTGACTTGTCTACTTAAAGATCACCAAAATCTGATAACAAGGTCAATTAGGTCCCTGGGTGGGATTGAACCACCAACCCTTTGGTTAATAGCCGTACATACTAACTGATTGCGCCACAGAGACACTTTACAAAAGTCCATACTGACAAAGGCTAATAAGCATTTAACTAAAACGTTTCCTAGAAAAACTTTAAAAAGTCAATAATCTGGAGAGTTTTTGTAAGATGTTTCTTCCATCAACCAACGAAGAAACACATTGGTACTTTCCCATGATGAGTGAGTGCTTCAGGATCTCTTGAACTTACATGTGCAGCAGAGTACTGCAATGGAAGCATGCTGGGCCCATAACCCAGAGGTAGGCAGATTGAAACTATCCTCTGCTATATGCATTTTTTTTTTGTTAATTAAAGTAATCCAAAACTGGGATTGATATTTTGTCTCTTTTATTTTTACTTAAAGTACAATAACTTTTACCATTTTAATTTGTTTTAATAGTATATTGACAGTATTGTTTTCTTTCAAAAATCCACTTCATTTTCTTTACCCTATTATTAAAATGGTAATTGACAAAAACAAACTACATTGTCACCAGAAGAGCAATACAAAATGTACAAGTGATATATTAAAATCATATTTCCAGCTTGAATTTCAATGATGCATTGGGGCAACGATTTTGTGAGAAACATCTTCACCCTTAAATAAAGATTTTCTTAATTCCTTACCTGTGTGCTAATTAGATATCACCTTGTTTTCATATTAAATAGACTTCCACATGAGAAAGCAGCAAGGATGCAGTGGCGTTAATGTTTCCTGGTGTCAACTTGTATTATTTTAGTAGACATTGAAATGAGGATGCATCTTGCTGCCTTTCCAATGAAGCAAGTTTAATTTAGTAATAGGTGAAAAACCATCCTTACAAAGGTGTTAATCAGAGACTTGGCTTTGTGGACACTTTTCAGAGAACAAATTTGTTAGCATAAAAATAAAGCCAGAAAATGAAGAGCTGTTTAATCACTCAATTGGATTTTTCTGCCAGCATATTTTTTTTTTCTGCAACCCACTGCTAAATTGTGCTTCCTAGCTGTTTTTATAAAATCACTGAATCAAATCTAACTCTGATTACATCAGAGAAGGCCAGGTACCCTACACCATAACAGGGGGTTTGAAATTTTGACTTGTCTACTTAAAGATCACCAAAATCTGATAACAATGTCAATTAGGTCCCTGGGTGGGATTGAACCACCAACCTTATGGTTAATAGCCGTACATACTAACCGATTGCGCCACAGAGACACTTTGCAAAAGTCCATACTGACAAAGGCTAATAAGCATTCATCTAAAACGTTTCCTAGAAAAACTTTAACAAGTCAATAATCTGGAGAGTTTTTGTGTGGGACAGTGTGCGTGTTTTAATTGTGTGTGTGTTAATTGTCCCGGCGGTTATTGGCGTCTGTAGTGTGCGCCCCATCCTCCTCCGCTGCCGCTGACAGGAGCGGCGGTGTGCGGCTCTCCCCCTCCTCCGCCGGCTCCGTCCTCCCGTCGTGGCCCTGCAGTGTGTGCCGGTCTCCCCAGCAGCAGCAGCAGGTTAGTCTCTCCCCCCCCTCTCTCTCTCTCTCTCTCTCTCTCTCTCTCTCTCTCTCTCTCCTCCTGTGGATTGCAGTTTGTAAGTATCATTTTAATTTTTACAGGTACCCCTATTGAATTCTACTGGACAAGTGGACGTGATCGGCGTGGGATGTAGGTAAGTAATCTGTCTCTTATTTTTACAGGTACCCCTATTGGATTCTACTGGACAAGTGGACGTGATCGGCGTGGGATGTAGGTAAGTAATCTCTCTCTCATTTTCACAGGTACCCCTATTGGATTCTACTGGACAAGTGGACGTGACCGGCGTGGGATGTAGGTAAGTAATCTGTCTCTCATTTTTACAGATTCCCCTACTGGATTCTACTGGACAAGTGGACGTGACCAGCGTGGGATATAGGTAAGTAATCTGTCTCTCATTTTTACAGGTACCCCTATTGGATTCTACTGGACAAGTGGACGTGATCGGCGTGGGATGTAGGTAAGTAATCTCTCTCTCATTTTCACAGGTACCCCTATTGGATTCTACTGGACAAGTGGACGTGACCGGCGTGGGATGTAGGTAAGTAATCTGTCTCTCATTTTTACAGGTACCCCTATTAAATTCTACTGGACAAGTGGACGTGACCAGCGTGGGATGTAGGTAAGTAATCTGTCTCTCATTTTTACAGGTACCCCTACTGGATTCTACTGGACAAGTGGACGTGACCGGCGTGGGATGTAGGTAAGTAATCTGTCTCTCATTTTTACAGGTAACGCTATTGGATTCTACTGGACAAGTGGACGTGACCGGCGTGGGATGTAGGTAAGTAATCTGTCTCTCATTTTTACAGGTACCCCTATTGGATTCTACTGGACAAGTGGACGTGATCTGCGTGGGATGTAGGTAAGTAATCTCTCTCTCATTTTCACAGGTACCCCTATTGGATTCTACTGGACAAGTGGACGTGACCGGCGTGGGATGTAGGTAAGTAATCTGTCTCTCATTTTTACAGATTCCCCTACTGGATTCTACTGGACAAGTGGACATTACCAGCGTGGGATATAGGTAAGTAATCTGTCTCTCATTTTTACAGGTACCCCTATTGGATTCTACTGGACAAGTGGATGTGATCGGCGTGGGATGTAGGTAAGTAATCTCTCTCTCATTTTCACAGGTACCCCTATTGGATTCTACTGGACAAGTGGACGTGACCGGCGTGGGATGTAGGTAAGTAATCTCTCTCTCATTTTCACAGGTACCCCTATTGGATTCTACTGGACAAGTGGACGTAACCGGCGTGGGATGTAGGTAAGTAATCTGTCTCTCATTTTTACAGGTAACGCTATTGGATTCTACTGGACAAGTGGACGTGACCGGCGTGGGATGTAGGTAAGTAATCTGTCTCTCATTTTTACAGGTACCCCTATTGGATTCTACTGGACAAGTGGACGTGACCGGCGTGGGATGTAGGTAAGTAATCTGTCTCTCATTTTTACAGGTACCCCTTCTGGATTCTACTGGACAAGTGGACGTGACCGGCGTGGGATGTAGGTAAGTAATCTGTCTCTCATTTTTACAGGTAACGCTATTGGATTCTACTGGACAAGTGGACGTGACCGGCGTGGGATGTAGGTAAGTAATCTGTCTCTCATTTTTACAGGTACCCCTATTGGATTCTACTGGACAAGTGGACGTGACCGGCGTGGGATGTAGGTAAGTAATCTGTCTCTCATTTTTACAGGTACCCCTACTGGATTCTACTGGACAAGTGGACGTGACCGGCGTGGGATGTAGGTAAGTAATCTGTCTCTCATTTTTACAGGTAACGCTATTGGATTCTACTGGACAAGTGGACGTGACCGGCGTGGGATGTAGGTAAGTAATCTGTCTCTCATTTTTACAGGTACCCCTATTGGATTCTACTGGACAAGTGGACGTGATCTGCATGGGATGTAGGTAAGTAATCTCTCTCTCATTTTCACAGGTACCCCTATTGGATTCTACTGGACAAGTGGACGTGACCGGCGTGGGATGTAGGTAAGTAATCTGTCTCTCATTTTTACAGATTCCCCTACTGGATTCTACTGGACAAGTGGACATTACCAGCGTGGGATATAGGTAAGTAATCTGTCTCTCATTTTTACAGGTACCCCTATTGGATTCTACTGGACAAGTGGACGTGATCGGCGTGGGATGTAGGTAAGTAATCTCTCTCTCATTTTCACAGGTACCCCTATTGGATTCTACTGGACAAGTGGACGTGACCGGCGTGGGATGTAGGTAAGTAATCTGTCTCTCATTTTTAGAGGTACCCCTATTAAATTCTACTGGACAAGTGGACGTGACCAGCGTGGGATGTAGGTAAGTAATCTGTCTCTCATTTTTACAGGTACCCCTACTGGATTCTACTGGACAAGTGGACGTGACCGGCGTGGGATGTAGGTAAGTAATCTGTCTCTCATTTTTACAGGTAACGCTATTGGATTCTACTGGACAAGTGGACGTGACCGGCGTGGGATGTAGGTAAGTAATCTGTCTCTCATTTTTACAGGTACCCCTATTGGATTCTACTGGACAAGTGGACGTGACCGGCGTGGGATATAGGTAAGTATGTGTGAGTGTGTCAGTGTGCTTTAATAAATTTTTACTGTCACGGTGTGTGAGTTGTGTTTTTATTTGGGTATTTTTTCTGTTGTAGAACTACAGGTACCGGCGGGCCCGTTATTTCCCTGCATGTTGGTACTTGAGGTTCTCCAAGTACCAGCAAGCGGGGAGGCTTTCTGAGCCTTGTAGTTCCACAACAAAAAACAATATTCTTTTTTTACTTACATGACTATCAGCCTCCCATCCACAGCCCACGGATGGGGGGGACAGCCTCGGGCTTCACCCCTGGCCCTTGGGTGCCTGGAGGGGGGGTGACCCCTTGATTTAAGGGGTCCCCACTCCTCCAGGGAACCCCGGCCAGTGGTGACTAGTTGGGGGGGTAATGCCACGGCCGCAGGGACCTACATAAATGTGTCCCCTGGCTGTGGCATTATGTCCCTGGCTAGTGGAGCCCGGTGCTGGTTTTAAAAATACGGGGGGACCCCTACATCTTTTGTCCCCCGTATTTTTGGAACCAGGACTGGACTAAGAGCCCGATGCTGGTTGTCTAAATACGGGGAACCCCTGTCCAATTTTTTCCCAGTATTTAAACAACCAGGACCGGCTCAAAGAGCCCGAGGCTGGTTATACTTAGGAGGGGGACCTCACGCAGTTTTTTTTAAAATTTTTAACCCATTCAGACCCTTCTCCATTAAGTTAATGGAAACCCTGGACAACAAAATTGCATTCATGTCCTCCTCCCGCTCCCTTCCCAGTCCCAAACACTGATTATTATTTTTTTCTATAAAAATGTACAATATATCATAAGTATGATGAGCAGGCATGCAGCGGGCATTGGCGACTTTGGACTGAGTTGCAAATTAGTGGCGGAGGGCTGGGTCAGTTGATGGTGGGCGAGTTTGTAAGCCATTGGTGGTGGCAGCGGGCATCGGCTCAGAGGCAGTGGTGGGCATTGGCTCGGTGGCGGTAGGGTTCATCGACAGGATTCGGTGGACATTATGGCTGTAGTGCCTCGCCGCATGCCACTGACCTCACCGCACGCCACTGGTGTGTGGGACAGTGTGCGTGTGTGTTAATTGTGTGTGTGGGACAGTGTGAGTGTGTGTTAATTGTGTGTGTGTGGAACAGTGTCAGTGTGTGTAAATTTTTGCAGTCCAGTGTGTGTGTGGGGGAGAGGAAAGTATGAGAATGTGTGTGTGTGTGTAGTCTGAGTGGGTGTGTGTAGGATTTGGGGGTGGCCAGTCTGTGTGTGTGTAATCAGTGTGTGTGGGATGTACTAATGGCCATTTACCGAAGAGAGATATGTATTAAACCACGGGCACTGAGATGCCCTTCTCACTCACCATCCAGCTGGGTGGGCGAGCCGGGCGGGTGGAAAGCCAGCAGCAGGGGCAGCATGCCGGATATCAGCAGCCGAGGGTGGGGGCTGTAATGCACATGCGGAGCCCAAAGCCGGAGATCAGCAGCATGCTGACCGGCAATAAGCAGCTTCTGCTTCCGCGTTCAACATGCTGCTGATCTCCGGCTTTGGGCTACGCAGGGTTCGGGGGATGGGTGTCCTCTGCCGGTGTACTGCAGCTCCGGGGGTGCGGGCTCCGGAGGCTTTCAGCACTGTTGAATATCCAGCTGCCTCAAGTATGTACAGCCCGCACCCTCTGCTGCTGATATCCGGCATGCTGCTGCTGGCTGTCCCCCCGCCCGGCTCGGCCACACAGCTGTATGGTGAGAAGGGCATCTCAGTTCCTGAGGTTTAACACATATGCCTCAGAAAATGGCCTCTGCGGTAAACGATACTAATGCTTACCGTGACAGTAACAGCGGGGAGGAAGGCGCACATCGGGATCCTGCAGCATGAAACAAGAACCCCTTCGGAGCGCAGCAGGCCACACTGAAAAGGGTGCATACCCGGTGCGGTGCTCTGCATCCCGGGTGGTGCCGAAGATGTGGAGTGTCGGAGGTGGCAGAAGCGCCACAGCTTGGGGTGAGAAACCGCTGCAGCCCTTCCGCTGCTAAACTCTGCAATTAGTCTATTAAGGGGGTGGGCTCCCCTCATCATAGTGCCCCACAGGCCATGTTAATTCTGGGGGGTAGGATCCCCTAACTCTATAATGGGAATTTTGGCTCATATCATGTGCTGTAACGTGAATTTTGGCTAATACCGTGTGCTATAATGTGAATTTCGGCTCATACTATGTGGGGTAATGTGAATTTTGGCTCATTCCGTGTGCTGTAATGTGAATTTCGGCTCATACCGTGTGCTGTAATGTGAATTTCTGCTCATACCATGTGGGGAAATGTGAATTTTGGCTCATACCATGTGGAGTAATGTGAATTTTGGCTCATACCGTGTGCTATAATGTGAATTTCGGCTCATACCGTGTGCTATAATGTGAATTTTGGCTCATACCATGTGGGGTAATGTGAATTTCGGCTCATACTGTGTGCTATAATGTGAATTTCGGCTCATGCCGTGTGGGGCAATGTGAATTTCGGCTCATACTGTGTGCTATAATGTGAATTTCGGCTCATACCGTGTGCTATAATGTGAAAGGGGCACCAGTACTAGATAGTATAAGGGGTCCTACTACACTGAATGACACGCCCCTTTTGAGTGACCACACCCCTTTTCATAATTGCTGTCTGCACTCTTTCATTCCACCTTCAAAAATTCAACTTCGACCACCGCACCTACATACACATACATACACACACACACCCTGACATCTTTATATGCAGTGACACCGGTGGCGTCTGCACATACTTTCCTTTTGTATTTTTTTTTTTATTATCATTTTATTAATTTATTATTTTTATTAAGAAAAAAAATTTTTTTTTTTTGGGGGGGGGCGCCATTATTGATCTTGCCCTGGGCTCCAAAAACCCTAGTTACGCCTCTGGCTATAACGTTGGCTCATACAGTGTGCTATAACGTTGGCTCATACAGTGTGCTATAACGTTGGCTCATACAGTGTGCTATAACGTTGGCTCATACAGTGTGCTATAAAGTGAATTTTGGCTCATACAGTGTGCTATAAAGTGAATTTTGGCTCATACAGTGTGCTATAAAGTGAATTTTGGCTCATACAGTGTGCTATAATGTGCACTTCGGCTCATACAGTGTGCTATAACATTGGCTCATACAGTGTGCTATAACGTTGGCTCATACAGTGTGCTATAAAGTGAATTTTGGCTCATACAGTGTGCTATAAAGTGAATTTTGGCTCATACAGTGTTGTGTAAAGTGAATTTTGGCTCATACAGTGTGCTATAACGTTGGCTCATACAGTGTGCTATAATGTGAATTTCAGCTCATACAGTGTGCTTCAATGTTGAATTTCTTTGTAAGAATATCCTTGTGTCTATCCCATGCATGTTTAAATTGCCCTACTGTCTTATCCTCTACCACCCCTGATGGAAGGAATGGCGATTTGGCAGTCTGTATCACCAGTGCGCAGGGTTCTCTCCACTAACTGGCAACATTTTATTAGTAATGGCAACAATAGGAAATTTTAGAAGCGAACGGGAAGGGCATTACTAAGTGGGAGGGGCTATGATTAGGGGGAGGAGTCATAATTCTTAAACCGCCCCCCCTAAAAGTTAAGTCTAGATCCGCCACTGCTTGCACTTTATCAGTTCACCAGGCTTAATAGATCTGCCCCAATGTTTCAAAATGGAATGCATCAAGAGAACGGTGTTGGTATTGTAAAAATACACACAGCTCCTGGTATTTCCTGGTGGTCTCCCATCCAAGTACTAAAACCAGGACCAACACTGCTCAGCTTCCATGATCAGGAGAGATTGGGCAAATCCAGTGTGCTGTGGCTGTAGATGAGCTCGTGGTTTCTGTTAGAGCTCTTCTACTTCTAACTTCTGGTACATAAAAGAATATGTGTAAAAATTAAATGTACAGTACCAAGAAAAGGGTGTTGGTAGTTTAAAAACACCTAAAGAATCTGATAATACATGGATGGGAGACTGCTTGGTAGTAACAAAGTCCAATACTGCTTTGCTTCAAAGATCAAATGAGATTGGGCATATCCAGTGTGGTGTGGCTTTAGATAAGCTTTGTGGTTTCTGTTAGAGCTCTTCTACTTCTAACTACTGGTACATTAATGAATATGTATAAGGTTGTAGTTTATCCAATATCCCTTTAATACCTTACCTCCCCCCCCCCTCCCCTCCCCTCCCCTCCTTATAGCTTCCTTTGTTCTCTCCTCCTCGTGTGTGCGTTATTTGTTTTCTCATACGTCCTAGAGGATGCTGGGATCACATTAAGAACCATGGGGTATAGACGGGATCCGCAGGAGACATGGGCACTTTAAGACTTTCAAAGGGTGTGAACTGTCTCCTCCCTCTATGCCCCTCCTCCAGACTCCAGTTTTAGAATTGTGCCCAGTGAGACTGGATGCACTACAGGGGAGCTCTACTGAGTTTCTCTGAAAAGACTTATGTTAGTTTTTCTTATTTTCAGGGAGGCTGCTGGCAACAGTCTCCCTGCTTCGTGGAACTTAGGGGAGAGAAGTATGACCAACTTCTAGTGAGTTCAATGGCTCTGCTTCTGGCTGACAGGACACCATTAGCTCCTGAGGGTGCTGATCGCTGGGTACGCCTAGATGCCCACTCCCGTAGCCTGCCATCACCCCCTTACAGAGCCAGAAGTCAGAAGACAGGCGAGTAGCAGAAGAACAGAAGACTTCTTCTCCAGTGACGGCATTCTGAGGTACCACGCAGCGAGCGGAATGCTGTGCGCCATGCTTCCACACAAACACAGGCACTGCAGGGTGCAGGGCATGTGGGTGGGTGGGTGGGGGGGCACCCTGGGCAGCATAAATTCCTCACAAAAGGCTGGCAAAAGTGGACATTAGTGCCTGGGCACTGTCCTTACCCCGCCAGCGTAATTAATTATTTGTTTCTGAGCGGGACAGAAGCGTGCCATTACAGCGGCGGGGCTTCTTCCTCACCTCACCAGCACATCTATAGAGCGTTACAAGTCTATCACTATAGAGTTTATTATTTCCCAGACTGTGTACTTTTGGCACTGGGTTGTGAGCTAAAAAATCCTCTCTGTCTCTCTGACAGATTTACTGTAGGTCTATCCCCCATAAGCCGATGTGTCTGTGGGTACTTGGTACATGTGTGTCAACATGTCGGTGGCTGAATGTTTTTCCCAAGAGGAAACTATATTAGGAATGCAGACATATGATGGTGGCCCTGTTGGCACCACCAATAACTGACTGGGTGAAAGTTTCAATAATATCAGAGTGAGGTTGGATAAATCTGTGTGCCAGACACAGACGTAGAGAATAGATGTGATGTTCATGGCTATGCTTCTTTTCCCTCAGGCCCGCAAAAATGTTACTACACACTGATACTGACTCGGATACTGATTCCTATGTCGACCATAATATTTCCTGATTAGATCCAATATTGGCAAGGAGCATTCAGTACATGATTGTGGATATTAAGGACATATTAACATCACTGAGGACCCTGCTGTTCCTGACAAAGGGGTCTATATGTATGTATATATAGATATATAATGAAAGCTGATGTAACGTTCCTCCATCTCTGTTTGAGAAAGTCTTGGCCAGCTCGACAAGATGGTTTCAAATCCCCAAAAGGTTTCCGATTGTTTATTCATTTCCTGCTGCGGACAGAATAAAGTGGGAGTCACCCCCTGTTCTGCACGGGGCCCTGTCACAAATCCAGCGGATCGTATGCAGGAAGCTACATTATTTCTAGTTATGTAACCACGGGTACATTACTTAGACCTGCCATTACATGCGCATGGGTGAGTAGTAGTATTCAAGAATTGGTCGAATACCTTGTCTTCCGATATAGATATCTTGGAGAGATGGGATACTCCTTACGTTGGATCATATCAAGGACACTGCAGCATACTTACGACTGCAAGGGATATAGGACTCTTGAGTTCACGGGCCAATTTCATGGCAGTCTCGGATAGGAGGGCATTGTGGATTCACCAAGGGAATGCTGATGCTGACTCCAAGAAGAAAGGGAGTCTCTTCCCTATGAAGGTGAAGCCTTGTTTGGCAACGGCCTAGTTAATTTGATCTCGGCAGCTCCCGCAGGTAAGTCAACCTTCTTGCCCTATGTTCCCTCTCAACGGATGAAGACGCATCATTGTCTAACGCAGTCATTTTGTCCCAATAGATATGCAAGAAGTTAAGATTCCCCTTTCTTTGCAGGTAGAGGAAGGAGAAGAGGGAAGAGGTCTGTAGCCTCTTCAAGATCGCAGGAGCAGAGATCGTCCTCTGCTTCTGCCAAATCCACTGCATGACGCTGGGGCTCTCTTGCAGGAGCCCACACCAGTGGGGGCACGTCTAAAACACTTCAGTCAGTTCTGGATTAATTTGGACCTGGACTCGTGGGTTTTACAAATAGTGTCACAAGGGTACAAACTGGGGTTTCAAGACGTTCCCCCTCACCGATTGTTCAAATCGGCCTTAGTCAGCAGGGAGAAGGTTTTTATTCAAGCCTCTTCGTGCTCCCGAAGCCGGACGGCTCAGTCAGACCAATCTTAAATCTGAAATCCCTCAATTTCTACCTAAAGAAATTCAATTTCAAGATGGAATCTCTCAGGGTAGGGATCTCCAGTCCGGAGGAAGGAGATTTCATGGTTTTGGTAGACATAAGGATGCCTAATTACATGTTCCCGTTTAGCCACTGCATCAAGCTACCTGAGGTTTGCAATTCAGGATTGTCATTACCAATTTCAGACGTTGCCGTTTGGTCTGTCCACGGCTCCGAGGATTTTCACCAGGGTGATGGTGGAAATGATGGTTCTCCTTCGCAAGCAAGGAGTCACAATTATGCCGTACTTGGATGATCTCCTGATAAAGGCGAGATCCAGGGACCAGTTGGTGCAAAACATCTACTCTCCCTGACAGTTCTTCAACAACATGGTTGGCTCCTAAACTTGCCAAAATCGCAGTTGGTCCCAATGACGCGGTTGTTGTTTCTGGGAGTCATACTGGACACAGAAGAGGCTTTCTTCCAGTGGAAAGGCTATGGAGTTCCAGAGTCTGGTCAAACAAATTCTGAAACCAGCAAGAGTGTTAATCCATCAATGCATTCTGTTGCTGGGGAAGATGGTTGCGGCCTACGAGGCCATTCAGTTTGGCAGGTTCCATGCCAGAGTGTTCCAGTGGGACCTGTTGGACAAGTGGTCCGGATCCCACCTACACATGCACCGGAGGATAATCCTGTCTTCCAAGACCAGAATCTTACTCCATTGGTGGCTGCACAGTTCTCACCTCCTAGAGGGGCGATGGTTCGGGATCCAGGACTGGATCCTAGGGACCATGGATGCAACCCTCCGAGGCTGGGGAGCAGTCACACAGGGGGAAAACATCCAAGGAAGATGGTCAAGTCAGGAAAGTTTTCTCCACATAAATGTTCTGGAGTTAAGGGCCATTTAATAACTGCAGACACAGTACGCACTGGGACGGGTGCCCAGCATCCTCTACGGACTAAGAGAAAAGGATTTACCGGTAGGTATTAAAATCCTATTTTCTCTAACGTCCTAGAGGATGCTGGGGACTCCGTAAGGACCATGGGGATAGATAGGCTCCGCAGGAGACATGGGTACTTTAAGAAAGACTTTAGTTCTGGGTGTGCACTGGCTCCTCCCTCTATGCCCCTCCTCCAGACCTCAGTTTGATACTGTGCCCAGTGGAGACTGGGTGCTTTTCAGGAGCTCTCCTGAGCTTTCTGACAGAAAGTATTTTGTTAGGTTTTTAATTTTCAGGGAGCACTGCTGGCAACAGACTCCCTCATCGAGGGACTGAGGGGAGAGAAGCAGCCCTACTCTCTGAGTTGCAAGGTCCAGCTTCTTAGGCTACTGGACACCATTAGCTCCAGAGGGATTGGTACGCAGGATCTCACCCTCGCCGTCCGTCCCAGAGCCGCGCCTCCGTCCCCCTTGCAGAGCCGGAAGATAGAAGCCGGGTGAGTATGAGAAGAAAAGAAGACTTCAGAGGCGGCAGAAGACTTCATGATCTTCACTGAAGTAACGCACAACACTGCAGCTGTGCGCCATTGCTCCCATACACCTCACACACTCCGGTCACTGTAAGGGTGCAGGGCGCAGGGGGGGGGGGGGCACCCTGGGCAGCAATATAAACCTTTTTTTGGCAAAAATATAACACATATACAGCGGGGCACTGTATATATGTATGAGCCCCCGCCAATTTTACAGTTTAAGCGGGACAGAAGCCTGCCGCCGAGGGTGCGGGGCTTCTCCCTCAGCACTCACCAGCGCCATTTTTTCTCCACAGCACCGCTGAGAGGAAGCTCCCCGGACTCTCCCCTGCTTATACCACGGTAGACAAGAGAGTTGAAAAGAGGAGGGGGGCACATAATTTGGCGCAAATTACATACAGCAGTACTACTGGGCAAACATTAAGTTACTGTGTATTCCTGGGTTATATAGCGCTGGGGTGTGTGCTGGCATACTCTCTCTCTGTCTCTCCAAAGGGCCTTGTGGGGAAACTGTCTTCAGAAAAAGCATTCCCTGTGTGTGTGGTGTGTCCGTACACGTGTGTCGACATGTCTGAGGAAGAAGGCTATATTAGAGAGGAGCAGGAGCAAATGAATGTGGTGTCTCCGCCGACAGCTGATTGGATGGATATGTGGAATGTTTTAAATGCTAGTGTAAACTCATTGCACAAAAGATTAGACAAGGCTGAAGCTTTGGGACAGTCAGGGTCTCAACCCATGCCTGATCCTATGTTGCAGGGACTGTCAGGGTCTCATAAGCGCCCACTATCCCAGATTGTTGACACAGATACAGACACGGATTCTGACTCCAGTGTCGATTACGATGATGCAAAGTTACAGCCAAAATTGGCAAAATCCATTCGATATATGATTATGGCAATAAAAGATGTTTTGCACATCAGAGAGGAACCCCCCGTCCCTGACAAGAGGGTACATATGTACAAGGTGAAAAAGCCTGAGGAAACCTTTGAGGGGGTCACACGAGCTGAACGAGATATGTGAAAAAGCTTGGGAATCTCCAGATAAAAGACTGCAGATTTCCAAAAGGATTCTTATGGCGTATCTTTTCCCATCAATGGATAGGTTACGATGGGAATCCTCCCCTAGGGTGGACAAAGCATTAACACGCTTATCCAAGAAGGTAGCCCTCCCGTCCCAGTATACGGCTACCCTCAAAGAGTCTGCTGACCGCAAACAGGAGATTACCCTGAAGTCCATTTATACACATTCAGGTACCTTACTCAGACCGGCAATTGCGTCGGCCTGGGTGTGTAGTGCTGTAGCGGCATGGACGGATACCTTATCTGAGGGGATGGATACCCTAGATAAGGATACTATTTTATTGACCCTGGGGCATATAAGAGATGCTGTCCTATATATGTGTGTATGCAAACTACAGGTGGTGCTGCAGGGCTCACACCCTTTTACTTGTCTTGTAAAGCAACTCTGGAGCTGTTTCTGGGTCCAGCTGCTGCAAGAAATCAGCTTGAATGCTTCAGGGGCTGGGGCATGGCCAACATGAGCCCACACTGATGGGGGGTGGGGGTGTATAAAGCGATTTAGGGGTCATCCAAGCGCAACCCCACAAAGGCCGCCATGCCCTGCGTGACCCTTTTCTCTTTTCATATGCAGACGAGGGTTGCAGCCAACTATGCCCACTGCTTGGATGACATCACTATATGCAAATCCATCTGCTGCAGGCCTTCCCCCAGGAATGCTTGCAGTAGTTGTTGCATTTGGTTTGTTGTTTGGGGGTGCTTCAGTATTAGGCAGCCTTCTGCCCTCCCACATTCGTCTGAAAATGTGTTCTCCTTGCAGTTGTTGTTCCCAGATGAGAGTTCCCTTGTGCTTCCTCAGTTGAATCTCCTTAACTTGACAGGGGTGTGCCCGTGCAGCCGCCCTCCACAGCCCTATCCCAACACATACTTATCTTGCATATGAGATCTCTTGATCATGAAGATAGTTCTCACAGGGTGAGGTTCATCCATTACATTTTAAAGTAGGAAGGTACAAATTACATATTCAAATTACATATATGTGCTGGATTCAAATGTTTCCCCCCTTCCTTTCTCAATTGTGCCCATCAGCAGCTATTCTAATGTTGCTGCCAATGGGTGTGACGCATTCATTTCTTCTGTGGGGTACACTGGACTCCACAAGGATTCACATTGTATATGTACACCAGAGTAGGATCTTGATCTGAGGCACCAACAGGCTCAAAGCTTTTGACTGTTCCCAAGATGCTCAGCGCCCCCTCCTCTATAACCTCGCTTCCATGAACAGGGAGCTCAGTTTGTAGTTGGTGCCTTCAGTAGCAGGCCACTTAACAGGGGGCTGCCTCAGGCAGCCTATTCTTAGCTATTAATTTTGGCAAGAAAAGAAGAACTTTTTTTTATAAGAATCTACAAGGGCTGCAGCAGGCTAGGTCTAATAGACCTCTTTACTGCAGCTCCATCACTCCCAGTGGCGCAGTATACTCCCGTGCTCCGGTTGCTGGGTCACTGCAGCGGAGGCTCCGGTTTCTTCCTAAGGTCAGTCACACACACACACCGCCCTCCGGGATCACGAGGCCGCTGATGGGGGCGGGCCATGTGCGCACTGGCGTGGACACTGATTACTGGGCAGCCGCTCCACTAGCCACCAGGGACAGTTAAGGAGCACAGCTCTGGGGTTTTTTCTCCTATATTAACCCCATTTTGTACTACCCGCAGTGCATTGTGATAGGTAATGGGGCATGATTCAGGTTGGATCGCAATCCAACTGCAAAAACTGCGAAGAGCATACGCCTACATTTTCTGCGGCACCCCGCAGATAATGCGATCACCTCTGCCTGTGAATCGGTGAAGGGGGGGGGGGGTCAACAACACTCCATTTCCAAGTCGGAGATGGAGCGGTGCGGGGGCACGGTTTCAAAATGGGGTCGGCAACGGAGAAACAGGAGGCGTGGTCAGAGCAGCTGCATGACATCACATGGGCCGGACTCTGCCAGTGGAGCCCCAGCGTCATGAGGTAGATTTTGTAGAGGCCGGGGAGGACTTCTGTTCCTGGGAACTAGCTGTGTTGTGCAGCTTTATTCCTCTGCCCCTACCTCTGGCAAGAAAGGACGCACCTCGCACTTTCTTGTTTCTTTGTGACCGAAAGGACTGCATTTGATAATGCGGAGCTTTCTTATGCTGTGAGGGAACATAAGGTAAAAAATTTGATTTTCCAACTGTAGCTGTGCGTGTTAATGCTTTGTCCATCCTACGGGAGGATTTCCATCGTAACCTATCCGTTGATGGAATAGGATACGCCATAAGAATCCTTTTGGAAATCTGCAGTCTTTTATCTGGAGATTCCCAAGCTTTTTCACATAACTCGTTCAGCTCGTGTGACCCCCTCAAAGGTTACCTCAGGCTTCTTTCCCTTGTACATATGTACCCTCTTGTCAGGGACAGGGGGTTCCTCTGTGATGTGCAAAACATCTTTTATTGCCATAATCATATATCGAATGGATTTTGCCAATTTTGGCTGTAACTTTGCATCATCGTAATCGACACTGGAGTCAGAATCCGTGTCGGTATCTGTGTCAACAATCTGGGATAGTGGGCGCTTATGAGACCCTGACAGTCCCTGCAACATAGGATCAGGCATGGGTTGAGTCCCTGACTGTCCCAAAGCTTCAGCCTTGTCTAATCTTTTGTACAATGAGTTTACACTAGCATTTAAAACATTCCACATATCCATCCAATCAGGTGTCAGCGGAGACACCACATTCATTTGCTCCCGCTCCTCTCTAATATAGCCTTCTTCCTCAGACATGTCGACACACGTGTACCGACACACCACACACACAGGGAATGCTTTTTCTGAAGACAGTTTCCCCACAAGGCCCTTTGGAGAGACAGAGAGAGAGTATGCCAGCACACTCCCCAGCGCTATATAACCAAGGAATAACACAGTAACTTAATGTTTGTCCAGTAGCGCTGCTGTATGTAATTTGCGCCGAATTATGTGCCCCCCCTCTCTTTTCAACCATCTTCTCTACCGTGGTATAAGCAGGGGAGAGTCCGGGGAGCTTCCTCTCAGCGGTGCTGTGGAGAAAAAATGTCGCTGGTGAGTGCTGAGGGAGAAGCCCCGCCCCCTCGGCGGCGGGCTTCTGTCCCGCTTAAACTGTAAAATTGGTGGGGGCTCATACATATATACAGTGCCCAGCTGTATATATGTTATATTTTTGCCAAAAAGAGGTTTATATTGCTGCCCAGGGCGCCCCCCCTGCGCCCTGCACCCTTACAGTGACCGGAGTATGTGAGGTGTATGGGAGCAATGGCGCACAGCTGCAGTGCTGTACGCTACCTCAGTGAAGATCATGAACTCTGTGGAGCCCGTCTATCCCCATGGTCCTTACGGAGTCCCCAGCATCCTCTAGGACGTTAGAGAAACTAGGATTTAATACCTACCGGTAAATCCTTTTCTCTTAGTCTGTTGAGGATGCTGGGCACCCGTCCCAGTGTGTACTGTGTCTGCAGTTATTAAATGGCCCTTAACTCCAGAACATTTATGTGGAGACAACTTTCCTGACTTGACCATCTTCCTTGGACGTTTTCCCCCTGTGTGACTGCTCCCCAGCCTCGGAGGGTTGCATCTGTGGTCCCTAGGATCCAGTCCTGGATCCCGAACCATCGCCCCTCTAGGAGGTGAGAACTGTGCAGCCACCAATGGAGTGAGATTCTGGTCTTGGAAGACAGGATTATCCTCCGGTGCATGTGTAGGTGGGATCCGGACCAATTGTCCAACAGGTCCCACTGGAACACTCTGGCATGGAACCTGCCAAACTGAATGGCCTTGTAGGCCACAACCATCTTCCCCAGCAACTGAATGCATTGATGGATTAACACTCTTGCTGGTTTCAGAATTTGTTTGACCAGACTCTGGATCTCCATAGCCTTTCCACTGGAAGAAAACCTCTTCTGTGTCCAGTATGTGTTATGATTCCAGCACTCTGGTCAGAGAAGATCTTATGGCAAGGACCGGAGCACTGGAACGGAATGCTGGGGAAGGGAGCAGGACAGGAAAATAGCCCCTGGCGCCCTAACTCTGTTGTCTCACCCGTGTTGTCAGAAATCCCCTGCGAGACTATGGTTTCTTGAGCCCTTGGCAGCCGCGTTTGAAGGGCGGATTATGTCTGCCCAACTTCGATGCCCCCCGGTCTTAATGAGAGACAAAGGGAAACCCGAGACAGGGTGATAACAAGGGGCCCTCTAACTAAACAACCAGGCCAGGGGATAAGCAAACTCAAAACTATAATATGTGCGGAGAAACCGCCAGGAAAAAGGACAACCAAAATATCCACTTGTCCAATTCTCCTACCCGGCACCGCCGAGTACCAGAGAGGACTTGTGGAAGCGGAACCCTCCGCAAATGCTCCAAACACAAAATATAAAAGGTAAAGCAGCTGAGCCGCAACACACGGCAGAGCCGCAACTCACGAACACCACTGGATATAAAACGGTGATCAGTCAGGACTCCAGGGAACCAAACGACCTCTTGGGATGAGATGACAACTCCCGAATACCGGACTTCTGCGGACTGGAATGACCGGATACAGCAGGACTGGAAACAGACTCTCAGCAAACAAAGGCAGCATGCAGGAAGCTATTACCGGCATCTGTGAGAAGCCCTGGGAGTGTATTTAACAAGGAGTCCTCCAATCAGCTGCTAATGGCTGATTAGAATAAATGCCGTGCAGCTGCCTTGCTGCACGGCCAGAGAGCAGGTGAATATCTTAATTTCCTAAAGCCTAGCAACGGGGAACGCGGTCCGCCAGTGGCGTCCCCATTGCTAGGGTCCGTGCGGCTCAGCGCGCCCGGCGTCTAGCGTTGCTAGGGAGCCGGCGGCTGTACGTGCACGGCATCTCTAGTTGCTAGGCGCCGGGCCGCGCAGACCATCAAGCGGACCCCGGCGCTTAACAGTACCCCCCCCTTGAGGAGGGGTCAAGGAACCCCTAAAGCCAGGTTTCTGAGGAAATTCCCGAAAAAATGCCCTCTTGAGCCTCGGGGCATGAAGATCCTTATCCAGGACCCAAGACCTTTCCTCCGGACCATAGCCTTTCCAGTGAACCAGAAAATACAGCCGATCCCGGGACAATTTGGAATCGAGAACCTTCTCTACCAAGAACTCCTGTTGTCCCTGTACATCCACTGGAGATCTACCCTGAGAGATCTTCCGAGGAAATCTACTGGAAGAAACATATTGTTTCAACAGGGAACAATGAAACGTATTTCCAATCCTGAGAGATCTTGGTAAACGTAACCGAAAGGCAACTGGGTTGACTCTTTTAATAATAAGAAATGGCCCAATAAATTTGGGTCCCAGTCTAGCTGAGGATTGTCGAAGCCTGATGTTGCGAGTCGACAACCACACCCTATCTCCCACCTTAAAAGTGCAAGGACGTCGGAGCCTGTCAGAAAATTTCTTCTCTCGAAAGGCCGCTTTTCTGAGAGCAAGGTGCACCTTTTTCCAAATGGCTCTGAGATGGGAGGTTAAGGTAAGCGAGGAGACTGAGGAATGATGAAAAAAAGAATTAGCTCTGGGGTGAAAACCAAAAACTGAAAAGAATGGAGACTCTTTAGTGGAGGAATGACAAGAATTATTGTAAGCAAATTCAGCCAACGGAAGAAACTCGGACCAATCATTCTGGAGTTTGGCTGAATACAAGCGCAAATATTGTTTCAATGATTGGTTAACTCGTTCGGTTTGCCCGTTGGATTGTGGGTGGTAACCGGATGTTAACGACAATTTCATCTTCAATGAGGCACAAAAACATTTCCAGAATTGTGCGATGAATTGTGGACCCCGATCAGAAACAATATCAGTAGGCAACCCATGAAGCCTGAATACATGGCGGAGAAACAAAACTGCCAACCCTTGGGCAGAAGGCAATCGGGGAAGAGCAATACAATGAGCCATTTTACTAAAACGGTCCACTACCACCCATATGACTCGGAATCCGGCTGAAAGGGGAAGGTCAACCACAAAATCCATGGAAATATGAGACCACGGCCTGAGAGGAACATTTAATGGCATAAGTTGCCCGATGGGCAAGGAACGGGGAACCTTATGCTGTGCACAAACCTGACATGAATAAACAAATTCCTTGACGTCTTTAGAAAGACCAGGCCACCATACTGAGCGAGAGACTAACTCCAATGTCTTAGAGACTCCTGGATGCCCTGAAACTTTGTTATCATGGAATTCCGTTAAAACAGTAACTCTCAAAAACTCAGGGACGTAAAGACGACCAGCAGGAGTAATTCTAGGAGCTTGGTGTTGAAGCTGTTTTAACTGGGTAAATAAATCTTGTGTGAGGCCCGCCCAGATGACCGAAGATGGAAGTATGGGGGTAACAGGATTGTTATTGTGAACCGGAAGAAAGCTATGTGACAGGGCATCAGCCTTAGTATTCTTGGAACCAGGCCTGAAAGTGATTATAAATTTGAAACGCGTAAAAAATAATGCCCAACGTGCCTGCCGGGCATTAAGCCGCTTAGCCGATTCAATGTATTGCAGGTTCTTATGGTCAGTCAATACCGAAATAGTATGTTTTGCTCCCTCCTGCCAATGCCTCCACTCCTCGAAAGCCCATTTTACCGCCAGTAACTCCCGATTACCAACGTCATAGTTGGATTCAGCGGAGGAGAATTTCCTGGACATAAAGGCACAAGGATGTAACTCCAGAGACTCCGGATCCTTTTGAGAAAGGATAGCCCCCACTCCAACCTCCGAGGCATCAACCTCCACCACAAAGGGCAATTCCGGATTAGGATGTCTGAGGACTGGAGCCGAGACAAAGGCTTGTTTCAAGGCCCGGAAGGACAACTCAGCTTCACGAGACCAGTTGGTGGGATCCGCTCCTTTCTTTGTCAGAGCTACAATGGGAGCAACCAGGTCAGAAAAAGAATGAATGAACCTCCTATAATAATTCGCAAACCCTAAAAAACGCTTAATTGCTTTTAAATTGGTGGGTTGCGCCCAACTAAGGATGGCCTGGAGTTTCTTTGGTTCCATGGAAAATCCCTGAGGGGAAATTATGTACCCTAAAAAAGATACTTCCGTGACATGAAACTCACACTTCTCCAGCTTGGCATATAAATTATTCTCACATAACTTTTGAAGAACCAGACGCACCTGGGTAACATGTTGTTCCATTGATTTAGAAAAAATCAGGATGTCGTCTAAGTAAACGACCACGAATTTCCCTAGGAAGTCACGGAGCACATCGTTAATGAGGTCTTGAAAAACTGCCGGAGCATTGGACAGGCCGAACGGCATCACCAGGTATTCGTAGTAACCCGACTGAGTACTGAAGGCCGTTTTCCATGGATTTTTGAAAGAAAACAATACTGTCAATATACTATTAAAACAAATTAAAATGGTAAAAGTTATTGTACTTTAAGTAAAAATAAAAGAGCCAAAATATCAATCCCAGTTTTGGATTACTTTAATTAACAAACAAAAAAATGCATATAGCAGAGGATAGTTTCAATCTGCCTACCTCTGGGTTATGGGCCCAGCATGCTTCCATTGCTGTACTCTGCTGCACATGTAAGTGCAAGAGATCCTGAAGCACTCACTCATCATGGGAAAGTACCAATGTGTTTCTTCGTTGGTTGATAGAAGAAACATCTTACAAAAACTCTCCAGATTATTGATTTTTTTAAGTTTTTCTAGGAAACGTTTTAGATGAATGCTTATTAGCATTTGTCAGTATGTACTTTTGCAAAGTGTCTCTGTGGCGCAATCAGTTAGTGTGTACGGCTATTAACCAAAAGGTTGGTGGTTCAATCCCACCCAGGGACGTAATTGACCTTGTTATCAGATTTTGGTGATCTTTAAGTAGACAAGTCAAATTTCATACCCCCTGTTATGGTGTAGGGTACCTGGCCTTCTCTGATGTAATCAGAGTTAGATTTGATTCAGTGATTTTATAAAAACATCTAGGAAGCACAATTTAGCAGTGGGTTGCAGAGAAAAAGAAATATGCTGGCAAAAAAATCAAATTGCGTGATTAAACAGCTCTTCATTTTCTGGCTTTATTTTTATGCTAACAAATTTGTTCTCTGAAAAGTGTCCACAAAGCCAAGTCTCTGATTAACACCTTTGTAGGGATGGTTTTTCACCTATTACTAAATTAAACTTGCTTCATTGGAAAGGCAGCAAGATGTATCCTCATTTCAATGTCTACTGAAATAATACAGGTTGACACCAGGAAACATTAACGCCACTGCATCCTTGCTGCTTTCTCATGTGGAAGTCTGTTTAATGTGAAAACAAGGTGATATCTAATTAGCACACAGGTAAGGAATTAAGAAAATCTTTATTTAAGGGTGAAGATGTTTCTCACAAAATTGTTGACCCAATGCATCATTGAAATTCAAGCTGGAAAGATGATTTTAATATATCACTTGTACATTTTGTATTGCTCTTCTGGTGACAATGTAGTTTGTTTTTGTCAATTACCATTTTAATAATAGGGTAAAGAAAATGAAGTGGATTTTTGAAAGAAAACAATACTGTCAATATACTATTAAAATAAATTAAAATGGTAAAAGTTATTGTACTTTAAGTAAAAATAAAAGAGACAAAATATCAATCCCAGTTTTGGATTACTTTAATTAACAAAAAAAATGCATATAGCAGAGGATAGTTTCAATCTGCCTACCTCTGGGTTATGGGCCCAGCATGCTTCCATTGCAGTACTCTGCTGCACATGTAAGTGCAAGAGATCCTGAAGCACTCACTCATCATGGGAAAGTACCAATGTGTTTCTTCGTTGGTTGATGGAAGAAACATCTTACAAAAACTCTCCAGATTATTGACTTTTTAAAGTTTTTCTAGGAAACGTTTTAGATGAATGCTTATTAGCCTTTGTCAGTATGGACTTTTGCAAAGTGTCTCTGTGGCGCAATCGGTTAGTGTGTTTGGCTATTAACCAAAAGGTTGGTGGTTCAATCCCACCCAGGGACGTAATTAACCTTGTGATCAGATTTTGGTGATATTTAAGTAGACAAGTCAAAATTTCAAACCTCCTCTTATGGTGTAGGGTACATGGCCTTCTCTGATGTAATCAGAGTTAGATTTGATTCAGTGATTTTATAAAAAACAGCTAGGAAGCACAATTTAGCAGTGGGTTGCAGAGAAAAAAAATATGCTGGCAGAGAAATCCAATCGAGTGATTAAACAGCTCTTCATTTTCTGGCTTTATTTTTATGCTAACAAATTTGTTCTCTGAAAAGTGTCCACAAAGCCAAGTCTCTGATTAACACCTTTGTAAGGATGGTTTTTCACCTATTACTAAATTAAACTTGCTTCATTGGAAAGGCAGCAAGATGCATCCTCATTTCAATGTCTACTGAAATAATACAGGTTGACACCAGGAAACATTAACGCCACTGCATCCTTGCTGCTTTCTCATGTGGAAGTCTGTTTAATGTGAAAACAAGGTGATATCTAATTAGCACACAGGTAAGGAATTAAGAAAATCTTTATTTAAGGGTGAAGATGTTTCTCACAAAATCGTTGCCCCAATGCATCATTGAAATTCAAGCTGGAAAGATGATTTTAATATATCACTTGTACATTTTGTATTGCTCTTCTGGTGACAATGTAGTTTGTTTTTGTCAATTACCATTTTAATAATAGGGTAAAGAAAATTAAGTGGATTTTTGAAAGAAAACAATACTGTCAATATACTATTAAAACAAATTAAAATGGTAAAAGTTATTGTACTTTAAGTAAAAATAAAAGAGCCAAAATATCAATCCCAGTTTTGGATTACTTTAATTAACAAACAAAAAAATGCATATAGCAGAGGATAGTTTTAATCTGCCTACCTCTGGGTTATGGGCCCAGCATGCTTCCATTGCTGTACTCTGCTGCACATGTAAGTGCAAGAGATCCTGAAGCACTCACTCATCATGGGAAAGTACCAATGTGTTCCTTCGTTGGTTGATAGAAGAAACATCTTACAAAAACTCTCCAGATTATTGACTTTTTTAAGTTTTTCTAGGAAACGTTTTAGATGAATGCTTATTAGCATTTGTCAGTATGTACTTTTTGCAAAGTGTCTCTGTGGCGCAATCAGTTAGTATGTACAGCTATTAACCAAAAGGTTGGTGGTTCAATCCCACCCAGGGACCTAATTGACCTTGTTATCAGATTTTGGTGATCTTTAAGTAGACAAGTCAAAATTTCAAACCCCCTGTTATGGTGTAGGGTACCTGGCCTTCTCTGATGTAATCAGAGTTAGATTTGATTCAGTGATTTTATAAAAACAGCTAGGAAGCACAATTTAGCAGTGGGTTGCAGAGAAAAAAAATATGCTGGCAGAAAAATCCAATTGAGTGATTAAACAGCTCTTTATTTTCTGGCTTTATTTTTATGCTAACAAATTTGTTCTCTGAAAAGTGTCCACAAAGCCAAGTCTCTGATTAACACCTTTGTAAGGATGGTTTTTCACCTATTACTAAATTAAACTTGCTTCATTGGAAAGGCAGCAAGATGCATCCTCATTTCAATGTCTACTGAAATAATACAAGTTGACACCAGGAAACATTAACGCCACTGCATCCTTGCTGCTTTCTCATGTGGAAGTCTGTTTAATGTGAAAACAAGGTGATATATAATTAGCACACAGGTAAGGAATTAAGAAAATCTTTATTTAAGAGTGAAGATGTTTCTCACAAAATTGTTGACCCAATGCATCATTGAAATTCAAGCTGGAAAGATGATTTTAATATATCACTTGTACATTTTGTATTGCTCTTCTGGTGACAATGTAGTTTGTTTTTGTCAATTACCATTTTAATAATAGGGTAAAGAAAATGAAGTGGATTTTTGAAAGAAAACAATACTGTCAATATACTATTAAAACAAATTAAAATTGTAAAAGTTATTGTACTTTAAGTAAAAATAAGAGACAAAATATCAATCCCAGTTTTGGATTACTTTAATTAACAAAAAAAAAATGCATATAGCAGAGGATAGTTTCAATCTGCCTACCTCTGGGTTATGGGCCCAGCATGCTTCCATTGCAGTACTCTGCTGCACATGTAAGTTCAAGAGATCCTGAAGCACTCACTCATCATGGGAAAGTACCAATGTGTTTCTTCGTTGGTTGATGGAAGAAACATCTTACAAAAACTCTCCAGATTATTGACTTTTTAAAGTTTTTCTAGGAAACGTTTTAGATGAATGCTTATTAGCCTTTGTCAGTATGGACTTTTGCAAAGTGTCTCTGTGGCGCAATCAGTTAGTATGTACGGCTATTAACCAAAAGGTTGGTGGTTCAATCCCACCGAGGGACCTAATTGACCTTGTTATCAGATTTTGGTGATCTTTAAGTAGACAAGTCAAAATTTCAAACCCCCTGTTATGGTGTAGGGTACCTGGCCTTCTCTGATGTAATCAGAGTTAGATTTGATTCAGTGATTTTATAAAAACAGCTAGGAAGCACAATTTAGCAGTGGGTTGCAGAAAAAAAAATATGCTGCCAGAAAAATCCAATAGAGTGATTAAACAGCTCTTTATTTTCTGGCTTTATTTTTATGCTAACAAATTTGTTCTCTGAAAAGTGTCCACAAAGCCAAGTCTCTGATTAACACCTTTGTAAGGATGGTTTTTCACCTATTACTAAATTAAACTTGCTTCATTGGAAAGGCAGCAAGATGCATCCTCATTTCAATGTCTACTGAAATAATACAGGTTGACACCAGGAAACATTAACGCCACTGCATCCTTGCTGCTTTCTCATGTGGAAGTCTGTTTAATGTGAAAACAAGGTGATATCTAATTAGCACACAGGTAAGGAATTAAGAAAATCTTTATTTAAGGGTGAAGATGTTTCTTACAAAATCGTTGCCCCAATGCATCATTGAAATTCAAGCTGGAAAGATGATTTTAATATATCACTTGTACATTTTGTATTGCTCTTCTGGTGACAATGTAGTTTGTTTTTGTCAATTACCATTTTAATAATAGGGTAAAGAAAATTAAGTGGATTTTTGAAAGAAAACAATACTGTCAATATACTATTAAAACAAATTAAAATGGTAAAAGTTATTGTACTTTAAGTAAAAATAAAAGAGCCAAAATATCAATCCCAGTTTTGGATTACTTTAATTAACAAACAAAAAAATGCATATAGCAGAGGATAGTTTCAATCTGCCTACCTCTGGGTTATGGGCCCAGCATGCTTCCATTGCTGTACTCTGCTGCACATGTAAGTGCAAGAGATCCTGAAGCACTCACTCATCATGGGAAAGTACCAATGTGTTTCTTCGTTGGTTGATAGAAGAAACATCTTACAAAAACTCTCCAGATTATTGATTTTTTTAAGTTTTTCTAGGAAACGTTTTAGATGAATGCTTATTAGCATTTGTCAGTATGTACTTTTGCAAAGTGTCTCTGTGGCGCAATCAGTTAGTGTGTACGGCTATTAACCAAAAGGTTGGTGGTTCAATCCCACCCAGGGACGTAATTGACCTTGTTATCAGATTTTGGTGATCTTTAAGTAGACAAGTCAAATTTCATACCCCCTGTTATGGTGTAGGGTACCTGGCCTTCTCTGATGTAATCAGAGTTAGATTTGATTCAGTGATTTTATAAAAACATCTAGGAAGCACAATTTAGCAGTGGGTTGCAGAGAAAAAGAAATATGCTGGCAAAAAAATCAAATTGCGTGATTAAACAGCTCTTCATTTTCTGGCTTTATTTTTATGCTAACAAATTTGTTCTCTGAAAAGTGTCCACAAAGCCAAGTCTCTGATTAACACCTTTGTAGGGATGGTTTTTCACCTATTACTAAATTAAACTTGCTTCATTGGAAAGGCAGCAAGATGTATCCTCATTTCAATGTCTACTGAAATAATACAGGTTGACACCAGGAAACATTAACGCCACTGCATCCTTGCTGCTTTCTCATGTGGAAGTCTGTTTAATGTGAAAACAAGGTGATATCTAATTAGCACACAGGTAAGGAATTAAGAAAATCTTTATTTAAGGGTGAAGATGTTTCTCACAAAATTGTTGACCCAATGCATCATTGAAATTCAAGCTGGAAAGATGATTTTAATATATCACTTGTACATTTTGTATTGCTCTTCTGGTGACAATGTAGTTTGTTTTTGTCAATTACCATTTTAATAATAGGGTAAAGAAAATGAAGTGGATTTTTGAAAGAAAACAATACTGTCAATATACTATTAAAACAAATTAAAATGGTAAAAGTTATTGTACTTTAAGTAAAAATAAAAGAGACAAAATATCAATCCCAGTTTTGGATTACTTTAATTAACAAAAAAAATGCATATAGCAGAGGATAGTTTCAATCTGCCTACCTCTGGGTTATGGGCCCAGCATGCTTCCATTGCAGTATTCTGCTGCACATGTAAGTGCAAGAGATCCTGAAGCACTCACTCATCATGGGAAAGTACCAATGTGTTTCTTCGTTGGTTGATGGAAGAAACATCTTACAAAAACTCTCCAGATTATTGACTTTTTAAAGTTTTTCTAGGAAACGTTTTAGATGAATGCTTATTAGCCTTTGTCAGTATGGACTTTTGCAAAGTGTCTCTGTGGCGCAATCGGTTAGTGTGTTTGGTTATTAACCAAAAGGTTGGTGGTTCAATCCCACCAAGGGACGTAATTAACCTTGTGATCAGATTTTGGTGATATTTAAGTAGACAAGTCAAAATTTCAAACCTCCTCTTATGGTGTAGGGTACCTGGCCTTCTCTGATGTAATCAGAGTTAGATTTGATTCAGTGATTTTATAAAAAACAGCTAGGAAGCACAATTTAGCAGTGGGTTGCAGAGAAAAAAAATATGCTGGCAAAAAAATCCAATCGAGTGATTAAACAGCTCTTCATTTTCTGGCTTTATTTTTATGCTAACAAATTTGTTCTCTGAAAAGTGTCCACAAAGCCAAGTCTCTGATTAACACCTTTGTAAGGATGGTTTTTCACCTATTACTAAATTAAACTTGCTTCATTGGAAAGGCAGCAAGATGCGTCCTCATTTCAATGTCTACTGAAATAATACAAGTTGACACCAGGAAACATTAACGCCACTGCATCCTTGCTGCTTTCTCATGTGGAAGTCTGTTTAATGTGAAAACAAGGTGATATCTAATTAGCACACAGGTAAGGAATTAAGAAAATCTTTATTTAAGGGTGAAGATGTTTCTCACAAAATTGTTGACCCAATGCAACATTGAAATTCAAGCTGGAAAGATGATTTTAATATATCACTTGTACATTTTGTATTGCTCTTCTGGTGACAATGTAGTTTGTTTTTGTCAATTACCATTTTAATAATAGGGTAAAGAAAATGAAGTGGATTTTTGAAAGAAAACAATACTGTCAATATACTATTAAAACAAATTAAAATGGTAAAAGTTATTGTACTTTAAGTAAAAATAAAAGAGACAAAATATCAATCCCAGTTTTGGATTACTTTAATTAACAAAAAAAATGCATATAGCAGAGGATAGTTTCAATCTGCCTACCTCTGGGTTATGGGCCCAGCATGCTTCCATTGCAGTATTCTGCTGCACATGTAAGTGCAAGAGATCCTGAAGCACTCACTCATCATGGGAAAGTACCAATGTGTTTCTTCGTTGGTTGATGGAAGAAACATCTTACAAAAACTCTCCAGATTATTGACTTTTTAAAGTTTTTCTAGGAAACGTTTTAGATGAATGCTTATTAGCCTTTGTCAGTATGGACTTTTGCAAAGTGTCTCTGTGGCGCAATCGGTTAGTGTGTTTGGCTATTAACCAAAAGGTTGGTGGTTCAATCCCACCAAGGGACGTAATTAACCTTGTGATCAGATTTTGGCGATATTTAAGTAGACAAGTCAAAATTTCAAACCTCCTCTTATGGTGTAGGGTACCTGGCCTTCTCTGATGTAATCAGAGTTAGATTTGATTCAGTGATTTTATAAAAAACAGCTAGGAAGCACAATTTAGCAGTGGGTTGCAGAGAAAAAAAATATGCTGGCAGAAAAATCCAATCGAGTGATTAAACAGCTCTTCATTTTCTGGCTTTATTTTTATGCTAACAAATTTGTTCTCTGAAAAGTGTCCACAAAGCCAAGTCTCTGATTAACACCTTTGTAAGGATGGTTTTTCACCTATTACTAAATTAAACTTGCTTCATTGGAAAGGTAGCAAGATGCATCCTCATTTCAATGTCTACTGAAATAATACAAGTTGACACCAGGAAACATTAACGCCACTGCATCCTTGCTGCTTTCTCATGTGGAAGTCTGTTTAATGTGAAAACAAGGTGATATATAATTAGCACACAGGTAAGGAATTAAGAAAATCTTTATTTAAGGGTGAAGATGTTTCTCACAAAATTGTTGACCCAATGCAACATTGAAATTCAAGCTGGAAAGATGATTTTAATATATCACTTGTACATTTTGTATTGCTCTTCTGGTGACAATGTAGTTTGTTTTTGTCAATTACCATTTTAATAATAGGGTAAAGAAAATGAAGTGGATTTTTGAAAGAAAACAATACTGTCAATATACTATTAAAACAAATTAAAATGGTAAAAGTTATTGTACTTTAAGTAAAAATAAAAGAGCCAAAATATCAATCCCAGTTTTGGATTACTTTAATTAACAAAAAAAAAAATGCATATAGCAGAGGATAGTTTCAATCTGCCTACCTCTCGGTTATGAGCCCAGCATGCTTCCATTGCAGTACTCTGCTGCACATGTAAGTTCAAGAGATCCTGAAGCACTCACTCATCATGGGAAAGTACCAATGTGTTTCTTCGTTGGTTGATGGAAGAAACATCTTACAAAAACTCTCCAGATTATTGACTTTTTAAAGTTTTTCTAGGAAACGTTTTAGATGAATGCTTATTAGCCTTTGTCAGTATGGACTTTTGCAAAGTGTCTCTGTGGCGCAATCAGTTAGTATGTACGGCTATTAACCAAAAGGTTGGTGGTTCAATCCCACCCAGGGACCTAATTGACCTTGTTATCAGATTTTGGTGATCTTTAAGTAGACAAGTCAAAATTTCAAACCCCCTGTTATGGTGTAGGGTACCTGGCCTTCTCTGATGTAATCAGAGTTAGATTTGATTCAGTGATTTTATAAAAACAGCTAGGAAGCACAATTTAGCAGTGGGTTGCAGAGAAAAAAAATATGCTGGCAGAAAAATCCAATTGAGTGATTAAACAGCTCTTTATTTTCTGGCTTTATTTTTATGCTAACAAATTTGTTCTCTGAAAAGTGTCCACAAAGCCAAGTCTCTGATTAACACCTTTGTAAGGATGGTTTTTCACCTATTACTAAATTAAACTTGCTTCATTGGAAAGGCAGCAAGATGCATCCTCATTTCAATGTCTACAGAAATAATACAGGTTGACACCAGGAAACATTAACGCCACTGCATCCTTGCTGCTTTCTCATGTGGAAGTCTGTTAAATGTGAAAACAAGGTGATATCTAATTAGCACACAGGTAAGGAATTAAGAAAATCTTTATTTAAGGGTGAAGATGTTTCTCACAAAATCGTTGCCCCAATGCATCATTGAAATTCAAGCTGGAAAGATGATTTTAATATATCACTTGTACATTTTGTATTGCTCTTCTGGTGACAATGTAGTTTGTTTTTGTCAATTACCATTTTAATAATAGGGTAAAGAAAATTAAGTGGATTTTTGAAAGAAAACAATACTGTCAATATACTATTAAAACAAATTAAAATGGTAAAAGTTATTGTACTTTAAGTAAAAATAAAAGAGCCAAAATATCAATCCCAGTTTTGGATTACTTTAATTAACAAACAAAAAAATGCATATAGCAGAGGATAGTTTCAATCTGCCTTTCCTCTGGGTTATGGGCCCAGCATGCTTCCATTGCTGTACTCTGCTGCACATGTAAGTGCAAGAGATCCTGAAGCACTCACTCATCATGGGAAAGTACCAATGTGTTTCTTCGTTGGTTGATAGAAGAAACATCTTACAAAAACTCTCCAGATTATTGATTTTTTTAAGTTTTTCTAGGAAACGTTTTAGATGAATGCTTATTAGCATTTGTCAGTATGTACTTTTGCAAAGTGTCTCTGTGGTGCAATCAGTTAGTGTGTACGGCTATTAACCAAAAGGTTGGTGGTTCAATCCCACCCAGGGACGTAATTGACCTTGTTATCAGATTTTGGTGATCTTTAAGTAGACAAGTCAAATTTCATACCCCCTGTTATGGTGCAGGGTACCTGGCCTTCTCTGATGTAATCAGAGTTAGATTTGATTCAGTGATTTTATAAAAACATCTAGGAAGCACAATTTAGCAGTGGGTTGCAGAGAAAAAGAAATATGCTGGCAAAAAAATCAAATTGCGTGATTAAACAGCTCTTCATTTTCTGGCTTTATTTTTATGCTAACAAATTTGTTCTCTGAAAAGTGTCCACAAAGCCAAGTCTCTGATTAACACCTTTGTAGGGATGGTTTTTCACCTATTACTAAATTAAACTTGCTTCATTGGAAAGGCAGCAAGATGTATCCTCATTTCAATGTCTACTGAAATAATACAGGTTGACACCAGGAAACATTAACGCCACTGCATCCTTGCTGCTTTCTCATGTGGAAGTCTTTTTAATGTGAAAACAAGGTGATATCTAATTAGCACACAGGTAAGATATTAAGAAAATCTTTATTTAAGGGTGAAGATGTTTCTCACAAAATTGTTGACCCAATGCATCATTGAAATTCAAGCTGGAAAGATGATTTTAATATATCACTTGTACATTTTGTATTGCTCTTCTGGTGACAATGTAGTTTGTTTTTGTCAATTACCATTTTAATAATAGGGTAAAGAAAATGAAGTGGATTTTTGAAAGAAAACATTACTGTCAATATACTATTAACACAAATTAAAATGGTAAAAGTTATTGTACTTTAAGTAAAAATAAAAGAGACAAAATATCAATCCCAGTTTTGGATTACTTTAATTAACAAAAAAAATGCATATAGCAGAGGATAGTTTCAATCTGCCTACCTCTGGGTTATGAGCCCAGCATGCTTCCATTGCAGTACTCTCCTGCACATGTAAGTGCAAGAGATCATGAAGCACTCACTCATCATGGGAAAGTACCAATGTGTTTCTTCGTTGGTTGATGGAAGAAACATCTTACAAAAACTCTCCAGATTATTGACTTTTTAAAGTTTTTCTAGGAAACGTTTTAGATGAATGCTTATTAGCCTTTGTCAGTATGGACTTTTGCAAAGTGTCTCTGTGGCGCAATCGGTTAGTGTGTTTGGCTATTAACCAAAAGGTTGGTGGTTCAATCCCACCCAGGGACGTAATTAACCTTGTGATCAGATTTTGGTGATATTTAAGTAGACAAGTCAAAATTTCAAACCTCCTCTTATGGTGTAGGGTACATGGCCTTCTCTGATGTAATCAGAGTTAGATTTGATTCAGTGATTTTATAAAAAACAGCTAGGAAGCACAATTTAGCAGTGGGTTGCAGAGAAAAAAAATATGCTGGCAGAAAAATCCAATCGAGTGATTAAACAGCTCTTCATTTTCTGGCTTTATTTTTATGCTAACAAATTTGTTCTCTGAAAAGTGTCCACAAAGCCAAGTCTCTGATTAACACCTTTGTAAGGATGGTTTATCACCTATTACTAAATTAAACTTGCTTCATTGGAAAGGCAGCAAGATGCATCCTCATTTCAATGTCTACTGAAATAATACAAGTTGACACCAGGAAACATTAACGCCACTGCATCCTTGCTGCTTTCTCATGTGGAAGTCTGTTTAATGTGAAAACAAGGTGATATCTAATTAGCACACAGGTAAGGAATTAAGAAAATCTTTATTTAAGGGTGAAGATGTTTCTCACAAAATTGTTGACCCAATGCAACATTGAAATTCAAGCTGGAAAGATGATTTTAATATATCACTTGTACATTTTGTATTGCTCTTCTGGTGACAATGTAGTTTGTTTTTGTCAATTACCATTTTAATAATAGGGTAAAGAAAATGAAGTGGATTTTTGAAAGAAAACAATACTGTCAATATACTATTAAAACAAATTAAAATGGTAAAAGTTATTGTACTTTAAGTAAAAATAAAAGAGACAAAATATCAATCCCAGTTTTGGATTACTTTAATTAACAAAAAAAAAAATGCATATAGCAGATGATAGTTTCAATCTGCCTACCTCTCGGTTATGGGCCCAGCATGCTTCCATTGCTGTACTCTGCTGCACATGTAAGTTCAAGAGATCCTGAAGCACTCACTCATCATGGGAAAGTACCAATGTGTTTCTTCGTTGGTTGATGGAAGAAACATCTTACAAAAACTCTCCAGATTATTGACTTTTTAAAGTTTTTCTAGGAAACGTTTTAGATGAATGCTTATTAGCCTTTGTCAGTATGGACTTTTTGCAAAGTGTCTCTGTGGCGCAATCAGTTAGTGTGTACGGCTATTAACCAAAAGGTTGGTGGTTCAATCCCACCCAGGGACGTAATTGACATTGTTATCAGATTTTGGTGATCTTTAAGTAGACAAGTCAAATTTCATACCCCCTGTTATGGTGTAGGGTACCTGGCCTTCTCTGATGTAATCAGAGTTAGATTTGATTCAGTGATTTTATAAAAACAGCTTGGAAGCACAATTTAGCAGTGGGTTGCAGAGAAAAAAAATATGCTGGCAGAAAAATCCAATTGAGTGATTAAACAGCTCTTTATTTTCTGGCTTTATTTTTATGCTAACAAATTTGTTCTCTGAAAAGTGTCCACAAAGCCAAGTCTCTGATTAACACCTTTGTAAGGATGGTTTTTCACCTATTACTAAATTAAACTTGCTTCATTGGAAAGGCAGCAAGATGCATCCTCATTTCAATGTCTACTGAAATAATACAGGTTGACACCAGGAAACATTAACGCCACTGCATCCTTGCTGCTTTCTCATGTGGAAGTCTGTTTAATGTGAAAACAAGGTGATATCTAATTAGCACACAGGTAAGGAATTAAGAAAATCTTTATTTAAGGGTGAAGATGTTTCTCACAAAATCGTTGCCCCAATGCATCATTGAAATTCAAGCTGGAAAGATGATTTTAATATATCACTTGTACATTTTGTATTGCTCTTCTGGTGACAATGTAGTTTGTTTTTGTCAATTACCATTTTAATAATAGGGTAAAGAAAATTAAGTGGATTTTTGAAAGAAAACAATACTGTCAATATACTATTAAAACAAATTAAAATGGTAAAAGTTATTGTACTTTAAGTAAAAATAAAAGAGCCAAAATATCAATCCCAGTTTTGGATTACTTTAATTAACAAACAAAAAAATGCATATAGCAGAGGATAGTTTCAATCTGCCTACCTCTGGGTTATGGGCCCAGCATGCTTCCATAGCTGTACTCTGCTGCACATGTAAGTGCAAGAGATCCTGAAGCACTCACTCATCATGGGAAAGTACCAATGTGTTTCTTCGTTGGTTGATAGAAGAAACATCTTACAAAAACTCTCCAGATTATTGACTTTTTTAAGTTTTTCTAGGAAACGTTTTAGATGAATGCTTATTAGCATTTGTCAGTAAGTACTTTTTGCAAAGTGTCTCTGTGGCGCAATCAGTTAGTGTGTACGGCTATTAACCAAAAGGTTGGTGGTTCAATCCCACCCAGGGACGTAATTGACATTGTTATCAGATTTTGGTGATCTTTAAGTAGACAAGTCAAATTTCATACCCCCTGTTATGGTGTAGGGTACCTGGCCTTCTCTGATGTAATCAGAGTTAGATTTGATTCAGTGATTTTATAAAAACATCTAGGAAGCACAATTTAGGAGTGGGTTGCAGAGAAAAAGAAATATGCTGGCAAAAAAACCAAATTGCGTGATTAAACAGCTCTTCATTTTCTGGCTTTATTTTTATGCTAACAAATTTGTTCTCTGAAAAGTGTCCACAAAGCCAAGTCTCTGATTAACACCTTTGTAGGGATGGTTTTTCACCTATTACTAAATTAAACTTGCTTCATTGGAAAGGCAGCAAGATGTATCCTCATTTCAATGTCTACTGAAATAATACAGGTTGACACCAGGAAACATTAACGCCACTGCATCCTTGCTGCTTTCTCATGTGGAAGTCTGTTTAATGTGAAAACAAGGTGATATCTAATTAGCACACAGGTAAGGAATTAAGAAAATCTTTATTTAAGGGTGAAGATGTTTCTCACAAAATCGTTGCCCCAATGCATCATTGAAATTCAAGCTGGAAAGATGATTTTAATATATCACTTGTACATTTTGTATTGCTCTTCTGGTGACAATGTAGTTTGTTTTTGTCAATTACCATTTTAATAATAGGGTAAAGAAAATGAAGTGGATTTTTGAAAGAAAACAATACTGTCAATATACTATTAAAACAAATTAAAATGGTAAAAGTTATTGTACTTAAAGTAAAAATAAAAGAGACAAAATATCAATCCCAGTTTTGGATTACTTTAATTAACAAACAAAAAAATGCATATAGCAGAGGATAGTTTCAATCTGCCTACCTCTGGGTTATGGACCCAGCATGCTTCCATTACAGTACTCTGCTGCACATGTAAGTGCAAGAGATCCTGAAGCACTCACTCATCATGGGAAAGTACCAATGTGTTTCTTCGTTGGTTGATGGAAGAAACATCTTACAAAAACTCTCCAGATTATTGACTTTTTAAAGTTTTTCTAGGAAACGTTTTAGATGAATGCTTATTAGCCTTTGTCAGTATGGACTTTTGCAAAGTGTTTCTGTGGCGCAATCAGTTAGTATGTACGGCTATTAACCATAAGGTTGGTGGTTCAATCCCACCCAGGGACCTAATTGACCTTGTTATCAGATTTTGGTGATCTTTAAGTAGACAAGTCAAAATTTCAAACCCCCTGTTATGGTGTAGGGTACCTGGCCTTCTCTGATGTAATCAGAGTTAGATTTGATTCAGTGATTTTATAAAAACAGCTAGGAAGCACAATTTAGCAGTGGGTTGCAGAGAAAAAAAATATGCTGGCAGAAAAATCCAATTGAGTGATTAAACAGCTCTTCATTTTCTGGCTTTATTTTTATGCTAACAAATTTGTTCTCTGAAAAGTGTCCACAAAGCCAAGTCTCTGATTAACACCTTTGTAAGGATGGTTTTTCACCTATTACTAAATTAAACTTGCTTCATTGGAAAGGCAGCAAGATGCATCCTCATTTCAATGTCTACTGAAATAATACAAGTTGACACCAGGAAACATTAACGCCACTGCATCCTTGCTGCTTTCTCATGTGGAAGTCTGTTTAATATGAAAACAAGGTGATATCTAATTAGCACACAGGTAAGGAATTAAGAAAATCTTTATTTAAGGGTTAAGATGTTTCTCACAAAATCGTTGCCCCAATGCATCATTGAAATTCAAGCTGGAAATATGATTTTAATATATCACTTGTACATTTTGTATTGCTCTTCTGGTGACAATGTAGTTTGTTTTTGTCAATTACCATTTTAATAATAGGGTAAAGAAAATGAAGTGGATTTTTGAAAGAAAACAATACTGTCAATATACTATTAAAACAAATTAAAATGGTAAAAGTTATTGTACTTTAAGTAAAAATAAAAGAGACAAAATATCAATCCCAGTTTTGGATTACTTTAATTAACAAAAAAAATGCATATAGCAGAGGATAGTTTCAATCTGCCTACCTCTGGGTTATGGGCCCAGCATGCTTCCATTGCAGTACTCTGCTGCACATGTAAGTGCAAGAGATCCTGAAGCACTCACTCATCATGGGAAAGTACCAATGTGTTTCTTCGTTGGTTGATGGAAGAAACATCTTACAAAAACTCTCCAGATTATTGACTTTTTAAAGTTTTTCTAGGAAACGTTTTAGATGAATGCTTATTAGCCTTTGTCAGTATGGACTTTTGCAAAGTGTCTCTGTGGCACAATCGGTTAGTGTGTTTGGCTATTAACCAAAAGGTTGGTGGTTCAATCTTACCCAGGGATGTAATTAACCTTGTGATCAAATTTTGGTGATATTTAAGTAGACAAGTCAAAATTTCAAACCTCCTCTTATGGTGTAGGGTACCTGGCCTTCTCTGATGTAATCAGAGTTAGATTTGATTCAGTGATTTTATAAAAAACAGCTAGGAAGCACAATTTAGCAGTGGGTTGCAGAGAAAAAAAATATGCTGGCAGAAAAATCCAATCGAGTGATTAAACAGCTCTTCATTTTCTGGCTTTATTTTTATGCTAACAAATTTGTTCTCTGAAAAGTGTCCACAAAGCCAAGTCTCTGATTAACACCTTTGTAAGGATGGTTTTTCACCTATTACTAAATTAAACTTGCTTCATTGGAAAGGCAGCAAGATGCATCCTCATTTCAATGTCTACTGAAATAATACAAGTTGACACCAGGAAACATTAACGCCACTGCATCCTTGCTGCTTTCTCATGTGGAAGTCTGTTTAATGTGAAAACAAGGTGATATCTAATTAGCACACAGGTAAGGAATTAAGAAAATCTTTATTTAAGGGTGAAGATGTTTCTCACAAAATTGTTGACCCAATGCAACATTGAAATTCAAGCTGGAAAGATGATTTTAATATATCACTTGTACATTTTGTATTGCTCTTCTGGTGACAATGTAGTTTGTTTTTGTCAATTACCATTTTAATAATAGGGTAAAGAAAATGAAGTGGATTTTTGAAAGAAAACAATACTGTCAATATACTATTAAAACAAATTAAAATGGTAAAAGTTATTGTACTTTAAGTAAAAATAAAAGAGACAAAATATCAATCCCAGTTTTGGATTACTTTAATTAACAAACAAAAAAATGCATATAGCAGAGGATAGTTTCAACCTGCCTACCTCTGGGTTATGGGCCCAGCATGCTTCCATTGCTGTACTCTGCTGCACATGTAAGTGCAAGAGATCCTGAAGCACTCACTCATCATGGGAAAGTACCAATGTGTTTCTTCGTTGGTTGATAGAAGAAACATCTTACAAAAACTCTCCAGATTATTGACTTTTTTAAGTTTTTCTAGGAAACGTTTTAGATGAATGCTTATTAGCATTTGTCAGTATGTACTTTTGCAAAGTGTCTCTGTGGCGCAATCAGTTAGTGTGTACGGCTATTAACCAAAAGGTTGGTGGTTCAATCCCACCCAGGGACGTAATTGACCTTGTTATCAGATTTTGGTGATCTTTAAGTAGACAAGTCAAATTTCATACCCCCTGTTATGGTGTAGGGTACCTGGCCTTCTCTGATGTAATCAGAGTTAGATTTGATTCAGTGATTTTATAAAAACATCTAGGAAGCACAATTTAGCAGTGGGTTGCAGAGAAAAAGAAATATGCTGGCAAAAAAATCAAATTGCGTGATTAAACAGCTCTTCATTTTCTGGCTTTATTTTTATGCTAACAAATTTGTTCTCTGAAAAGTGTCCACAAAGCCAAGTCTCTGATTAACACCTTTGTAGGGATGGTTTTTCACCTATTACTAAATTAAACTTGCTTCATTGGAAAGGCAGCAAGATGTATCCTCATTTCAATGTCTACTGAAATAATACAGGTTGACACCAGGAAACATTAACGCCACTGCATCCTTGCTGCTTTCTCATGTGGAAGTCTGTTTAATGTGAAAACAAGGTGATATCTAATTAGCACACAGGTAAGGAATTAAGAAAATCTTTATTTAAGGGTGAAGATGTTTCTCACAAAATTGTTGACCCAATGCATCATTGAAATTCAAGCTGGAAAGATGATTTTAATATATCACTTGTACATTTTGTATTGCTCTTCTGGTGACAATGTAGTTTGTTTTTGTCAATTACCATTTTAATAATAGGGTAAAGAAAATGAAGTGGATTTTTGAAAGAAAACAATACTGTCAATATACTATTAAAACAAATTAAAATGGTAAAAGTTATTGTACTTTAAGTAAAAATAAAAGAGACAAAATATCAATCCCAGTTTTGGATTACTTTAATTAACAAAAAAAATGCATATAGCAGAGGATAGTTTCAATCTGCCTACCTCTGGGTTATGGGCCCAGCATGCTTCCATTGCAGTATTCTGCTGCACATGTAAGTGCAAGAGATCCTGAAGCACTCACTCGTCATGGGAAAGTACCAATGTGTTTCTTCGTTGGTTGATGGAAGAAACATCTTACAAAAACTCTCCAGATTATTGACTTTTTAAAGTTTTTCTAGGAAACGTTTTAGATGAATGCTTATTAGCCTTTGTCAGTATGGACTTTTGCAAAGTGTCTCTGTGGCGCAATCGGTTAGTGTGTTTGGCTATTAACCAAAAGGTTGGTGGTTCAATCTCACCCAGGGATGTAATTAACCTTGTGATCAAATTTTGGTGATATTTAAGTAGACAAGTCAAAATTTCAAACCTCCTCTTATGGTGTAGGGTACCTGGCCTTCTCTGATGTAATCAGAGTTAGATTTGATTCAGTGATTTTATAAAAAACAGCTAGGAAGCACAATTTAGCAGTGGGTTGCAGAGAAAAAAAATATGCTGGCAGAAAAATCCAATCGAGTGATTAAACAGCTCTTCATTTTCTGGCTTTATTTTTATGCTAACAAATTTGTTCTCTGAAAAGTGTCCACAAAGCCAAGTCTCTGATTAACACCTTTGTAAGGATGGTTTTTCACCTATTACTAAATTAAACTTGCTTCATTGGAAAGGCAGCAAGATGCATCCTCATTTCAATGTCTACTGAAATAATACAAGTTGACACCAGGAAACATTAACGCCACTGCATCCTTGCTGCTTTCTCATGTGGAAGTCTGTTTAATGTGAAAACAAGGTGATATCTAATTAGCACACAGGTAAGGAATTAAGAAAATCTTTATTTAAGGGTGAAGATGTTTCTCACAAAATTGTTGACCCAATGCAACATTGAAATTCAAGCTGGAAAGATGATTTTAATATATCACTTGTACATTTTGTATTGCTCTTCTGGTGACAATGTAGTTTGTTTTTGTCAATTACCATTTTAATAATAGGGTAAAGAAAATGAAGTGGATTTTTGAAAGAAAACAATACTGTCAATATACTATTAAAACAAATTAAAATGGTAAAAGTTATTGTACTTTAAGTAAAAATAAAAGAGACAAAATATCAATCCCAGTTTTGGATTACTTTAATTAACAAAAAAAAATGCATATAGCAGAGGATAGTTTCAATCTGCCTATCTCTCGGTTATGAGCCCAGCATGCTTCCATTGCAGTACTCTGCTGCACATGTAAGTTCAAGAGATCCTGAAGCACTCACTCATCATGGGAAAGTACCAATGTGTTTCTTCGTTGGTTGATGGAAGAAACATCTTACAAAAACTCTCCAGATTATTGACTTTTTAAAGTTTTTCTAGGAAACGTTTTAGATGAATGCTTATTAGCCTTTGTCAGTATGGACTTTCGCAAAGTGTCTCTATGGCGCAATCAGTTAGTATGTACGGCTATTAACCAAAAGGTTGGTGGTTCAATCCCACCCAGGGACCTAATTGACCTTGTTATCAGATTTTGGTGATCTTTAAGTAGACAAGTCAAAATTTCAAACCCCCTGTTATGGTGTAGGGTACCTGGCCTTCTCTGATGTAATCAGAGTTAGATTTGATTCAGTGATTTTATAAAAACAGCTAGGAAGCACAATTTAGCAGTGGGTTGCAGAGAAAAAAAATATGCTGGCAGAAAAATCCAATTGAGTGATTAAACAGCTCTTTATTTTCTGGCTTTATTTTTATGCTAACAAATTTGTTCTCTGAAAAGTGTCCACAAAGCCAAGTCTCTGATTAACACCTTTGTAAGGATGGTTTTTCACCTATTACTAAATTAAACTTGCTTCATTGGAAAGGCAGCAAGATGCATCCTCATTTCAATGTCTACTGAAATAATACAGGTTGACACCAGGAAACATTAACGCCACTGCATCCTTGCTGCTTTCTCATGTGGAAGTCTGTTAAATGTGAAAACAAGGTGATATCTAATTAGCACACAGGTAAGGAATCAAGAAAATCTTTATTTAAGGGTGAAGATGTTTCTCACAAAATCGTTGCCCCAATGCATCATTGAAATTCAAGCTGGAAAGATGATTTTAATATATCACTTGTACATTTTGTATTGCTCTTCTGGTGACAATGTAGTTTGTTTTTGTCAATTACCATTTTAATAATAGGGTAAAGAAAATGAAGTGGATTTTTGAAAGAAAACAATACTGTCAATATACTATTAACACAAATTAAAATGGTAAAAGTTATTGTACTTTAAGTAAAAATAAAAGAGACAAAATATCAATCCCAGTTTTGGATTACTTTAATTAACAAAAAAAATGCATATAGCAGAGGATAGTTTCAATCTGCCTACCTCTGGGTTATGAGCCCAGCATGCTTCCATTGCAGTACTCTCCTGCACATGTAAGTGCAAGAGATCATGAAGCACTCACTCATCATGGGAAAGTACCAATGTGTTTCTTCGTTGGTTGATGGAAGAAACATCTTACAAAAACTCTCCAGATTATTGACTTTTTAAAGTTTTTCTAGGAAACGTTTTAGATGAATGCTTATTAGCCTTTGTCAGTATGGACTTTTGCAAAGTGTCTCTGTGGCACAATCGGTTAGTGTGTTTGGCTATTAACCAAAAGGTTGGTGGTTCAATCCCACCCAGGGACGTAATTAACCTTGTGATCAGATTTTGGTGATATTTAAGTAGACAAGTCAAAATTTCAAACCTCCTCTTATGGTGTAGGGTACATGGCCTTCTCTGATGTAATCAGTTAGATTTGATTCAGTGATTTTATAAAAAACAGCTAGGAAGCACAATTTAGCAGTGGGTTGCAGAGAAAAAAAATATGCTGGCAGAAAAATCCAATCGAGTGATTAAACAGCTCTTCATTTTCTGGCTTTATTTTTATGCTAACAAATTTGTTCTCTGAAAAGTGTCCACAAAGCCAAGTCTCTGATTAACACCTTTGTAAGGATGGTTTATCACCTATTACTAAATTAAACTTGCTTCATTGGAAAGGCAGCAAGATGCATCCTCATTTCAATGTCTACTGAAATAATACAAGTTGACACCAGGAAACATTAACGCCACTGCATCCTTGCTGCTTTCTCATGTGGAAGTCTGTTTAATGTGAAAACAAGGTGATATCTAATTAGCACACAGGTAAGGAATTAAGAAAATCTTTATTTAAGGGTGAAGATGTTTCTCACAAAATTGTTGACCCAATGCAACATTGAAATTCAAGCTGGAAAGATGATTTTAATATATCACTTGTACATTTTGTATTGCTCTTCTGGTGACAATGTAGTTTGTTTTTGTCAATTACCATTTTAATAATAGGGTAAAGAAAATGAAGTGGATTGTTGAAAGAAAACAATACTGTCAATACACTATTAAAACAAATTAAAATGGTAAAAGTTATTGTACTTTAAGTAAAAATAAAAGAGACAAAATATCAATCCCAGTTTTGGATTACTTTAATTAACAAAAAAAAAATGCATATAGCAGAGGATAGTTTCAATCTGCCTACCTCTCGGTTATGAGCCCAGCATGCTTCCATTGCAGTACTCTGCTGCACATGTAAGTTCAAGAGATCCTGAAGCACTCACTCATCATGGGAAAGTACCAATGTGTTTCTTCGTTGGTTGATGGAAGAAACATCTTACAAAAACTCTCCAGATTATTGACTTTTTAAAGTTTTTCTAGGAAACGTTTTAGATGAATGCTTATTAGCCTTTGTCAGTATGGACTTTTTGCAAAGTGTCTCTGTGGCGCAATCAGTTAGTGTGTACGGCTATTAACCAAAAGGTTGGTGGTTCAATCCCACATAGGGACCTAATTGACCTTGTTATCAGATTTTGGTGATCTTTAAGTAGACAAGTCATAATTTCAAACCCCCTGTTATGGTGTAGGGTACCTGGCCTTCTCTGATGTAATCAGAGTTAGATTTGATTCAGTGATTTTATAAAAACAGCTAGGAAGCACAATTTAGCAGTGGGTTGCAGAGAAAAAAAATATGCTGGCAGAAAAATCCAATTGAGTGATTAAACAGCTCTTTATTTTCTGGCTTTATTTTTATGCTAACAAATTTGTTCTCTGAAAAGTGTCCACAAAGCCAAGTCTCTGATTAACACCTTTGTAAGGATGGTTTTTCACCTATTACTAAATTAAACTTGCTTCATTGGAAAGGCAGCAAGATGCATCCTCATTTCAATGTCTACTGAAATAATACAGGTTGACACCAGGAAACATTAACGCCACTGCATCCTTGCTGCTTTCTCATGTGGAAGTCTGTTTAATGTGAAAACAAGGTGATATCTAATTAGCACACAGGTAAGGAATTAAGAAAATCTTTATTTAAGGGTGAAGATGTTTCTCACAAAATCGTTGCCCCAATGCATCATTGAAATTCAAGCTGGAAAGATGATTTTAATATATCACTTGTACATTTTGTATTGCTCTTCTGGTGACAATGTAGTTTGTTTTTGTCAATTACCATTTTAATAATAGGGTAAAGAAAATTAAGTGGATTTTTGAAAGAAAACAATACTGTCAATATACTATTAAAACAAATTAAAATGGTAAAAGTTATTGTACTTTAAGTAAAAATAAAAGAGCCAAAATATCAATCCCAGTTTTGGATTACTTTAATTAACAAACAAAAAAATGCATATAGCAGAGGATAGTTTCAATCTGCCTACCTCTGGGTTATGGGCCCAGCATGCTTCCATTGCTGTACTCTGCTGCACATGTAAGTGCAAGAGATCATGAAGCACTCACTCATCATGGGAAAGTACCAATGTGTTTCTTCGTTGGTTGATGGAAGAAACATCTTACAAAAACTCTCCAGATTATTGACTTTTTAAAGTTTTTCTAGGAAACGTTTTAGATGAATGCTTATTAGCCTTTGTCAGTATGGACTTTTGCAAAGTGTCTCTGTGGCGCAATCGGTTAGTGTGTTTGGCTATTAACCAAAAGGTTGGTGGTTCAATCCCACCCAGGGACGTAATTAACCTTGTGATCAGATTTTGGTGATATTTAAGTAGACAAGTCAAAATTTCAAACCTCCTCTTATGGTGTAGGGTACATGGCCTTCTCTGATGTAATCAGAGTTAGATTTGATTCAGTGATTTTATAAAAAAACAGCTAGGAAGCACAATTTAGCAGTGGGTTGCAGAGAAAAAAAATATGCTGGCAGAAAAATCCAATCGAGTGATTAAACAGCTCTTCATTTTCTGGCTTTATTTTTATGCTAACAAATTTGTTCTCTGAAAAGTGTCCACAAAGTCAAGTCTCTGATTAACACCTTTGTAAGGATGGTTTATCACCTATTACTAAATTAAACTTGCTTCATTGGAAAGGCAGCAAGATGCATCCTCATTTCAATGTCTACTGAAATAATACAAGTTGACACCAGGAAACATTAACGCCACTGCATCCTTGCTGCTTTCTCATGTGGAAGTCTGTTTAATGTGAAAACAAGGTGATATCTAATTAGCACACAGGTAAGGAATTAAGAAAATCTTTATTTAAGGGTGAAGATGTTTCTCACAAAATTGTTGACCCAATGCAACATTGAAATTCAAGCTGGAAAGATGATTTTAATATATCACTTGTACATTTTGTATTGCTCTTCTGGTGACAATGTAGTTTGTTTTTGTCAATTACCATTTTAATAATAGGGTAAAGAAAATGAAGTGGATTTTTGAAAGAAAACAATACTGTCAATACACTATTAAAACAAATTAAAATGGTAAAAGTTATTGTACTTTAAGTAAAAATAAAAGAGACAAAATATCAATCCCAGTTTTGGATTACTTTAATTAACAAAAAAAAAAAAATGCATATAGCAGAGGATAGTTTCAATCTGCCTACCTCTCGGTTATGAGCCCAGCATGCTTCCATTGCAGTACTCTGCTGCACATGTAAGTTCAAGAGATCCTGAAGCACTCACTCATCATGGGAAAGTACCAATGTGTTTCTTCGTTGGTTGATGGAAGAAACATCTTACAAAAACTCTCCAGATTATTGACTTTTTAAAGTTTTTCTAGGAAACGTTTTAGATGAATGCTTATTAGCCTTTGTCAGTATGGACTTTTTGCAAAGTGTCTCTGTGGCGCAATCAGTTAGTGTGTACGGCTATTAACCAAAAGGTTGGTGGTTCAATCCCACCTAATTGACCTTGTTATCAGATTTTGGTGATCTTTAAGTAGACAAGTCATAATTTCAAACCCCCTGTTATGGTGTAGGGTACCTGGCCTTCTCTGATGTAATCAGAGTTAGATTTGATTCAGTGATTTTATAAAAACAGCTAGGAAGCACAATTTAGCAGTGGGTTGCAGAGAAAAAAAATATGCTGGCAGAAAAATCCAATTGAGTGATTAAACAGCTCTTTATTTTCTGGCTTTATTTTTATGCTAACAAATTTGTTCTCTGAAAAGTGTCCACAAAGCCAAGTCTCTGATTAACACCTTTGTAAGGATGGTTTTTCACCTATTACTAAATTAAACTTGCTTCATTGGAAAGGCAGCAAGATGCATCCTCATTTCAATGTCTACTGAAATAATACAGGTTGACACCAGGAAACATTAACGCCACTGCATCCTTGCTGCTTTCTCATGTGGAAGTCTGTTTAATGTGAAAACAAGGTGATATCTAATTAGCACACAGGTAAGGAATTAAGAAAATCTTTATTTAAGGGTGAAGATGTTTCTCACAAAATCGTTGCCCCAATGCATCATTGAAATTCAAGCTGGAAAGATGATTTATATATATCACTTGTACATTTTGTATTGCTCTTCTGGTGACAATGTAGTTTGTTTTTGTCAATTACCATTTTAATAATAGGGTAAAGAAAATTAAGTGGATTTTTGAAAGAAAACAATACTGTCAATATACTATTAAAACAAATTAAAATGGTAAAAGTTATTGTACTTTAAGTAAAAATAAAAGAGCCAAAATATCAATCCCAGTTTTGGATTACTTTAATTAACAAACAAAAAAATGCATATAGCAGAGGATAGTTTCACTCTGCCTACCTCTGGGTTATGGGCCCAGCATGCTTCCATTGCTGTACTCTGCTGCACATGTAAGTGCAAGAGATTCTGAAGCACTCACTCATCATGGGAAAGTACCAATGTGTTTCTTCGTTGGTTGATAGAAGAAACATCTTACAAAAACTCTCCAGATTATTGACTTTTTTAAGTTTTTCTAGGAAACGTTTTAGATGAATGCTTATTAGCATTTGTCAGTAAGTACTTTTTGCAAAGTGTCTCTGTGGCGCAATCAGTTAGTGTGTACGGCTATTAACCAAAAGGTTGGTGGTTCAATCCCACCCAGGGACGTAATTGACATTGTTATCAGATTTTGGTGATCTTTAAGTAGACAAGTCAAATTTCATACCCCCTGTTATGGTGTAGGGTACCTGGCCTTCTCTGATGTAATCAGAGTTAGATTTAATTCAGTGATTTTATAAAAACATCTAGGAAGCACAATTTAGGAGTGGGTTGCAGGGAAAAAGAAATATGCTGGCAAAAAAACCAAATTGCGTGATTAAACAGCTCTTCATTTTCTGGCTTTATTTTTATGCTAACAAATTTGTTCTCTGAAAAGTGTCCACAAAGCCAAGTCTCTGATTAACACCTTTGTAGGGATGGTTTTTCACCTATTACTAAATTAAACTTGCTTCATTGGAAAGGCAGCAAGATGTATCCTCATTTCAATGTCTACTGAAATAATACAGGTTGACACCAGGAAACATTAACGCCACTGCATCCTTGCTGCTTTCTCATGTGGAAGTCTGTTTAATGTGAAAACAAGGTGATATCTAATTAGCACACAGGTAAGGAATTAAGAAAATCTTTATTTAAGGGTGAAGATGTTTCTCACAAAATCGTTGCCCCAATGCATCATTGAAATTCAAGCTGGAAAGATGATTTTAATATATCACTTGTACATTTTGTATTGCTCTTCTGGTGACAATGTAGTTTGTTTTTGTCAATTACCATTTTAATAATAGGGTAAAGAAAATGAAGTGGATTTTTGAAAGAAAACAATACTGTCAATATACTATTAAAACAAATTAAAATGGTAAAAGTTATTGTACTTAAAGTAAAAATAAAAGAGACAAAATATCAATCCCAGTTTTGGATTACTTTAATTAACAAACAAAAAAATGCATATAGCAGAGGATAGTTTCAATCTGCCTACCTCTGGGTTATGGGCCCAGCATGCTTCCATTGCAGTACTCTGCTGCACATGTAAGTGCAAGAGATCCTGAAGCACTCACTCATCATGGGAAAGTACCAATGTGTTTCTTCGTTGGTTGATGGAAGAAACATCTTACAAAAACTCTCCAGATTATTGACTTTTTAAAGTTTTTCTAGGAAACGTTTTAGATGAATGCTTATTAGCCTTTGTCAGTATGGACTTTTGCAAAGTGTTTCTGTGGCGCAATCAGTTAGTATGTATGGCTATTAACCATAAGGTTGGTGGTTCAATCCCACCCAGGGACCTAATTGACCTTGTTATCAGATTTTGGTGATCTTTAAGTAGACAAGTCAAAATTTCAAACCCCCTGTTATGGTGTAGGGTACCTGGCCTTCTCTGATGTAATCAGAGTTAGATTTGATTCAGTGATTTTATAAAAACAGCTAGGAAGCACAATTTAGCAGTGGGTTGCAGAGAAAAAAAATATGCTGGCAGAAAAATCCAATTGAGTGATTAAACAGCTCTTCATTTTCTGACTTTATTTTTATGCTAACAAATTTGTTCTCTGAAAAGTGTCCACAAAGCCAAGTCTCTGATTAACACCTTTGTAAGGATGGTTTTTCACCTATTACTAAATTAAACTTGCTTCATTGGAAAGGCAGCAAGATGCATCCTCATTTCAATGTCTACTGAAATAATACAAGTTGACACCAGGAAACATTAATGCCACTGCATCCTTGCTGCTTTCTCATGTGGAAGTCTGTTTAATATGAAAACAAGGTGATATCTAATTAGCACACAGGTAAGGAATTAAGAAAATCTTTATTTAAGGGTGAAGATGTTTCTCACAAAATCGTTGCCCCAATGCATCATTGAAATTCAAGCTGGAAATATGATTTTAATATATCACTTGTACATTTTGTATTGCTCTTCTGGTGACAATGTAGTTTGTTTTTGTCAATTACCATTTTAATAATAGGGTAAAGAAAATGAAGTGGATTTTTGAAAGAAAACAATACTGTCAATATACTATTAAAACAAATTAAAATGGTAAAAGTTATTGTACTTTAAGTAAAAATAAAAGAGACAAAATATCAATCCCAGTTTTGGATTACTTTAATTAACAAAAAAAATGCATATAGCAGAGGATAGTTTCAATCTGCCTACCTCTGGGTTATGGGCCCAGCATGCTTCCATTGCAGTACTCTGCTGCACATGTAAGTGCAAGAGATCCTGAAGCACTCACTCATCATGGGAAAATACCAATGTGTTTCTTCGTTGGTTGATGGAAGAAACATCTTACAAAAACTCTCCAGATTATTGACTTTTTAAAGTTTTTCTAGGAAACGTTTTAGATGAATGCTTATTAGCCTTTGTCAGTATGGACTTTTGCAAAGTGTCTCTGTGGCGCAATCAGTTAGTATGTACGGCTATTAACCATAAGGTTGGTGGTTCAATCCCATCCAGGGACCTAATTGACCTTGTTATCAGATTTTGGTGATCTTTAAGTAGACAAGTCAAAATTTCAAACCCCCTGTTATGGTGTAGGGTACCTGGCCTTCTCTGATGTAATCAGAGTTAGATTTGATTCAGTGATTTTATAAAAAACATCTAGGAAGCACAATTTAGCAGTGGGTTGCAGAGAAAAAGAAATATGCTGGCAAAAAAATCAAATTGCGTGATTAAACAGCTCTTCATTTTCTGGCTTTATTTTTATGCTAACAAATTTGTTCTCTGAAAAGTGTCCACAAAGCCAAGTCTCTGATTAACACCTTTGTAGGGATGGTTTTTCACCTATTACTAAATTAAACTTGCTTCATTGGAAAGGCAGCAAGATGTATCCTCATTTCAATGTCTACTGAAATAATACAGGTTGACACCAGGAAACATTAACGCCACTGCATCCTTGCTGCTTTCTCATGTGGAAGTCTGTTTAATGTGAAAACAAGGTGATATCTAATTAGCACACAGGTAAGGAATTAAGAAAATCTTTATTTAAGGGTGAAGATGTTTCTCACAAAATTGTTGACCCAATGCATCATTGAAATTCAAGCTGGAAAGATGATTTTAATATATCACTTGTACATTTTGTATTGCTCTTCTGGTGACAATGTAGTTTGTTTTTGTCAATTACCATTTTAATAATAGGGTAAAGAAAATGAAGTGGATTTTTGAAAGAAAACAATACTGTCAATATACTATTAAAACAAATTAAAATGGTAAAAGTTATTGTACTTTAAGTAAAAATAAAAGAGACAAAATATCAATCCCAGTTTTGGATTACTTTAATTAACAAAAAAAATGCATATAGCAGAGGATAGTTTCAATCTGCCTACCTCTGGGTTATGGGCCCAGCATGCTTCCATTGCAGTACTCTGCTGCACATGTAAGTGCAAGAGATCCTGAAGCACTCACTCATCATGGGAAAGTACCAATGTGTTTCTTCGTTGGTTGATGGAAGAAACATCTTACAAAAACTCTCCAGATTATTGACTTTTTAAAGTTTTTCTAGGAAACGTTTTAGATGAATGCTTATTAGCCTTTGTCAGTATGGACTTTTGCAAAGTGTCTCTGTGGCGCAATCGGTTAGTGTGTTTGGCTATTAACCAAAATGTTGGTGGTTCAATCCCACCCAGGGACGTAATTAACCTTGTGATCAGATTTTGGTGATATTTAAGGAGACAAGTCAAAATTTCAAACCTCCTCTTATGGTGTAGGGTACATGGCCTTCTCTGATGTAATCAGAGTTAGATTTGATTCAGTGATTTTATAAAAAACAGCTAGGAAGCACAATTTAGCAGTGGGCTGCAGAGAAAAAAAATATGCTGGCAGAAAAATCCAATCGAGTGATTAAACAGCTCTTCATTTTCTGGCTTTATTTTTATGCTAACAAATTTGTTCTCTGAAAAGTGTCCACAAAGCCAAGTCTCTGATTAACACCTTTGTAAGGATGGTTTATCACCTATTACTAAATTAAACTTGCTTCATTGGAAAGGCAGCAAGATGCATCCTCATTTCAATGTCTACTGAAATAATACAAGTTGACACCAGGAAACATTAACGCCACTGCATCCTTGCTGCTTTCTCATGTGGAAGTCTGTTTAATGTGAAAACAAGGTGATATCTAATTAGCACACAGGTAAGGAATTAAGAAAATCTTTATTTAAGGGTGAAGATGTTTCTCACAAAATTGTTGACCCAATGCAACATTGAAATTCAAGCTGGAAAGATGATTTTAATATATCACTTGTACATTTTGTATTGCTCTTCTGGTGACAATGTAGTTTGTTTTTGTCAATTACCATTTTAATAATAGGGTAAAGAAAATGAAGTGGATTTTTGAAAGAAAACAATACTGTCAATATACTATTAAAACAAATTAAAATGGTAAAAGTTATTGTACTTTAAGTAAAAATAAAAGAGACAAAATATCAATCCCAGTTTTGGATTACTTTAATTAACAAAAAAAAAATGCATATAGCAGAGGATAGTTTCAATCTGCCTACCTCTCGGTTATGAGCCCAGCATGCTTCCATTGCAGTACTCTGCTGCACATGTAAGTTCAAGAGATCCTGAAGCACTCACTCATCATGGGAAAGTACCAATGTGTTTCTTCGTTGGTTGATGGAAGAAACATCTTACAAAAACTCTCCAGATTATTGACTTTTTAAAGTTTTTCTAGGAAACGTTTTAGATGAATGCTTATTAGCCTTTGTCAGTATGGACTTTTTGCAAAGTGTCTCTGTGGCGCAATCAGTTAGTGTGTACGGCTATTAACCAAAAGGTTGGTGGTTCAATCCCACCCAGGGACCTAATTGACCTTGTTATCAGATTTTGGTGATCTTTAAGTAGACAAGTCAAAATTTCAAACCCCCTGTTATGGTGTAGGGTACCTGGCCTTCTCTGATGTAATCAGATTTGATTCAGTGATTTTATAAAAACAGCTAGGAAGCACAATTTAGCAGTGGGTTGCAGAGAAAAAAAATATGCTGGCAGAAAAATCCAATTGAGTGATTAAACAGCTCTTTATTTTCTGGCTTTATTTTTATGCTAACAAATTTGTTCTCTGAAAAGTGTCCACAAAGCCAAGTCTCTGATTAACACCTTTGTAAGGATGGTTTTTCACCTATTACTAAATTAAACTTGCTTCATTGGAAAGGCAGCAAGATGCATCCTCATTTCAATGTCTACTGAAATAATACAGGTTGACACCAGGAAACATTAACGCCACTGCATCCTTGCTGCTTTCTCATGTGGAAGTCTGTTTAATGTGAAAACAAGGTGATATCTAATTAGCACACAGGTAAGGAATTAAGAAAATCTTTATTTAAGGGTGAAGATGTTTCTCACAAAATCGTTGCCCCAATGCATCATTGAAATTCAAGCTGGAAAGATGATTTTAATATATCACTTGTACATTTTGTATTGCTCTTCTGGTGACAATGTAGTTTGTTTTTGTCAATTACCATTTTAATAATAGGGTAAAGAAAATTAAGTGGATTTTTGAAAGAAAACAATACTGTCAATATACTATTAAAACAAATTAAAATGGTAAAAGTTATTGTACTTTAAGTAAAAATAAAAGAGCCAAAATATCAATCCCAGTTTTGGATTACTTTAATTAACAAACAAAAAAATGCATATAGCAGAGGATAGTTTCAATCTGCCTACCTCTGGGTTATGGGCCCAGCATGCTTCCATTGCTGTACTCTGCTGCACATGTAAGTGCAAGAGATCCTGAAGCACTCACTCATCATGGGAAAGTACCAATGTGTTTCTTCGTTGGTTGATAGAAGAAACATCTTACAAAAACTCTCCAGATTATTGACTTTTTAAAGTTTTTCTAGGAAACGTTTTAGATGAATGCTTATTAGCATTTGTCAGTATGTAGTTTTGCAAAGTGTCTCTGTGGCGCAATCAGTTAGTGTGTACGGCTATTAACCAAAAGGTTGGTGGTTCAATCCCACCCAGGGACGTAATTGACCTTGTTATCAGATTTTGGTGATCTTTAAGTAGACAAGTCAAATTTCATACCCCCTGTTATAGTGTAGGGTACCTGGCCTTCTCTGATGTAATCAGAGTTAGATTTGATTCAGTGATTTTATAAAAACATCTAGGAAGCACAATTTAGCAGTGGGTTGCAGAGAAAAAGAAATATGCTGGCAAAAAAATCAAATTGCGTGATTAAACAGCTCTTCATTTTCTGGCTTTATTTTTATGCTAACAAATTTGTTCTCTGAAAAGTGTCCACAAAGCCAAGTCTCTGATTAACACCTTTGTAGGGATGGTTTTTCACCTATTACTAAATTAAACTTGCTTCATTGGAAAGGCAGCAAGATGTATCCTCATTTCAATGTCTACTGAAATAATACAGGTTGACACCAGGAAACATTAACGCCACTGCATCCTTGCTGCTTTCTCATGTGGAAGTCTGTTTAATGTGAAAACAAGGTGATATCTAATTAGCACACAGGTAAGGAATTAAGAAAATCTTTATTTAAGGGTGAAGATGTTTCTCACAAAATTGTTGACCCAATGCATCATTGAAATTCAAGCTGGAAAGATGATTTTAATATATCACTTGTACATTTTGTATTGCTCTTCTGGTGACAATGTAGTTTGTTTTTGTCAATTACCATTTTAATAATAGGGTAAAGAAAATGAAGTGGATTTTTGAAAGAAAACAATACTGTCAATATACTATTAAAACAAATTAAAATGGTAAAAGTTATTGTACTTTAAGTAAAAATAAAAGAGACAAAATATCAATCCCAGTTTTGGATTACTTTAATTAACAAAAAAAATGCATATAGCAGAGGATAGTTTCAATCTGCCTACCTCTGGGTTATGGGCACAGCATGCTTCCATTGCAGTACTCTGCTGCACATGTAAGTGCAAGAGATCCTGAAGCACTCACTCATCATGGGAAAGTACCAATGTGTTTCTTCGTTGGTTGATGGAAGAAACATCTTACAAAAACTCTCCAGATTATTGACTTTTTAAAGTTTTTCTAGGAAACGTTTTAGATGAATGCTTATTAGCCTTTGTCAGTATGGACTTTTGCAAAGTGTCTCTGTGGCGCAATCGGTTAGTGTGTTTGGCTATTAACCAAAATGTTGGTGGTTCAATCCCACCCAGGGACGTAATTAACCTTGTGATCAGATTTTGGTGATATTTAAGGAGACAAGTCAAAATTTCAAACCTCCTCTTATGGTGTAGGGTACATGGCCTTCTCTGATGTAATCAGAGTTAGATTTGATTCAGTGATTTTATAAAAAACAGCTAGGAAGCACAATTTAGCAGTGGGTTGCAGAGAAAAAAAATATGCTGGCAGAAAAATCCAATCGAGTGATTAAACAGCTCTTCATTTTCTGGCTTTATTTTTATGCTAACAAATTTGTTCTCTGAAAAGTGTCCACAAAGCCAAGTCTCTGATTAACACCTTTGTAAGGATGGTTTATCACCTATTACTAAATTAAACTTGCTTCATTGGAAAGGCAGCAAGATGCATCCTCATTTCAATGTCTACTGAAATAATACAAGTTGACACCAGGAAACATTAACGCCACTGCATCCTTGCTGCTTTCTCATGTGGAAGTCTGTTTAATGTGAAAACAAGGTGATATCTAATTAGCACACAGGTAAGGAATTAAGAAAATCTTTATTTAAGGGTGAAGATGTTTCTCACAAAATTGTTGACCCAATGCAACATTGAAATTCAAGCTGGAAAGATGATTTTAATATATCACTTGTACATTTTGTATTGCTCTTCTGGTGACAATGTAGTTTGTTTTTGTCAATTACCATTTTAATAATAGGGTAAAGAAAATGAAGTGGATTTTTGAAAGAAAACAATACTGTCAATATACTATTAAAACAAATTAAAATGGTAAAAGTTATTGTACTTTAAGTAAAAATAAAAGAGACAAAATATCAATCCCAGTTTTGGATTACTTTAATTAACAAAAAAAAAATGCATATAGCAGAGGATAGTTTCAATCTGCCTACCTCTCGGTTATGAGCCCAGCATGCTTCCATTGCAGTACTCTGCTGCACATGTAAGTTCAAGAGATCCTGAAGCACTCACTCATCATGGGAAAGTACCAATGTGTTTCTTCGTTGGTTGATGGAAGAAACATCTTACAAAAACTCTCCAGATTATTGACTTTTTAAAGTCTTTCTAGGAAACGTTTTAGATGAATGCTTATTAGCCTTTGTCAGTATGGACTTTTTGCAAAGTGTCTCTGTGGCGCAATCAGTTAGTGTGTACGGCTATTAACCAAAAGGTTGGTGGTTCAATCCCACCCAGGGACCTAATTGACCTTGTTATCAGATTTTGGTGATCTTTAAGTAGACAAGTCAAAATTTCAAACCCCCTGTTATGGTGTAGGGTACCTGGCCTTCTCTGATGTAATCAGAGTTAGATTTGATTCAGTGATTTTATAAAAACAGCTAGGAAGCACAATTTAGCAGTGGGTTGCAGAGAAAAAAAATATGCTGGCAGAAAATTCCAATTGAGTGATTAAACAGCTCTTTATTTTCTGGCTTTATTTTTATGCTAACAAATTTGTTCTCTGAAAAGTGTCCACAAAGCCAAGTCTCTGATTAACACCTTTGTAAGGATGGTTTTTCACCTATTACTAAATTAAACTTGCTTCATTGGAAAGGCAGCAAGATGCATCCTCATTTCAATGTCTACTGAAATAATACAGGTTGACACCAGGTAACATTAACGCCACTGCATCCTTGCTGCTTTCTCATGTGGAAGTCTGTTTAATGTGAAAACAAGGTGATATCTAATTAGCACACAGGTAAGGAATTAAGAAAATCTTTATTTAAGGGTGAAGATGTTTCTCACAAAATCGTTGCCCCAATGCATCATTGAAATTCAAGCTGGAAAGATGATTTTAATATATCACTTGTACATTTTGTATTGCTCTTCTGGTGACAATGTAGTTTGTTTTTGTCAATTACCATTTTAATAATAGGGTAAAGAAAATGAAGTGGATTTTTGAAAGAAAACAATACTGTCAATATACTATTAAAACAAATTAAAATGGTAAAAGTTATTGTACTTTAAGTAAAAATAAAAGAGCCAAAATATCAATCCCAGTTTTGGATTACTTTAATTAACAAACAAAAAAATGCATATAGCAGAGGATAGTTTCAATCTGCCTACCTCTGGGTTATGGGCCCAGCATGCTTCCATTGCTGTACTCTGCTGCACATGTAAGTGCAAGAGATCCTGAAGCACTCACTCATCATGGGAAAGTACCAATGTGTTTCTTCGTTGGTTGATAGAAGAAACATCTTACAAAAACTCTCCAGATTATTGACTTTTTAAAGTTTTTCTAGGAAACGTTTTAGATGAATGCTTATTAGCATTTGTCAGTTTGTAGTTTTGCAAAGTGTCTCTGTGGCGCAATCAGTTAGTGTGTACGGCTATTAACCAAAAGGTTGGTGGTTCAATCCCACCCAGGGACGTAATTGACCTTGTTATCAGATTTTGGTGATCTTTAAGTAGACAAGTCAAATTTCATACCCCCTGTTATGGTGTAGGGTACCTGGCCTTCTCTGATGTAATCAGAGTTAGATTTGATTCAGTGATTTTATAAAAACATCTAGGAAGCACAATTTAGCAGTGGGTTGCAGAGAAAAAGAAATATGCTGGCAAAAAAATCAAATTGCGTGATTAAACAGCTCTTCATTTTCTGGCTTTATTTTTATGCTAACAAATTTGTTCTCTGAAAAGTGTCCACAAAGCCAAGTCTCTGATTAACACCTTTGTAGGGATGGTTTTTCACCTATTACTAAATTAAACTTGCTTCATTGGAAAGGCAGCAAGATGTATCCTCATTTCAATGTCTACTGAAAGAATACAGGTTGACACCAGGAAACATTAACGCCACTGCATCCTTGCTGCTTTCTCATGTGGAAGTCTGTTTAATGTGAAAACAAGGTGATATCTAATTAGCACACAGGTAAGGAATTAAGAAAATCTTTATTTAAGGGTGAAGATGTTTCTCACAAAATTGTTGACCCAATGCATCATTGAAATTCAAGCTGGAAAGATGATTTTAATATATCACTTGTACATTTTGTATTGCTCTTCTGGTGACAATGTAGTTTGTTTTTGTCAATTACCATTTTAATAATAGGGTAAAGAAAATGAAGTGGATTTTTGAAAGAAAACAATACTGTCAATATACTATTAAAACAAATTAAAATGGTAAAAGTTATTGTACTTTAAGTAAAAATAAAAGAGACAAAATATCAATCCCAGTTTTGGATTACTTTAATTAACAAAAAAAAAATGCATATAGCAGAGGATAGTTTCAATCTGCCTACCTCTGGGTTATGGGCCCAGCATGCTTCCATTGCAGTACTCTGCTGCACATGTAAGTTCAAGAGATCCTGAAGCACTCACTCATCATGGGAAAGTACCAATGTGTTTCTTCGTTGGTTGATGGAAGAAACATCTTACAAAAACTCTCCAGATTGTTGACTTTTTAAAGTTTTTCTAGGAAACGTTTTAGATGAATGCTTATTAGCCTTTGTCAGTATGGACTTTTGCAAAGTGTCTCTGTGGCGCAATCAGTTAGTATGTGCGGCTATTAACCAAAAGGTTGGTGGTTCAATCCCACCCAGGGACCTAATTGACCTTGTTATCAGATTTTGGTGATCTTTAAGTAGACAAGTCAAAATGTCAAACCCCCTGTTATGGTGTAGGGTACCTGGCCTTCTCTGATGTAATCAGAGTTAGATTTGATTCAGTGATTTTATAAAAACAGCTAGCTGAATTTTCCAATGCGTAGCTCTTTGCAAAAGAGAGATATTGGCAAGGAAAAGCTGTCTTGTACCTTTGCATTTTTCTCCCAAACGAAGGACACTAGAAAGAAAATTTTAGAGCCTCCTGTTAGGCCATCATCTACACGGCATAGTCCTGAATTTTCCAATGCGCAGCTCTTTGCAAAAGAGAGATATTGGCAAGGAAAAGCTGTCTTGTACCTTTGCATTTTTCTCCCAAACGAAGGACACTAGAAAGAAAATTTTAAAGCCTCCTGTTAGGCCATCATCTACACGACATAGTCCTGAATTTTCCAATGCGCAGCTCTTTGCAAAAAAGAGAGATATTGGCAAGGAAAAGCTGTTTTGTACCTTTGCATTTTTCTCCCAAACGAAGGTCACTAGAAAGAAAATTTTAAAGCCTCCTGTTAGGCCATCATCTACACGACATAGCCCTGAATTTTCCAATGCGCAGCTCTTTGCAAAAGAGAGATATTGGCAAGGAAAAGCTGTCTTGTACCTTTGCATTTTTCTCCCAAACGAAGGACACTAGAAAGAAAATTTTAAAGCCTCCTGTTAGGCCATCATCTACACGACATAGCCCTGAATTTTCCAATGCGTAGCTCTTTGCAAAAGAGAGATATTGGCAAGGAAAAGCTGTCTTGTACCTTTGCATTTTTCTCCCAAACGAAGGACACTAGAAAGATAATTTTAAAGCCTCCTGTTAGGCCATCATCTACACGACATAGCCCTGAATTTTCCAATGCGCAGCTCTTTGCAAAAGAGAGATACTGGCAAGGAAAAGCTGTCTTGTACCTTTGCATTTTTCTCCCAAACTAAGGACACTAGAAAGAAAATTTTAAAGCCTCCTGTTAGGCCATCATCTACACGACATAGCCCTGAATTTTCCAATGCGCAGCTCTTTGCAAAAGAGAGATATTGGCAAGGAAAAGCTGTCTTGTACCTTTGCATATTTCTCCCAAACGAAGGTCACTAAAAAGAAAATTTTAAAGCCTCCTGTTAGGCCATCATCTACACGACATAGCCCTTAATTTTCCAATGCGTAGCTCTTTGCAAAAGAGAGATATTGGCAAGGAAAAACTGTCTTGTACCTTTGCATTTTTCTCCCAAACGAATGACACTAGAAAGATAATTTTAAAGCCTCCTGTTAGGCCATCATCTACACGACATAGCCCTTAATTTTCCAAGGCGTAGCTCTTTGCAAAAGAGAGATATTGGCAAGGAAAAGCTGTCTTGTACCTTTGCATTTTTCTTCCAAACGAAGGACACTAGAAAGATAATTTTAAAGCCTCCTGTTAGGCCATCATCTACACGACATAGCCCTGAATTTTCCAATGCGTAGCTCTTTGCAAAAGAGAGATATTGGCAAGGAAAAGCTGTCTTGTACCTTTGCATTTTTCTCCCAAACGAAGGACACTAGAATGAAAATTTTAAAGCCTCCTGTTAGGCCATCATCTACACGACATAGCCCTTAATTTTCCAATGCGTAGCTCTTTGCAAAAGAGAGATATTGGCAAGGAAAAACTGTCTTGTACCTTTGCATTTTTCTCCCAAACGAATGACACTAGAAAGATAATTTTAAAGCCTCCTGTTAGGCCATCATCTACACGACATAGCCCTGAATTTTCCAATGCGCAGCTCTTTGCAAAAGAGAGATATTGGCAAGGAAAAGCTGTCTTGTACCTTTGCATTTTTCTCCCAAACGAAGGACACTAGAAAGAAAATTTTAAAGCCTCCTGTTAGGCCATCATCTACACGACATAGCCCTGAATTTTCCAATGCGCAGCTCTTTGCAAAAGAGAGATATTGGCAAGGAAAAGCTTTCTTGTACCTTTGCATTTTTCTCCCAAACGAAGGTCACTAGAAAGAAAATTTTAAAGCCTCCTGTTAGGCCATCATCTACACGACATAGCCCTGAATTTTCCAATGCGTAGCTCTTTGCAAAAGAGAGATATTGGCAAGGAAAAGCTGTCTTGTACCTTTGCATTTTTCTCCCAAACGAAAGACACTAGAAAGAAAATTGTAAAGCCTCCTGTTAGGCCATCATCTACACGACATAGCCCTGAATTTTCCAATGCGCAGCTCTTTGCAAAAGAGAGATATTGGCAAGGAAAAGCTGTCTTGTACCTTTGCATTTTTCTCCCAAACGAAGGACACTAGAAAGAAAATTTTAAAGCCTCCTGTTAGGTCATCATCTACACGACAAAGTCCTGAATTTTCCAATGCGCAGCTCTTTGCAAAAGAGAGATATTGGCAAGGAAAAGCTGTCTTGTACCTTTGCATTTTTCTCCCAAACGAAGGTCACTAGAAAGAAAATTTTAAAGCCTCCTGTTAGGCCATCATCTACACGACATAGCCCTGAATGTTCCAATGCGTAGCTCTTTGCAAAAGAGAGATATTGGCAAGGAAAAGCTGTCTTGTACCTTTGCATTTTTCTCCCAAACGAAGGACACTAGAAAGATAATTTTAAAGCCTCCTGTTAGGCCATCATCTACATGACATAGCCCTGAATTTTCCAATGCGCAGCTCTTTGCAAAAGAGAGATATTGGCAAGGAAAAGCTGTCTTGTACCTTTGCATTTTTCTCCCAAACGAAGGACACTAGAAAGAAAATTTTAAAGTCTCCTGTTAGGCCATCATCTACACGACATAGCCCTGAATTTTCCAATGCTCAGCTCTTTGCAAAAGAGAGATATTGGCAAGGAAAAGCTGTCTTGTACCTTTGCATTTTTCTCCCAAACGAAGGACACTAGAAAGAAAATTTTAAAGCCTCCTGTTAGTGCTTCATCTACACGACATAGCCCTGAATTTTCCAATGCGTAGCTCTTTGCAAAAGAGAGATATTGGCAAGGAAAAGCTGTCTTGTACCTTTGCATTTTTCTCCCAAACGAAGGACACTAGAAAGAAAATTTTAAAGCCTCCTCTTAGGCCATCATCTACACGACATAGCCCTGAATTTTCCAATGCGCAGCTCTTTGCAAAAGAGAGATATTGGCAAGGAAAAGCTGTCTTGTACCTTTGCATTTTTCTCCCAAACGAAGGACACTAGAAAGAAAATTTTAAAGCCTCCTGTTAGGCCATCATCTACACGACATAGCCCTGAATTTTGCAATGCGCAGCTCTTTGCAAAAGAGAGATATTGGCAAGGAAAAGCTGTCTTGTACCTTTGCATTTTTCTCCCAAACGAAGGTCACTAGAAAGAAAATTTTAAAGCCTCCTGTTAGGCCATCATCTACACGACATAGCCCTGAATTTTCCAATGCGTAGCTCTTTGCAAAAGAGAGATATTGGCAAGTAAAAGCTGTCTTGTACCTTTGCATTTTTCTCCCAAACGAAGGACACTAGAAAGAAAATTTTAAAGCCTCCTGTTAGGCCATCATCTACACGACATAGCCCTGAATTTTCCAATGCGCAGCTCTTTGCAAAAGAGAGATATTGGCAAGGAAAAGCTGTCTTGTACCTTTGCATTTTTCTCCCAAACGAAGGACACTAGAAAGAAAATTTTAAAGCCACCTGTTAGGCCATCATCTACACGACATAGACCTGAATTTTCCAATGCGTAGCTCTTTGCAAAAGAGAGATATTGGCAAGGAAAAGCTGTCTTGTACCTTTGCATTTTTCTCCCAAACGAAGGACACTAGAATGAAAATTTTAAAGCCTCCTGTTAGTGCTTCATCTACACGGTATTAGCCCTGAATTTTCCAATGCGTAGCTCTTTGCAAAAGAGAGATATTGGCAAGGAAAAGCTGTCTTGTACCTTTGCATTTTTCTCCCAAACGAAGGACACTAGAATGAAAATTTGAAAACCTCCTGTTAGTGCTTCATCTACACGGTATAGCCCTGAATTTTCCAATGCGTAGCTCTAAAAATCCAATTGAGTGATTAAACAGCTCTTCATTTCTGGCTTTATTTTTATGCTAACAAATTTGTTCTCTGAAAAGTGTCCACAAAGCCAAGTCTCTGATTAACACCTTTGTAGGGATGGTTTTTCACCTATTACTAAATTAAACTTGCTTCATTGGAAAGGCAGCAAGATGCATCCTCATTTCAATGTCTACTGAAATAATGCAAGTTGACACCAGGAAACATTAATGCCACTGCATCCTTGCTGCTTTCTCATGTGGAAGTCTGTTTAATGTGAAAACAAGGTGATATCTAATTAGCACACAGGTAAGGAATTAAGAAAATCTTTATTTAAGGGTGAAGATGTTTCTCACAAAATCGTTGCCCCAATGCATCATTGAAATTCAAGCTGGAAATATGATTTTAATATATCACTTGTACATTTTGTATTGCTCTTCTGGTGACAATGTAGTTTGTTTTTGTCAATTACCATTTTAATAATAGGGTAAAGAAAATTAAGTGGATATTTGAAAGAAAACAATACTGTCAATATACTATTAAAACAAATTAAAATGGTAAAAGTTATTGTACTTTAAGTAAAAATAAAAGAGCCAAAATATCAATCCCAGTTTTGGATTACTTTAATTAACAAACAAAAAAATGCATATAGCAGAGGATAGTTTCAATCTGCCTACCTCTGGGTTATGGGCCCAGCATGCTTCCATTGCTGTACTCTGCTGCACATATAAGTGCAAGAGATCCTGAAGCACTCACTCATCATGGGAAAGTACCAATGTGTTTCTTCGTTGGTTGATAGAAGAAACATCTTACAAAAACTCTCCAGATTATTGACTTTTTTAAGTTTTTCTAGGAAACGTTTTAGATGAATGCTTATTAGCATTTGTCAGTATGTGCTTTTGGAAAGTATCTCTGTGGCGCAATCAGTTAGTGTGTACGGCTATTAACCAAAAGGTTGGTGGTTCAATCCCACCCAGGGACGTAATTGACCTTGTATTCAGATTACTTGCCATAGTGTATAAAATCTTATTTTATATATATATATAATATATATATATGACTTGGGGTTTGTTTTATTAGATAGAGCATGTCCCTGTGAAGTGCCTTTTTGGGGTTGTGGTTTTTCAGAAAGTTACAGGTTTTTTTTAATTAAGAGAAATATGCCCCATTATAGAGATCGGGCATTTCAATTTGTTGCGCCTGCGCAGTGGCCGCCAGCAGGGGGTGTACTAGAGTGCCTTCTCTTGAGAGCCGCAATATGGCCGCCTTCTCCCCGGTTATTCTGTAAATAGGAAAATAACCTCACAGCGGTGAGTGAAGACCAGATCCAGTGAGCTCCCATTCACATGGGAGGGTGAGGAGGTCCACTGGGAGAGACCAAGTGAAGAGGTGAGGTTAAGGAGTTTAGAGTCAGGGGATTGTGTGGGGATGTCAATAGGGATGTTGAAATCGCCTAGGATAATGGTGGGAATGTCAGAAGAGAGGAAGTGAGGAAGCCAGGAAGCAAAGTTGTCGATGAATTTGGAAGCAGTGCCAGGGGGGGCGGTAAATGACAGCTACTCTAAGATGGACTGGTTGGAAGAGGCATATGGCGTGGACCTCAAATGTAGAGAATATAAGGGATGGTTCTGGTGGTATGAGTTGGTAGGAGTAACTAGAAGGTAAAAGGACCCCAACACCACCCCCATGGCGACCCCCAGGTCGGGGTGTGTGTGTGAATGTAAGGCCCCCAGCAGAGAGAGCAGCAGCAGTAGTAGTGTCAGAGGGCGTAATCCAAGTTTCAGTAATGGCTAGTAGGTGTAGGGAGTTGGAAATGAAAAGGTCATGAGTGGGGACCAGTTTGTTACAAACAGATCTGGCATTCCAGAGGGCACAGGATAGGGGGTATGAGTTTGTGGGAGAGATGTGAATTAGATTTTCAGGGTTGCTGTAGCGATGAGGTGGGATTAACTTTGAGGGCAGGGATGATGAGAGAGTAGTGATGGTACGGGTGCCTGAGCTAGGAGGGGAAACTGCAGGAGGTGGGCAGGGAGGGAGGTCAGTGTGATGTGGATGGGGGTGTGGGGAGGTGACAGGGAAGGGAGAGAGGGAGCAGGGCTGAGTTGTGGGGTAGCAGGACCATGGGGCAGAGGTGAATGAAAGTGGGGTAACAGGAAAGGTGGGGGAAGGAAACAGAGGGATGGAGGGGAGACAGAGGAGGGGAGAGAGGAGGAGGTGGAGGAGACTAGTGGGGAAGGATAAAGATACATTATTAGGTAGACACTGAGTGATGTGGGGAGTATAAGAAAACCTTGACATAGTGTTAAGTAGGTAAATAGGTTGAAGTAGTGGAAGTAGGAGAGGAGACTGTAAGTCAATCCGAGCAGAAGAATTGCAGAAATGCAGGTGAGAAAAGCAGTGTAGGCTCAAGGGGTGTAGATTTAGTATGAAATGAGTCAAAAGCGTAGATAAAGTGGGTGCAGAAATGTATTTGGAGTGTAAGAAATGAAAGGATTGTGAGAGGTTTAAGAAGCAATGGTAATTATGTTAGATGTTTTAAGTGTTTGCAGGTAAAATTGCATTGGTGCAGCTGTGCTTAAAAAACAAAATTACAATAATACAGATACAGGCATTTGTAGGTGAAATGGATGGTTTATGAAATGTCCAAGTAAGGTAGTTCTGTGCTATGTAATCAGATGCAACAATCAGGAGGTGAGTGATCTGAGGAGTAAGTGACTCACATTTGTTATTAGTTCTTCAGTTTTCTTTGTTTTGTTAGATTGGTGTGCTTCTGTTTTCCTTCTTTTTCACTTCGATTGAACGCTGATTGAACACTGCTGTTATGTGTCAATTTTATCACGCTTTGATAAAAATGCACGCTTAGATCAATAAATGCACAGCCAAATGGCTTTGCACAGCCTACACCATTGGACTTAAGTAGAAGATATTACAAGTGAAACCAATAATTGAAATCTGTAACCACACCCCACCCCCTCAAATGCCAGGCAATAAATTACCTTAAAAACAACAACCAGGCATTCCACAAAGATTAAACTGGGTCTATATCATTCAAAACTTTAAAAAAGTACTTCAAAATCACATACTATGCAATAATGTTTCAATTTGCATAACCCAGCAGAATTAGCTTTGCATATATAGATATAGTGCAGCAGAATATATTGGTGGTTGTAGTCAATTGTAATTACCTGTAGGTGACAAGAAGAGAAGAAACGTCAATTCACAATCGATATCAGCTGAAGATAAATTAACGCTGATTGAACGCTGCTGTTATGTGTCAATTTTATCACGCTTTGATAAAAATGCACGCTTGGATCAATAAATGCACAGCCAAACGGCTTTGCACAGCCTACACCATTGGACTTAAGTAGAAGACTATTACAAGTGAAACCAATAATTGAAATCTGTAACCACACCCCACCCCCTCAAATGCCAGGCAATAAATTACCTTAAAAACAACAACCAGGCATTCCACAAAGATTAAACTGGGTCTATATCATTCAAAACTTTAAAAAAGTACTTAAAAATCACATACTATGCAATATTGTTTCAATTTGCATTACCCAGCAGAATTAGCTTTGCATATATAGATATAGTGCAGCAGAATATATTGGTGGTTGTAGTCAATTGTAATTACTCAGCAGAATTAGCTTTTCATATATAGATATAGTGCAGCAGAATTTATTGGTGGTTGTAGTCAATTGTAATTACCCAGCAGAATTAGCTTTGCAAATATAGATATAGTGCAGCAGAATATATTGGTGGTTGTAGTCAATTGTAATTACCCAGCAGAATTAGCTTTGCATATATATAGTGCAGCAGAATATATTGGTGGTTGTAGTAAATTGTAATTACCCAGCAGCAGCTCTACTGCACTCAACATCACCAGTGCTCACAATATATATAATGCTATATACTATGCCATAGTGGTGCTTACTATATAACACCTCCTACTGCGTTCCCCCTGGCAATGAGCATGACACCCAGAGAGTGAAACCCCTGGCAATGAGCATGACACCCAGCACGTGAAACTCTTGGCATTGAACAGTTTTTGTAAAAGTAATTAGAAGCTTTACTGTAGGGCATAGTGTATCACAGATATTGTGGTGAGTGACATAATATGTTCCAAAGGGCATTAATGTGTGGGGCTTAACATGGTGGAAATTACTGTACTTTTTTCCCTGTGGTTGCCGAGGTCTGTTGGTGCAGGGTCAAGAACTGGGGTGTAAGGTAGTCTTTGCCTGCAAGGCTACGCTCATTTTATGGAGACCATACCCATACATTTAAGTGTGGCATATACCTGCGCTTGCTCGCGGGGTGAGAACATCTCCCTAATTGAATTCAGCGATATGAATAGATGATGTGCAGCAGCCACAGAAAGGGTTAATCTCTGCAGCTTGTCACTAAATTACATTGTTGCAATTTTAGCTGGGAGCTGCAATAATTACTCTAATACATAACACAGCCAACACTTCTATATTCTCACAATATACTGCATGGTGAATATAGCAGTGGGTTGCAGAGAAAAACAATATGCTGGCAAAAAAATCCAATTGAGTGATTAAACAGCTCTTCATTTTCTGGCTTTATTTTTATGCTAACAAATTTGTTCTCTGAAAAGTGTCCACAAAGCCAAGTATCTGATTAACACCTTTGTAGGGATGGTTTTTCACCTATTACTAAATTAAACTTGCTTCATTGGAAAGGCAGCAAGATGCATCGTCATTTCAATATCTACTGAAATAATACAGGTTGACACCAGGAAACATTAACGCCACTGCATCCTTGCTGCTTTCTCATGTGGAAGTCTGTTTAATGTGAAAACAAGGTGATATCTAATTAGCACACAGGTAAGGAATTAAGAAAATCTTTATTTAAGGGTGAAGATGTTTCTCACAAAATCGTTACCCCAATGCATCATTGAAATTCAAGCTGGAAAGATGATTTTAATATATCACTTGTACATTTTGTATTGCTCTTCTGGTGACAATGTAGTTTGTTTTTGTCAATTACCATTTTAATAATAGGGTAAAGAAAATTAAGTGGATTTTTGAAAGAAAACAATACTATCAATATACTATTAAACAAATTAAAATGGTAAAAGTTATTGTACTTTAAGTAAAAATAAAAGAGCTAAAATATCCATCCCAATTTTGGATTACTTTAATTAAAAAAAAATGCATATAGCAGAGGATAGTTTCAATCTGCCTACCTCTGGGTTATGGGCCCAGCATGCTTCCATTGCAGTACTCTGCTGCACATGTAAGTGCAAGAGATCCTGAAGCACTCACTCATCATGGGAAAGTACCAATGTGTTTCTTTGTTGGTTGATGGAAGAAACATCTTACAAAAACTCTCCAGATTATTGACATTTTAAAGTTTTTCTAGGAAACGTTCTAGATGAATGCTTATTAGCCTTTGTCAGTATGTACTTTTTGCAAAGTGTCTCTGTGGCGCAATCGGTTAGTGTGTTCGGCTATTAACCAAAAGGTTGGTGGTTCAATCCCACCCAGGGATGTAATTGACCTTGTGATCGGATTTTGGTGATATTTAAGTAGACAAGTCAAAATTTCAAACCCCCTGTTATGGTGTGGGTACCTGGCCTTCCCTGATGTAATCAGAGTTAGATTTGATTCAGTGATTTTATAAAAACAGCTAGGAAGCACAATTTAGCAGTAGGTTGCAGAGAAAAAAAATATGCTGGCAGAAAAATCCAATTGAGTGATTAAACAGCGCTTCATTTTCTGGCTTTATTTTTATGCTAACAAATTTGTTCTCTGAAAAGTGTCCACAAAGCCAAGTCTCTGATTAACACCTTTGTAAGGATGGTTTTTCACCTATTGCTAAATTAAACTTGCTTCATTGGAAAGGCAGCAAGATGCATCCTCATTTCAATGTCTACTGAAATAATACAGGTTGACACCAGGAAACATTAACGCCACTGCATCCTTGCTGCTTTCTCATGTGGAAGTCTGTTTAATGTGAAAACAAGGTGATATCTAATTAGCACACAGGTAAGGAATTAAGAAAATCTTTATTTAAGGGTAAAGATGTTTCTCACAAAATCGTTGCCCCAATGCATCATTGAAATTCAACCTGGAAAGATGATTTTAATATATCACTTGTACATTTTGTATTGCTCTTCTGGTGACAATGTAGTTTGTTTTTGTCAATTACCATTTTAATAATAGGGTAAAGAAAATTAAGTGGATTTTTGAAAGAAAACAATACTGTCAATATACTATTAAAACAAATTAAAATGGTAAAAGTTATTGTACTTTAAGTAAAAATAAAAGAGCAAAAATATCCATCCCAGTTTTGGATTACTTTAATTAACAAAAAAAATGCATGTAGCAAAGGATAGTTTCAATCTGCCTACCTCTGGGTTATGGGCCCAGCATGCTTCCATTGCAGTACTCTGCTGCACATGTAAGTGCAAGAGATCCTGAAGCACTCACTCATCATGGGAAAGTACCAATGTGTTTCTTTGTTGGTTGATGGAAGAAACATCTTACAAAAACTCTCCAGATTATTGACTTTTTAAAGTTTTTCTAGGAAACGTTCTAGATGAATGCTTATTAGCCTTTGTCAGTATGTCCTATTTGCAAAGTGTCTCTGTGGCGCAATCGGTTAGTGTGTTCGGCTATTAACCAAAAGGTTGGTGGTTCAATCCCACCCAGGGATGTAATTGTCATTCCAGTCTGCAGAAGTCCGGTATTCGGGAGTTGTCATCTCATCCCAAGAGGTCGTTTGGTTCCCTGGAGTCCTGACTGATCACCGTTTTATATCCAGTGGTGTTCGTGAGTTGCGGCTCTGCCGTGTGTTGCGGCTCAGCCGCTTTACCTTTTATATTTTGTGTTTGGAGCATTTGCGGAGGGTTCCGCTTCCACAAGTCCTCTCTGGTACTTGGCGGTGCCGGGTAGGAGAATTGGACAAGTGGATATTTTGGTTGTCCTTTTTCCTGGCGGTTTCTCCGCACATATTATAGTTTTGAGTTTGCTTAGCCCCTGGCCTGGTTGTTTAGTTAGAGGGCCTCTTGTTATCACCCTGTCTCGGGTTTCCCTTTGTCTCTCATTAAGACCGGGGGGCATCAAAGTTGGGCAGACATAATCCGCCCTTCAAACGCGGCTGCCAAGGGCTCAAGAAACCATAGTCTCGCAGGGGATTTCTGACAACACGGGTGAGACAACAGAGTTAGGGCGCCAGGGGCTATTTTCCTGTCCTGCTCCCTTCCCCAGCATTCCGTTCCAGTGCTCCAGTCCTTGCCATAAGATCTTCTCTGACCAGAGTGCTGGAATCATAACATTATTACCGGCCATACCAAAACTTAAAATTAAACGGGGTTTAATTTTTTCTCATTCAGTTTTGTGAGAGTTTATCGGCCTCATGAATCCAACAGGTTTAGGGCCAAATCCTGGTCAGCTCTTAGTCAGCCAGATTCAAGAACTTACTCAGATGGTTCAGGATCTTTCTCTTTGGGTGAAGTCGCAGGAAGATCTTTTGCGAGCTTCCCCAAGGGTAGTCCCTGAACCAAAGATGCATTTGCCTGACCGTTTTTCTGGTGATAGAAAAGAGTTTTTTAATTTTAAAGAATCCTGTAAACTTTATTTTCGTTTAAGACCGACTTCCTCGGGTACTGAATCTCAGCGGGTCGGGATTATTATTTCTTTGCTCCAGGGGGATCCTCAGACCTGGGCATTTGGTTTAAGAGCAGAGGATCCGGCATTGTTGTCAGTTGACGCTTTTTTTGAGTCTTTAGGGCTCTTGTATGATGACCCTGATAGAGAGGCGTCCGCTGAAAGTCAGTTGCGCGCTCTCAGACAGGGTAGAAATCCTGCAGAGGTTTATTGTACGGAGTTTCGCCGTTGGTCGAACGACTGTGGCTGGAATGACCCAGCCCTGCGCAGTCAGTTTCGCCTCGGCTTATCAGAGTCTATAAAAGACAGTCTCCTTCAGTACCCCGCTCCTGAGACTCTCGATAAACTCATGGAGCTTTCTATTAAGATTGATCGTCGTCTCAGAGAGCGGAGGGCTGAAAAAGGAGCACCTGTAAGGTCAAGTCCGTGTGTATATTCCATTCCTGAAGACGTAGAGGAGACCATGCAGATGGGTCTCTCCCGGCTGTCTCCTGAAGAAAGAGCCAGAAGGCAAAATTCTGGTCTTTGTCTGTACTGTGGGGGTAAGGGACATTTTGCTCGTAATTGTCCGAACAAGTCGGGAAACGCTTTGACCAGGTGAATTGTGAGGGGGTTCACCTAGGTCTGCAGCTTATCTCCTCGAATAACTCCCTTTTAGTCCCAGTTAAAGTTTCCTTTGGCAGCCTCAGTTCTTCGGTGTCGGCTTTTGTTGACAGTGGAGCTGCAGGAAACTTTATGGATTTAACTTGGGCTAAGGCCTTAGGCATTCCTCAGTTACCTTTGGGTAGGTGTGTCACCATGCATGGCTTAGATGGGAGTCCGCTGTCTAATGGGATTATTTCTCTCCGTACACCCCCTGTACTACTTACAGTAGGAGCTCTACATTCCGAGAAAATCAAGTTCTTTCTTACACATTGCCCAGCAGTTCCAGTTGTTCTGGGTCACCCTTGGCTGGCCTTTCATAATCCCACCATTGATTGGCGGTCGGGGGAGATTTCACATTGGGGTACTTTTTGTGATAAGGAATGTATCACGTTTCCAGTCAGAGTAGCAGCTATCATTCCAGAACTCATTCCGGTGGAATACCAGGAGTTTGCTGATGTTTTCTCCAAAGGCAATGCGGACATTCTGCCTCCCCATCGGCCTTATGATTGTGCTATTGAGTTAATTCCTGGTGCCGCATTGCCAAAGGGAAGATTATATGCATTATCCGGGCCAGAAACTGCGGCTATGAATGATTATGTAAAGGAGAGCCTTGAGAAAGGATTTATTAGACCATCAAAATCTCCTTTAAGTGCAGGCTTCTTCTTTGTGGAGAAAAAGGATGGCTCGCTTAGACCTTGCATTGATTTTAACACGCACGTGATTGTGACAGAAACTGGGTGTTGCACGTAATGTCACAGTGAAACACCCATATTCTGTCACTGAAGAGGAGCCGGCACTTTGGTGTCACCCCCCTTGGCGGGTGACACTCGGGTGTGGGCCGCAACCCCGTTGTGATGCCACTGACCCATGGGAAGCTTTACGTGGCTTACCCATGTGTTAGTAGCCCCAAGCATCTTTTGTGTTAGTCCCTGAAGAAAAACTTCAAATATTTACAAATAAATTTTGTAATCAATGGGCCTAATTTAGTAAGGATTGCAAATTCTGCTAAGTAACAGAATTTGCAATCCTTTGGTTCGCATGCTGGGGCCACCCAGCATGCCGCCTCCCTTCTTGACCACGCTGAAATTGCAGTCGCAGTGCAGTTCAGCGTGATCATAAAAAATGGGTTAGCCTCCTGTTGGTGCAGACTGTATGTGTGCGCAGGAAGCCGCCACCATTTTTGTGATCGCAGCTGCTGCATGTGATGTCATGCAACCGCTCTGACCACGCCTCCTGTTTCTCCGTTGCCGACCCCATTTTGAAGCCCTGCCCACGCACCGCTCCATCTCCGACTTGGAAATGGAGTGTTGCTGACACCCCCCCCCCCCCCAGCACCGATTGACAGTCAGAGGCGATCGCATTAACTGCGGGGTGCCGCAGAAAATGCAGGCGCATGCGTATGCTCTTAGCAATTTTTGCAGTTGGACTGCTTATTGCGATTGCAATCCAACCTGAATCAGGCTCTATTACCTATCACAATGCACTGCGGGTAGTACAAAATGGGGTTAATATAAGAGAAAACCCCCCAGAGCTGTGCTCCTTAACTGTCCCTGGTGGCTAGTGGAGCAGCTGCCCAGTAATCAGTGTCCACGCCAGTGCGCACATGGCCCGCCCCCTACAGCCACGCTGGATCACGGTATAGTGTGGGCACAGAAGTCCCTTACCTCCCTTTCATCAGCGGCCTCGTGATCCCGGAGGGCGGTGTGTGTGTGACTGACCTTAGGAAGAAACCGGAGCCTCCGCTGCAGTGACCCAGCAACCAGGGCGCGGGAGTATACTGCGCCGCTGGGAGTGATGGAGCTGCAGTAAAGATGTCTATTAGACCTAGCCTGCTGCAGCCCTTGTAGATTCTTATAAAAAAAAGTTCTTCTTTTCTTGTCAAAATTAATAGCTAAGAATAGGCTGCCTGAGGCAGCCCCCTCTTAAGTGGCCTGCTACTGAAGGCACCAACTACAAACTGAGCTCCCTGTTCATGGAAGCGAGGTTATAGAGGAGGGGGCGCTGAGCATCTTGGGAACAGTCAAAAGCTTTGAGCCTGTTGGTGCCTCAGATCAAGATCCTACTCTACACCCCAATGTGAATCCTTGTGGAGTCCAGTGTACCCCACAGAAGAAATGAATGTGTCACACCCATTGGCAGCAACATTAGAATAGCTGCTGATGGGCACAATTGAGAAAGGAAGGGGGGAAAACATTTGAATCCAGCACATATATGTAATTTGAATATGTAATTTGTACCTTCCTACTTTAAAATGTAATGGATGAACCTCACCCTGTGAGAACTATCTTCATGATCAAGAGATCTCATACGCAAGAAAAGCATGTGCTGGGATAGGGCTGTGGAGGGCGGCTGCTCGGGCACACACCCGTCAAGTTAAGGAGATTCAACTGAGGAAGCACAAGGGAACTGCAGGGAGACCACATATTTTCAGATGAACATGAGAGGGCGGAAGGCTGCCTAATACTGAAGCACCCTCAAACATCAAACCATATGCAACAACTAGTACAAGCATTCCTGGGGAAAGGTCTGCAGCAGACGGATTTGCATACGGTGATGTCATCCAAGCAATGGGCATAGTTGGCTGCAACCCTCGTCTGCATATGAAAAGAGAAAATGGTCACGCAGGGCATGGCGGCCTTTGTGGGGTTGCGCTTGGATGACCCCTAGATCGCTTTATACACCCCCATCAGTGTGGGGCTCATGTTGGCCATGCCCAAGCCCCTGAAGCATTCAAGCTGATTTCTTGCAGCAGCTGGACCCAGTAACAGCTCCAGAGTTGCTCTACAAGACAAGTAAAAGGGTGTGAGCCCTGCAGCACCACCTGTAGTTTGCATACACACATATATAGGACAGCATCTCTTATATGCCCCAGGGGCAATAAAATAGTAGCCTTATCTAGGGTATCCGTCCATGCCGCTACAGCACTACACACCCAGGCCGACGCAATTGCCGGTCTGAGTAAGGTACATGAATGTGTATAAATGGACTTCAGGGTAATCTCCTGTTTGCGGTCAGCAGACTCTTTGAGGGTAGCCGTATCCTGGGACGGGAGGGCTACCTTCTTGGATAAGCGTGTTAATGCTTTGTCCACCCAAGGGGAGGATTCCCATCGTAACCTATCCGTTGATGGGAAAGGGGAATCCTTTTGGAAATCTGCAGGAGATTCCCAAGCTTTTTCACATAACTCATTCAGCTCGTGTGAGGGGGGAAAGGTTACCTCAGGCTTCTTTCCCTTGTACATATGTACCCTCTTGTCAGGGATAGGGGGCTCCTCTGTGATGTGCAAAACATCTTTTATTGCCATAATCATATATCAAATGTATTTTGCCAATTTTGGCTGTAACTTTGCATCATCGTAATCGACACTGGAGTCAGAATCCGTGTCGGTATCTGTGTCAACAATCTGGATAGTGGGCGCTTATGAGACCCTGACAGTCCCTGCGACATAGGATTAGGCATTGGTTGAGACCCTGACTGTCCCAAAGCTTCTGCCTTGTCTAATCTTTTGTGCAATGAGTAAACTAGCATTTAAAACATTCCACATATCCATCCAATCAGGTGTCGGCGGAGACACCACGTTCATTTGCTCCCGCTCCTCTCTAATATAGCCTTCTTCCTCAGACATGTCGACACACGCGTACCGACACACCACACACACAGGGAATACTTTTACTGAAGACATTTCCCCCACAAGGCCCTTTGGAGAGACAGAGAGAGAGTATGCCAGCACATACCCCAGCGCTATATAACCCAGGAATAGCACAGTAACTTAATGTTTGAACAATCGGTGAGGGGGAACATCTTGAAACCCCAGTTTGTACCCTTGGGACACTATTTGTAAAACACACGAGTCCATGTCCGAATGAATCCAGAACTGACTGAAGAGTTTTAGACGTGCCCCCACTGGTGCGGGCTCCTGCAAGAGAGCCCCAGCGTCATGCAGTGGATTTGGCAGAAGCAGAGGATGATCTCTGCTCCTGCGATCTTGAAGAGGATGCAGACCTCTTCTCTCTTCTCCTTCCTCTACCTGCAAAGAAAGGGGAATCTTAACTTCTTGCATATCTATTGGGCCGAAATGACTGCATCAGATAATGATGCGTTTTCATCCGTTGGGAGGGAACATAGGGCAAGAAGGTTGACTTACCTGCGGGAGCTGCCGAGATCAAATTAACTAGGCAGTCACCAAACAAGGCTTCACCTTCATAGGGAAGAGACTCCCTTTCTTCTTGGAGTCAGCATCAGCATTCTCTTGGTGAATCCACAATGCCCTCCTATCCGACACTGCCATGAAATTGGCCCGTGAACTCAAGAGTCCTATATCCCTTGCAGTCTCACGTAAGTATGCTGCAGTGTCCTTGATATGATACAACGTAAGGAGTATCCCATCTCTCCAGGGTATCTATATCGGATGACAAGGTATTCGACCAATTCTTGAATACTACTACTCACCCATGCACATGTAATGGCAGGTCTAAGTAATGTACCCGTGGTTACATAACTAGAAATAATGTAGCTTCCTGCATACGATCCGCTGGATTTGTGACAGGGCCCCGTGCAGAACAGGGGGTGACTCCCACTTTATTCTGTCCGCGGCGGGAAATGAATAAACAACCAGAATCCTTTTGGGGATTTGAAACCATCTTGTCGAGCTGGCCCAGACTTTCTCAAACAGAGATGGAGGAACGTTACATCAGCTTTCATTATATATCTATATATACATACATATAGACCCCTTTGTCAGGAACAGCAGGGTCTTCAGTGATTTTAATATGTCCTTAATATCCACAATCATGTACTGAATGCTCCTTGCCAATATTGGATCTAATCAGGAAACATTATGGTCGACATAAGTATCAGTATCCGTGTCAGTATCAGTGTGTAGTAACTGGGCAAAATAACATTTTTGCGACCCAGCGGGGCCTGAGGGAAAAGAAACATAGCCATGAATATCACATCTATTCTCTACGTCTGTGTCTGGGACACAGATTTATCCAACCTTACTCTGATATTACTGAAACATTTACCCAGTCAGTTATTGGTGGTGCCAACAGGGCCACCATCATATGTCTGCATTCCTAATATAGTTTCCTCTTGGGAAAAACATTCAGCCACCGACATGTTGACACACATATACCAAGTACCCACAGACACACCGGCTTATGGGGGACAGACCGTCAGTAAATCTGTCAGAGGGACACAGAGGATTTTTCAGCTCACAATCCAGCACCAAAAGTACACAGTCTGGGAAATAATAAACTCTATAGTGATAGACTTGTAATGCTCTAAAGATGTTCTGGTGAGGTGAGGAAGAAGCCCCGCCGCTGTAATGGCGCGCATCTGTCCCGCTCAGAAATAATTAATTACGCTAGCGGGGTAAGGACAGTGCCCAGGCACTAATGTCCACTTTTTCCAGCCTTTTGTGAGGAATTTATGCTGCCCAGGGTGCCCCCCCCCCCGTGCCCTGCACCCTGCAGTGCCTGTGTTTGTGTGGGAGCATGGCGCGCTGCGTTCCGCTCGCTGCTCGGTACCTCAGAATGCCGTCACTGAAGAAGAAGTCTTCTGTTCTTCTGCTACTCACCTGTCTTCTGGCTCTGTAAGGGGGTGACGGCAGGCTGCGGGAGTGTGCATCTAGGCGTACCCAGCGATCAGCACCCTCAGGAGCTAATGGTGTCCTGTCAGCCTGAAGCAGAGCCATTGAACTCACTAGAAGTTGGTCATACTTCTCTCCCCTAAGTCCCACGAAGCAGGGAGACTGTTGCCAGCAGCCTCCCTGAAAATAAAAAAAACTAACAAGTCTTTTCAGAGAAACTCAGTAGAGCTCCCCTGTAGTGCATCCAGTATCACTGCGCACAATACTAAAACTGGAGTCTGGAGGAGGGGCATAGAGGGAGGAGACAGTTCACACCCTTTGAAAGTCTTAAAGTGCCCATGTCTCCTGCGGATCCCGTCTATACCCCATGGTTCTTAATGTGACCCCAGCATCCTCTAGGACGTATGAGAAAACAAATAACGCACACACGAGGAGGAGAGAACTAAGGAAGCTATAAGGAGAAGAGGGGAGGGAGGGGGGGTTGAAAGGTAAGGTAGTAAAGGCATATTGGATAAACTACAACCTTATACATATTCATTAATGTACCAGTAGTTAGAAGTAGAAGAGCTCTAACAGAAACCACAAAGCTTATCTAAAGCCACACCACACTGGATATGCCCAATCTCATTTGATTTTTGAAGCAAAGCAGTATTGGACTTTGTTAATACATGGATGGGAGACTGCTTGGTAGTATCAGATTCTTTAGGTGTTTTTAAACTACCAACACCATTTTCTTGGTACATTTAATTTTTACATGTATTCTTTTATGTACCAGAAGTTAGAAGTAGAAGAGCTGTAACAGAAACCACCAGCTCATCTACAGCCACAGCACACTGGATTTGCCCAATCTCTCCTGATCATGGAAGCTGAGCAGTGTTGGTCCTGGTTTTAGTACTTGGATGGGAGACCACAAGGAAATACCAGGAGCTGTGTGTATTTTTACAATACTAACACCGTTCTCTTGATGCATTCCATTTTGAAACATTGGGGCAGATCTATTAAGCCTGGTGAACTGATAAAGTGCAAGGTGATAAAGTACCAGCCAGTCAGCTCCTAACTGTCATTTTTCAAACCCAGCCTGTGACATGGCAATTAGGAGCTGATTGGCTGGTACTTTATCACCATGCAAATTATCATTTCACCAGGTTTAATAAATCGGCTGCTTACTCATTTATGTACGAGTAGTTAGAAGTAGAAGAACTCTAACAGAAACCACTAAGCTCATCTACAGCCACACCACACTGTATATGCCCAATATCACCTGATTTTAGGCCTGGTTTGTTCTTGGATATGAGACCACCTGGGAATACCAGGTGCTGTAGGTAGTTTCATACTACCAACACCGTTCTCTTGATGCATTATATTTTGAAACTTATTCATTGATGTACCAGTAGTTAGAAGTAGAAGTTAGAAACAGCAAAAATCATCTACAGCCGCATCACACTGGATATGTCCAATCTCATCTGATGTTGGAAGCTAAGCAGTGTTGTGCCTGGTTAGTTTTTGGATTTCAGGTCCTGCCTTCTGGTTTGGCCACGGCACCTCGGAAATTCACCAAGGTCATGGCCGTGATGACGACCCTTCACCATCGGTGGACCAGGGAGGAATCTCTCCTCCCGATAAACATTCTGGAATTGCGGGCAGTGTTCAATTCATTGACACTGGCCCTGCCTCTAGTACAGAACAGGCCTGTTCAAGTACAATCGGACAACGACACCACGGTAGTGTACACAAATCATCAAGGCGGCACTCGAAATTGCATGGCAAAGCTGGAAGTATCAAAAATCCTCAGTTGGGTAGAACGTCATCTGCCAGCAATATCGGCAGTGTTCATTCCCGGAGTCCTCAACTGGGAAGCGGATTTCCTCAGTCGTCAGTACGTTCACGCTGGAGAGTGGAGAGGCCGCAGCAGAAATGTCTGCACTGGTGTCAGTAGGTGACTGAGGCAGGGATGACTGGGAGATAGTGGGTGACTGAAGCATGTATGACTGGGAGATAGTGGGTGACTGAGGCCGGGGTGACTGGGAGATAGTCAGTGACTAAGGCAGGGGTGATAGGGATATAGTGGATGACTGTGGCAGGGGTGACAGGGACAGTAGGAGACTGAGGCAGGGGTGACAGGGATAGTGGGTGACTGAGGCAGGGGTGATAGGGTGACAGTGGGTGACTGAGGCAGAGGTGACAGGGATAGTGGGTGACTGAGGTAGGGGTGATATGGAGATAGTGGTTGACTGAGGCAGGGGTGACAGAGATAGTGGGTGACTAAAGCAGGGGTGACTGGTATAGTGGGTGACTGAGGCAGGGGTCGCAGGTATAGTGGTTAACTGAGGCAGCGGTGACTGGGAGATAGTGGGTAACTGGGGCAGGGGTGACAGGGAAAGTGTGTGACTCAGGCAGGGGTGATAGGGAGATAGTGGGCAGCAGATCACTGCCTCGCTGACAGCAGCACATCCCTGCTTCACTGACAGCAGCACATCCCTGCTTCACTGACAGCAGCACATCCCTGCCTCATTGACAGCAGCACATACCTGCCTCACTTATAGCAGCACATCCCTGCCTCACTGGCAGCAGCAGATCCCTGCCTCACTGGCAGCAGCAGATCACTGCTTCACTGACAGCAGCACATCCCTGCCTCACTGGCAGCAGCAGATCCCTGCCTTACTGACAGCTGTATATAGGGCCTAATTCAGACCTGATCTCTGCTGTGCATATTCACACAACAGGAGATCAGGTCTGAAGTGTGTGTGTGTGTGTGCTGGTGCCGCAGTGCACCGGCACATGCCAGAGATGCGATCAGCATCTCTGCCCAGTGAGCGCCTCTGCCAACACATACTTATCTTGCATATGAGATCTCTTGATCATGAAGATAGTTCTCACAGGGTGAGGTTCATCCATTACATTTTAAAGTAGGAAGGTACAAATTACATATTCAAATTACATATATGTGCTTGATTCAAATGTTTTCCCCCCTTCCTTTCTCAATTGTGCCCATCAGCAGCTATTCTAATGTTGCTGCCAATGAGTGTGACACATTCATTTCTTCTGTGGGGTACACTGGACTCCACAAGGATTCACATTGGGGTGTAGAGTAGGATCTTGATCTGAGGCACCAACAGGCTCAAAGCTTTTGACTGTTCCCAAGATGCTCAGCGCCCCCTGCTCTATAACCTCGCTTCCATGAACAGGAAGCTCAGTTTGTAGTTGGTGCCTTCAGTAGCAGGACACTTAACAGGGGGCTGCCTCAGGCAGCCTATACTTAGCTATTAATTTTGACAAGAAAAGAAGAACTTTTTTTATAAGAATGTACAAGGGCTGCAGCAGGCTAGGTCTAATAGACATCTTTACTGCAGCTCCATCACTCCCAGCGGCGCAGTATACTCCCGTGCCCTGGTTGCTGGGTCACTGCAGCGGAGGCTCCGGTTTCTTCCTAAGGTCAGTCACACACACACCGCCCTCCGGGATCACGAGGCCGCTGATGAAAGGGAGGTAAGGGGCTTCTGTGCCCACACTATACCGTGATCCAGCGTGGCAGTAGGGGGCGGGCCGCGTGCGCACTGGCGTGGACACTGATTACTGGGCAGCCGCTCCACTAGCCACCAGGGACAGTTAAGGAGCACAGCTCTGGGGGTTTTTCTCCTATATTAACCCCATTTTGTACTACCTGCAGTGCATTGTGATAGGTAATAGAGCCTGATTCAGGTTGGATTGCAATCACAATAAGCAATCCAACTGCAAAAATTGCTAAGAGCATACGCATGCGCCTGCATTTTCTGTGACTGTCAATCGGTGCGGGGGGGGGGGTCAGCAACACTCCATTTCAAAGTCGGAGATGGAGCGGTGCGGGGGCAGGGCTTCAACGGAGAAACAGGAGGCGTGGTCAGAGCGGCTGCATGACATCACATGCAGCCGTTGCGATCACAAAAATGGTGGCGGCTTCCTGCGCACACGTACAGTCTGCACCAACAGGAGGCTAACCCATTTTTTATGATCACGCTGAACTGCACTGAGACTGCAATTTCAGCGTGGTCAAGAAGGGAGGCGGCATGCTGGGTGGTCATGCCCTGTGATGGGTGGCCCCAGCATGCGAACCAAAGGATTGCAAATTCTGTTACTTAGCAGAATTTGCAATCCTTACTGAATTAGGCCATTGATTACAAAATTGTAAACAATATTTGAAGTTTTTCTTCAGGGACTAACACAAAAGATGCTTGGGGCTACTAACACATGGGTAAGCCACGTAAAGCTTCCCATGGGTCAGTGGCATCACAACGGGGTTGCGGCACACACCCGAGTGTCACCCGCCAAGTGGGGTGACACCAAAGTGCCGGCTCTTCTTCAGTGACAGAATATGGGTGTTTCACTGTGACATTACGTGCAACACCCAGTTTCTGTCACTGTGCAGGAGCCAGCACCACTCACACACTAGTCCCCGGGTACAGCCCCCAACCCCCGGGATACCCGCAGCAACAAAATGGTGATTCAGGCCACGTCCCTACCTATGAGACCATGCCTCCTTTTTACCATTGCGCTGCTTATCTGCGTGCACTGCATTACAATCTCCCTCGCCGCCTCTCTGGGTGTCACCAGTGATAGTGACACCTCTGCCATGCTTGTAGCAGCTGGTCCTAAGATCTACGCCTCCAGCCCTGAGTGTTTTCCCTTGTGACTTGTTGATCATCATAGCGAAGCAGATGCTTACAGAAAACTGCAGGGGCTTAGATTGAAAAGAAAAACATTGACGAACCCATCATTTCAGCGACAGGGTCTGCCACACGACTGACTGAAATGACTGGTTGGTTTGGGCCCCCACCAAAAAAGAATCAATCAATCTCTCCTTGCACAAACTGGCTCTACAGAGGCAAGATGTCCACCTCATCATCCTCCAATTCCTCACCCCTTTCACTGTGTACATCCCCCTCCTCACAGATTATTAATTCGTCCCCACTGGAATCCACCATCTCAGATCCCTGTGTACTTTCTGGAGGCAATTGCTGGTGAATGTCTCCACGGAGGAATTGATTATAATTAATTTTGATGATCATCATCTTCTCCACATTTTCTGGAAGTAACCTTGTACGCCGATTGCTGACAAGGTGAGCGGCCGCACTAAACACTCTTTCGGAGTACACACTGGAGGGAGGGCAACTTAGGTAGAATAAAGCCAGTTTGTGCAAGGGCCTCCAAATTGCCTCTTTTTCTCCACCATTCTTTCAAAGGTGACAGAATCATATGCAGTGACAGTAGACGACATGTCAGTAATCGTTGCCAGGTCCTTCAGTCTGGACCAGATGTCAGCACTCACTCCAGACTGCCCTGCATCACCGCCAGCGGGTGGGCTCGGAATTCTTAGCCTTTTCCTCGCACCCCCAGTTGCGGGAGAATGTGAAGGAGGAGCTGTTGACGGGTCACGTTCCGCTTGACTTGACAATTTTCTCACCAGCAGGTCTTTGAACCTCTGCAGACTTGTGTCTGCCGGAAAGAGAGATACAATGTAGGTTTTAAATCTAGGATCGAGCACGGCGGCCAAAATGTAGTGCTCTGATTTCAACAGATTGAATCCTGGTTAAGCAAATTAAGGGCTCCATCCACAAGTCCCACATGCCTAGTTGAATCGCTCTGTTTTAGCTCCTCCTTCAATGTCTCCAGCTTCTTCTGCAAAAGCCTGATGAGGGGAATGACCTGACTCAGGCTGGCAGTGTCTGAACTGACTTCACGTGTGGAAAGTTCAAAGGGTTGCAGAACCTTGCACAACGTTGAAATCATTCTCCACTGCGCTTGAGTCAGGTGCATTCCCCCTCCTTTGCCTATATCGTGGGCAGATGTATAGGCTTGAATGGCCTTTTGCTGCTCCTCCATCCTCTGAAGCATATAGAGGGTTGAATTCCACCTCGTTACCACCTCTTGCTTCAGATGATGGCAGGGCAGGTTCAGGAATGTTTGGTGGTGCTCCAGTCTTCGGCATGCAGTGGCTGAAGGCAGAAAGTGGCCCGCAATTCTTCGGGCCACCGACAGCATCTCTTGCACGCCCCTGTCGTTTTTTAAATAATTCTGCACCACCAAGTTCAATGTATGTGCAAAACATGGGACGTGCTGGAATTTGCCCAGATGTAATGCACGCACAATATTGGTGGCGTTGTCCGATGTCAAAAATCCCCAGGAGAGTTCAATTGGGGTAAGCCATTCTGCGATGATGTTCCTCAGTTTCCGTAAGAGGTTGTCAGCTGTGTGCCTCTTATGGAAAGCGGTGATACAAAGCGTAGCCTGCCTAGGAACGAGTTGGCAATTGCGAGATGCTGCTACTGGTGCCGCCGCTGCTGTTCTTGCTGCGGGAGGCAATACATCTACCCAGTGGGCTGTCACAGTCATATAGTCCTGAGTCTGCCCTGCTCCACTTAACCACAGACAAGTGGACATTGGGTACAACTGCATTTTTTAGGACACTGGTGACTCTTTTTCTGAGGTCTGTGTACATTTTCGGTATCGCCTGCCTAGAGAAATGGAACCTAGAGGGTATTTGGTACCGGGGACACAGTACCTCAATCAAGTCTCTAGTTGCCTCTAAATTAACGATGGATACCGGAACCACGTTTCTCACCACCCAGACCTGAGTTATCCGCTTTGCAGCAGGATGACTGCTGTGATATTTCATCTTCCTCGCAAAGGACTGTTGGACAGTCAATTGCTTACTGGAAGAAGTACAAGTGGTCTTCCGACTTCCCCTCTGGGATGACGATCGACTCCCAGCAGCAACAACAGCAGCGCCAGCAGCAGTAGGCGTTACACTCAAGGATGCATCGGAGGAATCCCAGGCAGGAGAGGACTCGTCAGACTTGCCAGTGACATGGCCTGCAGGACTATTGGCTCTCCTGTCTAAGGAGGAAATTGACACTGAGGGAGTTGGTGGTGTGGTTTGCAGGAGCTTGGTTACAAGAGGAAGGGATTTAGTGGTTAGTGGACTGCTTCCGCTGTCATCCAAAGTTTTTGAACTTGTCACTGACTTATAATGAATGCGCTGCAGGTGACATATAAGGGAGGATGTTCCGAGGTGGTTAACGTCCTTATCCCTACTTATTACAGCTTGACAAAGGCAACACACGGCTTGACACCTGTTGTCCGCATTTGTGTACAGGATGCATACCTTCATGTCCCCATTTATCCACCTCATCAGGCGTAACTCAGATTTGCGGTACAGGACTGTCATTGCCAATTTCAGACGTTGCTGTTTGGTCTCTCCATGGCCCTGAGAATTTTCACCAAGGTAATGGCGGAAATGATGGTGCTCCTGTGCAAGCAAGGTGTCACAATTATCCCGTACTTGGGCGATCTCATAAAAGCGAGATCAAGAGAGCAGTTGCTGAACAGCGTATCACTTTCACTGAAAGTGTTACAGCAACACGGCTGGATTCTCAATATCCCGAAGTCGCAGTTGATTCCTACTACTCGTCTGTCTTTCTTGGGCATGATTCTGGACACAGACCAGAAGAGGGTTTATCTCCTGATAGAAAAGGCCCAGGAACTCATGACTCTTGTCAGGAACCTATTGAAACCAAAACAGGTGTCAGTGCATCACTGCACTCGAGTCCTGGGAAAGATGGTGGCATCATACGAGGCCATTCCATTCGGCAGGTTCCATGCGAGGACTTTCCAATGGGACCTACTGGACAAGTGGTCCGGGTCACATTTACAGATGCATTGGTTGATCACCCTGTCCCCCAGGGTCAGGGTATCACTCTTGTGGTGGCTGCAGAGTGCTCACCTTCTCGAGGGACGCAGATTCAGCATTCAGGGCTGGATCCTGGTGACCACAGACGCAAGCCTCCAAGGTTGGGGAGCAGTCACACAGGGAAGAAATTTCCAAGGTCTTTGGGCAAGTCAAGAGACTTGTCTTCACATCAACATCCTGGAACTAAGGGCCATATACAATGCCCTACGTCAAGCGGAGACCTTACTTTGCGACCAACCGGTTCTGATCCAGTCAGACAACGTCACGCAGTGGCTCATGTAAACCGCCAAGGCGGCACAAGAAGCAGAGTGGCGATGGCACAAGCCACCAGAATTCTTCGCTGGGTGGAGAATCACGCAAGCGCACTGTCAGCAGTGTTCATTCCGGGAGTGGACAACTGGGAAGCAGACATCCTCAGCAGACACGACCTACATCCGGGAGAGTGGGGACTTCATCAGGAAGTCTTTGCACAGATTACAAGTCGGTGGGAACTGCCACAGATAGACATGATGCCGTCCTGGCTCAACAAAAAGCTACAGAGGTATTGCGCAAGGTCAAGGCAGTAGCCTCAGGCAGTAGCTGTAGACGCCCTAGTGACACCGTGGGTGTTCCGGTCGGTCTATGTATTTCCTCCTCTTCCTCTCATACCCAAGGTGTTGAGGATAATAAGACAAAGAGGAGTGAGAACAATCCTCATTGTTCCAGATTGGCCACGGAGGACCTGGTATCCGGATCTGCAGGAAATGCTCACAGAAGATCTGTGGCCTCTCCCTCTAAGACAGGACCTGTTGCATCAGGGGCCCTGTCTGTTCCAAGACTTACCGCGGCTGCGTTTGACGGCATGGCGGTTGAATGCCGGATCCTAGCATTCCGGTTGAGGTCATCCCTACGCT